>NC_092529.1:19317500-19961250 GCF_037038585.1 Patagioenas fasciata | reverse complement strand
TCTTAAATCTTTCTTCACCTAATTCTGAAACTGGAGTTGTATTTCCATGGTTAGCTGTATTTCCCTTGTTATTACAATTAATATTTCTCATTTGAATTTATGCTTAAAAATGTATTGACTCTGAGATAAAACTCTGGCCTCACAGTTCATTTAATTGTGCTCTGTGCAGAAACCATTTACTGTTCTGCTATTTCAGAAAGTCTTTGGATTTGTTGTAGCTGCATCTGAATGTAACATTGGTATAAATAAAGCACAAGGAAGAAAGCTTTCCTCAGCTAGTTGACAAGTAGAAATAATTTGTCTGTGCCTGTTTTTTTTCAGTTATGAAAAGCACATTTAATACATTTCAGTTTTAATTTATTCATGCCTTCAATGTGTTCACTGCACATAAGACCATAAACATTATAAAATACTAGACCAAAAAGCATTAGATACAACCTAAAATGATCAAAAATATATTTACCCCCTTCTGTGATCTTATTATTTCATGTAAATCACTGTGATTTCACACTGAAATAATTATCATTAGTCCCAGGCATGCACACATATGCGCGCACACACACACACACACGTGCACTCAAGGAAAAAATGTTACTTTTAGGGTATGTTATCTCACCTTTGTGATCTCTTAGAGTTGATTATATACACCCATTGTAAAAGAAACAACTTCAATTAACTATGAGAACAATCCTCATTTGCATTCTGACAACAATCACAAGCCATAGCTGGGCTTAAATGTTTCTAGTAAAAGAGCGTTAAAAACTTTTGGTTTGATTTAACCCATTTTAGCACTGGAGTTCATTGGTGTGATCAATATTTGTGCAGAAAATGGCTAATTTTGTTGCACTTACTGTACAGGTATGGTCAAAAAGGAATAGACTTTCCCCTTTTTCATGCAAGCTGCTGCTTTGCTCTTATTTGCCCACCTGCGTTTTGCATCTATATGCATTTCAAGTTCCTGTTTATCCTTCACTACATGCCATGCACACAAGTATCTTAATTTTTAAGAACTTTAATGAATGGCTTAATTTATTTGCTGGCGACAGTTTGCCTATTGCACAGAACATGCCGCACACATGCAGGCAAACAAACGCTCCTTCCGACAGCAAGACAGTATTGAAAATGCATCAGCTGATTACCTTTACTATCCTAATGAGAGTTTTCAGTTGGTAGATGTGAAGCTGCAGGTCCATGCGGTCTGTCAGCCAGGTGCAGACGACATTCATCGAGCTGGTGTACCATTGCTGCAAGAGAGACAGGACTCCTCCAGCAACCACGGGAGGGCTGCACCCCAAACGCCACGGGCTGCACCCCGCACACGGTCACACCGACCCGCCCGTGCATGGGACGGGACAGACTCAGAGCGGGAGACAGGCGACCTCTCCTACACAGAATTTCCATGCATGAGCTGTTAAATTTTTAACAATGACAACAACAAACTTATTTGGAGGGTTAATGGCCACCAAAGCCACCGCGAGGTTTTTGTAATCTGATTTTTGCCACTGAGAGGACTTGCCGGCAGTGGTGTGTGTTTGGCCCAATCAAATATATATCTATATATATATATATTTTTTAAACCCTGTTCACCCTCCCACAGCGAGAACACAGTCCTGCCTTTAAGTGTGTCAGCCCCCCACTCAAGCTACTTACCGTCTTGAAATTCAAACATAACCAGCCACGGGGTGAATCTGGTTCCCTGACGGCGAGCAGAGGGGAGGCTGCTGCGGGGCAGGGTTGGGCTGCGGGTGAGGATGAGGATGCTGCTGTAAGCACCTACAGGCGCCTGCACGGGAAATGCTTTGGTTTCACCCTCATCGTTATGAAAGATGGAAAAGCAGCAAAGAAATGAGCTTGTTTGAAGCTGCTGAACTCACAGGGCCCCTCCAGGGGCTGAAATTTTGCTGCTTGTCTGTGAAAAAGGCTCGCAGCTGTGTGGCAGCAGCCTGCCAGCCCTGCAGCGCAGGAAGGCTCCGGTGGGCTGTGGATCAGCTCCCTGCTCACGCAGGGCTGCCATGGCACGTCTGACGCCGCACAGACGAGCAGCGAGCCCCCGAGAGAAGGAAAAGCAAGGGCTGTGGCGGAGGGGGGGGGATCACAAAACCTCGCCATGGCGCTCAGCACAAGGCTTGATTACAAAGTGGTCTGCAGACAGAAACCCATCATGCCTCGGTATGCACAGTCACACCCTTCTCTCACAATCTCACACACACAGAGATCAAAACCTACCCTGCGGACCAGCTGCAATTAGTACAGAATCAGTTAAAGAAAAAAAACAAAACACTGGACCGGTTTATTAAAATCTGTGCTCAAGGCACACCCAGGTTAGTCTAAATTCAGCTCCCTCCTAACTACCCTAAAACCCTACCTCAGGTATTATCACCATCTTTCGCTGTACCTTCTTTTCCCTCGGGTGGGGGTCTCTGAATCACAAACACGTCCCCTTCCCTCTAGCTGCTGCAGCTGCCAGCGCTGCTGGTGAATGGAAACGACCGAACGCTCTGCAATTGCAAAACTGAGGCCGGTGACTTGTTACCTTCAGCCTTTGACACCGGTTGAGCAGCCAGTGCCAACCCGTCAGCAGCGCATGGGTGGCACTGCTGGACGTGTGGCTCCAACACCAGATGTTGTCACTGGGGAGGGCACAGCTGGCAGCACTGGGGCCCTGAGGCACCGCTGTCCTGGAGCACGCACAAGCCAAGCGCACGAGCTGGCACAAGACTGACCCAAGCAAACAAAGGTGTCCAAGCTACATCAGCCCAGCATCCTGAAAATGTGGGCTCAACACACATTATTGAAATGCAACCTCATGCGCCCAGGAGTTGCTGCCCCCCACCAGAAGCAGTCAGCAGAGGCTGGTCCTGCTGCATGTGGAAGGGTTTTATCCCCACTTCAAGAAAGATGTTCCTGTACTTCTATTTCTATACCACTTTTTAATACTATGGAGGAAATAAAGGGATGGAAGAGTCACCAAAGAAATGGCACATGGTGATCTCTTGCTCAATGCTTACACCTTGTGCAGCTTGTGGCAGAGATTCCTGCTGACCCTTCATCTCCAGGATGGAGACTTGGCAAGAGCTAAGAGTTCAGATGAAGCTAATTGAGACAGGCAAGCAGGAACTCTCTCTGTAGCAGCAATCAAGCTCAGATACTGTCAGCTGTCACTTGAGGTCCTGACATGAGATTGGAATTGAATTGTGAGAGAAGCACCCTCATTAGCTGGTGTAGGCCTGACCAGCACAGTAGACCAGAGCATCCCTGGCTACCCCCAGGGAGCTCTGGTGCCTGTGGGTGCTGGGACAGCCAGGTGGGTGGCACAGAGCATCTGCTGTCACTGAGGGATTAATGTTTAAAACGTTACTTTTCTGCAATCAGCACGCTTAAATATGTTCTTGGGTGACATTAGCTGTGACCCAGGGCTGTACCCATGGATGCCCAGGTCACCCAAACACCTCATTCCAAAACCTCTTCAAATCAAAACCCACAGAGGAACGAAGCAACTGTACGTTACATATGCACACCCTCTCCCTTTCACTGCTGCCTCTCCTCTTCCACAAAATGATCTGCTGGGTGTTTATGTCACCGCTAAAGGAGAGGAGAAGTCCCTGGTTGGGGCAGGTCCTGCCATTTCTGTTTGTCCCATGGCACACACACCTACACGGCTGTATGGATCTGAAACAGAAATTATAACCTCTGCTCGGAAGTTACCAGCAAGGTGACTTTGCTGCTGCGAGACCTTCAGATTAGCTACATGAAACATTTTGCTGTGTCTCTGGCAGGCACTCCAACACGCTGGATTCTGGGGAGATGCAAACTCCTCTGAGCCGAAACCAAATCGCCCCCCTCTCCTCTTGAGCACCGTCTGACAAGGGCTCAGCCAGGCGTACCGCTCAGCTCTCTTTTTCAAAGCTTAGTTACTCCAAAGACTTTTTGCTTTATGGGAAAAAGACAAAGTCTAATTCATTGATATTGATACACAAAACCGTCACGTCACTTCATAGAGCACACACCAACTGCTGAATTTAAGCCCTGCATATTCATAAAAAGAAGTTAGCCCATAAATTAAATGTTCCCTTTAGCTATCACTAGTGTTGATGTGCTATAAAATGCACAAGCCCTCTGATTCATGACTAACCTACCAAAGAAGATAACATTTGCATATCATTATATTATTAAAAAAAACAACAACAAAGCCAAATGCTCTGAAACACAAATGTGATGATTTCAGACAAAAGAGCACAGCGCGGTCCTGTCGGGACGCCGGTCACCTCGCCCACCCTCTGTGGGTCTGCCATTTCCCCATGGGCATCGGGGCACATGCTGGGGACACGGGGTTCCTTGGAGGCTCCAGCCCTGTGTCTTGTCCCCACACACAAGGTGCAGAGGGCACAGCCCAGATGCTGAATTTTGGGGCTTTACCATGGGTCTGCAACACATTTTGGCACTCTGGGGCCAGCTAAGCTTTGGTGTGGACACACTGAAGTAACTAGTGTAAATATATTTTCTCAAAACTTCTCACACCTGCTTGTAAAGAATGATTAGACCTGATTGCTGCTCCCAAGTCCGTGGACCTCAACTCCCCATATCTCGCTGCTGCACACACACACATTACTGATGCCAACTGGCATCCCTGTCCGTCACTCAGAAGACAATTTACACTTAGTCTGGGGGCACAGGATGAGGAATGGCTGTGTGGATGCCACGCACCCACTCGAACATCAGCAGGGAAGGGACAAGGCTCCCGCGGGGATGTGCTGTGCTGCCCGCTGTGCAGTGTGACCTGCCCGACAGCAGAGGAAATGCAAACAGACACTCTTTAGATGCTACCAGAGCCCAGTAACTGCAAGTAGATACCATATTTGCACAGTTAAGAATTTAATCCCTCTTTCATGTTAGTTTTCCTGTTCCCCTTGTCTTTCACAATGACCCTTACTGCTGAGTGCTAGGCTGGGTAGATGAGGTGGGCCATGGGCTGGCTGGGTTGTTCCCAGATGGGCACTAGAGGAGCTGAAGGATGCCAAGGGTGGGCTTGCATGGCTGCCCATCCAACACCCCAACCAGCTCAAGCAACAAGGTTCCTTGTTCCCCCTGCCATTTTTTTTTTTTTTGAATGCAAAAGCACGATCAATAAGTCACTGAAATAGCAAGTTTGTCTCTGAATACATAAATTGCAAAAATTGTTATGAATAAATCTGCAAGTACCACACTGAGTGTGGCACATTTTATCAAAAAAAAAAGCCCTGTGCTGGGTTCCAGTGCTTTCCGGGAGGTGGTGTCATTCCACATACCCAGGAACATCTGCAAACCCCCGTCTTCTTTGGTGTGAGCTGAATGGAAGCATGACCTCCTGTTCCTTGCCATGAACCTTGAGTTCACACTCATATTTTCCATGTTACAGGAAGGCACAGTTCACCCCAGGGGTGCTGCAAACAGAATCTCGTAAGCCAGATGCAACACTGCTTCTTAAGGCACCTGAAGGAGCTGTATTCTTAATTCAAAAGCTTACATACTAGTAGCTTAAGGTCACTTCAGCTTTTGTAAAGAGTGGGACAAAACCAGGAATGCTTATAGGGCTGGGCTGTCAGCAGGGTAGCAGAGGGATTACAAGGAACCTGTGACTCTGCCTCTTTCTGCCTTTACTGGTAGTTTTTTTGTGTGTGAACAAGTGCCATACAACAGATTGAGGCTGGTATAAAGGCCTGGGACTGTGCAAGAGCACCCCGCTGAGCCTCAGCTGTGCTTGCAATTAGCAATAGGCATGAAATGATTATTGTTGTGGTGGCTGATGGCAATCTGAAGTGACAAGTTTTATGGGGGAAGTTGTAGTAGGGATGTTCAGCAAGTTTCTGCAAACCATTAATCGAAGGCTGCAGCACAGTTTAGTCAAAGCTATTTTATGTCATTCCAAAGGTCTCACAAGGATGCTGAAAGAATATTTTTCTGCTCTCAGTGCCTCGGAATGGAGTTTTTCTAGGTCAGGGATTCTTTACTGCCCTATTTAGTGTCAAAAATACCCATTTGCCTCAAATTAGCAGAAAGCTTGTAGTTAAGGGCTAGAGATTAGGCATACAAAATTACTCAGCAGGTGACTGCTGGGTGGATTTGGGGGTTGAGAAGTCTTTAAAACTGACTACAAGACATTATATACTTCTGACAAAAGAACATAGTAATCCTACCTGCTTGCTTTAACCACTGTTGTTTGTCTATTATTATATGCTTTAATGCTCATAAGAGCAAAACTACTGGTGATACTACTCAATTACCATAGTAACTCTCCCCTATGACCTCTCATTTCAGTACTCGCTTTCCAACCAGAACCAATCCAAGCAGGGCAAATCTATTTAAAACTGTGACACACATGGCACAAGGAGGCTCCGAACGCTGGCTGGCTCCCTCTCTTTGTCTGGGACACAGGCTTGTTTTGAAATGCTGAAAGGCAGCTTTGAAATTAAGCCTCAAATTCAAGGTGTTTCAAAGGCGAGGGCCAGGGCTGCCTCCACGGCATCCTTGCTCTGGTCAGCACGGACCGAGGGGACCACAGAGGTGGGAAGGGACAGAGGAATGTGTTGACTGCGAGTCTTATTTCCTAAAGGAAAACTGAGCCTGCTCTAAGGCAACAGCCCTCTCTCAAAGGAACTCCATCAGCCAGGAAAACAAACCAAACCAAACCAAAATGAATTAAAAATTTACCGACTCTTTGTATGTGGTGTTTGCATCCCCGTCCAATGGGCCAGGATCTCAGCTGGTGGAAAGCACAGCGGGGCTGTGCTGATTTACAACTGCTGACAGTACGTGACATTCGACAGAGCCCTGTCCATCCCCGTCCCGGGCGGTTCTTGAGATCAAATTTGGTATTCGGTGTTGTCACATGCATTCATGGCAGCCACCTCCCCTTGGCAGGTGCCATCTCCGCAGGGGAGGTGGGGACGCGGCCACAGCTGCTCAGGACCGTGCTCGCTGGGGACCCGCTCCATGCACACAACTGCCAGCGTTGCCTGGGGACTTTCTCAGTGCCTGGGAGCAGGAGCTCTTCTGGTGCTGTCTGTTCACGGTGTGTCCTGTACGTGCACGCAGCCAGGCTTGTGCACACGATGCTGTGTTCAGGTCTGCAATCCAAAGCCCAGGCTGCTCGATGGCAGGACCACTCTTGTCCCTCTGGTCTTCTGTGGTCACTGACGTGTTCCTCTCCACCTTCGCTCACTGTTTCTTTTGCTGTTGATTCCAGGCGGTCATTGCAATTACAAAAACCTTGGTAAATACAGTAAGCACAAAGCACGGAGCCTCATGGCCAATGCAGTTTCCTACTCTTTTCTTAAAAAGATGTTCCCAGCACGCCTGAACTTACATGGCAGGGTACACAATCCCAGTTTGAGAGCCTTCTCCAAAGAGCAGCTCAGCCGGGATGCTGGATGTGGGTGAGAGCGGTGGTGGGACAGAGCTGCCTCCTGCTCTGCTCCCAGCCTGCGCTGGAGAGGTCTTGGCCAGGCTGCCAGTGCTGAGCCCTGGCTATTTCTTGGGCCGTATTTCGGAAACCCAGGCTTTGCTTGCTGCAGAAGGTAACATGTCATCCCCAGGCTGACCCACAGCCAGGAAAGTGGGGAAAGACTGGGGACAGGCCCTTGGCAACACAAGTTTGCCAGAAACTCCTGAGTGGTGGCCCCAAAAGAAGATGTTGCACAGCCAAAGTGGGCAAAGAGCCACGGTCCCTCCAGTGCACATGTAGCTCCTGTCCCCGCTGTCAACGAGGAGATGGGGACAGCCTTTCTGCCACACAGTGAAGAAGGAAGAGGCGCATCTTTTCCCTGCCAGCACACATTTTCTGGATGGCAAGTGGAGACTTGCCACACAGCAATCCCCATCCCACATGTTCATCAACTTTTCTTCCCACTACTCAACAAAACCCATCCCCTATGCCGGCTATCACTCCACAGCTGATGGGCTCCCCGTCTCCTGCCGCTCGTGGGGGGACCAGCAGAGCCATCCAAAGGCACCTCAGCATTTTGAGCTACAAAACCTCCAGTCCAGAGGCCAAACCTGCAGCTGGGTCAGGGGCTCAGCCCAGGCAAAGAGCACCTGGCTTGGTTGTGTCCTGGCTGTGGCCACAGGTGGCATCAATAATAACCCAGTGACTCTTTTGATTTACACCTGCCAAGGATTTGGCCCATTCCTCCAAGCCTGGCAGGGGCCAAGGCTCAGGGGACCGAGTGTGGCGTCTCCGTGAGCGCCCGGGCTTCCCAGAAGTAGAGAAACTGGTGTGACATGGCCCACATTACAGAAATGAAGATTAGCGGCTGTGGATCTAAGAGCACACAGCTAACCAGAAAATAAGCAATGAGTTAATATCACAGGCATTGATCAGCTAGTCTTACAATTAATGCTTCCAATAAAAAAAAGCTCCCCCTTTTTATTCAACAGAATAAGAAATTAAACACTTGTGGGCTCATTCTAAAGAATGAATGAAATTGAATAAGCTACCTAGCACTTGAGATTCCCAGTGAGTGCTTGAATAGAGCAAACCTCCTGAGTTGAATGGATTGCCTTTTGGGACCAATTTGTCTCTTTTCACTCTTTATTCCTCCTTTTTTGCTGACAGATGTACAAAGGCGGAACTGCGCTGTGCAGCTTAGCTACATGCACCCACAGCAGCTGTCACTTTTGTCGAGCAAGTTAATCAAGCAAATGCCACCATATCCCACTTTCTATAAGGAACAACATGTTATAGACAGTAGTCTTGGGAGACGGGGAGGGAGGGAGAGAGACTTTATTTTAACTTTGAGTAGCTGGTATTTTTTTTTCCCCTCTGTGTGTAAAAAAAAACAAGAAAAAAAAAAAGAAAAAAAAGAAAGCAGCCAAAGCTGGTAGTACAAGCTGACACTTTTGTTTTCTCGTAGAACAAATATTTAATAAGATTTTAACTCTAATTTGTACTAGAGAGAGAGCTGTCTGGTTTTAATTAAATTTAAGGGACTTAAGGGACACGGTTAAAAAAGAAATGGAAGCTTTTTGTTTGTGTTAACGCTTGTTGATAATAATATATTGATTGTCAATTGCTAAGCCCAAAAGATTAGTGTAGTAAATACTATTATCTGAATGCCACAAGTGAAGTGCTAGCTTCCCGTCCCTGCTTTTCCCTTTGTGAGGCAGTTTGAATCACTGGTTGTTATTTATACATTTTCTTTGATAAAACCAACTTGTGTGGCTGATTTTTTTTTAAACCCTGCCTCATTAAGTGCATAATAGCATTTACGTGTGGGGCTTTCTGCTTTTTAGCCTTTCAAGCTTAAGCTTATATTCCTCTCTCACAACCATGTTTCAAAACTTGGGATGTTCACAAACAATTGGATACACACCAATATTGTATATATCAGATGCTCTCTTGCTATTGCCAAAGACTAGAAAATAACAGAACATTATCTGCAAAGAATAAATAAATAGTTATCATCCCTCTACGCTGCCGCACACCAGATAATAACAGCGTCTGATCATTAGGTAGCTTTTCTAGCACTCATAATTCTTTAAGTGCATATACTCTAATTAGCTATGCAATAGTTGACATCACAAGTAGGATTTTAGGGCAGCTCTACAGAGCACACAACGGCAAAGCACCGCAAGGGCAGCCCTTTATTTGCTATTACAAAGGTAATTCCCTCCCAGATTCACACACTTTTGAAAGTATCTTCCCTTTCAGAAAATACATCTACATTTTGGTAACAGATTGCAGTCTGTTAATTTAACTTCTCCATGGGGTATTCGGCTTGGTATGTCCAGAAACAGAGCACACAAATCAGAAGTGTTTGGGATATGTGAACTCATTGCCAAACCCTGGACCCCTCACTTGCACCTTGCCCGTACGAGCAAATCCTGGGCAAGCAGTCCTCACAAGAGGCAACACAACCTTCATCTTCTGAATGAAATCACTCTGTTAAAATCTACATTAAATTCTAGAGATCCAGTAAAATGCTAACAACTTAATAAAAATACCCTGAAACCTCAGGGTCTCTTTTATTTCTTGTATTTTATTATGTTGTTCTATCAAAGCCTCATGAAGCTGTCTGGAGTCACCCTGGTCACACTCACTCTGGGCTATTACTGAAATAAATGGCTGTACTGTTTTTTCCTGGGAATTTTCGTATCACTATAATGCTATTACTGCAAGTACACACAGTATATTCAACATCCACCCAGTGCTGTGATTTCTGGATGCCTTTACTCTAGTGTATATTCCTTAACTATGAAATTCCATTCACATTAACAACGAGGAAGTTACAAAGTCAAAGGGGCTCGATATTAAAGTAATTTGTATTATTATTTAATAAAATCACGGTCCCAGCCTTGCTTAATAGGGTTAAGCTGCTAGCCAGAGCGACTCATCATCTGTCTAGGATGTAAATGGCATCACCGAATTACATTATCTTTCCCCCCTTTCTCTTCCCAAAGATAAACCACAAAGGAAAAAAACTTTGAATCGCATAAGAGCTCTGCCTTCAAATAAAGAAGAGAATTCAGAATGAAAGCTGAAACACAGACCCGGGTGCATGGAAGTGCCGCACGCTTTTTGCAGTACATATGGCACCTGAGATCACCCACGGCTTGGGGATCTCAGCAACAGGGTGCGCTCAGGCTGGCGCTTCACCCTTAATTGGGAAGTTGGACCCGATGGGGCTCAGCAGGTTGGTGCCACGGGTGTTAATGGGAGGGAGGTGCGGGACTCCTTCTGGGTGTGTTTTCTGCCTGTGCCAGTGGGATCGCACAAATTCCCCGCTTGCCAAAGGGCCACAACCCATCCTGCACGCTCCTGGCTGCAAATTTCTGTCCGCTCTTCATTTATTCCTTCTTAGGACGGAAAAGGAGGATGGACATCTTTCATGCCAGTGGCACCAAGGGCTCCAGCAAAGAAAAATGCCCGAAAAGATCATCCCTAACACTCTCCACTTTCAATACTGCATAAAACCAGTTAACACCTACACGTGTTTTGCGCAGCTGCAACTTCACGTGCTGCGGTGGGTGCAGGTTTGTTTACTCCACCTGTCAGTGGCTTTGCAGACAACCTGTGCGCTCTCGTCACGCAAGCAAAGGCTTCCCACTGCAGGTACACAGCCAGAGAGAGACAGAAAGGGACCCGCAGATGGTACTGCACCTTCACCGCAGGAGAAACAACTCAGCTGCTGGGGATACGACGGCTTGTAATTACGCAGGCATTCCCAAGTTGTATGTCAGGGTGGCCTACCCAGCTAGCCAGATGCCAAAAAATGTCTGTCTAGGCAAAAGCCACATACATCCCTGGCAGAGGTGAGAGCAGGGTAGCTCTGAGGATGAGCTCATGTTTCCCTGAGCTTTCTCCCCTGGGGAGGATCTCATTGAAAGAGCTATTGCCGTGTTGGCTCACCTCCTATAGCTGGGGATGCCCTGGTCCCAGCAAACACCTATGCCAAGCCTGCATGCTGACCACTGCCAAACAAAGCCCAGCCACGTGCTGCTTTGCTTGCTCTGAGGAGGGCAAACCCCTGGAGCCATGTGCTGCTCAGGGCTGGATGGAGACCTGTTTAGAAACAGCTGTTTCCCTACGGCAGGGTGCAGGGGGGATGTGGCAGGTGATGCTCACAGTGATCCGGGAAGGAAACCTGCTGACATGTGTCCTGGCAGCACCTCTCACTTCTCTCTCACTCGCAACATCTTCCAAGCAGGGACACCCCACGCTGAGACCCGCAGGTCTGCAGGCTCAGAGCCTCAGTGGGTGCCTCCTTTCCTCTCTGAGACAGGACAGCCCCAGTCCTTGGGCACTGTGTTATACATCTGCCAAAAATGCAGGAAAAATATTCAGGAAATAGGTAAAGCCTGTCCTGGCTGTAGATACAGCTCAGCAAAGTGCACAATACTGGCTGGGAACTGTCACATAACCCCCCCAAAACCCTCTTCTTTGCAAGATTTTGCCAACCTTGGTTTTCCTAAATGAAAAGCTTCTGCATAAAAAAATATAAAAGCATGTACACACACACACAAAACTACTTCTGTATGGATGCTTGTTCTCAGATACTTTTTTTAACCCATAAAATATTCTCTGCTTATTTCAATTTTTCAAAAAAGAAATGAAGTTGACATGTTAGAATCTAAGTTTCTATATAAAGCAGCTTAGTAAAACACAACATCCACACAGTGTGCTGCTTTTCTCTGTCCTGATTCCAGGGCCCTGCTAGTGCAAGGCAGTGACAGTACAACTGGATGCAAAGTTGCTCAATAAGATGCAATATAGAAATGCATGCTATGTAATACTTTAATTTTACTTATTATTAGGTTGAATCAAAAGCTGTCGCAAAGCAGGACTTCATAGATTTTAACTGGTTCTTTCATAGCCTGCAAATTGGAAAAAAAAAAAGAGTAGCTAGAGGCTGCCTGAGTATCTCAGTCCTGAGCATCAGAGGAAGCATCTCCCCTGGTACCATTCCTGGGGTTACACACTGGAGAAAATGCACTCCCTGTCCGAGCCCTGCAAAGCATTTTTGAATGCTGATATCATACATCCAGGGCGAGGTTTAAAGGAGCACCGGGAAAGGAAAGAGCCGCAGATCAAGAGAAACGAAGTGACCTGGGACGGCTAATCTCGCACGCACTGCTGGCTGGCGCGGGCAACGGCAGCGATTGTGTGGGGCTGGATTGCGGGGGGAGAAAAGGAAAAGAGGGATTGAAGGCGCTGCTGGAAACCAGACAATTCCTCATTGTCCGCGGAGGGGCCATCGGCTCACCCCTGCGCGCACCGGGAGTTTCTTTGGGCAAAGGCCCTTTGCGCAGCCCGGAGGGGGGAGCAAAGCCGCCGGCAGTGGGGGCTCAGCCCCAGGGGGTTGGGGGTCAGCCCCACACATCTGTGTGCACCAGGATGTCCCGGCCCTTCCCACGCTCCTCGCACCCCCAGACTCAGCCGGCACCTGCGTGGGTTGGGGTTCACAGGGAACACCAGCACCCTTGGGCTCTCTTTCCTGATGACCCACAAGACTGGAGGTCCAATTAGCTGAGGCTTCTTAAACGAGGCTTGGCCGCAGCTTCAGCTTAGAGTGTAGTGTGTGACTCGTACGTGGTGACAAATGTGCGCAGGGAGCAGAGAGGCTGCTCGGAGAAAGGCTCTCTCTGGATTGAGGATGCCTTGCTGCCTACAATAGAGCACGATGGTTTCTCTTCCCCTAAACCTACCTTGGCTACTCACATCTACTGGGAAATAAATGATTTTTCACTCAGTGCCTGACCTAAAATAAACATCTCTGACGCTCAAAAGCACTGTGCAGATGATGTTAGCAAGCCTAGGCTGACCTTAACGTAACGGAGCAATCAGTCTGCCTTCTTAGAATGATTAATGGAAAATCTCCTCTGGAAAAGAAATCAAATTAACTGTCTTCAACCAAATGTCTACTGGAACACAAAAACCTGTTCTGATAAAGACATTTAGGAGGAAAAAAAAAACCCTTACAAGCATGTAAAATCCAGTGCCAGATCTAGGACTTATTTTATTAAGACTCTCCCTAAAATAAATTAAATGGAGCCTACTTAAACGAGCAGCTCAGAAAAGAAACCTTGCTAAGGGGAGTGCAGGAGAGGCAGGAGGTCACATGCAAGTGCATGTTTGCTGCTGCATGAAGCTCATGTGTGGGACTGAAAAAGGACGGGGGTTGGCTCCGATGGGCAATGTCCGTGTTAAGTTCCTCTCCCCGCTCCCGCTCCGAGCGGGCAGGTGGGAAGAAACAGAGGCTGCAGAAGGATGGTGCACACTGTGCCTCCTCAGAACAGAGAGAATTTGTCCCTCCCTAGAAGATACGCAGATGATTGCCATCACAATTTTATTTCTTTTTCCCAGCAAAGGTCCCTGCAGTGGGACCGACTCCAGGTCCAGGTCTGAGTCCTGCCGAGCCAGCCAAGCGCTGTGCCAGCCTCTGCAGCAAAACCTGCTCCGGCTCCTCCAAAGATACACAGGGAAGGGAAAAAAAAAGCAAGCTGCACTTCCTCAAGATCAATCTGCCTAATTGTCTTCATTCTACAACTCACTTGGGAAGCGGGGAGAGGGAAAATAAAGCAAAAAACAACGCGGAAGAAATAGCTCAGTGCAGGCCATATCAGGATGGGAGTGGGAGAGAGTTAGTGCCCTAATGAGCAGTCTCGCTGCGTGGGAGGGAAACAGGTTGTTGTCTGCCTTAGAGAAAGCGGTGAGTGCGGCTGCGAGCCGATATTAGATGGGAGCCCGGCGCGCAGCCTGATATCCGTTCTTCCCCTGATCCGCAACCCGTCCTCCTGTGAGTAATTCTAACTCACAGTGAATAGCTCCACTGACTCACGGCCAGGCTTTTGGGCTCAAGGAAGGGAAGGAGAAGGGAGGGTGAGAAGGGCTCTCTTTTCGCATTTGATGGCGCCATGCAAGGCTTACACTCGAGCAAGAAATGCCATGATCCTGCAAGCGTGCCTTGAAGGGGCTGCCAAAATTCAAGTGGGTAACCCCGCTGAAGGCAGAAGCTTTGATTTTAAGAATAAGCTAATGCCTGAGTGTCTGCAGAGGACTTGCTGAATTAACTGACAGTTGTCAGTCTGTGGTCTGTTATTCTTCTGTACACTCAGGTGTGATATCAGGCTCCAAACCAGTAGGAAATGAAACATATGCTGAGTTGCCTGTGGATGCTCCAGTAAACCAGCGAGAAGTGCTCAGTCAGGTTTCTGGAAATTTGTACAAGGAATTTGCTGAAGCCTGAGACTCGCTCAGTGCCCTGCATCCTTATTACTCAATAGCTTGGATATTCAGAAGTCGGTCACCAGCAAGAGCAGCCACCTTAGGAAATACGAGGACAGTCCTGAGCTGTGTCCTCCAGCCTGGTGCTCCTGCTGGGTTATGGGCTGGGGAAAGGACATTAAAATCCACCATCTGTGACAGCAGCCTTGGGGTAGCAATGGGGCTTCCTAAAAACCCACCCGAGCTGAGCCCGGGAGACGGGACCTGGTGCTACATCCCCAGCTTGTGCCTCCCCGAGAGCGGTGGGAAGGAGGTGCCGGCCCTAACATTCCAGCCGTGGCTTCTCCTTTGCTGCTGGGAGAGGACCTGGAGTGACTGTCTGTCTGCACCGAGGATGGCACAGGGCAGAGCAAACCCTTGGTCTGCCCCACCACCCTCCCCGCCAAGTCTGCCTGGACCCCACCGATCCCGCCCTGCCATCAAGATTGAAAAAAAACCCAACAAAACGCCTCCGTCTTGCAGAGAGGAATGGGCTCGCTTTCTCGTTTCAGGAGAAAATACTCCGTCTGGTATCCCGGCTGTGACACAGACCTTCGAGGAAGCCGAACATACACAGTGACAGTGAAGTGGTAAAACTGCCTTCTGCAAAAAGCACCGTGACTGCCGCCACCTCCGCGGGCTGTATCACTGCGTGATTAAGTTCTTACCAGACTTTTTGGTAAAGGCAACCTTCCTGATCTGATAACTGCCAAGGACAAGCCAAATACGCAGGGTCAATCTATGCACATTTAATCCCCAGAAGGCAGATTAAGTGTATAATTGACCCATATAATCCATGTATCATCTCCAGTGAAATGTTTTCTATGTCCGGTTTAGGCAGACATGAGGCCCATAAGAAAGCGATCAGAGACACAGTATTACCATTGCAGTGGATTTCATCAAAGTTAGAGATGGCTTTTTAATCACTGATCTCAGAGACTGCTAGATTTAAGCAGATGAACTAGCACTAAGCACATCTGTTTTAATCCTTATCTTCTACTCAGGCTGGTGTCTTCAAGAAGTACAAGGAGGAAAAAATAAATTAATTTTTTTTTAGGTCCTTGCAATCTTAGGAGCTTCTCTTGGTGTTTTGATCTCTCATATCAAAAGCATGTTTTCTTTTTTTTTTCTTTTTTTTTTTTTTCGGTAAGATATTGAATTAATCATCAGAGAGAAAAATGCCATCTGCGCTATTTAGGGACTGCATCAGGATGCTGGAATTCACAGGATCTCGGGGAGCTCACTTGACGTTCAGTAGCCTTTTGTGTATGTGCTAATCGCCTGGGGCTGGGGAGGAAATATTCTCACTATGTTTTACATTAGTGTTTACCAATTTATAAGGAAGAAAGGTTGGCAATCACACTATCTACTAGTCAATCATAGGCTTTCTGGATCACATATATTCTGATGGGTTTAAAGCTACACTGTGAGTATCTAAGGGTGTGTGTAAAGACGCACACATGCATAAATAACTTCCACCAGAGTTCACAACCCTTACAAGTAAAACTCTCACTGCTTTCAGAAAAAAATACAGATGTCTAAACTCTGATCCTATGAAATTCTGAGTGTCCCAAGCCAAAGGGGACCTGAATCTTGCAGGATTGGTCTGAAAATTCAAGATCACTCTGAAGATATTTTCCCATGTTTAAGATTCACCTGTCTGCCTCTGCCTCATTGTTCCTATGAACAGTCACATACTGCATGTCAACTCTATGCCCTTTCCAAGGAAAAAGATGAAATTTTCCTTTCTATCAGGCACTACATGGAGTTTGTGATCCTTCTGCATGTCTGCAAAGTATCACAGCGGTTCCAATCCCAAAGCACCCAGCCATGCACAGGAACACAGGGAGCAGATGCTATGATGCTATTCTGAAAGTCTTCTGTTACCGCTGCTCTCTACCAATGGGTCTTATTACAGTGTTTTAGCTTTAAATGTTATGAGCCAGGCCAAGTAAATAAGTCATGTTATTCTGAGGTAAACAGCACTGCCAAAAAGCTAGTTAGGTTTTGATTACCAGCAGAACTCCATGATCAATCTGTTCGTTCAATGATCCCAAGAACAGAGGTTTTAAAAATTAAGATGACTCTATTTGGGAGGGGCGGCAAAACGCTCCCCTGACTAATTTGCAGAATTAAGAGGATTAACATGCAGATCACACAGAAACATTACAACGATCTTCTGCAAACACCAGTATCTCTCGAAGATCATAGCCCTGTTCTGCAGGTGTGGGCAGGGCACACAAAGCAGGGGGAGTGAGATAGTTTCTTAGTTAAGAAAATCATAGCAAATGCCAAAAAAGATGCATTCACCCAGCTTCTGCTGGGAGACGGCCTAACGCCCTCTGCAGCCGCTGCTCCTGGGAGGAAACAAAGAAGGGAAATGAATGGAAATGCTGGGCAGCACTGCAGAGAAACGTGGGGATTAGGAATATTCTGGGAGCTGCAAAGCCCACCAAACGTGCAATAGGCAACCTCGCACTGTGCACCGCCGCTCTTGCACTGCTCACGACTGCACAGAAAGGGGATTTAGCTCTATATTGTGAGTGTCTCTAATGTGACCCCAATGACAGTGGAGGAACTTCCTGCAGGCAGATTTAAGCTGTTTACCTGCCATTGCTGCATGTATTAATATATAACAACCTAAAACTGGACTAAGCTTTTGGCTGGGGTAAGTCAGCATCACCGCACCAAGTTAACAAAGGAGCCAGCCTCGAAAGTGTTAATAATCTCATTGCCTGGAAAAACTCCGCACTAAGAGGATTGCTCCTCTGCCATTCCTGTGGAAGGGGGAACAAAATGAGGCCCAAGTCTAATTCAGTATCATAAATACCATTTTTGATTATTCCTCTTCTCTTATTAAAAAGAGAGCTAGCACCTAAAATGTCCTTGGAAATATGACCATCGGTGCAGAGACCAAAGGAGCTTAATGACCCCGTGGCCATGCCATGTTGCTGTGTTAGCTGCAGGGCTGTGGCTGAGATCAAGCTCAGGACAATGGTGTTAAGCATTTGCTCCTGTCCTTACCGAAACACAGGTGAACACAGCACTGATTTAAATGGGATCTGGGCCCAACTGATCCCCACATAATCATAAAACCTGCTGTTACTGATCCGCCAGCAGCAGCTCAGCCGTGCCGAGAGCTGACCTCAGGAGCAATTTGCTTCTTCAGCTACAACCCGGTGAAGATGACACACGACCACTCAAAACATAATTCCAATTTTTGGGTGGCTGGAGCTCAGCGCATCCCCCTCCCTCCTTGCGAACCAAGAGCCCCGCAGCCCACCCCGCTTGCGGGTACGCACTTACGTCCATGAGACACATGCAAAGATGCCAGTGGCATCGGGTCCTAATGCCGCCCCACTGGTGCAGGGAATGGGAATGGGAATGGGAACAGGAATGGGAACAGCTCCCACACTGCCTGCAGCTGACGTGGGTCCAAACAGGCAGTGCAATGTAAAAACCCTACTCTTGATTATTTTATTTTGCATGGACTAGGGAGACTCAAGGAAAGCAGGGAGGGAAAGAAAGGTTTTGCACTCTTTGCTTTCCCCAAAGTAGCTGTTGTTGTTTTTTTTTTTCTTTTTTTTTTTAATGTCAACTGTTAATTTGTTTAAAATATGGCTTGGTAAAACTAAGTATGAGCAGATCAAACTGAAATCAATATTTGTGCTAATTACAGCCTTTTGGAAATTGGAAATAATGGCCCAAAGGGTACAAACACACCAACTGTGAATCATAGGAAAAGGATGAGGGAAAAGGCAGTGTGGGCATTGAAAAGAACAGTCCAGATGAGCTCTGGAAATCTAGCTGCTCATGGAATAAATTTCAACACAAACGAGCAATGCACTCGCAGGCCCGCTGCAGATGGAAGCGACAGTCTTTTGTTTTATGTTTTGTTTTTTCTCCCCATGCCTGCTTGATGGGTGATCTGCGTCTGGTGCTCTGCACTGCAAACTCTCCCCCGAGCGAGCAGGCGCGGGGCCCGGAGGAGCCGCTGCCGTGCTCCGTGCATGAATGAGGCATTCTCAGTGGATATGGGTCATGCTAGTAGATGTACACAGTAAGATTATTTGACTCTAATTCATGCCACTTGATATAATGTGATAAAACATTTGACATGAGAGATAAGTTCCATTTTAATCCGATAAGGTGCGGGGGAAAGAAAGAGTGGGGATTGTAAAGGAGGAAGAGGTTTCTCAGGGACAGGTAATGCGCAGATAGAGAGGTGTTAAGTGAAGGAGGAGGTTGGCTGGGAAAAAAAGCAGCTTTCCCTGCACACCGAGGAAGCAAAGGAGCGAGTAAAGAAAGCGAGGAAGGTTGTTACAGTTCCAGAGCCAGGAGACTGAGAAATGGCACTGCTGAGAGATGAAAGGAAGGAAAGTAGGAACAGAAGCTGCTTCAAACAGAAATCGATATATGGACAAATACCCTAAAGGAGACTGAAACACTAATGCTATAGGCTGGCCATCAACAGAAAACCTTTGCTATAGAACAGCTGTGAGGACAGAAAGGCTATAACACAACAAGAGCAGCAGAAACAGAGATATCAGTCAACATGCATCCAAATCCAAAACAAATGGGCATCACAGGTCACTGTTCTCTTACAGTTCAATGAGTTTATCTTGTGCAACAGAAAAATAGCTTTGAACATCTGGGTTATCATGTCTCAACTTTACTTTTGGTGTCAGACATCACAAGATGGTCCTCCTGAAATACAGAACTCCATTCCTAATCAGCTCCAATTTGGTTAGCTTTTAAAATTGAAATTTAGTATGCTTAATTTGCTGTCAATTTTGGAGAGCTTGTCAATGAAACACACTGCAAAATGTGCAGAAGAAATGGCCCTTAGCAAACTCATCTGCCAAAAACCCAGCTCAAATTTTAGCAGTGAGAACAATGACCAAGATGTTCTGTTACACAGAGATTTTCCACAAGCTTGAACATAGTAAAGGGCTCTCTGAGAAGATGCTGTTCCCTCAAAATCCACACACAGACAGACCAAGACACAGTAGACTAGAGTAGAGATTTAAAGCAGGCAGAGAGCAGATACGAGCCTTAGTCAGAAAGAAAGGAAAGATTTATTTATTTTTTAAAGCTATAACCAATAAATTTTCTCAAAATGTGACTTATCCTCCTGTCTTATTTTGTCACATTTTGGGTTTCTCCTGCTTGGTGTCCAAGGAGGAGAAGGCATTTACTTACATCAAATAACCTTTCTATATACATCTCCTCATTGACCTTATCACGCAGGACATCCTGAGAGTGGCGGACAAATGTCACATAGGCATCAGCAACATCCATCCCCGGCTTCTGCATGGGGGAGAGAAGAAGAAAGAGAGAGAGAAACATGAATAGCGGCATAGGGGCAGCTCCTCCGCGTAGCCTCATGGCTGCTTTGCCTCCTCCTCTATCTCCTGCTCTCCTCCTGCAGCTCGTGTGCTCCTTACCTGACGGACACCGAGTCCTGCAGCTTTGTGCCCCGTGCCCAGCAAAACACCCTGCACAGCACATGACCACGCAAAGGCACCTGCTCTTTCTCTTCTTTCACCTACAGTGAAGCCGGTCAGAGGAATAAAGCTCTTCCTCGACATACCGATGCCGGGAAGTTGTCTTGCTACCTTTGGTACTGTTGACCTAATGAGTGAACCAGCAAGCAGGGCTGGGGATCTGTTGTTTTCTAGGGTTATCTTCTCTGTGCAAACCCTCTGGTTTCTGAGGGTAGAATGCTAACAGCCAGAGCTGGGCTCTTGGTGGTTCTTCTACAGTGTGAGAAGGCGTGCAGCAAGCAGCTGGTGTTGCAGGAGGCATGACAAAAATCACCTTTCTTTCTCTGTTTAGATCCCTGACTTTAGCTTACATTTGTGCTGCTCTTAAGAAGAAATTGGGTAAATGGTAGGTCAGGGAATGTATGTCTAAATGAATGTTCAAGCTGCTGCTACACTGCAGGAAGCCTCCCCGTGCTGCCACAGCTCTCTGCAGAATTTAGCCGACTTGAAACAGCAACCTACAAGCATGGAAGATTTTGGGATAATAGCATTTCTTTAAAGAAAATAGGAACTGAGGCAGGTGGAAGGGAAAATACTTATTAAAAAAAAAATCCTGTTTCAGTTCACATTGCTTGATATATTGGAATCAAACTTACCTCAAAGGAAAGCCATTAAAATACTGTAACATGACTCATTACAAGAGCTGCCACATAATCTTAAATTTCCATGGCACATTGTAAGTTTGTTAATAACTAGTGTCATTAGTTTCCATTACTGTGATTTACCTCAGATCACAGAGTATCATTTTTCTGCAAGATACGATTGTCAGCCGCTGTAAATTGAAGTTAGTTAACACATCTGTGTAATTTCCAGGGTGAAAATGAGGACAGTTTGGAAAGCAGTAGGAAGGGAGTTTTTTAATACAAAGCAAACAATTATCAAGCAAAGGGCCAGTGCTTGGCCCTTGGGAAGCCAGTAGCATTTCTTAACACCTACTGCAACAATGACAAGGTATTAATTTGAAAAACAATGAGGACAACACAGATGTGGCAGTAGTCAAGTGTTACACTTTCAAGCAATTTTCAGCGTGCCGATCGTGCCCATTTCAAGGTGGCATTAAACCAATTGGTTTGTACCCAGACAATTGCAACGGTGTTTGCGGGATTAGATTTAACCGATGTTTTTCTCTTCAACACCAAGATTTCCCCTCTGTCCTCTAAAAGAGGAGCCCCTAACAAAACAGATTTTTCTTTTTCCTTCCACCAGAAAGGCAGCATCTCACTGACCATGAAGCATCCTCCCTTAGAGGTTTGGGAACTGTGCAGGGCTGCTGGTTGATTTCATTAAAAATTTTGGGGCTGTCAAGGAAGCTGTTGTAAGGTGGCTTCACTTCCAGGGAGAGGTGTGGAAACAACCAAGAAATAACCCAGATGAATGATTTCTGCTTTATTTTATGCAAGAACCAAAGCATCTGACTGGCTCCAAGGATGGGAGCAGACCCCACTCCTCCGGCATAGCCACAATGCTGAGAACCTCCAGAGGGTCTCCCAGGTACAATGAGAAAATGCTTTTGGAAAAGCTTAAAAGGGTTACATAGCATTTTATTGAGGTTGCTTCCCTAGACACACTTTACTTTCCAGGGACACAGAGGGCCCATAGAAGGCCACTCTTTGCCCTGAAAGTTACTTTAAATAACTATTCTGTGCTCAAATTCCTGATGATTAAATATTTAAGATGCACTTGAATGACTAGGAGTTTCAACTGAAGGATCTCCACATTTTCTAGAGCTAGAGATGAATTCCAAGTCCCTCTTTATAATGCTCTCAAAATCTTGTTTCTATTACTTCAAGACAACAGGATGCCAATCACTGCATTGGGATATTTTAAATCAAACAAGATCTCTTACTGTTCAAGAGTTTGTCTTCCTCATGCTGGGCTAAAGATAACAGCAATCTGGTAGGAAAGATTTCTTTTGGGCTAAAGGCATGGAAACACCAAACACAGATGATGTGGTCCAAGATGCCTGATAAATTTATCACATCATGTGAGAGCATGCAGAGCAATCACATCTGCATTAAAAGTACATATATACACTATACATGCAGGTCATCAAACTGAGCTATTCTTGATTTACGTTGCCCAGTCTAATGGGATGCAGGAACAGATATGGTGTGTTAAGATCCGCTCTTTCTTCATTTGTAATTGCTCAGGATCTTTCTGCTTGTAACTGTTACAGTAACCCCTTATTCCACCCAACATTCATATGCTACACTTCAACTCAACTTAAATGTAAATTTCTGGCAAGTTAAGTTCTCTGTCTAAGAATGTTAAGGGTTCTTCTCCTTATGAATCAAGGTCTAATTAGAGGAGACGATGTACAGTTTTCCTATACCAATTACAGAAAAATGGAAAAAAATTATTTTCATTAACAATTTCCCAAACACATGTTGCTAGCTCATCATCATTTCCCCAAAGTAATAAAAAGCCATTTTCCAAAAGAGTAAAATAAACCAACAATTAGAAGAACAAAAATAAAATAGATTAGCTAATGTGTTAGATATGTGTTGGCTCAGTTCTAACATGTCTGGACCTTTTTGTTTGGAAAATATACTGTATTTGTACAAGTCCAAATGAAGAACTAACAGAATGCATTGCTCCAATTTTTTTAAATGTGATCCAAGCCAATTGCATAAATATGGTACCTTTTTGACACCATCTGCAAATTATTGCCTAAACAGCCTCATAGGTCTCCATTAGAGGGTAACTGCTCATTATTAACTTCATGGGGCTATTCTTTCCAGTTCAAATGTTAGAAGTGTGAAGGCTCATGGTTCAATCTTGGCTGTTAATGCATAATGTGGGTTGCTACACATGCCATAAACCAAAGCACAATGCAAATTACTATGACAGAAGTTGTTTAAATTGTGCTTACGGGTACATCCACGTATTTGGAAGCAGCCTTCACCTGCAAAAGGAACAAGAAGAGAGTTTACACCATCAGTACATCTTCAGGTCTTGGCTTCTCCTTTAAACACCTGTAAGAGCTTCTCCAGCCGAGACTTGGGACAACGTAATACTGAGTGGGGGAAAAAGGGTGATAAAAACTACCTTTCCTGTCTAAAAGAATAGGCAAGGGTGGTATTTTTGTTGTTGTTGTTTTGGAGAGGTAACTTTACTTCTGCTACAGCTCTAATAGCAACAGATGATAGTGTGGGAGTTGTGCTTCTCCCTTCTCCTTCAGCGAGCGGGGGAAGATGGGGTTCGAAGCTAGACATAGTTATTTTCTTTGGAGGCCTCGTTCTCCACCTAATGCCGCATGTCTCTGAAGGCAATGCCTGTCTCTCCTGTCGGGAGCTGCATCCCGGGGCCCGTGGGAGCTCCCCCGGCAGCACGATGGCACAGCGAGGCTGGCAGGCACCTGCACCATGGTGGCCACAAGAAAGCGCTCAAAGGACCCTCATTCTGCCCTCTGCCCATAGTCCCAGCTGTGGTGAGGTTCCCCCAGCTTCGTAGGCCGCATCCTGGGATGTTCTTTCCCCCCTTTTTGCTGGCTGTGACGCTGGCAGGAGCTCGCAGACTGTGCTGGGGCAGCGTGCTCACTCCATACCACAGAGAAGTGGCCAAAGCTTTCCTGCTTCCCCAGACTGCGAACAGCTACGTTAGTTTCCTATGATTTTTCCCCTCCTTTTAAAAGATGTTATTTGAGGGAGGGTATCAGAAGGTGGACACTGCACTCTGCCGTGTCCTCACACCGTGGCGGGGGCTGTGAGTCCCCAAATTTCATTTGGTTTGCCACGCAGCAGGGTGCGCATTGCCTGGCACAGGAGGTGAGGTGGCCCCCAGTGTCAGGGCCAACTTTTCCAACTGAGCAGTGCCCAGCTGGCCAGAGAGACCTTTTTCCCACTGTAGCATAAGGCACTGTGTCTAGAAAGAGCACGGTTGAGATTTTCCACAACGCTTCTGCTTTTAATTAGGGTAAGCGTTGCCGGCCATCTTTGTTTGGGTGTAAAAGCTCACCTGCTTTTAAATATTTCTAAAGCTACCATTAAAACAGCCTAAATATAACACGCACACAGTTGCATCTTGGGATGAATAAATTATGTGTCCCGAATGAGAGAATGAATGTATGTGTGAGACAGAATGTGAGAGTGGGTGGAAGCACTCATATGGTGTGTGTGGGGGGTGCATAATTAAGCACAATGAGGCGATACAAAAGACCAGACTGGTGGTAATTGCCGAGGTGAACGCTGCAAGTATTGGCAGCACCCGGGCTGCCGAGCCCAGGGGCAAGAACAGAGGGAAGGGCAGGACGAGGGCACTGAGCGCCTGTCGCCCAGACGCGATCTGGCTGTCAGAGGGGACGGAGGGGGACGGGGCACGTCCCAGCACACAAGTTTATGAGGGAGGCAGCAAAACCAGCACCAAACCATTGCTCCCGGCGAAGAGCAAATGCTCGTTTCTCCTCCTCCTGTTTCCCGGACACCTCGCCCTCTCGCTGCCTTTATCCTCAGAACTTTCTTGGGAGGTAGCAAAGCACCATCCCTTGCTCCTGGGATCTGGGGAGCCCCAGCCTTCCTGCATGAAGGCAGCTGGAGCCTGGCCAGTGACTGCAGCTCTGGGGTAGCTGGCAGTGACCGCACACTCATGCTGGCGTGGAGCATCAGCAGGCTGGGCTGCCCAAGACACCTCCAAACAAGCTCTCTTTCTGAGCAGAAAAGCTAAAAAGAAGCTTGGAAAATGATGTGGTTCAATAGCCCACAGAATTCAAGGCAGGGTCTGTGCTCAGGGCTGCGCCGTGCCATGCACCTGTATCTGTCAGTGTCATACAGGGCATGAAGCAATGCAGCAGCACCCCAGAAAACCTGCATTCTAAGCTTGGATTTAGCATTCTTAGGTCCAGCTTAGCACCACAGTCTCAAGCTGCCTTCTTCCTCAAAGCCAAGAGGCGACAAGAATAACTCAGTCGGCTTCCTGCAATCTCCCCCCCTCCACCCACAAAAAAACTGAGCTGCTTCTCCTGCCCACTCCCCTTTAATCAGAATAATTACTTGTTTTTCTTTAAACTCAGATTTGGCTACATTTAGTGAAATTTCCAAACTGCCGGATGTTGTGTGATTTTTGCTAGGCTGCCGTTTTTCACAAAGTATGTAACTTTGCCATGAAATGTCTCAGTTTACCATACAAATTTTGTACGGAACAAAAATAAGATCTTTCGCTTCTGTCTCCCTTGGGTAATATGCAGTCTTTAGTTTTAATTACCGTAGGTGTAACTCTCCACCTACAGAGGCCATCCAGATTAAAGAGAATTTTAGCAGCTGTCATTCCTGTGACTCAGTGGATCTGTACATGCAGACACCCAGCCAGGGCCTGAGCTGCTGCTGCTGCTGAGATGAACTCAAATGTAGCAACAAACAGAAAAGAAAAAAAAAGAAAAAGTCTGTCCAAATTTAGAAGGGTGTTTTCCTCTCAAAGTGCTCTGGAAGGAGAAGTGGCTAGTGAGAATTTATTAGGACAACCGATGCATTAATTTTATCTTGAATTTCGAGGCAAGAATTGGAAATGAGGATATCCTACTAGGTGATAAAACTGTCTGTCACAAGACCCCCGATTGCATGTCACTTGCAGAGTGCCTGGAAAACACACGATGAAAGAAGTCGGTGGAAGGGGGTGGGAGACTAATGCTTTCTAGAGCTCAGCGGCTTGGACCATCACACTTTGTTGTATTTGTTCAGACAGGGAAAACGTGGGAGGTGGTGCAAGCATGCTGTAACAAGAGAGAGTTTCTCTGTTTATCGTTGCAAAGACTAAACACAGCAAATCACATTACTACTGCAGGGAAGGGAGACTGTCTAAGCCCAGTGCCAAAGGGGTCAGGGCTGTTCCTCAGCCTCCTCTTGCAGCGGGTGCTGCTCAGTGGCTCGCAGCAAATGAGGGGGACAAAGCGAGAAGTGTCCCTTGCCCGGAAAGGAGCAATCCTGCTCCTCCACAACGTATGTAGCCTCCTTGCGGGGAGCGAGGGGCTCAGCACCTTCCTGGGGATGTGCATGCACTACGACTCACCTGCACAATAACTATTTGGATGCACATCCCTTCCTGGTTGGAAACTCAGGAAACTGAAGCTATGATTCAAAGGTCTCAGGGTTGTCAGAGTGGGACAGACCATTTTGGTGCTGCTGGGGCAGTTAATTGTCAGTAAATGTCCAAGGAGCAGCACAATGAGGATGCTTGAACTCTGTGCATTTACGTGCTGCCTCTTCACGAGTGCCCAGAGCCCAAGTGTGGCTGGGGGCTTTGCTCAGGAATTGAAGGGAGCAGCACGTGTCAGAGTAAACAGTAGGATGTGGTGGGAGCAGCACAGCATCAGCCGAGGAACAGCTTGGATGCACGGAGAAGGAAGGGCTGCACGTTACACTGTCTGCTCGGGCTGATGCTGGTGCTTCCGATGCCTGGAAAGCTGCCGCCTCCACATCCTCTGCTGCTGGCGTGTGAGCATCTCCTCACCCTCTGCAGCACTGGAACGAGGGAAGGTATCCACCATGAGCCATCCCCTGCATTTCCCGAGCACGGACGAGCACAGCCCTGGGGCTGTAACCATGCAGGGGTTATACCGGGAGAAAAGTTGCACTGTGGGGCAGGGAGTGGGACACCCTCCCTTTCCCTCCTTCTCTGAAAAACAAAGTGCCTCCAGCACACCTGAAAAGTAAGGATACTTAGTTTGAACGCTGTGGTGGTTTAGATAAGCTGCCAGACTTCGTGTGCACACAGGTACCCATGAGAAGAGTTTCTTGCCTCCACTGGTAAGTCTTCCTACATCCGTCCCCACTTCCAAACAGATCCTACAAAACTGCCTCAAACTCAGGAAAAAGGGCCCAAAAGTAGCGAACAACAGACAATTGCCAGTAGCTAAGACAACTCTGGAAGGAGATGTTGGAAAGCCTTCCCAGTTTGCAGAGCAGTGCCTTCTGCTCCTGCCCAGGCTCCGTGAACAAGTGAGCACAGGACGGGCTGCACATGTGAGTGGTTGAAAATGCCAATGCAACTCTCCAAGCAACTCTGCACACCTGCCTGTGAGCTGGGCTAAGAGAAGCCACACTTGGAAAAAGACAGTCTTGTAAACTTTCTGGCATGGGTTTTCAGAAGACCTTTGGAAATCAGCTGCTACGTGCTTTTCCTAAGAAGCTGTCACAACACTTTTCTGGAATACGTCTCAGATTGCTAAACTCTTGCTGGATACAGAGGCAAATTTTGTATGGATATTGTTCTTGTCCTGTAGCTTTCTAGGAAATACATAATAGGATGAGCTGTGAATTGGTTTTGCAATGTTAGGGAGAAATGTGGTGTTAGAGGGACCTTGTGCTTCATGACCTCATGGCATTTCCCCCTACCTTGTTCTCTTTTAGAAACACAAAGGCACTCCCTTATTTTGTTTTTTACTACTTAAGATGTCCCAGTTATGGCCAGAAGACTAAGAGGAACACATTTGTCATGTGAAGTGACAGCAACGCAACTTCTTTAGCTAGGAAAACTGCATTTACAGCACAATGATTATTTTTCACCTTCATATGCATCCTCAACAGAATAAACTCCACCAACCTGAATGATGACTGGAAATGGCTCTACTCTGTGCTACAATATGATGGTGTATGCATCTTGGGTGTTCGTGCGCTGTACGTCTGCATACATCTTGTTTGCCTATTCATGTGAGGGTTACAGTGTTCAAACATCACGCAATGGCAGAACTATTATGTACATGAACTAGTCCTGGGAAAGCAGGAGATTACAGCTCAGGAATAAAAAAAAATGAAGAAAGGAGAACATTGTCTGTACTTACAGTAAATGACAGGAAAGAAGAAAACAAAGTTCCTTCGTCATATCTGGACAGTTTGGCCAAGACTCCTTCCAAAATGGTGACAAACTACAAACACAAAAAATACTGCAATTATTTTTAATAATTGAAAAAGGGTGTAAAAGTCAGCTGCAAAGAAGTCAGTGGAGCTCACAGCATTGCTGAAGGCACAGACAACCTGCCCCGATCCCAGCGGGCCAGGAAGCAGGAGAAAGGAACATCGCTTTTCGGGTGCTACATGGGTCAGCTCTCGCTGGGTGTGAAGCACCCCTCGGTGTCACAGGTGATGCTGGGCACGGTGTGTACAGTGTGTGTGGGAGCCACCACAGCCTCTCCGGGCAGGGAAGCCGGTGGTTCTTGCTCCCAGTACGCAGTGTCAAGCACACAGCTAGCTGGGTATTCTTGCAGAAGAATCGAACTGGCATATGTTGGTGTATTATGTTTAAAGGTCTCCACTGTATAATACGGATGACTTGTTCTCAGAAAGTTTGAAACTAGAGGAAAACACACCCCACCATCTTTCTCCCTACTTACCAATTTCCCTCTGTGCTAGCGCAGCTCACCAGACCCACACAACAACCCAAGGGAAATGCTGGCAGCTGAGCTAGAGGAGCTGACTGACGGAAAACAATTTCCAAACAATTAAACCTGACATTTTGGAATGCATTTCCCACTACTGTCACTTCTAAATTAATTTCTTAGAAGAGCATATGGCGACCCTGCACAAGATGAGCTATTTTGTCCGCACAACCTTATGCATAGGAGTGGTGACCATCTCTGCGTGCCACCCCAACGTCTGCACAGCAGCATTTAGCAGTGCCGCCCCCTGACGGCAGCTACCTCTGTGCCGTGGGGTGATGCTGACCACGGGCTGTTACCCCATCAACATAACACCCGTTCCTCAAAACCACTTCTGGCTCAGTATGGCAATGCTGCTAGCAGCGCATTACATCTCGCGCAGTTCTTAATCATCAAAGAGTCACCAAGAAAGGACTGGGAGATGTATGGTGTTGCCTGTGAGAAACAAGAAGCCAATTCAATAGCTTGATGTGTCACATTTTAATGGAAACGCACATATTAAAAACGCAATGTTAACAATGAATCACTCCACCTGAAGCCGAAGGTTACCTTTGCCACTAGGAGTGTTATCATTTCTTTGACGGTTTCCTCAATTAGTTCATCTATTTTTGAATGGTACTGGTGCTAAAGAAAAATAAAAGGAGAGGGGGAGGAGAATATTAGCACTGATCACGGGCAAGAGCTCTGCGGTTGTCAGCCTCTTCCCTTGGTAAACCACAATATGCAGTATAAAACAGAATTGTGCAGCTTGTTACCCTGTGCTCCACTACAGTGGCCAGTGATTACTTACACTTGTAGGAGGGATATTGAATTTGAGAGAATTTCACAGCAGGTTGTGAAGCATTCGCAAACCCTGTCCTCTTCTGTGTGCCCGCAGCTCCGAGAGCCACATGCACATGTTGGAGGGGAGGCCTTGCTGTGCCTGAGATCACCAGCACCCTGGGCTTCTACAGACCTCAAAGTCCTTTAGCTTCAGTTCTGCAGGTATTACCCTGTTCATTTTGCACGTGGATTGCACCTGACAACAAATACAGCAGCCTTTGCCTAGGGCACCACAAACCATGCAGCCCTCAGGGGGATTTGCTGCGCTGGGAGGGGTTTGCAATGGGTTGGACCCCAGGGGATAGTGTTGCACCCTTCCCGTCTTCTACAGCAAAGCACTTGAGTGCACGCTACGCCTTGGGTTCAGCAGGCACACAGCTCAAATTAAGCACTCATTCAAACGCTTTGTTCAAGTGACTGTAAAATAGATTTAAAAAACCCCAACAAACCATGATGAGGCTTTTCGTCCCATGCAAAAGGCAGCAGCAGTGCAGCCCTGAGCCCTGGGCGGTGGCAGATCCCGTGGCATGAGCGCAGAACCAGCTGACCAGCACCGGTCCTGCAGCATCAGCCTTTCTGAGTCTTCAACCCAATTTCTGCACATGCCAAACCTTGCTTAGCTTGGGAGCTCTGATGCAATCAGCTGCAATATGGCTAGAATAGGTACTAAAATACAGTCTTCAACTAATTTAGAGAAGACCTGTTTCCAATACAAGATTTAATTAGTGAAAACATACAGTATATTCTTATTTTCAATGGACTGAGAAAATACTGATTATGACTGCTTTCCAACACAAAACATTTGATTTTTCAGTCAAACATTTCAAGCACTGGTGCTAGTCACTATATTCATTACCACTTGGCATTAATATTGTTTTAAAATGTTAACATCAAATCACATTGAAAGAGACAAATCTGCTTTAAATACTAATCAGACTTTGGGAAAGAAGACTGTGAGGGCTTTACAAATGCTAGATGTTGGTCTCAGTGTCTGATTTGTAGTCTCTGAACTGCTCTACGGTTTGGAGATTTTTTTTCTATGACAGTAACAGACTAATACAGGAATTTGGAAAAAAAGAAAATAAAAGTAGGACACACTTACCCACTCTTTAGCAAACTTTTCAGATGATTGGGGACAGAAATAAAGAGGAAAGTGCAAAAGACAGGAAAAAGAACAAATGAAGATAAACAATAAATAAACCAAAATCTTTTTAAAAAATGGACATATGAGAACAGCAGCATCATGCACAGAAACAATAAGCAATGGAAAATGAAATGTGATCAAACCCTCCTTTCACTGAAATATCAGAGATCACTACCTGTAGCATTGGCAGGCAGTAAAGAGATCACAGTTATGACTGATCTGTATAAACGCAGGATTGACCTGGCTGTTCCCAGCACAGCTGGAGCCGTGGCTGTGGGGTGACAGGGACCTGTAACAGCGGGGTATGGGCAGGAGCTGCTGGTGTCCACAGCGTGCATGGCCAGGACCTCCTAAGGGAGATGAAGAAGGGGTTGTGCATATATTGGCGTTGTCTTCCTCACGATGTTTTCATTCTGCTGCTGCATTTTTTGTGTGTGTCTAAGAACTTGCAATCAAGTTAACTGCTTTCACTGGGTAAATAATGAGTTTTACTCGAAAATGGCTAGCTACGTGCAAAACAATACGCTGTGAAATGCACCGACCAAGGCATTTTAAACTAAAAGCTTGTTTAAACAGCAAACAAGAGCCCTGATGGAATAAAACCACAGCTCTGAAAGCAGAAGAGGACCCTGTGCATGCACCAAGGCAGCGTTAGTAGGACCCTGACCCCTCATTCCCATCACAGCCGTGGTCCCTGGGGCAGACTTGGAACCAGTGCCCGGGCCAGGGGTGGTGCAGAATGGGGCTGGTGAGGCTGTGGGTCCTGCCCCAGGTCCCTGCAGTGATGTGCCCCTGTCCTGCAGCCCTGGTTCCATGCGGGAAGGACGAGCCCTGGCCAGGACGTGGTCGGAGAAGACGGCGATTTGGGAAATGACTGCCTGGCGCTGCTTTCACAGACATCTGGTTCGTAAACCAGTGTTCACAATACCTCCTTCTACATTTCTTATGGAAACACCCAAGGTTAAAGATCACATAAGCAGTTTGCTTTATCCAGTGTAGCCCCCACTTTCAATCGAGTTCATTGCAGCTTTCTATTAGCTCAATTATTACAATCCATAATCAGTGCACTACAATGATTCAACTTGACTTTATGTGATGAGTATCTTGCCTTGTCATGTAACAGATTGTGTGTATGTTGTATTTCTCTAAGGACCATCTGACCTTAGATATTAAATAGAAACATACTAGACCAACTGAGAAACATTTAATACATACATTTATCCCCTTAGATGTATTAAAAATTCAGAGGAAAAATAAATATTTAAGATGGTAAAGTATGTTTACCAAATGTTTTAACAGCTGCCTTTAGAGACAAGGAAATGGAAATGAAATGATGGGTGTTTGTTTCACAGGGTAATGCTCGCAAAATGCGTTCAAGTATCTGAAAGTAGTTTTGAAGGGAAGGTCTTTGGGGTGGGAGGAAAACCACAGGAGCGAGGTCAAATAAGGTGACAAGAGTCTCTGCCCATGTACAGTTTGGATCGTCACAAAAATCAGTGGTTTGTTTCTAATCAAAATGCCTTCTCCAGCTAGGTCTTAACAAACACCCCAGTGTGAACACTGTGGAGGGTAATTTGAGCCCTTTTTGCTGCTTTCGACTGTCTGCAAAGGGACCAAGTATTTTAGGAGCCACGCAGCAGCTGCAGCACTGATGGAGGGTCCCATCAGCGAGTGGTGTCTGTCCCTCCCTCTCCAGCAGGGCTGCAGGTGGCCCTGGCACACAGCAGGGATGAGGGGGGACAGAGGGACCCAATGATGCACAGACCCAGTTCCCCAAATTACAGAGGAAGACACAGGTTTGAAACCTGGTTTCTCATGCCTGACTGTCTCATCATTTCCACTGGGGACTGGAAGAGGTGGGGTGGCATTTTGTCCTCCCCTCTTGGGCTGTAACGACAGATCTATATCTTATAATAATTTTTACCCCCAAAGCAGGACCATCTCGGCACACAGGTTTAGACAGATTCAAGAAGAGGAGGTGGAGGTAGCTGAAATATGGAGTGGCAAAAGCAAATGGAGGGGGAGGTAGGAACACTCATTAAAAGAAAGAAAAGAAGAAGGGAGGGTGTCTGAAATACTGCAGCCCTAATGGGTAACTTATGCACTGATAATTTACATCTGATTTACAGGTCTATTAGTTCAGCTATCTGTTAAAAACCTGATGCCCCAGCGAGTGCTGCTTGCCACAGGAGTGAGGCTGCCTCCGAGCTGCTGTACCAAACACCTTCTGGAAGCGGCACAGGCAGATCTGCAGAGCTGATCGCTGCTGCACCCGAGAACAGCGGAGAAACAACCACACTGCTGCCCGCTTCCCTCTCACTTGCTGTTTGACTCAGGCCGAATGTGCAACGTGACCGATACTCAAAATTTGGAGGAAACTGTGGCAAGCGTAAAGCATCACAAGTTAGCGCGGAAAGATGCAGCGAGTGCCTGGTGACACTACGGTGGTGACACTACGGTCAGACGCAGCTGATGCTATCAGTCTCGTGCCATCTGAATACTTAACCTGACAGTTTTACAAATACAATGAGCTTGCTCTGTCGTGACATCAGAGTCTGCTTGATCTCCTGAACATCCCTGTCCCCAGGGACTGTGCTAATATAACGCACAAGGGTTTGATCTTGGTTTGCAGTGGGCAGCATCGCAACTGTGGCCCTTTCTGGCTGATGCTGCAGCAGCTGCGGGCTGAAGGATTTGGGAAGATAAAAGCGTATGAATAAGGAACAGAAAATGGTAAAGAAACCCATGTCCAGGCTTGGACAACAAAAGTCCACTCATGATCCACCTCAGCTAACCTGGAGGACGAGGGAAGGACCTGATGATGAGCATTCTGAAACCTCTCTTGCAAGGTGACTGTCACAAATAAAATGTCATAACTGAAACATGTATAAGAAAAATAAAAAGAACTGCTGGATCTGATCCAAACACCACTGACATCAGGGCACGGATCCCTGCTCCATCCAGTGGCCTTTGGAGCAAGTTCTCCCAGAGGAACAGGGTGAGGTAAACAACTGAAAATAAACCCAGCTTGCAATGATCCACTGCAAAATCTGACCATGGAAAGTTGTAGTGAAAGGGCTTATCTAGGAAATGCTGACAAGCAGAAGGATAGGAGAGCTGAACAGTATTTGTGAATTTATTCTAGACTGATCATATATGAATATTTAATTTGGCTTGAAACCACTGTAGCAAAATGGTCATTACGATGCATTTAATCTAGTCCAATTTACCATGTCTTTCTAATTCATACATCAATTCACAGGAACCTCACCTTACAACTATGGCTTCAGGAGAAAAAATATCATCAATTAATTAAACCGGGTTTGTTGTTTGGAAGCTTGAGTCATTAAGAACGTGGAAATCCAGGATCATCAAGCATGCTGATCACCGTCAATACTCAAGGAAATCACAGCAGTTGGAATTTCAATCTACTTTTGGAAGTTAACTTTGTTTTTCCTTCCTTACAAGTGTCTCAGCAACAACTTGGCACTTCTGTTTTCTTTATGTTTGTCTACAGAAAATAGTCATACACAGAAAGTGTGCTGCCAACACCTGACTCCAAGGTGCAGCTAATGACTCAATATATGGTCATCATGCATCAACCAAACTTAAGAGACACCTTATGCACACCACAGTCCTTGCAAAAAGCCGCTCCTAAGTGACAGTGATTCTGAATGTTTATATTCATTAGATTTATCTGAGAGCAAGCCCCTGCCTGTTCATCTGCACACTCTATATGGAAGGCTAAATCCACAACTGATATAACGTCTCTGAAACTAGGGCAACAGGAGGTAGGAAATTTCATGAAATTGCCTTTAAAGGTTGTGAAGAGAAGAACCTGCATTTTTACCTCTTGGCCCATTTCCATACTGCAAAGCTTTGTTGACTGAGCTTTGGCATCCACCATGACATTAAACATGGTGCATATTGACTGAGGGACTCGGAAATCTGTTGATCGGCTGGTTTTCTGCAGCTTTACTTCAAATGCAATCCTGGTTCTGTTAAGGAAAAGAGAAAAAGATTTTTCAGTTGCTTTTTAACATATTGAAGCTAATAATAACGTGAAACAATACTGAGAGGAGTTCAACAAACCAGAAAGCCAAATGCTGCTGGGAGTGTTATAGTGCAATTGTTACAAATGTACTTTTACTAAAAATTATTTTCCAGTTTAAAAAGAAATCCCCTTTCCAGATTACACACTATTTATAAAGTGTGTAACAGTTTCAGGGAAACTATGACTTTCTCATGCTTGATAAACAGTGTGATGATATTCCAAACAGCAGTGTCAATGTACACCTATAATTTGGATGCGCTGGCTGATTTATAACCACAGACAAATAGCAAGCCTGATGAATTAAAGGGAGCTCTTATTGCTCCATGATATCAACTACAAATATCAGAAGCTTACTCATCGCTTGACTGAAAAGACATTGCCAGATCATTGCATTTCTAGGTCTACGTTATTTTGTTTCCTTGCTGGGAGTTCCTAATTGTCTCGTGATTTCACAGATGTGGTTTCTCTGAAGCATACATGCTCACCAGAATACACCTGCAAAACGTGCAGGGCTGCAGTCGTGCACATAGGAACACACGCACATGCATCGCGCCAGCCTGAACTCGCTGTGCTCGTGAGGTTTCACTCAGCTCAAATTCGACATCCCTGGCAGCTACAAACCGTGTTACACCAAGAGCTTTGTTGGGCCAAAGACTACAGGATTCGATCCTGTGTCGTATTTTGAAATACCAAGGCATCTGTGAATCTAATATGGGGAATGCTCTGCAGTATGGTTGGCATTGCCTTGCCCTTCTTTGGAGCCCCTCTGCAGATTCCAGAGGTGCTTCACAAACCTAACCCAACACACAACAGTAATTACAGTAGACGGAATCTGCCAACAAATTAACATCAGATCTTCAATCTAGAAATAAATAATACCAGCTACAGCTCAGGCATAACTCGGATCTTGGAAGATCCTCCAAGGGTTATGAAAACAAAAACTCATTTACAAATGTGAAACTCCCATTCCTGGGATGAGGTTTGAGTTGGTACATAGGTCCTCCTGCCTGGATTTATTAGCAAAACGGGTCTTCCTCGCAAGGGCTGCTTTCCTGACAGCACTGAAACAAAACCAAGTGCAGAAGGCGGGGTGGCTCCTCCATGGTATTCAACAGTTCAGAGACAGACGCAAAGAAAAATGTTGTGTCAAACTGAAATTGCTAAAGAAACCTTAGCCAGGCCCTGTTTGCAGGTGATATAAATAGGGAAGGCAGCATATTGGTTTACATCAGCAGTGGCATTTGAACTGATTTAATTACCAGTGCCAGATTTAGCCTGGACTCGGGGACTAGAATCTTGATAATTACCGAAAGGACCCAAAGTAACTGGGATTTTCCATCTCCTCGCAGAGATGAACATGTTCCTACTTACTTATGCTCAGAACCATTATATTTAGTAGTATCATTACAAGCAGGGCCAGGTTTTCACAGAGGGGCAACGTATTTGTAGAAAGGTTGAAGCAGTTGGGGAAAATAAAAACCAAACCAACAAACAGCTTTCAGGCACACAAGCCCTTCTTCAGATGTACCTGGAAACTTGCTTATTTTTCCCAGTTATCTCAGCTGAGCTAATCTGGTCTTATTTCTGTAGATCATGGCAGCTTTAACTGCACTGCAGGTGCAGCAAAGGTGCCCACCTTCAAATGTTTAAAAAAAAACACCAGAAAATGAGCATTTTGCTGGCGGTGCTGGTAGGCAGAGCAAGGAACAGGGCTCCAGCATTTGCTCCTCAAGGACAGTCTGACAATGGGAGGACAACTAAAGCTCAGGTTTTGTGTCAGCCAAAGGACCAAGGACGAGCTGCTACAATAAAGGGGGAACTGCTCAATGCCAAAGGCGTCACGACCGTCTCATTGCACTTAAAATGCACTGGGTTTTATTTCGGAACTGTGAGAGCTGCCTGCCTTCCTGTGGGCAAGTCTCCTGCCTACATCTCAGGGACCGAACGTGCCTTCTCCGATGGTGACATTGCACAGCCAGACTGTGAGGAACACGCAAACAATAAATGCCGCGCTCGTGCTTGCAGAGTGGCCAGGCGATTGTGGTACAGAACAGCCACATCACACATTGCAGCTAATATTAGCCTGTACCAGATATATTTGGCACTCATTTTTCCTTTAGTTCATCTCTTGGTCTATTAATTTCCACACAATGGAACACAAAGTTCATGTCTTCCCCCTGCCTCGTTACCTCTGAGGTCAAATGAACATAAAACACTGTGGAAATGTTGGAAATTTAACTGTAACTTTTTGTTTTCAAAATGACAGCTGCCTGTATGTTTAGAAGTTCTTTAAGGAAACCTCTGTGTTTTGGAAGATCTGCAAACAATGCGGGATGAGACAACAGAGCTTTTCTCTATCAGTGGCAGATGTGACACCTGTATACCAATCTACACATTATTCCCTTTTTGAGATCACTTCTTTTGCTTGTTTTTTTCATGGATTTGTGTTTTTCGGGTGGGTCCTGGGATCTTACTTAGGGCTATGCCTTCAGCAGTCGACACCAAACTGCATTTACCTCATGTGCAGCACCGATAATAAGTAACAGCCCATAAAGCTTGAAAGAACAAGTGATTCATTGTCTACTTGTGAATATGCATTCTCCAGGGGCTCAACAGAGAAGTGCTTGCTTGGGAAAGTCCATAATTCACAGCAATGCGGTGGCTTTCCATCATGCCTGTGCTGCACGGATCTAAGCTGGGGTGCCTAATAAATGGTGGTTGAAGTGAAGCTTCATTGATAATAAGACAGAAGAAACAACTGCATCCTGTGAGCTCCTATGAGGAAAATGAGTGGTTTGCTCATGGGCATGTACCTTTTCACACAGGACTCGATCATGTCACTCGCCATAAGCTTCAAGCGTTGCTCTAAGTGCTTTCCAAACTCCTCCTCAGGCCAGTGCAAATCCCGAATGAAGGTCTGCAGGGCATCAAGTTTCCAGAATAGATCTTCCGAGGTGCCTGATCCATTGCTAGCAGGGCAAAATGAGAACAAAAGTCATAAGTGTCATCAGGCTCTTTGTAACCTGATGTGGAGACCATTCCTGCAACAAGTGTAGAGCAGACAGTAGTTTCATACACAGGACAACGCTGGCAATCTCCACCATCAGGATTTTGAGTTTTACCATACAGTTGCCTAATCTACCTTGCTGTCATAACCCACAAAACTTTCCAGACCAGATGAGTAAGACAACATTATGAGTTACACATATTAACAGGAAGAATGTGTGTATGGTAAAAATCAGCCTTAGTTAATAACCACATTAACATATGTGATTATTAAGAATTAAGGCCAGAAACTGTGGTAGAAAATCCTCGATCAATAATAACTGCCATACTGAGCTGTATGCAGTTATTAAGATTTAGGGTCTCATGCAATTCGCCCCACTCTGGATTACACCTTGAGTTTGCTTTGTCCCCCCCAGTGAGACCCCCGTTTCCACTTAAGGGACAGTGCTAACAAGTGGTGAGCGAGGACACGCTTTATCTCTTCAACAGCTGAAAAAAAATTGGGGTAAGTCAATTGAGCTAAGGGCACTAGACATCTCATAGCCAGGAGTTTTGGCAGGATTGACTGCTGCACCTTTTCACAGATCTGCCTCTTGCAAAGGCATGGATAGGACAACAAATTTCCATTTTTTAAAATTTATTTTGCAACATCTTTGGTCTGCCACAAAACTCGGAATTTCTCTCCCAAGTGTATATTCTCATACCCACAGCCCTGCTCAGATGGAAGTCTTTGGTCCTGCAGTGTGTAGCTACACCGGTTCTTTTCACAGTATAATTATATCTCAAACCTCCACTCACAGAATAAAAATACAGAACTGGATTGCACTCTGTTTGCGCAGAGAAATTTATGCATCCGTAACCCTCCTCTCTACCTCTTTCCTTCTCCCTCACTTTTTTTTTCAGAACAATTAACCAGGGGAGCTTCAAGAATTTCATCCCCCTCCTCGCATACCACTAATGCTAACACGGTAATTTAGAAGATATTTAACACACCATGCATTACGACTTGTGCTGACATCATCTATAGAAACAGATGAGGGAGGGTGTTTCTATTGCGACAGATGCCAGCTGCATTGAATTAATGCTAGAGGAGACCAGAGCTAATGCAGACACGGCTACTGCAAGGTGAGAACCAAAGTCCCAACATGCTCGAGGGGTCCTGCAGGGTCCTGCGCTAACAGAGTTAACGAGATAAAGAACGAATCGTCTCGGTTGTAGGAGAAACGTATCTGACACTAAGCGACAGGTAACATGTCCTCGATGGAGGGGAAGGGTGAGTAAAAGGAAACCAGGGAGATGAAAAGATAAAGAATCAGGCATTTCCTTCAACCAGGGGACTAGTTTGCACAGCAGTCTCAAGAGTTCATCCACTGTCAGTTTTTAGTTTTGCCCGGTTCAAACCTGTGCTTTGGTATAAATAAGCTTTAACAGTCTAAACCCAGTTTTGGAACTGCATGAATTTATGTTTTACATAATTAAACACATAAGAATACAATATTTGGCATTCACTACAGCAACAGTATGATATCCATTTGGTTTCAAAATTTTAAAAGTATTATTCTTGGTCTTTTTCTGACTTTTGATTAGGGCTCTATGCAAGTAAACAATATAGTATATTCATTTCCAAGAGGCACTGTTAATATTCCGCTTGTGAGCACTGCAATTACTCTAATCACGCAGGCAGCTTGCAATATACTATTGATGCTCAAGCATTTTCAGAGGGATTATCCAATTTTCTGTCATGACATGATTCTTATCTTTTCAAGGGCAATACCACAGAAGCATGCACAAAGATTAAAACTTTCAAGTACTCTTTACAGACAAATGCCTAAGCTAGCCTTTAATATAGCTATCTTAGCATGAATATGAGTTGTATAGCTTTGAAACATAAATTATGGTACTAATATTGAAAAAGTTTAACAAATCTATTAAAAAATTAAACATCTGTTTTACTTCCATTTTGTTATAACTGGTCTGCAATAAAGCCTGTGCAAGGCTAATGGTAGAGGCATTTTGGTGGACTCCAGGTGTAGATGTAATCAAAGATGTTTTGGTGACAGCGAAGGGGGTAATTCTGGGGGCTCCTTCAGTTTTACCTTTTAAGTGAGAATGTGGGGAAAAAGTAACACATCTGTGTAGTGCTGGCTGAGACCACCCCAAGCCAACCCTAAATAACCTCTAGGAATTTGGATGGAGAACTGGCAAAATCTCAGTTGCTGTGCTAGGGCATCTTGGGAGATGAGCCACCTCAAATGCTGAGATGTGGGCTGAGCCCACTGTGTACCGCCATCCACGCTGCTTGGTGGCTGGGACTTTTAAGGGAAATCTGCTATAAAAACAGAAGTTGCCTAATCTGTGTTCAGGATTTGTGCTCCAGCTGTGCACCCTGGGATGCTTGGACAGGGACCAAGGAGCACAAGGTGCCTGCAGATCGATCGCTTTGACACTGTGCCCGCTTTTCCAGGCCATAATCTAAAGATCACTTTGAAAATATCTTTTCTCAGTTGGTTACAGCATTATTCAGGCTGTAATGATGGCCATGGAGCTTTAATTGCTCCCTGGGACCTCCCCCAGCATGAATAAAAAACTGTTGCAGGGTGCTCCTCTTTGTTAAACTGTTCCATCAAAATCAAGACAAAAAATATTATCTAGGAAACAAGGAGCTTGCATTAAATATAATGCACATTTAGATCTACATCTGGTCCACAGAAATTGGTTGACTGGCATTGAAATTGTTTCATCTTCTCTTTTGGACACAACTCTCTGCTGAGACACATAATGTTGCATTATAAGTTCTGTGGTTTGTATGTTGTTCAGACCATGTCCCATTGTTGACAGCTATTTTGTAAAGCAAGATACTTGCTCAAACTCTCAGTGGGAATATTCAAGATTTATACAAAAAAATCCTCAAAATACACATGCCAGAAATTCACTAGTGTCTCATTCAGAAAATGTCTAATTAACAGTATCACTCTTTAAAGTTTTATATAATGCACAGAAACAAACAATACATATCCATGCCAAGATTACTTTAAATTTAAATGAGATCTAATTTGAACTGAATACACACTCAGAATCATAAATAGCAGCCATCCATGACGGTGCAGAAAAGCTAGGCATTTGTGGGATGCCTAGTGGGATGTTAACTGGTAGATTTGGTACTTTAGGGAGATTCACATTTGGTAGATTCACATTGGGCAGATTACTTGTTAAACTCCTGTGGAAGAAACAGACAGAAAGAAAAAATACCATAACAGTGACAATGCAGATGTAGCAGAAGCACATGACACTCATAAACAAATCTGCAAAGTTCACAGCAGGACGACAGTTAAAAAACTAAAGCAAAACATTTCAGGAAGAAGCATGAGTATGGAGGCTTAAGTGTACTGGGTTTGCAGTCTGCAATAAAAAGGAAGTCATTTAAAAAAAACCCAACAAAACAAACAGAACGGGAAGAAGAATCACAAGGTAGCAAATTAATGGAGTACTCAAACACCTACAGAAAATAACTCCATCTTAAGTCCTGATACCATTTCAAAGTGCAGAAAGCAGCCTTTCCTTGGAAAAATCTCTTTTGTAAGGAAGCAAGCCTCAGTTCTTACACAGGCTGGCTGGATGCAAGAGCTAAACTAAGAGATCTACTAGAGAATTTGGATTCAAAATAATAAAATAGTTTGAAATTCCAGCCCTGCAGAAGTCCATAAGAGTTCTGACAACATATTCAGTTGAGTTGCTATTTCACTCCAAAACCTCTCTGTTTATCTTATACTCTACAAATAACAGAGATGTGCTAATTTGGAGCAAGGTTCTTCCCAAGGTTCTTCCCAAGGTAAGTCTCGTGCCCTGAGCCTGCCCTTTCATTCCTGGGTCCTGCTCCACATGTGCACTGTGAATTAATTGCCTTTAATAAATCCAGCACTGTTATGTGAATATTTCTTGGCTGGAAATGGGCCATAGGAAGATTAAGACATTCAAAGGTTAATTTAAGAAGCATGTGTAGTTAGGCATCACGACTTCAAGAAATATTTTCAGACATGCAACTGTCATGCAAAAGGAGATCTTTTAAAAGTGAGCGAGTGCATTAATTTAATGTGATGTACTCTCCTGAAACATTGTGTGGTGTGACAGCACTGCATGCTCGAAGTTTGCAAAACACCCTGATGTATTTTAGTGTGGTAGGTCTCTAGTTGTTATACTTGGTCTAATTATATTTTAATAAGTATCTGATTGCAGTTATATTTTACATACAAAATAAAAATGTCATGGGATTTGGGAATCAGAAGCCAGTTTCGGAACTGTATCTTCTGCCTTAATCTAGTAATACTACATGGCACAATGGGACACAACCCACAGGTGATTTACAGTCCCATTTGAAGAACAAAACCAGATGCTTTGACATCATTTGCACCAGATCATTATTTGGGCTCCGAGAAAATGGAATCAGGATTTCAGCTTCTCCCTGCACTGCTGAAGCTACTGGAAGCTTTTTCATCGATGTGCATGGACACGGCTTCACCATTGAAACTTCCCTGCTCCCAGTGACCGCGCCAGGAGGTGCCACCTCAGGAGGTCTCTCCCATTCCCCTGGAAAAAATCAGTCACTGGTCCAGGCAGCACTATCTGGACTCTTGGAAAACTATCAAATTATGCAATATATCTTTCAAGGAATATTAAAATCTTAGCAACTTCCCTAAGCCGTATTTTGAACTCTGTTTCTTAATGCAAGTTCTATATATCGGAAACCAAACTAATGGAACTGAGGTGGCTGTACTGAACAAGTGTTTCCTAATGCAACAGAAGATTTGAACCACATCTCTGCAAGAGCTCAGCTTGTCATTGGTGGCAAGTCTTAGGGAATAGATTTTATCTTCATTCTTCATTCTCCCTTTGTGAATAAAGTCCCCTGTTGTGAAGAAAAAACACAATCCAAAATATTTTTCCAGTAAAAAAAAATTTAAAAATGGTATGTTTTTGTTTTCTGTTGTATCTATGATTCTTAGTAGATTTCACTTCACGCTATCTGCTTGTTGTCTTTGTTTGCCAGTAAGCGGATATGAGAATTTACTAACGTAACAAAGCTGTCCATTGTTTCCATTCATACTGTATCTGCTAGTAAGATTATATGATTACTGAATGAGACATAGACTCCATAGTGATTGAGAGAGTGTTAAATCTTCAGAAATGGCAGTGCATGTGGTTAGATAGTGATATGGAATAAATAAAGAAATAGCAAGAGGTGGACAACATATAAATGTATAAGGAAAAGCAACTTAAATAACTTAGCCAGATGGTAAATACATAAATCAGAGGACCTTTGGTTTTAATATTAAAATTCAAGAAGTGACAGTGTTATATTAATAAAAACACTGTATTAATAAAATATGACTTCTAGAGTAAACAGTATACTATATTCACAAGGAAACATATTTCTTTTATACAACACATTATTTTGCTGATGCAAGGATATGTTGCAAGAATAAGTTAGTACTCTTAAAAGAAAACAAAACAGCAAAATAATGGAGTATATTATGTTAACATACAGTAACTAATTTAAAAAATATTCTCCTGAATTGACATGCACAGTTTTGCAGGTTCAACTGATCTAATTATCTGACTAACAGTTGCAGTGAGACCTGTAAAAAATGATTAATATTATCAACAAATGTTCCAGCCTGCAGTTGCTCAGACCATAAAAACTACAGGTCCAAGATGAGAAACTGTTTCTAGAAGCCAGCCATGCCTGTTTAATATAGATGGCTAAATATAACCTCAGCCATCAGGCAGGGAATGTGGGCATTTGCATCAACAAGATGAGGGCTGTCTGATTTAAGACGACTCGGCTTCAGGACTGGATCCTGATACGTTTGATAAAAGACGCACGCTCTGGAGCTGTACTGCTTGTTTTCTTGGCTTCTTCTGATTCAGCCCCAGTTGTGTCTGGTGCTTGCGTAAATGGGTTTCACCTGGACTGTCTCCTGGGAAATTCTCACTGCAAAAAGACTGGCGACATACCCCTGTAAAACATCCCAACGCTCACACTGTCCTGGAGCACCCATCACAGAAGACAAGCCCAATTGCACAGGGTCTGCTCCTGTAGAGCTGCCCTAGTACTGAAAGGAGGGCACAAAAATCACAACATTTTTAGGAGACCTGTGTCCATACTTAAATGCTCACTTCCTATGGGATGCCTGAATTGATTTAGTGATGGAAGATGCAAATGTCTCCCTCTTCCACTGCTATAAACATTTACGACCTTACTGCCTAGGCTGAGCAAATGCTCAAGAGCAAATCTTTCGTAAAAGCCTTGATGTGAAGCAAAGAGCTTGATAGTGAAGTAGGCAGTCAAATCTGTGCTCTTCCTGTGACTGACACCCAGAATAGTAACAAAACCACTCATTTTCATTACAATGGTGCTTCTTCTAACAGGGAACATTTTCACTAGCGCTCTGTAGCAGTACAACCTTATAAAATGATTGGTATAATCATACTGTTCAATTGCTTACATTTATATTAATGATACATTTATAAATAGTTTGAAGAGGGTTAGTGAGCAATTAATAGATGCTAAAGCCAGGACTACAGTGTGGTAGAGACAGCCATAGGTCAATGAGTAATGTCCTAGTTAAGTGATTGAAATTGGTTGTCATTGCACCAGCTTTAACATTTGCTCAAAAAGATCTTTTGACACAGACACACACACAGAGACACACACACACGCACACGCACACACGCACACACACACGTACGTGTCTGCTGGCTGCAAGAAAAATCAGCGTTCTCCGAGAAGCTAGCATGAAAAAAAAAACATTGCAAACCCTACTTTTCCAAGACCTCTCAACTCACCAGAGAACAGACCTACTCTGTATCCCCCGTATTTGGATGACTGTGCAAAGGACAAGTGTTCCACATTTCTCTGCGTGAATTCATACAAGCGCACCAGCTGCTCTAGCTATAGGGCACGGACCCCCTGCAAATTCAGCAGCTCTGCAGAGGCAGATTACATAGCCCTCATAGGCACATTACAGCGATGCTTTTTCCCCCCATGTTTTCACTACTTAACCGTATCTCTCTCACTGTTTGTGATTTCTATACCTAACTCCTCGTAGCATAAGGTGCAGAGTATTTGGCAATGAAAATAGAAGAAATACAAGCTTGCAAACTGCCATCTGGTCAGGTTATGGAGGGCTACATATTTCAGCCTCGATTGCAAGCACAAGCATAGAGAAACCCTTTCGAAAGACTCTATGTTGTGGAATAATTTCTTCGTTAACAGGAGATAATGAGATTTCCTTCTCACGATTCACTGTGGAGATCCAAAGCAGAACAACAGTAAGCTCGGTGGAACAGACAGTCACGATGATCTACCTTTTCTGGCCAACCTGAAGACCTTTCTTCAAAGCAGAGGAAAGCCATGAAAAAAACACACTGCAGTGTTCTCAGTTCCCAAAAAGCTCTGCTGGAGAGGCGGCAATGGAAGGCCATGGCTTGGATGAGAATCGGCTGGTCCAAACTATTTGAAAATCAAAGGTCAAAAATTCAACTGTGCTGCAGTATGGACGTGTGGGGGTAGAAGGAGGTGGATACATGAGGGCAAATCAATAAGTCTCCGACCTGAGTTTTTCTGCAAGTTTGCTGTTGATCAGACAAAGAGGAGCAGGTGGTCTGCCCAGGAGGCAAAAGATGAAGATGCCTTAACATTTAGTTCTGAACAGCATATCCAAACTGTCATAAGATCCTAGGAACGACACCCCTCTTTTTCCTTACACAGTATGTGCCACCCTCTGTGAGCTCGCCGGTACCTTCCTTCGCCGAGTCGCATCGCGTTAAGCCAGCATTTGCAACTCGCACTTTTGTGAGACACAAGAACAAAATACCAACTAGTGAAAAAAAGAAACCCAGAGTGCATCTTTTCACCAGATGGACACAAGCTTCTTGTGAAAAGCACCCACTTTCCTGCTGGAAGAAATCTTTTAAATACCCAAGTCTGTAAGACAGATAGTTCAGCCTGGGCTTCCGCTTGAAACTGCAATGCTCAAAGCACTCCCTAACTGAAACTCCAGAAGGGAATAACCATTACAAGATAACTAAGAAAAGATAACTATATTTTATAACTATCAAAGATAACCTGAAAATGATACATAATGGCACATCCAGGGATAAAACATTTTGACAGGCAAGTACCAGACCAAGTACTTACGGACATCTACAGTTAAGCCACTAAAGTCATTAAAAGCCAGAATTATGTCAGCTTCTGACAAAAGAAAAAAGCAGAACAAATTGCTTATTGAGTACTTGACTGAGGTGGATAGGTACACAGAATTCACTGCCTCTGTCTTGTAACAGACAAGGAAATACAAACACATTCATTGCTAAAGCAGAGCTCTGAAACTAAAGTGAACATTAACTTCAAAGTGCAATTCTGCTTGAAGGAGTGGCAGTAAAAATGGCATTCTCCTACTCGAAAGATCTATTTCTTGTATGTTTTCTGGGTCACATCTGCTTATTTGAAACAAGATTTTTTAGGATTTTTAATCCTGTTAGCCTGCAGACCAAAGACAGCAAATGGGAAGTGAGAGAGGCTCCTGAACGCCAGCCACTTAACCCCACTCAAAACAGAGGGGATGATCAGGTGTCAAGAAAAGGCCTGAGATTTGGCAGGCAGAATCCTTATGAATGCTGAAGATGCACAAGAAAGAAAGGAAAAAACCTGGGTTCTCAGACTCCAGGTTGCATATGGGAAGCTGGCTGCCGAACAAAATCTCTTTTCCTTGTAAACGGAACATATTTGGTGTGAAAATCCCTGAAAGACCACACGTTCTTTTATACTGCAACCTCCAAGAGTGCAGTGCCACTTAACTTTGCCTAGAGGATCACAAAAAAGCAGGGAAAATAGTCCCTTCAGAGGTCACCTGGTCCCAGTCCCATCTGAGGGACTGTCAGACTCTCACTGTTCGCAAGGGGTTGATCTTTCTCTTCTAATACCTTTTTCCTTCATAGGATCTTACTTGGCTTTTTTAGAGCAAGCATGACAGGGTTCAGCAATGCTTCAAAACCTGTGAAATAACAACAGTAATCCAAAGCACACGCCACAATTTTATAATTCACCAGCTCTTTGCGTTTCTCTTGGGCTACCAATTTCTTGCTGGTGAATTCCTAGTTCTCCAAATTTAATAACTGATTCTGCTTGAATCACCTCGCCCATGTTTCACTATGGTTTCTGCATGCCTAATCCTGCAGGCAAGGGAGCTGGGACCCAGCAGAGCTGCGTGGGGACATGGGGACACGTGCAGCCATCAGCCGTGGGGCTGATGCGAGAAGCAAAACGCTGCACTGTCCCTCCACAGGGTGGGCGGAAAAAATGAGTATTGAGAAGAACAAGTACAGCAATGACTCACACAGGTTATAGGGCTGGCCTGAACACAGTGAAGCCAGTTTTTTTTTGTTCTGAAAAGGAGCTATTTGAGTTCAAAAGCAGCACTGGAAAAGACCTTTTGGAGTGGGATCCAAAAAGCCATGCCAGCTAAGAGGGTTTTCACATTTCCATGCTTCCATGTCCAAGGGCACACAGTTCAAACTGAGGCAGCAACGTATTTCAAAAAGCAAATACCATTTCCCTCATTAACTTGAAAACCCTGAAAAGATCAGGCCTTCTATTTTTAGCATTAAACTAGAAAATCCAAAGCACTTTCTGCATGTCCAGTCTAATGTTTGCTAATTCATCTCTGTGTGAATCTCCATCCATTTGCACCCAAATTCCGATTGTATCAAAGGAGGTTTCCTTACTTTACTGGCTCCCATGACTCCCGCTCAAAGCCCCTGTGAATTGACTGTGCAATTGAGGACTCCATCAGATCGACATATCTAACAACAAGTGGAGCAAACAGGTCTTGGAGGTGTTTGTGGAATTTTCCATTGCACAAATTATCTAGAATAGATAAATAAAAGTATAGTAAGACACTACTGTTACTAAAAGCTCTGTAACAATCCACAGCGTGGCACTTCATTACATAATGAAATTTGTCAGTCAACAGGAAGAAACTTCAAAAACATAAAAGGAGCTGGCATCAGGCACCAATGTGCACGACAAAGACAGCAGGAATGGCTTCTTACTCCAAACAAATAAACAGACAACAAATCTTTTCCATTAAAGTCAAACTTACAAACACATTATTACTTCCTGTGAATAAAAGGGTTGTAAGAAATACAGCATGGAAAACATCATGGCTTTAGCAGGTAGGAGAATCATGGTAACTCACGACCATGATGCTGGAAATTGCTCTCTGAGGATGAGTCCCTGGCTTTTTCATGTGGTTGTAGCAATCTAACTGGGGCCCTGGGCTGGGACCTAACCCAAGGCAATGCCAATTCTGCCGCCAGCTCCCCAGGGAGCAGCAGGACCCCCTGCCAGAGTGCCAGATCCCCAAGGGCTTTGGGCTCATGTGCTTTGGAGAAGCACAATTCTTCTGAATTACTCTTGCTTGCATTTATTTTAATTTAAATAATTTCCTGTCTTCTATGAAGTGTTTTAAAGCAGGGACTGGTTTACTCCATGTTAAATAAATGCAGTACACACATATAAAATGATACCCACATTTAATGGCAGTGAGATAGAGTACCTAATTCCCTGCTTATCAGGCAGCCATTACCAAGGGATGTGAGAAGATGAAGCAAAACAGAAGTTCAGCTTCTCCCCTTTGGCTGAGGCATTTGATTTAAGGGAAGTCTGTGTGGTTTTTTTTCAGTGGAAATGGAACAAGATCAAGCTGATGCTAAGAGTATGTACTGTAAATCTCTACCCATCTCAGTTCTCTGTGCAGTACGGAGAGGCTGAAAGTATTATCAGTAACCTGAGCTGCCCACTGAAAAAAGAGATGATCAAAATACAATACATACAGTCACTACGGAGGGAATCATTTAGAAGCTGAAAGAGTGGAAAGCTGTCCCAGGTGTCTGGGGGTTGCACCTCTAACGCAGCATCCATATCCACAGCAAACAGTGACAGGAAGGTCTCCGCGTGCTCAACCATTAAGTCTGACCACCAAGCAAAGGCCTTCAGAGTTGGTAGAAAAAGACAATAAAGAAGTATATTAGTTTTAACAAAGCACAGGGAAAGATGTTAAGCCACATATCTCAAAACAAAAAAAAAGTGCATCCCATGGAAACTACTTTTATTGTAAAGAGAACAGTGCTTTAGAGTGCTGGCCTGCACAGACAGTGCTAATCACAGGAATTAGGCACTGCTATTTTAATGAAAAGGTTTCTTAAAGAAGATCTGTTCAGAGTTCCACTGTAAAAGCACACAGCTGTAACATGGCAGAGAAGGTTTCATCTGTTCAATTTACAATAAATGACTTCATTAATCTTTAATTATGCTAATTATCAGAAAAATAATCTAACTCTTATTCTAAAGTACAGAAATTTGGGAGTTTCTTCACTCTGCTTGCGGGTTTTCTGCTGTACTTTTCAACAGTTTAAATTTATTTGGATTGACTACTTCTATTCGTCTTGAAAAACTAGAAGCCTAAGATATTCACATCTGTCCTAAATCACTCACACTCTTCTTTAGAAATATTCCAAGCATCACCAGTAAAAGTTATTACAGCACTGTTCATTTTACATGGTTAGCTATACACATCCATAGAAACACACTACCACCTTTATAACGCTACTGAGTAGGAAATCAATTACAAAGCTCTATTATCAACATGCCAAGATAAAAAAAAAATCTACGGCAAGCCTGTATTTTCACAGAGGCAGGAAAAAAATATATCTAAACTTGAAAACCAAAAAATATCAGTGAAGTAACTCATTCTCATGCACATGGGTCCTTAAAAGTCACTGTGCGGGCTCTCTGACGTGACATTCACATCATACATGGCTCAGATGTGAATGCTGCAAACGCATGCATGCGTGTTTAGTAATCACTTCTGGCTGGGAACATGCAATATGAGAAGTGCTGTCGTTAGGACCATGTGCTGTCATTTTCAAGTGACAGAAAATTACTCAGTGACTTAAAGGATCTAAGAAACATCTTTCCGGCACTTTGAAAGAAAAAGAAACCTCTAGCATAGGCACAAGGCTGGAGATGAAACGGAAAAGACTGAGGGTAGATGAATCGGTTCGAAGAGGAATTGCCGGTCAGGGAGGGGGATTTTTTGCAGATTTTAGCAGACATGAATAAGCAGAATGGACTTTCGCTTTCTCAGGGTTCAGTTTTGATTAATCGCTGAAGAACTGCACTGATGTGCAGAGCACAACTCCAGCTGCTGGTTCCCTTGGCCATGGCGAGGGAGCAGCGCCCCAAAACCAGGTCACTGCCATCGACCCCTTTAATTCTTCCTATTTTGGCCTGACTCCTCAGCTGCCAGTGACATTGGCAGGGGGTCTTTGGGACTATTTCCACTCCTTCATTCCCCCAAAGTATAAAGTAGGCCGACATTGCCCTGCCATTATTCCATGACTTGATGTAAAATTGGTGTGAAGACACGGATAGGTTGGATGTGGCACTGGGCATTATGTGCCTGGAGAACATCCAGGATGTAAAATAACCAAAGTAACCAAATAACCCCCAAACTAATCTTAGTATTGGGACTACGCTGACATGGGAATGAAGATGGGGATGTGGTGGGCTGTGCCATGAAAGTTCCCAGAGGCAGGTTGGGCAAACGCTGTGACTGGAGCAGCAAAACCAGCAGGTTACTGTGTCCCTGTGGTCATGGCATGGGGACAAGGCGGCCACACCGGGCTCCTTCATCTGCAAACTGCCCCCAGCCCCAGGCACATGGAGGAAGCTCGTGGGCACCGCTGCAGCAACACCAGCCCTGGGTGCTTGGAAAGCTCAGGGGTAGTGGTGGTGGTGACCTTGGGCGTCTGCAGAGTCGTTACTCTGGAAAAGCCAAAATGGAAGCGAGGGAGCCCAGAGGGCTGATCATGGGTGGCAATGCTCTTCAGTTCTTCTTCCCATGTCTGGTGCTGGTGTCCAACCGAGCATGTGGCCAAATGCCCGGGAGTGTTGACTCGGCAAGTGTCACACCACTGTGAAACCACCTAGGAACTGAAAACACCAAGACCCAGGTCTGCTCCTGATGCCTGCTCAAACCTTCTCCCCAAAGCGCAAGTGGGAAATGAGCTGACGAGCATCCTCTTAACCTAACAGCGCTTCTCTGTGGTTTTCAAGGAGGGTGCTGGGACTGTCCTTGCTCTGACGTGGTTTCTCTGGCTGTGCCTCCGCCTGCCAAGAGCCCGCCATGCTGCGTGCCCATCGGGTACTGCCCGCAGGGCGGCGGGCAAAGAGACAGCACCTCAAAAGACCAACAGCAACCGACATTTTTGGGGGAGGGAAAAGAGGGAAGGCCAAAGAATATGTTCTGCAGCAAATCCCAACATAAATACTTCAGAGTCCTGCAATAAAAACCTGCATCCACGAAAAAGGAAAAAAAAAAAAGCTATTCTTAAGAGAAATTATGAAGAAAAGCATGTGATCATTTGTGAAAAAAAAAAAATATGCCCAAATCAGTCAGCTTCCCTTTTGCTGGAAAAGCCAAATTTTAGCTCCGTAAGTCTCTATGTCAGGATCCCCAACTTCCTCCTCCCTAGTTTCAGTGAACAGAACCTTCCTGTGGTGGGAGTGGTAACACCACACTTTGAAAATCTCCTTCAAGATGGTAACATTTCATTTATTTACCATCTACTTACCTGCTTTGCTCAAAACACAATGTAAAGGAGAAAAAAAAAAGTGTGCTTTCTAGTCAAACACACCTATTATTGTATATTTTACACATGGATACACATGTATATATGTATGACCTCAAGGAGTTAAAATACATATATACATATACACATACGTATACATAGAGAGAGAAAACACAAGTTTTAAAATAGGTGAATGCCATCGTCTCTGGCATTTGTCATCAGTCATCCAGAGGAAGGGAAAGGGAGGTGGGAGACATCTGATGGGAGAGATGACACAATGACAGAGACCTCCCGCTCTCACAGATTACAGACGTAGGCGCACGGTTTCTGCTGCATCTCTGCCTGCGCTGGTTGGTTTCTCTCTTACGGGTAAGAAAAACCCAACTGACTAGGCACAGTACTTCTGTTGTAACATTTTTTGAACATCTTTCATGCTCTGAGTATTACTTTCCACGTTCTCATTAGCGAGTCTGCCTGGACGTCCATGTGGAGAAAAAAAAAGGGGCATGTTTTAATTGTAAAAACTGTTGGCTTTTAGTAAATTAATGCATTTCTTCAGTAAGTGGTGCAATTTAACTTTCTGCTGAACACTCGAGGTAGAGTGAAGAGTTGCATTTTGCAGGTTGAACCTTCTCCAGGTGAATGGACAACATGTCAAAAAAAACCTCACCTGGAACAATTTGAAAAAAAAACCAAACAAGTGCAACACCTCAGCAATTCTCATTGCACAGTGTGACCATAACGTGGCTACAACGCATAATAAAAATCAGTGATAAACCACCCCGCCTCTTCTCTCTCTTCCTTTGGGTGCAATTCAAAGTGTGCGGAGAGCTGGCCAGCTGCCTGTACGCTGCTGAAATGCCACAGCCACCCTCAGGACGGGGACTCGATAACGTACCCACAGCGTGCCGGCCTTCTGGAGAGAGATGAATTTCACCCTTCCAGGTCACCATTCAGAAGAAGAGACTGGGATGCCTCCTATCTGTGCTGACATTAACCTTCTGTCTCTGATCAAAACCTTGTGATAACAAAAGATGTTGAAGAATAATTTTGAGTCTTCCTCCTGGTGAGGATCTCGGCAGCGTGGCTGGCTGAACACGACCAGCCCCAGAACCACTTTCTTCAGAAGTCTACTATTTTCAAAATAACCTGCATTCTAAAGACAGCTCCTTCCTGCCTGGTTGTACATCCAGCCTGTGCTGGTGATGAGTGGAATAAAACACTCGTTATCCTTGGACAGGTTATCGTAGCTCGCGTGCAAGCGCAGCGCTGTCGAGGGCCCCCTCGCTTTTGTGAAAATGAAGTTTATTTCACTCTTCACCCCATATATTCTCTCTCTACATATAAATACTGTATATCCAGTACAAGGCACATACAGACAAAACCAGAGGAAGACCACTACCATTCTAGGCACTCGTGTAGTACTTAGTCCATCTCCACCACAGTGGCACTAGAGGTTGGGTGAATGCAAAACGACAGAGGTAACAACAGGCTGAGGAGAGAGTCCAGGCAGGTAGGGTTGTGTTGGGATGTAACTGCAGCGCTCGTAAAATATACCCATTGCTACATGCATGGACCAGACTACTATGCCACATTTACCCTCCTGTGTCAGGCTACCAGCTCTGCAAGCAGCCGACTCAAAGTTGCTGTTATTCAGTATAAAGTTACGGAAGCGAGGGCAACCCGGGTAAAATCCCAGTAGGAAACATGGCACTGAGAGGGCATGCACGAAATATGACAGGAGTGACTCGTTTCATTCAGTTTAGTCACATACCTCTTTCCCCTGCCAGGATCATCCAAGATTGAATGAACAGTAGAAAAACAGGGAGGAAATTTAAATATGCAAGCAGGTATTAGTTGGGTGTTGTGGATTGTTGTGTATTCTTAATAAGTTAATAAGTTAAATTATACCGCAAATTCAATATATACTGGAATGATTTTTAGGTGATTGTGAAATTATTTACTAAATGCTCTTAATGCAAAATATAGTGAGTATATATATATATATACCAATGGGAAGGAAAAGAGAAAACAGTGAACGAGTGTTACATTACCTACAGTCATAAACAATAACTGTTCACTCTGAATTTCAAAACTATTAACTTTTCAATATGTATCCAAGAGCACTGGAGTTACAGAGAACTCAGGGCTCAATCCTGCACATACTTACACACGTATGCAATGTCACTTGCTCGGGCAGAAACGTCCCAATGTGCTGAGAGCAGGACTACAGCCAGCAACGTCAGCTGTCTGCGGGATCAAGTGTTTCCGGGATCAAGTGTTTCCAGGATCAAGCCTCATGATTTTCTGGTCTATATTTGACTATGCCATGGTTTCAGTGGTTTTAAAACATGAACCTTTTCATCAAAGTGGTTTGAAGAGTAAAGAGTAGTTGTATTAGGCCTTAGATAACCCAAATAATGAGTAACAGAGAGTAATTCATCCTAACCTCCGTGACTAGTAATTGAGGTATTCCCAATAAGCCAAGACCGAAGATGTCAACAGGAAACCAGGTGAGTTAATCATGTACCGTAGGGACCCAGGGAAACCCCTGGAAACAACCTGAATGCTCAGAAAGGGACAAAAGAAAGAATTTCTTTGTTTTGCGGTGATTTTCCTTGCTCCAGCTCTGGCCAGCAGAACAAGTAAGCTGCTCCAGGGACCCCGCTAATACTGTCTGGAGGCACAAACACATGACATTATTTGGAAATATGACCTTTCAGAAGAGCGGACAGGTTTTCTCTTGTATGTGGCTGGTGGTGAATGCATTTGGCCAGATTCAGCTCCTGCTGGCGCTGTACGAAAGGCTGCAGACTGACGTAGAGGAGAGCAGAACTTTGATTCCCTCCTTTTGCCACCCCCTCCCCTCTGCAAAAGCAATCTTCCTGAGCTGCACTTCGCCTTCGTTGCACTCGAGCACCATTATTTCAGAACACTTCTGGCTTTTCAAGAAGATAACCCCGCACCACTTGGAAGACAGCACAGATATAGAGGAAGCCCCCAGCAAACCACCGGAGCCTGCTGGAGACCTGGGGGACACGACCTCGCAGGGCAGTGCTGCTCACCTCCGCATGGTGTTCTTCGTTCTGCTGTAGGACTTCAATTACCAACTCTGCCAGACGTATTGTGTCTTCTAACTTTTTAGCTGGTGTGACTAACCGGCCTACATTTTCTGTAGTACAAGAACTCAAGTTAAAAGGGAGGCAGAACGAAAAGCTAGACATACAGTAAGTTATTTTAGATGTTTTTTAAAATAATCCCATAATATTCTACAGCTTTAAAGATCTTTTCATGCATATGTTAAATGCTTATATAATTAGTACTAAGCAAACCAGAAAGCCACATTCGTTATTATACTATGAAAATACAGTGCTCCAGCTCCAAATTTCACAATACTGTCAGAGTTGTTTAGCTTTATGGTGAGATGGTGACACTTTATCAGCTCAAATAAGAACATCACATTCCCTAAAGACAGCATCTGGCCGCTAATATGTGAACAATATGTATCCTTGAATGTAGATGATGCTATTATAGAAATCACACCTATATTATTTTAAAATTCTTTTAAGAAGATCAATCTAAACAAATCTGTCTGCACTTTTAATAAATTGTCAGACTTGAGCAATTTAAATGTCACCTGCTACTGAAAGCAAAAATTGCAGGTCTGCCTTGCTCCAGGATTTAACTCCACAAGGGTCAAGGATTTACGCATGCTGGAGGGAGTGGAAAGTGGTAAACACCACTAGGTGCTCATAGGTGAGATTTATATGGGAAAAGAGATGCAACTTTACAGCAAAAACCCCGCAAACAAACCAAAGAGTTTAAATCCTGGAGCCTGGGGTGTTCAGCTATATTGAGCTATTTTGCAGCATTTTCTGAAGACTTTTAAAAATAATTGAATTCTATTATTCTAGGTAATTTATATTGCGAATAGCTTATTAAACACTTGAGGTGCTAACAATCTGGAACATTTGGAGTGTTTCACTAGAAATAATATAGAGAAAAAGAAAACAATCACATTTTAATCGAACGACAGCTTCCACGGAGCTGGCTGAGTGCAAGCGAGGAGGTTTCTGTGAGCTGACACCGTCTCATTTCCCTGAGCAGCACAAAGTCTTGCTGCGATGGTGGCCCTGAGGAGATCTGCTCCTCGGGGATGCCCCTGTGCTGTGGCATGGCACCATGTTCACCACAGAACCGTCACTTGGGTTCATGACCAGGCACCAATCCCAGCTCTTGAGTGCAGCTACGGCAGAGAACGGCGTTGCACTTGGGCAGCTACACCAGCCCAGTCCTACCTCTGCACTGATGTATATTTTGTCCTCTCCATGGCATCAAAGCCAGAGAATTCCTAAATGGGTGAAATACCAAAAACCAAATAGCCAAACTGATCTGCAATAAGCCGTGCACAACAGACTGTACGTGCCCCACGCAGCAAAACGTTAGCAGCGTGTGCGTTGAAGCTCTGTTACCAGCAGCCACCCCGGGATTTCCAAAGGAGCCCAGCTCAGCCAGCAGCTCGGGTCCTGCCAACACGCAAGGTGCTGGCTGCGCATCTCGCTCCAGCCTTCTGCACACGCTAGTTTTTCGCTAGTGTTTAGGTGTTCTTCACTGGTGGGTTGTGGCTGCATGCAGATGACACTGCTCCGCTCTCCTGGCTCACCCGGAGAGAAGTCCCTGCCTTGCTGAAGGCTTGGTGAACTTCAAGGACTTAGTTATCCACATCACAATCTTCCCTGCTTCTGCTTTTTCCCTGAATACCTGTTTATGGGTAACAAACTTCCCAGGAAAAGGAAAGCCATATTTTTCAGAATGGCCACATTTGGGTGGCTGAGGGAGGGGTACATGGTTGGTCTTCAGCGGAGCTCAGCAAGCTGAAATCTGGCATTGCAGGCACTCAGCTCAGCTGAGAGATGCAACATGGTAAAGCACCATGCAAATGAACTCTAAATTTTTGCTGATTTATGCCTTGGGGGTTTTCTTTTCCACTTTCCCTTTGATTTCTAGTATCAATGGAAACAAACAAACAGACAAAAAAATCCAGGTTTCCCTTAATATAATTTATTGGGCAAATACTGAAACTGGAGCACTACTGGTTAACTCCTCATTCCTTCTCACTGGCTACAAGAAGGAGAAATCTCTTCCTTTTGAGCAAAAGTAGTCCAAAGACATGTCTCTTAGTAAGCTCTGGTTGTTTCTGCACCTCCAAAGCCAAAGGGAAGCTTTTCCATTGATCAGAGCAGAATCAGGCCCATTCTCATTTGCAACACTGATCTGCTCTCAAATACAACTAAAAGACAAAAGTGTTAATAAGAACAACTGCTCAGAGATGCTGTCTTTAAAGAAAATATTGATGCTTATACAACTTTGGCAGCCAGCAGATGTCAATCTTAATTTTTTTTCTTCTTATTTTAAATATTTCCCTGGTTAAGTTACTATACATCAGAATATTCTGCTAAGATAGCTGGAGCACTGACAGTTACATGAAACGTATACGATATACTTATCAAACATTTCATCCAACATCATGTAAAGCTCATACATATTCATAGTTTTCATGCAAAATGTTATGCAACAACAATGTTATTTTGTGCTGACGTTGATATTTGAAAATGTTGCATATGTCAGACATTGCTAGACAAAAAAATGTGGACATTTTGAAATAAATGCTACCTCTAAATTTCTAAAACCTACCACATCGCGCTAGGTATTTTGTATAAAGCTGCACATGAGAACCAGTTTTCTATTACTACACAAGCAACTGCTAGACTAGAAAACCACTGAATAAAAGGAAGGAAGACTATTACAGTACTTGGCGGCTGTTTGGCCATGCCTTTGAGCATGTGATTTATCATGTTAGTCTGCGTTTGAGGAGATGATGGTGGCCCAGCCGGTGGCTTAGGCTTGGACGGACGGGCTGCTTGTGCATGACAGAGAGAGACGCCAAAAGTAAAGAGACAAATGACTTCATAAACAGTGACAAAAAGATGGAAACTTCAAAAGGAACATAAACAGAAACGATCAAACACAAATGGAATAAGCTGCTGGGTTTCTGCTTATCGGTACTTCAAGTATTACACGGTAATGACACCATTCGACAACACGTATTCTAGAAGTCAGCAGATTCCAACATCCTACGGGACTGTGCAATCAGAAAGCTAAAAATGCAGCACAAGTATGAAACTGCACTTCGTGCAGCCACATGAGGAAACTGAACCAGGGTAATTCAGTTAAAACTCTGGAATTTAGACAAGGTGAACTAAAAAAGACCACTTTAAGTCAGCGGCCCTGTGCTTAGGCACATTTAGCAATAGAATAATGAGCCACAGGAATTAATTGCTTTGCAAATATCAATTACACATTTTCGAATTAAACGTCACTGTTGGTTAAAGGAAGCTATAAAATATTCTTGTGCAATTTAAACATGTAAAAAAATCTGTCACTTAAAAATGTGTGGTTCCTGATCGTTTCCAGCTCATTTAATTATTTTCAACTTGGAATTCTACTGGCTTTTATATTCTGGGTTGAATCATATATAAAAACTTGCCAGCTCTATCAAATATGTTACTTGCTATTCCAAATGTTAGAATACTGCAATCAGGACTTGACCCATCTGTCATATAGTTTACAATATCAGCACAGGAAAAATTCAAAGAAAATAGCCTTTCCTTTTACATACACCCAGAGAATAAATTCTATACTGTGAATATTTTAACACAATTGTTTCTGTTCCATTTAATACCAGGTTTTAGAAGCATTGTGACTATTTTTAATAATGACATTTGCAAGGAATCTGGCATATTTGTCTGGACATTCTATTGCCAAAAGTCCTTGCCATTTTGCTTGCATTTTCCAGTAGAGGAAAAAAAAGTCGGTTGGCTTGTGCAAAGTAGATTCCTGATTGCTTTCATTTCTCGCAGAACTATAACACTTATCAAAGTATAATAAAGAATATTCAAGTAAACTGTTAGTTAAAGAGTATGAGTTAGGTTGATTCGTCTCCCCATACACAGAGATATACATACATACACAAACACACATACAATGCGCTTGTGCGCGCACGCACACAGATTTTTAGTCTTTTAAGGTAAGTAATGATTTAATTCAGACTCTTAGATTCAAGCTACTGGTTTCTGGCTTTTTGTTGTTGTTGTTTTCTGGTAACAGGAAAAGAAAATCTATTTGTTCGTCTCTGGAGTCATCCTGATCCTTCTTCAATGTTTATCAAGGGTGGCTTTGTCTCCAGAAACAAACCTCTTAGCCTCAAGTGACAAAAATAACTGCTTTTTGGGTATTGGCCTTGATGACTTTCACTCTAATTTAAAACATAAGCAGGAACTCAATGTAACTACTCACTGATGGGTCCTGAGCTCCACATGCAGATGCAGGAAGGATATTTTACTGCTCATCACTGTGGAGGGCAGTTTGTGCCCAGGTCCCTGGACGGAAGGAACTGTGGGGAGAGGAGACCGCACATCTCCTCCCACCCACATCTGGCAACTGTGTGGTGGGAACCCATTGCCACTCAGGGGAGTCCTTTAGGCTCCAAAGTTGGGGGAGACAAAGAGAAAGAGCTCCTCCTAGGAGCGACAAAGCCAGGGAAAACTGCACCGCAGAACTGCATCCCACCATGCCTCTCAGCCCTGCGACCCTTAAATGTGTGTCCAGCCCCTGCGTCCCAACAAGCTACTCAAGGAAAAATAGATTTCAGACTTCACAGACATCCAGACCCCACAGTGTTGAATGGGCCCGACTTGTGCGAGTGTTTTCTGTCCTAGGCAAGACTCATTAGTGGAGAGGGAAGAGGAGGAAGAGGCAAGAGATTCAGCAGCACAGACACTTCACAAATTGTGTACAAAACAGCCTGGAGGAGGTTCTGGCTGTGCAGTTGTCAGCACAGTGTCCTGGGTGGCTTTTCCTTTGTTGGGAGACCTTCGAGAGATCCCCCTGGCACCTCACCCCTGCTCCTGGCACTCCCCACCGCCACCGGCTCTTGGAAACAAGCTTCCACAAGGGATTACAGCAGGTTAGACAACAAATTATTGAGGTAATTCTGATCTGGCCAAAACTGCACAAATATTCAGGTCTTTTGTTTGTTTAAATTTTTCAGACCCAAATGCAGGGCTCTTACACAATGGCTGCAAAATGAGCTGGAGCTGAAGGAGAAGAGAGGAAGAGCTCTCTCCCTTCTTCGGGGCACTGAACACCTCGTGAGCCCTGACCCACACTTTTCTTTGTTGCCTCTTTATTGCAAGAAAATGTAAAAGATTAAGGTCTGGCTAAGCAAAGTGATCAATTTCATTCATCAATTTAAACAGAAACGGGTTTGTGACTGCAATGTTCCATAAGGCACTGGATTTTACACGCCTCTCTGGGTCCAGGTCTCGGAGATGACACGTGAGGTCCCTTTCATGGGGTGTCTCGGCTCCTGCTCGGAGCGAGGGAGATGAGTAAGGCTGGAAGGGTTTTACGGCACTTGCCAGCACTCAGCTGCAACGTGTGCGGCAGGTTTTGTTTCACTTCGCCTTTTCTTTCTTCCCTGTCCTTTTCCTCTCTAATCCCTCACCACAGCCAGTTTGGCATCAGAAATGCTCCCGTATTCATCGCTCACATGTGTCAGATGGACAACATTTAAACTCCTCCGTCACCGAAATCAGGGGCAGGAGCAGCTTCTTTCTCACTAACAACCTAGCAAAATGCTTTCCTGGACAAACTTCTGCCAAAGGTTTTTAAGCTTCTGCAAGATACTTACAAATAAAATACTTGCAGAAACTCAAATTACTTGGCAGATTCTGGGGTTGTGCTTGCAATAATCTTCAGCCTGCAATGAGTATTACAGGTGTATCATAATGGAAAATCTATGCTACTTTGGGTATGTATATTGCATAAAATTAATTGTCTGTGACTCTATGGACTGGAGAATTTTCAAACTACATATTTCTCACTCGGCACCATGATTTCTGCTAGATGGGCTACTGACACATCAGCAACAGTGAGAATAAAACTTGCAATAGGAGATGTATATTACTGACTTTCCATATTTTTTAAAAGCGTAGCCACTGACTCAAACATTTCCTTGTAATAATTAAAAATACACAATCTCCACCAAAGGCTTTGGTATATAAGTGTTATGTGTGTGTTTATTTGCGAAAATGATAAAGAGTTGCTGTTCTCAAGATAACTATCAAGAATAATGGACTCAGCCTGAGGATGAGACAAAGCAGCCTTTTATTATATTAGTGAAATGAACTGGCGTGTTTCTGAAAGGGATTTCACTGATATTTTATCTTTCAAAATAAGATGTGTTATTTTAAAAGTAAGAAAAATTAATAGTTTGTGGTTTTTTTTTTCCAATGCAGAAAGACTCTAATTCAGCTGCTAAAACTCAATGTACTGAGAGAAGAACTGATCTCCTGACTTTCTGATGGTTATTCAGCCTAGTGAGGAATTTCTGCATATTTGAATTGTATCCCATGCCTCAGGCAGCAAGTTGCTCTGCAGTGGGTAAGCAGCTTGTAGAAAGATAACGGCACAGTGCAGATCTTCATGATTTCTGAATCTCTTGTAATAACTTTGATACTGCTTTTAACGCCGCCTTCGAAAGGCCGAGATGAAATCTTCATTAAACACAGCTGAATGCTACTCCAAGGAATGAAACAAATAAAGTAGCAGTTCAGCAGCACACAAGTACAGGTGGTAGTCATGACTGAGCTAAAGTGCATGATTTATTAATGACTTTAGTCTCTACTTCTGCATACAAAGACTGGTGTTTTCATACATTTTGCATCCATATTCATCTGGGGAATGCCTTTTTTTTTTTTTTCCTCTCAGCGTTGTTTTATCACAAATGCTGGCAGTGATTGCCTAGGGGCGGCTGGGCTGACAAACCACACCGGACCTCTCTGTCTGGGACCAGGTTAATCAACAGGCAGCTCAGTCCCTGGTCCTTCAGCGCACTCGCTCAGAGTTACGGGTACATGCACAGAGCTTCCCAGGCTGAGATTGAGAAACAGGGAAGGCAAGTGATGTAAAGTGAGCATGAGGACTGTCACAAGGACTAGTACGAGCATCTTGAAAAATACCACTGCTTCTTTCACAACCTGCTGTATCGCTCTCGTCTAAACCCAGCCTCTTCTGCACCTGCTTCCTCAGCTGAGGACACTTTCCACGCCTGCTGGGGTGAGCGCTATGTGCAAGATGTTCCACGGCCGGTGCCAGCAGAGGCTGACGCAGCCGAAGCCGCCACGCTCGGTCCGTCTCCCGCGGGTGCACCCGGGTCCCAGCCCGAGGCAGGCACCTGAGAGATGTCTGTCTGACTGGGATTTGGCTTTGCACCCACTGTGGCACCACCACTGGCTGCATTTTCAAGGGAAGTCAGGGTTCCCCACCAGATCTGGGGAGTGCTGCGGACGCTGGCGATGCAGCGCGGTGAGATGATGTGCCTCTGGAGCCTCGCTTCCCTGGACAGGCACCGGGGAAGTTGCGGGACACACAAAACTGGCATTTTTAGATAGCCCGGGAGCAGCTGATTTTCCTTGGTGACAGAGCAGTGGGTCTGTCTGCTCTCCAGGTACTTTCCCCATCACTGTGCCGCGCTGGCACTGAGCAGCAAGGCAAGAGCTGCCTCCATCCCCACATCTCCTCCACTTCTCACCTCTGTGCGCCAACTCAGCATTACCAGGGGAAGCCTCTCTTTACAGAGACCAAAACCAAATCACAATATGAGGAATACTCAGTCTGAAAACTAATTAAAAAAAAGTCTTATGCTAAACACAACTCATCGCCAAACTGACAACCTTGGCACCAGCTCTAACACTGCCTGTACCCAACTCCAGTAGTGCAAAGTGGCGCTTGTGTTCATGGGACCCTGCAATGCCATGGCACTCCAACACAGTGCAGTACATTTCACAAATCCCGTGCTTAAGGGATGGGGAAGTTATTCTTTTCTAAAGCAATGATGGATTCCCAACTTATATAAATAAGCAGACGAATGCTTATTAAAAGGTTGCACTTATTAATCTGAGTGTTAGTAGTTTTGTCTGATTAATAATTAAAACAAGTCATTCATCTTTAATTGTTTTAGCATAATGGTCTGTTTAATGTTCTATTTAAAATCAATATTTTTAAAGCAAGGCAAGAGACTACATGCTTTTCAGGAAAAAGGACATTAAAGGGTGACATTTGTGTCTTTAAGAAGCTGTTTTCAGTATCTTATTTTTGTTCTTGCTTCTGGCAAAATAAATAAAAAGTCAGGCCAAAACTCAGTCACTTTTGACTCCGTTTAAGCTGAGGAACTGATTTCAAGTTGAGTCCTGCTGACCTTGCCTGAAAATTTTTCATTTAAGATAACAGGAGATTTGTGGGCATGAAACGGCAGAGTGACAACTCCTCACTCCAAGCACCGAGAAGAAGCAGGTTAATTTTTAAATGAGCTGGGCCATAGAAACGCCCTTCTGAATTTCTAAACTCTAAGCACGTGATGAGCCGCTGCCAGTGAGCACGATGCTCAGCACATTTATCGTGCTCAATGCACAACAGCCTGCGCTCGCTTTGATCCACTGCAGTTAATGGTAATAGCTGGGATTGTTCTATGCGCTATTTGTTCATTTGCACCTCTCATGGCTGAAGGGAAAAATTATTTTCCATTTTCTAAATACTTATTGCTATTCAAAATTAATTTTAGTCGCATGCAATCGCTCTAAATCCTGGGCCAAATTTGAGCTGCGGAGACTTGGGGAAGCCAGGTCAGAACCTGGCCTATCCTCTTGTGTTGCTTTTTAAAAGAAACTTCCCTTTGCAAACAGAGTTGAAATCGACCTATCTTTTTCTTTTTTTTTTTTCCTGTTTTTTCTTTAGCCCACAATACAGAACAATCTATTCACAAAAAGAAATGAACAGTTCAGATTTCAAGGACTGTCGCACTGGGACTCTGGAATACAACAGAAATGAGAACAGGGGCTGCAGAGCTCCACCGGCCCTTCAGAAGAGACGGGCACTTGAGCTGAGCCTTTGCCTTGGTACAAGTCACCACAGGTCATAAACAAGAGACAAACATGACTTCTGTCCCACCAGATTGTTTGTTACACCACATTAACAAAAAATTAGAAAACAAAAGGAATTAAGAACCCAGTCCTCCCATCAGGGCATAAAACAGAGGATATGAAAAACCGAAAATGAACATTAGTTTAGTTGTAAATGTGTCTGTTAGGTGTGTTAAATTAATGGCCAAATCACCAACATTTTTTCACCCCAAATAAGCTGCAGTTCTTTTGGAACACAAGAAACCTCTTTACAAAGGCTAGACTCCTCTAAAATTGTCTCTTAAGAAGATAGTATATTGCTATAAGGTATTTCTAATCTACACTCTATTCTAAGGAAGAAAGGAAAGGAGATTACATAGACAGCACAAATTAACTCCTTAAGTATTAATGCATCTCCATTTTCAGCCTGAAGGAGTACATATCTTAAGGAGCTATGAAAAAAGGAAAACAAAATAAATATAACTCAACAGTCCTAGCAATTTATAATGCATATACAATTGTTCACCTGCGTCCTTTTGATTCTCTATATGAAAGAGAGAAAGCAACAAGGAGAGAAAAGAGAGAAACAAGAACAGATATGCAGGATTAATGAGCAAGTGGACCGCACAGCCCCCCAGTTATGCGTGATATATGACATTTGAAAAGAAGAAAAGTCACCCCGTCTCGCCCCCCACCCCCCAAAGCATGGGGTTACCAAAAGAAGCTCCTTTCACGGAGGTGAAAGAAAACGCTGCACAAATAGAAAAAAAACAGAGAGGGCGAGCTCTGAGGACACCAAGGGGACTTCCAAGTGACAGCGGGGCTGGGACGTCCCCTCCAGAGCTCGGTGCAAAGGAGTCAGTAAAAAAATCGAGGAGGAGAGCGAGTAAAGCGCATCCTTCCGCTCGAGAGCTAACAGACAGGAGACACGTAAGATCCGATGTACAGAGAAAGGACAGCCTTATACGATCTTATACACAGGACTGGGTAAAGATCTTATCCGCGGGCAAAGGGATGGCTTTTTCCAAGCGTCCTTTATCTGACCTCTAGCTCACTTCTCCCCGATGTAGCTGCTACCTTTTGATTGTGTACCAGTGACAAGCACTTTACAAATTGGGGTTACACAGAAGCAAAGTAAAAATGCATTCAGGTCACGGACATAAAGAAGAACTGAAAAAACTTACAGACGATCTGAGTTTAATCACAAACAGATGAGTTAATTGTCTAACCTGGTTTAGGCTGATAAAAAGTGACTGGACTTCTCACACTGGGTTTCACAGACAGAAGCAACAGACAAGCCAATGCTAAAAGACTTGAAGCAAGGAGAGTGAGTTGGTTTGGATCTGGACTTTCTTGAGGTAATGAAAACAGAAAGAGTGAGGACAGCATGGAGAGGAGGGTGGTAGGTACTCACGAATGGTTAAATCCATCACTTGAGAGGCCAAGCAGAAGACAGGATGCTCATACATTTCTCTCTTTTTCCCTATAAAAGAGGATTTGGGCATGCAAGAGGCTTAGGTCAGAGGTAAAGAGGTTACAGGCTATAGGTCAGAGGAAAACTTTATATTAGGTTAAAAGGAAAGTAGCCGTAGAGTATTTTGGGATACACACAGGATAAAAGGAAGAAAAAAAGAAAAAAAAAGAAAAAAAAAAAAGGATTAAAATTGGAGATCTACTGGATTAACCATTCAGCATGCCCATGAGTCACAAGAGAGGCTGTGACCATGACTCCAGAGGTTTGCTCTGAACTGTTTGCAAGAATATAATGATCAAAACATTATGAACAGAGGGAAATAGAATTTCATTGGTTTAAGGCTCCGAGATACTAAGGATTTCAGCCTTCAGTATCTAAGACTTTCACAGGTATTTCTTCATAAGCATAGCCTCGAGCAGCGCTGCGACTGATGTGGCTTTGCACCTCTGACAAAGCTCTCCTAAATGCATGGCTATTCAAACATCAGTTTTCAAAACCAAGATTTCAAAGCCATGTACGGCGCGCAGGAACGCATCTGAGCAAAGTAAATTGGTTATTTGCTCTTCTAAGGAAGTATTTGAACACGTAGTGGACTATGCTCATGAGAGAAAACCTGATGCATGCAGCTGGCGGATGTTGGGTTGTTCAAATTAACAATCCCAGCATGCTTGGAAATTGGTGTTACAACCACTTTTGTAGAGATAGTGTCAAAAAGTGGCTGTGGCCAATCACGGATAAAGGAGAAGAAAAGCAGAAGAGAGCAGGTAGTGTGGAATGAACTATTTCTCTGAAAAGGTAGCTGGAAAAAAAAAAAAAGGTTTGTTGCTTCAAAGTATTCCCAGACCTAAAAGTCACAGTGCGAAAAAGAGGGCAGATAATTAACACAACCAAGAAGAATTGAGGCACAAAAGGAAAAGTACACACTAACTGTTCTATTTTGGAAATGAATGCATTTTTACTTACAGATCATAAAGTTTGTTTTTGCATAGATTTATCTGAAAGAAGAGAGCAAATCTTACCAACGAGTTAGTGATATTTACACAGAGAACCTAAGGGAGCCAGCCCTGGGTAGAAGCATCCATCAACAGAAAAGCTGCTTTTGATTCTCAGTCCTTCTCCATTCTCGTCAAGTATATTTAAACATTACATTTTACAGAATACATCAATTAAAATATCCTGTGAAGCCGAGTACTTCGATAAATTGCCTGATAATACAGTGCTTATAAAACCTTCATTCCTTGTCTATTTTTGCCACTCATTACCAAGTCAAGAGTTGATAAACATCCTTTTAGTGCCCAATTCTTAAGTGTTTCTCACTGGATGCATAACAATGAATTCATTACCACTGGTACACAATTTGCATTGTTAGACAGAAAAAAAATGGAAAAAGAGAGGACATGTCAAGTACAGAACCTGGACAATTTGTCATGTAATAACCCAATTTTTCATGTAAACAAGACCTAAGAACAAATCAGAGGGAGTTTGGGGTTTTTTTTTTTCCTCCTCTCAATATTGTCCTAGAGGCATTAACAATAACCTCAGCTGTGGGAAAGCTACACATCACACATGACAGAAACCCAAAGTCTAGAGCAGAACATACCATCTGGAACATACAGGTTTAAGCAATTGGGAACTTGGATAAAGTTGGGTAGGAGTTTCAAGTTGGGAATAGCAGCCAACAAGATACCAACATAAACTGATTAACACGTAAAGAACGACTGGATTGTAGAGCTTCAGCTAACACGTATCCTCTAGCAAGCTTTAAAATGTCTTTTTGATGGCTACATGTGTCTCTGGTCACTGGTTATTATTCTCCCACAACTTCAAAGGTCAATAATATCAGCTATGCCAGATTTAGAGTGACAAGAATGAAATCTGATGCAAGTAGGGGATCACTGATCAATGACTGCTATGCAAACTGCAAAGACAATGAAACACTCCCAGAAAAAAGACATTTTAAATTGGCTACAAATGATTAAGCATAGATTAAACAGTTTTTCAGCTTCTGATTTTTCATTTGTTTCCTGAACTCCACTGTCACAAGCAATTAGCTGCACTATACCTTCAGCTGCAAAGATGACATCCCAAGTATTTCTCAATTTGTTTTTTAAAGGCACGACATGAGTCTGAATACCACACCACTGGCCAAATGCACTAACGATCAAAAAAAAAAAAAAGTAAGCTACAGTTCCTTTTAACTGTTTCCTCTCTGTTTTTCAGAAAAATAGGCGTTTTGCATAGCTTCTATTCTTAACTGCTTCCAAAGCCAACACCACAAAAATGACTCAGAATCATATCAGTGTTATTGACAGACGAATAAATAGCAAATGAGCTTCTTTTAAATAGCTCCCAGACACAGTTGCCACCTAGAAATATAACAAAATTGTAATTTCACAAAGAAAGAGCCTTACCTTCAATTTTGGCATACTCTGACAGTCGAGTATAATTGACTAGAGCTGCTTGCTCCAAGCATTTACGGATGACTGTTTTTACCTCCTCTTGAGGGACCGGAGTAACTATGTCTTTCATCAGAACCTTGACACAAGAAAATCTGATTTGTTGTGGCATCGGGCACACAGTACTGCTTTTCTCCAAGCCCAGCACACACATGCATTCCTACATTAGCGCTGTGTGGCTCTTGGAGTATGTGTACAAGATGCAGGATCCACTACAAGGTCACCTTGGCCAGCTTGAGACGGGGGACCTACCCCTGCTGTATTATTTCCCTTCTGTATCTATACCCTATGGCATGCCCTGAAATCTGTGCTTCTGACTTCTTAGGGCATGACATCAAGATCTAGCATCACTTCCCCAGTGCCAGGCAACGTTATGCCCTTCCTGGGCTCTGCTGATTGACTTGAGTTCGGGTCTGGGCTTGGCCATACTGCAAGTCAGCAGAGGTGAGAAGGATGTCGGAGCAGCAGTAAGGCTGAATTAGGGATGGGTGGATGACGGTGAGCAGGTTTCATATGCCCAGGGGGAATGAGGGTGCCTTGAGATGGGAATTTCACCGTAGAGCAGCCAGGCATTGCTCACAGGGGCTGCGGTGTGGAGCCTTGCCAGCAAGATCCTTCACCACAGACACAAGCTGTGCTGCTTCACCGGCCGGGCTGCCCACCCGCCTCCCAGCTCAGGCAGGAGAGACAACGACCCCACCTCACACCCCACATTTCAATAGTAACTGTGATTAATTAGACATCCTGTGCAAAAACAACAGTCCCTCAAGCTCTTCCGGATGGAAAGATACATGAATACAAGTAATTTTAACTACTCTCTGTTATTCTTAGGCTTACCCTTTCCAGCAGCGATAAAGTAGCTTTTAGTGCACCTTCTGGACGGCCAAATGGAAAGCAGTACCTAGAAAAACCACATTATGTTAACATCAGACCAGGTTCATGTGAACAAGCCTTTCCAGCACTACAAAGATGCTTTCCTGAGTATGCCCAAGCAATTCTTTAGTTCCTCTGCCCAGAATGAGCAGTCTTTCTACAGGGTAACTTTCTGAAAGGGTCTGATAGTGTGGACAGTAAAGCAGCAAAACAGAACACACGGTAGTAATAAGCTGATAGTTTTAGCAGTTTATTAAATTCATGTGCCACTGGGAAAGTTTTTAGATCTCCCGGGAAAGAGTTAATTATCACCTTCTGGCAAAAAATAGAAAAAAAAGCGCCCCTCTGGAAGGGACATTTACTTCCAGCAGGAGACTCGGCGATGCTGACATGGGGGCTCTGTGGGCGAATGCACATCACCCGTCTGCCTGCAAACGTGCGTGACCCACCCAGAGCCTGGCTGGTGTGCAGGGGGGGCAATTAATCCCTTTTTGTGGGGGCACCATCCATCCTTTCTATACTGTGACATCCCTGCAGAAAGCCCTGCCTGTCTGTGTACTAGGGAGAAGAGAAAATAAATGGGTAATAGCTGAGCTGAGGGGAACAGAGAAATAAGAAGACAACGGATATTTTTTGGTTTTGTTATACAGGCTGTTTTGAAAAGATGGACCCAATTTGGAATCACTATCCCTCTGAAACTGAGTCCATCTTTTTGAAACACCCTGTATTGTAGAAAAAATCCACAGTATTAACATGCCTGTAGGAGCAAGACTGAAACACCCTTTAAAGGTTATATATTTAAAATCACTCTCCAGTTGCAAAAATACTGCAGTGCAAGCTTCAGTGCCCCATGTAGGTCTGTGTCACTTCTGCAAAATTCCCATGTGCATTCAAAACCTGCCTTTTGGCTTTGCTGCTTATAGGAGGGAGCCGGGAGGAAACCAGTCCTCTCGCATTCAGCCTGGGCTCTCTGCCTTTACCTAAAATGCGTGATCTGATTCTCCAGAAGCAAACGAAGCCGCTCCTTGATCTCTTCGAAACGCTCTTTCTCATCAACAGTCACAGTTCCGATCCCGTCAGGCCTGGAGGAGAAATGTCACGAGTGACTCGGACTCCACCTCACCACCCTGGTAACTCAACCCCAGAGCACACAGCACGCTGCCCTCTGCAAAGGGACGTCACCAACAGTGAGACCTGGGACAGAGGATGTGCCACCCCGAGACACGGTTGGTCACTGCCCCGGCATCAGAAATAAACATATAAATAAATATCCTCTCTCAGAGTGATAATCTAGATGTGGAAACCTCCCTCCCCCCCTTATTTTTTCTGTGACAGGGAAGTCAGAAAAAGCAGAATCCCCTTTTAAATATAGGTATATGACAGGGAGCGTGATGCCAGCTCTCACTGCAGGATTGGGCCCATGGCTGACAAAACAGGGACGGGATTTCTGCAGAAAAATCAGCTACTAATTCAATACAAATCACACTATAAAAGAATATGAACAGCAGGTGTATATATGAACAGAACACAGAATTCTGCACTCCTTCATAACCACGGAATCACCCCATTACAGTGATTTCTTGAAGTGAACCATCTTCAACACATTCTGCTGAAATGTGCCCAGAGAGCAACACGCATTTTGTATTTGAAAATGCAAAGCCTCTTCGATCATTTAATTTCAATTTATAAAAATTAACACATTTTTCACAGATTTTCTCGGACTATTTATGACACTCTTGTATTTCAGGAGTGCGCAGGAGTGCATTGTGAGACCCCGGGTCCCGCTGCCTTGGGGTGCTCCTCATCTTTCACAGAGCACAATGTGTGGGTCAACCCTGTGGATGCTCTCCCGGGGCTGGTGGTCCCTCTGCTCTTTAACCCCAGACCTCTGCCGATGCCAACCCATCCGAGAGCTGAAAACAGCAATCCCCTCCTTCTCCCCCACACCCACACGGCAAAAATACGCCGCACAGCAGAATCCCTGTCGAGAGCGACTCTAATCCATCCACCAAAGGCATCGGCTGGGCGGACAACCCGCGGCACCGCTCCCCAACACTGGCGAGCAAAGTCGATGGATTTGCGTACTCCTGGGCAACTCTGCTGGCACAGGCGCTCTTTAGGTAATGTAAGATGCCTTAAAATTGAACAAATGTTCTTACTTAAAGGCCTCCTCCAGTGTTCCGCTTAAGCTGCATAAATCCAGAGTACTAGACTGGTTTTGCTATACAAAAGACTTGGCAAGGGATTACAAAGCTCCTAATGAACCTCCTGTCAGGGGTTAATTGGTTGGCTTTATTTTCTTCTTAAAGAATCAAAGGCCCTAAACTTAAAAAAACCACCCAACCCTATACAAAATTAAAAGCTATAAAATCTGTACAATCACTTCTACTTGACCCTGCATTTAGTAAGCTCTTAGCATCATAAACATGAACTCTGATATTCCAATACAGGTGAATATACCATTAAAACATTTTGGAAGAGGAACTCGCAAACCTTACATGATATTTACTGCAAAATTTTAAAGCTAAATATACATTAAATAAAACTTGCAACATGGACACCGAAGAGGACTCGAATACTGGGGATGTATTTAAATTTAAGCAGCATTTAATCAGAAATCTTTACTTGATTATTTGCCAAATTCATTTGTTTATTAAGGAAAAAAAAAAAGGAAAAAAGATTTAGGCTGAAACTTGGATAAAATGTCTCAGCTGGGGAACACATTTCATAAACAGTTTTGGAAGTATGGATCTGGTCTCATTAGTACCTAATTAGGACTAGTTATTTTGAAGAAATGAGCAAGCCACAAAAAAACTAAATTAGATATAAAGCAAAAATTAATGTCTAATATATTTTTGTTCCAAAGTTCCATAAAATATTCAATATTCAGACAGAGATGTTCGTGCCTTTTGTGATGCTGTGCACCTCACAGTGTCTGCTTTGCTCTCAATAAATGCCATACATTAAGGGGCAGGCTTGAAGCCCTCATTTGACTTTTAGCATACGTTTCCTCCCACCCCGTACCCATAACAGCTCAGAGTGTCAGTAGGTTAATTGTATCAGCCCTGACAAACAAGGTAGGAAAAGCTGCCTGCCCTGGTAGTGATTTGCTGATGGACTGGAAATGGTCTGAAAGTTTTGTTACCCTTTGCTGGGTCAATAACCTCAACTGGCAAGATTTAATGGCAGGATCTGACAGCTGAGGTTGGGTCACGAACCACCGTTTTTCACTGTATTCAAAGGGCTTCAGTTTTTCCAGAATCTGTTATCTGGTGCTCACCATGTAACGACTCGTGTTGGACACCCAAAATGGTCTGATGTGACTACATCAGTCGCATCCCAGCTGGGCAGTGCTGGCTCTAGAAGCATTGCTGTGAAAATGCTGACTCACGTGAAGATGAAGGGTGGGCTCTGGAGAGCAAACCTCTGGCCAACACGGTTCTTGCACAAGCCCCAGTGCCCCAAGGGACACCAACCCAACCACCGAGGCACACGTAGACCGCGTAGGCTTAACCTGTGGTCACACCCTGGTCTTTACCTTTCTCAGGGTCTTTGTGAGCCAGGAGGACATCTACCCTGGTGACTCTGGTCACTGCTCCCTCCAAACTGGGAGGTGCAAACACACGCTGCCCTCATGTATCCTACTGCAAACTTGAGAGAATCTACAGGTCAGCTGTAGCCATTTTTGGAGCAGCGCAGATGTCTGGAAGGGCCTGCCAACCGAGAGCCATCACCACGGCAAGGACTCCCTTTCTCACCCAGCTGTGGACTATATTGCATCTGACATGATGAGCATCTCTTGAATCTACCTTTCAAATTTTCGGCAAACCATTTTCTCACTGTCCTTCACAAAGTTGACATTTTCGGCAGCATGATAGGAAAGATGTCATGTCGGCTGCTTTTCAAGTTGTTGTCACAGTGGTTAGCACCAGTTCTGTCATCTTTGCTTTCCTCACAATCCCCCATCTTGAGCCATGTCACAAATAATAATACTTCCAATGTTTTTGTCAAATTTCAAATACTATAACCCAGCTGCACATCTTCGGATTTACTAGTTATGTTAATCTTTGTTGCTCATCTTCCCAGAAGCTGAAGCATTAGGAACTCATTAATTAGTGACAAATGTAGGATATACATAGAACTGGAAAAACACTACCCAAAGCCTTGCACTTAATTTATTAGCTTGATAATTTTGAAACCTAATTAAATATTCAAGTCAAATATACTTTGAAAACATAATCTTTTTGAGGGAACATATTTATTTTCTCTTTTGCAAGAACACAAAGGGTATATAGCTTAGCATCGCTATAATTGAAGATTCACTTCTGTGCTCTAGACAATTCCAGTACATGGCTGATAGGGCTGAAAAAAAAAATCCCCAGGAGAAGCTCAAGTTGTGCCAGCTCATTCTGGTGCTTATCGGCAACTTTCTTTGCGGCAAAGGTCCTCAGCTCAACTTTGATATTTGCTATTTGATCTCATGGACAGAAGCACCGACTCCTCCAGCGAGCAACATTCCTGCAGCAAGGGTCGCTAAAGTGCAGCTGGAGGAATCAGATGTTCTCACATGCAATCCACAACCACATCGATATTAAACACAACCAGGGATGGGGAATGAGAAGAGAGCAGAAGGGTGAAAAAAGTTCTGCATGTATGTGGTACGTACAGATGCACGAGGGACAAAATGGGTTCCGGTCTATGAATTTGGGTCAACAAACAACATAAATGTTTCCATCTGTGTGGAGACATAATTTCATCCAATACTCTACAGCTCCTGCTCACGGACACTGAGGTGTTTGGCAGAAGTTGTGGGCAGAGCGGGAAGCAGAAGGGCAAAAAAGGCAAGAAAAATAAATAAGGAAAATTTTAATTATAAGTAAACAAGTTTTAGATCACTCCTTCTGCTGCAGATTCATTATGTTGGCTCTAAACTAGTAAATTCCCACTGTAAATATTTCATATGAAAAGTTTCAAATGCCACTTTCCTAATCCCCCCTTGTTTTTAAGTTTTAAGCCATGAAAACAATAACATCAACAAAGCAGGTGGTGAAATTAAAAAAAAGGGTTGCAATTTAAACAGCAAAACTGATAGTCCTTGTTTAGCTTAGATGGTTTGTGCAAATTTCGAATTTAATTATAAATTATAATTAGGACCTGTGATCCTAAGGCCACTGCTTTATTCTACAAGCCCCGCCTCCCCTCATGCCCTTTTCTAATTATACCCGGTGCCCCCAGGGCTAGTTATGCTGCTAAAACAAATATATCAAAATGATTTTTATCAAAGACTAATATACGAAGCAATAGCATGCATTTGTATGCAATCATAAATATACAGTATAGCTCCAGTGGGTTAATCTCTTTGACATAAGCCTGTATGAAATACCATGATGGCTTATAAACGAAAAGACATATCATCTTTTACACCTTTTATGTTTAACTTGTCTACACTTTTTTTTTTTTACTGAGGAAAATATTGTTTACACGTAGCAAACAGATCTTTGCATGCACTGTGAGCCCTGGCATACAGAGCCAAGGAGAAAAAAAACAATGTCAAAAACGGGTGCAAATAATTTGATTTTTAAAGTAACAACTCAAAAATAAAACACGTGCTGCCTTCAGCTCCCTTGCTGGTTGCCAGGTGCAGCACATATGAGCTATACAGTAAACATCGATGATTAGTGCCTTGGACGGCATGTGCCAGCAGAGGCTTTCAAAGGCTGGAAGACTCGCCTGCGCGAGGTCCCACCGCACAGGGATGGACTCTGGGGATGTGGGCAGGACCACAGCTGCCTCCTACAACTCCCCCAGCAAATCTGACCTGAAAGAGCCCACCTGTTTAAACCCCATGAAAATACACTTATTCAGAAAACACAGATTTTTTCCCAAACTCCCTTTTCTTTGGTTAATTCACACCGTGCATGATCTGCGGGTTGAAAGCCCTTTGTTCAGCCCAGCTCTCCTGAGCGCTGCCCCAGCCACCCGCTGGAGATGCTGCCGAGCACAGGAGCCATTTCATCCTCCCAACTCCTGCCTTCGTTTCGCTCGGGCTCTCCTCCGCGCTGCAGCACCGAGCCAAGTCACAGCTCATCGCTTCTCATGTGCGATCGACACCCCTGACACGCCGCGGCTGGAGCGGATGGTTTCTGAGCACTGCCATCCTACACCCATTGTCATCAATCACGTCAGCTGGCTGCACCGAGTCGGGTATCTGCTGGTGGCTGGCAACCCACCTCCCTTCAGCACAGACGCCGGATCCCATCCGACACACGGCCGTCACGCGCGCTGTGCCACTGCAGACTCGTCACGGGGCTGGATGGGACATGGAGCCGGCACCTAATAACAGGTTACAGCATTACGCCCTGCCTGGCTTTAACCTGCCTCCCTGCAGCCAGCGCGGTTCACCTGAACGAGATGTGGAAACTAAACACAAAGTACTACGGGGAGCATGTGAAGATACTGTGATAAAGTGTTCATATATTTGCTACTTCTTTTAAGTGACAAAAAATGCTCTTCTTTTTTTTTTTTTAACTAGCTGTATGCAAATCTTGCCTTTATGTGAAACGGCCAGATACGTAATTAGAATACAATGGAAAAAATTACAAATGTGTTGTGCAGACTTTTCAGTTCCCCAAGGTTTATGACAACAACATTATTTCTGCCGGCTTACAGTTGTAAAGAACTAATGAAAGCTAAAACTAATGTTAGCTAATGAAAGAGCTACTTCTTGAAAACAAGTTTTTCCAGCTTATAGTGGAAAAGGCAAATCACTGATATACCAAATGAATTAATACAGGTACTGGTAACTGCTTGGACCATGGGTAAATACTCATTGAACAACTCACAGAGAATGATGTTGCTCAACCATTCTTGGACTGGAGGGGATTCAGTCTGGCATCCTGATTTTGGTAAGCTCTGTGTCTTCTAATACTTCTCACGCACACAAACAATATTCTAGTCTTATTTTTTAAAAGTTCGGGATTAGCAAGCATAGAAAGAGTCCTTTTTGATGCCAACTTTAACATTTAAAATGAAAGTTTTCACATGGCTAAATCAAAAAAAGGCACATGCAAACCAAGGTCACTCCTGAAAGCCACTTGTTCGAAAGGGGCAGGAATCACCCCTCAAAGTTTAGGCGCTGTCTTTGGGCCTGGGAAAGCTGAGCTCAACTTTCTGCTCCACAATGCCTGTCCCATGCACAGACAGGGAAGCAGTGAGGCTCCTCTAACACATCATTTCTCTGCCTTGTCAGTGCTGCCACAGCCTTCCAAGGTGAAGACGGTGACAAACACAGCAACAGAACGCAGGGAAGGACTCGGGCGATCGTGTAAGACCTTTCACAGTTTTATCCAAAATCATGATGTCTTCTCAAAACCATTCCTGCTTCTCACCTTCGCTAGTTTTCTTGGAGGTCTATTGATAAAGGACAACAACGGCCTCAATACTATGGTGGTGGTACCAAAAGCAAATAGATATCAGTAAACACACGGTGTGTGTTGTCAGATGCCTGAATAATGCTATGCATTTCTTAGCTGTCAGGTAGGTAAACACATCAGAAATCACAACAGCTTTCATAATAGCAGGACTTTACAAAAGGCATCCAGTGATACTTGGTGGGCAAAAACCCCGTTATCAACTCAGTAGTGACCACAATAGTGAAAAGTCTCAAGCTTCTCAGTCTTCATGAACAGCAAGTACCTGGGTAGCAGAAAGTCGGGTGGATATTCAGTCTTTTGCTGGTCCCCGCCTTTCTGACAGCCTGCATGTTGCGTATTCAGGTATCTCTGCAGGAGGTGAAACTTAGGACCAGCAATTTATGTTTAACTCAATTTTTACTTGGAAAAGGCTGAAGTTAACGGAAAAATTAAGGGGACTGTCATGCAAATAGCAGTGATTTACAGCCTTGGTTTGGAGGGATTATGTCAGGCTATCAGGGGTCTGAATAAGCTACATGAGCCCAAAGGAGGGAGAGACACTAAACTCTGACATACGAAGCAACAGGGCTCCAGAACATCCCTCCAAATTCCGTTTTGACCATTTCACCTGCTGCGGTCGCAGGGTCAGCTCCAAGCTGGAGGTGCATTTCCAGCAGCAGACGTCCTGCTCCCGTCCCGGCTCTGGTGGCCGTGCCACCGAGGCAGAGACCAGACAGGCGAGGAGTCATCGTCCCCGTGCTCACGCCTGTCATCCTGTCAGCCTTGACCTTCGGGCTGTCCTCAGCATCCGCACCGCAGCCCGCCTGCACTTCCCCGCTGACTGCGAGCGACTGTTGTCTCGCTGCCTGACCTTATGCAAACACGATGCAAACAGACAGCCCACCTCAGCTCCATCACTGTCTGCTGCTAATACAGGAGATTGATAGCCACGTGGAATCAGCTCCCTGCTCGACCTTCATTACTGGGTGGCATATTCTGACTGACAGCCAACCTCATTCTGGGGAAAGCTAAACCACCCATTCGGGCTTTTTTTTTACTGTATAAAAGTGAAGGAACTTCCTTTTATAAAGAAAATCAACACTTTCTCAGATTTGACAGAAAAAGAAGCCTTTGTTAAACAGAAAAACACATCATGACTTTAATCCTTCCCAGACCACTGTGCATACCAATAACAATTAAATGCAAGGCTCCAAGATGCTCTATCAGACACTGTGCCAGGTCCCAGGCCAGGTGTGCTCCCGCCTCGACAAATTTTACACCGAAAGTTTTCAGCTTTGCCACGAGCTATAGGTTTCTCAGGGACAGCACGGCCAGCTCTAAGGCAATGAGCAACGTATGGTTGTGGCAGGTGGGAGAAAGGGACGTAGCTAAAGCGAACCCGGCTTTACACATGTCGCAACTGCCAGTAAGGACTGTATGGGTAAATATTGGCTTTCGGTCGCTCCCTGCCAGCCAGCTTGCAAACGCACGATGCATGTGGCCTTAACAGCTTTCCAAAAAGAAATCGTGACTCTTCTGCTCAGATATTCAGATTTCTGATAGCAGACACCAAAGGTACATAGTGGTGCTTTCTCTCAGACCCCCTGCGGTCCCTTTTGGTGACCTCCCAATAGCAGAGGCCAAGAACTGCACTCACAGTCTCTGTACCAAACTCCCCCGGCTCCTGGGTGTTGGGCAGAGCCTCTCCTCGGTGAGAAGGTGCAATGCTTCAGCCTCGCAGCTCCCGTAATCCCCAGGCAACGGAGAGATGGCAGTGACCAAGAGGGAATATAAACCTTCAGCCAACCATCAGCTAAAGACAGCCAAGTCACAGCAAAACATCTCGTTCCTTTCTTAGACCACAGGGTGTTTCAAAATGATGGACCCAAATTGAAATTGCTATTTCTCTGCAACCATGAACTTTCAGCTATCATCTCAACATTGCCCATACAGCAGGTGGAAAGAACATAGAGCATTTATAAAAAGGTTACTAAAACTTGATAGTTCATTAAACCATTTGTAAATTTTTGTGTAATTGTAACATATTGGGTCTTTCTTTTTGAAACACTCTGTATTTCAAATGGATTACTGGAATAACCTGGCTGTGGCTAGTGGCCCCTTCGGCAGCACCCAGTAGCCTCCCAGCACGGTGCAGCAGCCAAATGCAGCCCTGGGCGGCTGTACAGGCACCTTACTGGGATCTACACACCACAGGGGTTTTAAGGCAAGACATTTTCCTGAGCCCACAAATCTCCGGCCTCATGGGGAGGGAATGGCGGGGAGTCACCCTGGTTGGTACCGTCAGACACCTCCTGCTGCCAGCCCTGATGAAGAGGAGGCTCCAGCTCTGGCTATGCTGGATCCTGTGAAGAGGCCCTTGGGGTAGTCAGGATCAGCATCTGATCTCCTCTCCGTTATGGGCTAAGCAGGCTCTGAAGCAGGTCCTGTCCTCACAACAACCTCCTCTCTATGGAAGAGGGGGACGGGGCTGCCAGTTTTCCCTGCTCAGTCTCATCCCCTATATGCTGTGTCAGCAATCTCCAAAAAACTCATGACCCTGACCACCTATGGGACGTGGGTGCCCAGACACCATTCAGCTCCCAGGAGAGCGTATGACCCAAACACCAGTGCTGTGGCAGGTGTCCCCGTGCTGCAGGGACACAGCCTGCCCAGTGTGCTCAGTGACCGAGGAGCCCGGTGCTCTCCACAACACACTCCTGTGCACTGTGTGCTTTTGCTTACCTTTTCGGCTCTGGATTCGGCTGGGATTTGGAATCTTTCCTTTTTTTGGACTCCTTTTTGGAATCCTTTTTAGTCTCCGCTTCAGCGGCAGAGGCATGAGACACTTTGCCCCCCTCGCCGTCTGCACTTGGCTGTGACCCACCAAGTAATTCTGCCATGTGTTGGCTTTGGGGAGTGATTGAAACGCAGGGGGCAAGGCCAGCAGCAAAAGTGAAAGAAACAAGAAGAAAGCATGAAAAAACTCAAAATAAACCAAAAGGAAACTAAACTGAGAGCAAATAACTGAAATCAAATTAACAATTGGCAAAGAAGGAACGAATAAGCAAAAGAAAGTCAGAACTAAAAAAGAAACTAAGGAAGTGAAAACTTGGTTTCCATGACGAGATGTAGGAAAGTAACTGCAAAAGCAAGCAGCAGCCTTGCAACATGAAACCTGGGCAATGTGTGCCATAATTCAGCATGGTATTTACCAGAGGGTCTATGAAAACACATAATTATTTCATAACATTCCTTCCTTCAGGAGCATATGCAAGAAAGAGTGATATCTCAAAGTATATAATGCAACTTAACAGAAAAAAGCAGATGCAGCAGATGCTACAGCGGTCAACAAAATAAATAGGAAAGGAAAAAGCACAGCTCCAATTCCTCCCATCAAATGTTTGCCACATTTGAGAGAAAGGAATGGGATACTTCTGAAATGGAAATTGCTTTTCAACAGTAGCGAGACAAAATTTTCAGTTATGTCTAAGCAATTTCCAAACTGACGTCACACAAACTTTAAAGGAGACATGGGTGCCCAAGGGCTTTAAAGCCTTTCTGAACACTAAAGTTAGATGCTGCTGAAAATTTCAGTGCTGCAACTTGTCAGATCCTCTCACACAGCAACTAAACCAGCACAGGATATCATTTACTTCTATTTATTCAACCTGTGGCAGTCACTTGTACTTCGAGTCTACCTTGTCCAGCGCTGCATCGAGCAGGTGCCTGGGCAAGAAGGTTAAATCCCCTCATTTCTGGATGCTCTGTGTGCATTTTTATTGCTTACATTAAACAAGCAACGCAACAAACAAACAAACTGACTATTCCACTAGAACCGCTGCTGCCAAACATCCACTGTAAATACAAATTGGGGACTGTTGTGCATTATCCAAGGAAACCTATGTTTGACAAAGTCATCCCTTGCCGGCAGGGAGCTGCAAGCCAAGAAGAATTCCTTACCTGTTGCCATGAACATGTGATGCACAAAAGGCAAAGCTGTAGTGAAGTAAGGTGGGGTCAATCATAGCTCCGTTTTCTGCGCGTTCTAGCAAATCTCTGAGGTAGCAGAGATGTCTGTGACAGCCTCTCACTCCATTACGTGCACAATACTCATCTAGCACAAAGACCTGGCCAGGACTAAACCAGCCCTGTTTAGAAATAAAGAGACTTGATTTCAAATATAGGTTATTAAATACAAAGGCTATCAGATTTGGAAGTGTAGTGGTCAACTGTTCTAATAAAAGAAATACAAATCTAAGGCTACCTTAAGGAAAAAGGAGAGAGGTCACTCTTACACAGTCTGTATATCATTATCCAAACACAGCATATACTCAGTGCAACTGTTAACAAAAGCATATTATACTACCCTTAAAGGAAAACGGCATTTAAAATGCTGAAAAGTTAGGCCAGTTCATGTCAGCGCCTAGCAAAGAAAAATAAAAAAAAAAAAAAAGGAAAAATAAATACTTGGACCTTTAAGAAATGACAAAGTTTTGATTATTTAAACAGCATGAAACAGTAATCTCATTTTGGGGCTGGGACTGTACATTCGGCCAAGAGCAAGAAGATTGATTTGCAGGAGTACATGGAGGATTACACTGAGTAATGACTTCTCTTGTGTCTGGCAGGTAGGAACATCCTGCAGATGGAGGAAGGCAGCTCTGCAGTATCAGAAAGGGACATTTTCCATTGTCCTTATTGCGTACCACTGACAATGTGCTCTGCCATTGCCCACCTCCTCGGCATTGAAGCAAAGGGAAGCTCTGCTCACGAGCAGGGTTTCTTTACACATCCAGAAACCTCAGACTATTTCTGTCTGTCAGTCCTGAGGGCCTGGTGACACACGGCTTGTAGTGCAACGTCAGGGCTCCTGAGGAAGATGCTCTTCCCCGCAAGGGCTCCGGTGAACATCCCAGGACAGTCGAAGCTGTGCACGTCTCTTCCTTCAGGAAAAGCGGTAGCGAGAGCACGAATATTCTTGTAGATTTCTTTTCAAAATGCTGCAAAACCATCAATATTTACATGGAAATTTGGGTGCTAAACAATTGCTAAGACGCAGCTCTGGAATGCATCAAGCTGCAAAATCTTTCATCGTTTAATTGAAAAGTTCCTGCAGCGGGCGGGAGAGTAGTTGAGGCAGAGCACTGCCCCTATAGGCAACTTCTTTGCCACCCCATCTGTTACCCCAAATGCTACATCTTAGAAACAACACTGCTGTGAAAGATTAAAATATATTTTCTACCACTCAGATGACACCAAATCTTTTCTAGATGCCAAAATAGCTGCTTTGAAAAGAGTTGAAGAAATATCAATTAAGAGCTCAAAGACATAGAGAAGGATTTGCTCATCCTTATTGGGCCAACTCCAAAACAGATTGAGAAAAGAATCAAAATAATGAGGGGAAAATGATAGATATAGGGAGTAGCTACAGTGCTGGGATCACTAGAAGTGCACATTTCAAAATGAAGCCACAGAACAATGCAGATGGGACAGCACTCTGGAAGGCTATTTTTTGGGAGGGGTGTATCTGCCTTTGCTGCTTTTAATGGTATTTTTGTTTGCTTTTTGGTTGATTGTGTTATGCTTGATTCTGGATTTCTTTATGTTGCCTGTTTGTTACATCCTTGGACCATCTCTTCACCTTGCCTTTCTTCACCCAAGTCTTTGGTGAGCAGGTGTAGTAAGAATATAGAAATGTTGTAACTGTTCTGCGATAGAAAGACGTGTGCATTTGGTTACTGGGGTAGAAATGCAGATGAAATTGTTATATTCACCCAACGCATACAAAGGACTCAGTCCTCCCAATGGGGTGAAAACTCGGCCCTACTGAGATCAATGGGAAGGCTGGCCCTAATTTCACTGGAGCCCAGAATTTGGGGTGAAAGAAGCAGGAGGGTGGACACAGAGACCCAGCACAGCCCATATTGCTCCTCTGCACTGGGCTCAGACCAGTGCTGGTCCTCAGGGGGACACAAGGGATGGGGGGCAACCACTCAAGATCATTGCCATGACTCACTGAGGGTAAGGCTGGGCAGAAGCTCAGAGGTTCAGTGATAAGCTTCATACCACAGTACCTCATGAGAGCACGAGCAAGCAGACTATGGGTGGAGAGATCCAGAGCCCAGGAGGACCACGTAGTTTCCTTTTGTACAGCAGAAGTGTGGAATAAAAATCCTGCTGTTGAATTACGCTCCAAAGGAGCAGTAAATCTAAGGTTTGATGAAAGGTGGTATTCATACAAATCCCCCACATCTTCAGGCAGATCCTGGCTTTTAATTAAGATTTGCCTGGCACAATCAGCTGACAACCAGCCAGTCTGGTAAATACAGTTGATACTGGTGACATATTGGGTTTCTCACCCCAACGCAGCTAGGTGTAGCTCAGTTTGGTCTCTCAGATGGTCTTCAGCATGAAGAAACCTAGAGGGGACATTGCAGGAAGACCATAGAGCACAACTGACTGTGTTCAATAAGCTGAACTGCACTGAGAAGAGGACAAGTGTCTCAGGCACCAGTGAGAAGTGCAATGGAAGCTTTAAAGCTGGGTAAAGCAAGGCTTGGTCTGGATTGGTAAACCACTGGCAATTTTTCTAAAGGTAAACACAGCTTTTGCAGAAAATAGGGTTTCTGAGGGAATATTTTCAGCTTTCAGTAGCTGAATTTTCTTGTTTATCATAAGTAAAATAAAACAATTTCTTTTTGGTAGCCTGCTTCGTGGACCTTTTAATCTGACTCCTTAACATAATCTCAGGTAAACTGGGCACGCTGAAAGACCACCTTTCCTCAGTACATGCTGTGCTGTGTTCTACTAATCCCACGAATGAACACGTCATGGGAAACTGAGCTCCAGCAGCGACCCAGCTGCATGAGCTGGGTGCCAGCAGTGGGCTGGGAAGTCTTGGGAAGAGCTGAAGGGCAGAGTCAGAAATAACAGACAAGTCCAAGCAGAAAGGCACGAAGACTCATGCATCTTCATACGAGGTCCATACTAAGCTGGAAGAGCCGCATACTCTTCCCAGAAGTTGAGGAAGAGGTGTGAACGTGACTGCGCTACCAGCTTGTGACGATGGGCAGGAGCCCTCAGCAAGCGATGCAGACAATGCTCTTCCCCTTCCCCAGCACGGTGCTCTCTGCCAGCAAACATCACTTCTGCCACAGCCGGGATTAGTCAGCCAGCCTGTTTGTTTTCATGGGGATGTCTGGCTCAGCCAGCGAGTGGGCTCGCAATAACGTTGTTTAACCTGGTTCCACGGAAAGGAGGTGATGCCAAGCTATCCTCTGTGTCAGGGTGAGCCACTGTATCTGGGTAAGTCTTCCCTGGCACCTCCATGTCCACGTGTGAAAACAAGAAGAGGTGTGATGCAGCAAAACTTTGTGGGACCTTGCATGGGAATGTCCTGTAAGGAGAATAACAATTGTCCAGTGGCACATAGAGTGGACAGAGCAGGCTTACCAGTGGCTCACAGCTCCTCCAGGCAAGCCAGCACAGTGGTATCACAAATGTCCCAAAGATATAGCAAGAGCAACCTGAGGTCTTTGCAGTTGAGCTCAAATTTTGAGGTCAGTCTGTTTTATTTTCACACCATAATCAGGACAAAATCATAGTAAAAGAAGTAAAGAAGCATGTGAGATCCAAGCGTAGGTGAACACAGGTCATTATTCTCTTCTATATAACACTCTGCAATGGGTGCTTTGAAAGAAGATGGTTAATTGGTGATGCTCTGCTCCGAAGAGGCACAAGTCTTGGTGTTGCGGGGAGCTCCAACACTCTGGTAGCTTCTAGCAAGGGCCTAAGCATCTCGATAACAAGCAGAAGTGTGGCTGGTGGGTTTCTTGAAGAGAAACATTGTTAATAATTTTCAGTGATGGCCTTGCACGTCACCATGAATTTAATTCAATGGCCACAGCTCTCTCACCAGGCCCAAGACTGCACAGAGACAAACCAGCTGCAAGCCAACCTGTCAGACATGCATGGATGGGGATGGTCTTCCTAGGGTCAGCCATGCGTGGGGAGCAGAAGCTGCATGCCAAATTCACTGCCTGCCAGAGCGAAGACCTCGATGGAACCCGTGAGAAACCTGCTGCAGGTCTGACAATGCTCCCACCAAGCCTACTGGTACCACTTGGGTGTCTGCGGGTAAAGTGCACGCTGAAGCCTTCCCCCACCCCATCCTTACCTCAGGGGACGTCCACCACCAATCCTCCTAGCCCTGCCTCTCATCAGGAAGGTGACAACTCACTACTGCTAATGGCATTTACTGGATCTTAGGAGCAGAGCTGGTAAGAAGAGCAGCATGGCGGAGGGGGACGTGGAGGACAGAACTGGAGACTGACAGTCTTACCGCCAGTTGTGTTCCGAGGTTGCTGCTTTTAACAGCAAGCCCCTCAAGAGCCCCATCTCCAGGGACTGCACAGCTGGCAAAAGGTGAAGGCTATTGGCATGGGGTGGTCCTTCTGCTGAAGACACAGACCCCAGGATGGAGGCTTCTGTGCAACACTAGGAGTGTGACAGGTCAGGATCTGTCCCATGCCATGTTCAGGACAAGATTGGCGTTTCAGGCCCCTCTAGAAAGGCTTCATCCTGTTTTCTCAAAAACTAAGAGCCTCTTCATCTTCCCCACCAACACCACTAAAAAAAATCATTTCTCAAGTCATATTGTTAAAGCATATTTGCCATTTAAATCCTCACAATACCTAAGAGCCCCCAAGGAATGTGCTCCAGCCCAAGGCTACAAACTGTCCTGGAACATCTCACTGCCACTGTCCTACAGACCATGTTACACAGCAGTGGGCTGAGAGTTGCAACCTGTGCTCATGAGAATAATCAGGATGGACATGCGACTACATGAGCATGGACAGACTGCAGCATCACTGCAGTTATCCCCCTAGTCCCACCTGTTACCTGCTTGGGATTCCTGCTTATAAAGAGGCACAAAGCTGGGCCACAGTTATTCTTGGTGGGATTCCATTGACATGGGATCTTTCCCCTGTTCTTTCATCCAGGAGACTCTGGAAGGCAGTGCTGCAAAACACCGCTCTCTACTTCACATCCCCACACTGGCATTTTTCTTTGCAGGAAGAAACATTTTAAGCATTGCAAACAGAAATGGTAAAGACAGTGCAACTGGAGAAGAACAGCAGTCAGCTCACTGCAGGTAGCCTCTCAAAATACCTCTGGGCCAAATTCAAACCTGGTGTATACAGAAGTCAATCTTCCAGCAACAGGGGGATTAGCCCCCACTTGCACTAGCTTTGACTTTGCTGCTTGATGTTTATATCACTAGAGACCAAAGAATATACTTGCCAGACAAGAATAGGAATCATTAAGTCTGTGGTCCAAAGTGAGGCGCTGAACCATCTCAAAGAGTGAAGCGTGGTCAAAGTTACAGGGATTGGAAGAGATAAATTCATCCATGCCATGCTTTTGAGCTCTATCTGCATCTGTTCATTTATACATATAGAGAAAGACATCATTTAGAGAGATATAAGACATTTTAGTTGACAAATACAACAGAAAAAATACACAATATGAAGCATGAAAGCTAAGTATCTCCTCTTCCCTACATTGCCATTATCTTTTCTCTTTGCAGGCTATACAGTACACTTTTCACCTCCCATTGTCAACTTGCATCAGTTATGGACTATCTTATTGCATATAGGCAAAAGATTTTAGAACTAACATCTTGTCAACTGCTCGTTATAGTGCTGTACTTCAAACCAGAACACAAACCCAATACCTTATTCTGTATCTTACAATATGCTCTGAGTTAACAGAATTTTGGCTCACAGAAGTAAATTAGCTCCTATTTAGTTAGTTGCAGTTAATTATAATAGATTCTGCCATTCTAAAGAAGTTACAGCTGTAGCATTTTTCTCTATATTTGCTAGGTTTTATAGGTATCAGACCAGTTGCGGTGTTCTTTTTCCAAATGCTAATGTATTTCTCCCCACGGCAATTTTTTTCCTAACGGTAACTTTGAATGTTACCTCGCTGAAATAAAATGATGCTCTTTTAAGCATTGCTAAGAAGTTAAATTGATATGTAGTTTGTTGTCACTGAGGCAGTAACCCGATAGTGCGCCGGAGCTGCCAGTCATCCCGACGGAGGGACTGAATTCCCCCTGCCTGCATTCCGAGCTGCTTAACAGCCTCAACGTATTCACACTTCTCCGCTTTGGGTGACGTTTACAGGCACTAACTCCTCAGGGCTAATTAATTAATCTCAACATGGTTAACTAAAAATACACCTAATTCAGCCGTTGAAATGAAGCCGCCAAGCCGGCCTGGGTGCGGCCAGCCGGGACCCTGCTGGGAGCAGCCTTTGTTCTATCAGCGGCCAGGGAATTAAAGGACACCTTTCACTCGGTTTTGTCCGTGCTCAGCTTCCTACTACATGGGTTCTTGCCAAATCCTTGACAAAGAGAACAGGATTTAAGTCCTTCCCCTGTTTATAGTCTCCTAGGGGAACTGGGTGGCCTTGAAACAATGTGGCCGAAAGAACACAAGAAATGCAGTTTTCTGCAATAGTAGTATATGGTAACTGTATTTGTTTTAAAACAAAATCCCTCTTTGCCAGAAGAAATAAAAATCTTTAATTAAAAAAATCTAAAATATAATTAAAAAAAATTAGATGATAATGATAGTGTTCCTTTATATATGTTTTATTACTTAATATTAAGCTATGAAAGATGGAATGTCTTCCTAAATAACTCGTTCATGTCTGTGCTCTCAGATATTACTGATCATTGGAAGCAATCTTTAAATCTTCTCTATAGTCTGTTGTTAGCTATATACAAACTATATAAATAACATCACCCACTGGAAAGAAATCAGACAAATTAAAACATGTAACATTTCAATTAGCTGCTAGCAATACTTAATTCAGCAGTAGCTGGCAATTTTCCTCAGTAAAACCCTGCTGAATAAACACTGATTTTTCTTCCTACAGCTGGTTAATTTTTGAGGGTCTCTTCCCCTTTTTTGTGCCGGGTCCTGCTGCCTCCCCCATGCCTCCCTCTCTGGTCCCAAATTCCCCACTCTGTCCCCACCAGAGGCTCCGTGCATTTAGCACAGGGACAGAAGAAGCTGACAATGGTGGTGCCGAGCACTGTGGCAGCGTGAGGGACAAGGGGACAACTTCCCTGACTAGGGCATCACCTCCACGGCACCTCAGCACCATCCTTGGAGGTGGATGCGAAGCCCACCCAGCCCTGAGCTCACGGCACAGCCCGGCTCCTGTCTGTTCTGACAGTTTTCTGCCCCACCGTCTCTGTCCCTTTGGGCCAAGATCAATTCGATTGCATTCACTCCCAAAGAGTTTTTCTATGCTGGTTGTTGATTCCATCCCTAGTGCCTGTAAAATGTTTTAGCAGATATTATCAGACTGTTTTTAATGGTTTGCTGCTCTGCCCGGCTCTGAGCTCAGAGTTGACTGCAAGCTGACAAATTGGCTGGAGGCTTTCATTTGCCAGCTTTGCTCAGAGATTTTATTACTTTTCAATTAAGAGCCCTGATACACTGTCAATCCTCCTGCTCAGCCAACAAGGCTCCGAGAGCCGAGTAAATCAGCTGGAAATTTGAAGAGTCCTCTAGCCCTTTAGCTGGTGAACCTTTTTGAGCAGATGTGCTAGAAAGCATGTTTGATATGAGTATTTTTTTAGTCCAAACTAATAAGCTTTTCCTCACTTTATGCTCACTGAACAAGGCAGGCACAGGGCAGACCTTCGGTCGGTGTGGACCAGCGAGGCTCTGCTGGCTTCCACGGAGCCAAAGGGCTGTCCTGGGCTTTTTAACATCTCCCTGCCCAAGGCAGATGCACAGACAGTTCCCTGCCAAGCGTGAGAATGGACACAGAGATTAAATGGCCTTCACGCTGTCCATAATCTGGAGCAATTTTCCTTTCATTAATCGCTTTGAAGCCACAGCTTGCTGAGCATCCCATTGGATGCCTCCTCGAAAGCCCATTTTCCCGCAATCTCCCCATCTCGGAACAACCACCTGAAGAGACGGGCATCAGACATGAAACTGCGCAAGCTCAAGAGTCCAAAAAAGTATGAGCCATGTGACTTCTGCTCGGTTGATGGTTTAAAAATGTGGTTTTCTGCCATGAGAAGGCAGGTGACCAGCCACAGCAACCCCTGCCGCAGCTCAGGTGTGAGCAAACAAATCCATTTTGCTTTGGCAGAGTTGCAGGGGATAAAGCTGGCGTGGTGTGAAGATGTCTTTGGAGAATGGTAATACACGCATGTATGTCTCTTAAATGGAGCATCTGCTCTGGGACAGATGCTTAAAATTCTTAAGAATAACTAGGAACAGGTTAAAAAGGGCAACCCTACACTAAACTCACTTCCCTTAATTAATTAAAACAAATATGCCATGCATGTGCAATTTGTTTTTACATTTTGATTTTCCCAATGGACTCACTTTTAAAAATGAAATTTTGGAGTCAAAAGATACCAAAAGCATTAAACTTCTAGGCAATGCAAAAAGAATAGGATAGATCTAAATGTATTTGTCCTCTGCTCCAGACAGCTGATCTGTGTGATTTAAAATAATGCCAAAATGTGCATATGAAGTTTTATATATAATCCAACCTCTTTCAAAATGGCTTGTACAGTTCGAATGAGATTTTAAACAAAGTACAAAATGAGAATGGCTAAAATTCACACCCAAACTGCACAGCTAATTTGCAAGTACTTTAAATCAATTGTTTCAGTCAAATACGGTTGCTTTTTTGACCCTGCTCTGTTATTCTAGTTAAAAAGAAAGAAGGAACCAAAGAAAGAAAGTTATATGATGCTCCAGTAAGTTACAATCCCTTCCCAAGGTGCTGTGCCAAGCTCGCTGGTGCTTCTTTGTTCGAGGCCCCAGCCAAAATGCTGCTGCAGGCCCACAAAAGTTATCTTACATATTTAGACAGGCTGCACACAAGTGCAGCTGAAAGGTGTTCGCTGGTGGTCTCGGAAGGGCAGCTGCCAGCGGAGGTAAATTGGCAGCACAGATTCTCCGAACCTTTTCTTCTGGAAAACTGCAGACTCTGGCCTTTTATATTACACTTGGTCACCTACATTATGGTCCTTTTTTAAACACTGCTGGGTTTATTTTTTAATTTTTATCCAGTTTGCATTTTATACTGACTCCATTAACCAGCCCCCTGTCACACGCTCCCTACAAGTGTTTGAAATCAGAGTATTAAAAATCTGCCAGTGCAAGGAATACAAAGATTTCAACAACAACAACAAGGAAAACCAAAGGACCGTCTCACCATTTGGTCCTCTGAGGGCTATATTTATCTGTTCCTTAAAAAGGAAGAGACAAACCAGTCAAATCTCTTATTCTTTCTTTCTTTTCTTTCTTTCTTTTTTTTTTTTTTCCCAATGTATTTCCCAGCTCTCTACATCTCTTTTGCTCCAGCAATAATTTTGGCAGATTTTGCTCTGAGAGCAGTGAAGTTAATAGCGGGGGACAAGCTCCATAAAAGAATTCTTGTTATAAAAGGCTCTGAGTAGCCATTTTATTGTAAGAATTTCTTACTCCAGATTTATTTATTTTCATTAATGAGTGACTTTGTTTTAGTACCAAAGGCAACTGAACATCCAGCAAATTTTACAACACGTTTGCTTATTAAAAGAACAGAAAAAACCCAACAAACAAAAACAAAACCAAACAACTGTAAATTAAAAGGTGACTTTGTATCTTACTCATCTGGAAAATGTGTGCTTGTCATATCTGCTTGACATTACAAGAATGAAGATGTGGTTTGGACAGTAACAAACAATGACACTAGTCAACCTCATCAGGAGACATGAAATAAAGGAATGACAATGATTGATGGCAGCTATTCATTTACAGATATTTCTAGAAAACTCTTCGCTGGCCTGGCAAAGCTGGAGAAGTTCCCCAGCCCATTTGGAGCTCACCAGCCACGGTGTGCCCATCGCTACCTGCCGCACAGTGTCCCCTCCTGCTCCTGCACGGACACACCTGGGCTGCGACTTCTTAAAGAAATACCCTGGGGAAGCACCTAGAAACCTCGTTTTGTTCGGCCATGTGGAGCGAGAGGCTTTACTAGCAAATCCCGGTGTTTGGAAAGGGGGTGAAAAAAAACAAAAAGGAAGAAACCACATACTGGGACTTCAAATGCCAGGCTGTTTGGGAGCGAGCTGCCGGCAGTGCCGGCTGGTGACTTCCCAAGTCCCCTCCTTGCCGTGCATGGCGGCATCGCCACCTCTGAGCGGTGATGTGTGTGTGTACGCGAGTGTCCGGGGCTCTGCAACCTCCTCCCGCTCTGAGCCGCGGCCGCTGCAGCAGCCTGGGTTCGCCTCTCAGCTGGGTATCTAAGAGACCTGGGGTTTTATGCTTTATTCCACATTAGAAGATAGGTTTACACTGAATCGGCTGTTTATTCCTGTGTTTTATGGCTTTTCCCCTGCTGCAAACAAATTCTTTCCTGCTCGAGTTTTAATAAATGATCAGAAATGTTCCTGTAAATCACCAGACACACCAGGCACTAAATTGAAATCTAAGTTATCTAATGTTTGGCAGTTAGATGAATCAGAATTTGTAGTATGCACTTACATAATTCCTTGTGTGGCAAGTTAAAAACATAGTTTTAGATCAGCTATTTATAATACAAAACACTGTTTCGCAGTGTTTATCAAACTATTTATATTTTTTTGAATTGGATCACTGTGGAAACCTGTGAATTTGTATTTCATACGTTAGAGTCCCATGCTTCTTAAAGCATGTAGAAGTGATTTACAGGCGAGTTTTATATTCATGCAAGTTATGTGAGAACTGAATTGACATTTTAATTCTGCATTCCTGCAATGAAGCATCTGCAAGTTGACAATACAGGACACAGCAGCGCTCTCATGATATCTCTAACTATCTAAAAAAATAAAGCAATTAAAGCACAAAACTAATAATCTAATAGGATAGCAATGCATTGTAGTGCAAATACATGTAATGTTGCCAGACCCAAGTTCATTCATTCATTCATTCACTCTTTCTTTCTTTCTTTCAAAGTGGCAAAAAACTGTATTTCCATCCAATTAAACTTTTTTTTTCCTTTTTTTTTTTTTGTGGTTAAGTCTGATAAGAATCCTCTTTGGAAATCCAAACATTTAGAAGACCAAAAAAAAAAAAAAAAAGAGAAAGAAAAAAGAAAGTGTCTGCTGAGAAGGAATTCTGCCTGCTCCCCAGGGGTATATTTATACACACGCACATACACACAGAGAGAAAGAAAAAAAGAGGAGAAAAAAGAAACAAAAGGAGGAAGAAGTAAAAAGGAGTCTTGTTTGATGGCCAGGAGGGATGACACCGCCTGTTCCTTCTCATAATTGCATTCAGATACTCTGGATACATATTTGCCAGCTCTCATGACCCACTGATGCTATTCCCTCCTAAGGAAAGCAGCACTCACCAGGTATTAGAGAAGCAGCTTTTAACACTAGTAAAGGATTTGTATTGGGGGTCTTTAAGACCGAACAAAGACTAAGAACCACCTTTTTTACAGCACAAGTTTGTGCTTTTATCTTTTTCAAAGGAGGCATTTCAGTGGGATAAGATAAAATAATAATTCCCCTGGCTTATTCTTTGAGAAGCATTGCTTTGATTGATGATTGAGACCCACGCTAAAACATTGATTTACAGTAATTTGGGGGAACCGCAGCACCTCTCCATGACTAATGTATTTAATTTGAATGGGTCAGCATCTCCAAACCCAGGGTGACCCAGAGAGCTGCTGCTTGCTGCCAAAATCATCCCCTACCGAGTTTACGGGAGAGGGACTTATCAAACCTCGATGACTCAGGCTTGTTTCCACAAGGCACGTGTGGAGGGTTTTTTGGGGGGGCTCCTGCACCTTGTCTAGGTCTTTTGGGGTCTCCTGCCCTACCTTTCTACGCTTTGAGGTGTCCGTGGTTAACCCCGCACGCTGGTGCGCTGCACCAAGCCAATCATCGGCACGGAGAGAAAGGATATTGTCAGAGTGCAAAATGATCTGTTTTCAGGCAGGAAGCAGTCAACTAGATGTAAATTCCATGAAACAAAAGAAGGTATTATTTACGGTTTTATTGTGATGTTAATTAATATTTACATCTTGGAATGAAAAATAGAAATGTTAATGATTGGCTTTGCTAAGAGGATCACTTGATGCCAATGTGAAAGCCAGGGAGAGAAGGCAATTATGCAAACATCACATGCATCCTAATTTCAGTATGGAAACTTACATTTCAAACCTCAATTCAGGAAAATAACATGGAAAGTTTGTACTACAAAATCTAAACATGAGAAAGATTTAAGAGAAAAAAAAAAGCACATTGCATATGTCAGATAATCTAGTCTGATTATCTGAGCTGTGCTAGCTACAGGGAAGCACTTACCCTTGAGTCCAGCTAGAAGTTAGCAGGGTAAGAAGGAACAAACCAGAATAACATAAAGACTAGCAACAAGGCTCAGGAAAGCAGACAGGAGCCCTAACCTAGCAGCTAAATATTTGGGTTCAAGCAAAGAATGAAAAAGAAACTTAAAGAAAATCAAACCAACCAAAAAAAAACCACAACCCGCTTACGGATGAAAATTTCTTAAGCAGCTCAATAAACCTTGCTACTTATTATGGGGGAACAAATCATTACAAATTCTCAAAACAACCAACTCTTTGTATATGGTGTGATTAACAGTCATTAAATATAAACAGACATTAAAAAAGGAAATTTAACCACAAGTGATACGTAAAACAAGTACGGACCAATCTTTCACGTTCAAAAGAAAAGAGTTTAAAAAAAAAAAAAAGAATGTTGAGCATGTTTGGGAATTTTGTTTGATGCATCACTAACACAGAACAAATAAAGATTGGTGCTTTCAGACAAGTGACCACTTTTATGAAGCTTAAGTATTGCCAAAAGGTGTAATATGTATTGGCAGCATTATTGACTATAATACTGTGCATGATTTCAACAGTAAACAAGAACAGTTTTGGGTTTTTTTTTTAATAATGTGAACACTGGAGAAAAGCACAGCTTTGCGTGAATGGACTTTCTCTTTTAAAGAGTAGCAAAACAAAAAAAAGCAAAACTTTTCAGTCTAACACGTATTGTTCACCCACATTAAAGGAATTGTAGAGTCATACAAAAATTAATGAATAGCAGGATCTATTTTTTTTTTTTTCAGTACTTAAATTGCAAATAAAATAAACTCCCCCCTGGTTTGGAGCTGTCTGTTTATGTCCAAGTCAAGTGCTGCTATGGAACTGCGGCCGAGAATTTAAGCGCGGCTCAAAGTTGCTGCCTACTGAGTCAAAAGAGGTAGGAACCAAATTAATTCACTATTTCTCCCAAGTTTCCCCAACAGCTAAATCAGTTCTTCCCAAGTTTCTGTTGAACAGACAGCTCCATCACAGGAGCAGAGGGCTGGATTTTGTCTGCAGGTGCATGCATGCGCATGTGCCATCTCAAACTGCTACAACATGAAAGCTATAACAACAGTTACTCATCAAATGGCTTAACATTCACTTCTTTGCACATCCTCATTCACCATAGCCTCTAATAAGCACAAAAAGTTTGACAGGTATAAAGGTAAATGTACAAGAATAACATGTCTCGCCAAAGTCCTTACCTTTGTGCAGGCAAAAAAAAAAAGTAAAAACCAACCAAAACAAACCAAAAAAACCCAAGCCAAAAAAACCCAATAACAAACCAAGACCCTTTAAAAATGCAATACTTGATATGTTTGAATTTCAAGGCTGAAGGAGCTGAGATATGTATTCGTGCATTTAAGCCTCCCCAAAAGCCATCATGTATGGCACGCATGACTCACTTCTGATTCTCATTATTTAACCGCTGCGCCCAATGACTTTTGCGATGAGCACTGCCATGTACAGACATTGAAATGTGAAAACTCAGTGGCCCTCGCTACTGAGATGAGGGTGTGCTATGGCGTGCTGCTCTCCCCCTCTTGTAGGACGAAGGTCCTGTGCACAAAGAGCTTTCAAAGGGATGTAGATCCAAGGGAGGAGGAGGAGGAAGGAAGACTGAGGACAAAATGCACTATTTGCCTAGCCCAGAGGATGCTGGAGGAGCAAGTCATCATCCAACTGAGGAGCTGACTCATTTCCCCCTTCCATGCTTCAACACAACACAACCAAGAGGGTTTCCCAGTGCTTGCAGCAAAAAGGGGAGCCTGAAGACACGCAGCGTATGGCGAAGACGTGATGGAAAGAAAGCAGTGACATAAAAGAGGTTACAGAATCACAGAATGTTAGGAACTGGAAGGGACCTGGAAAGCTCATCCAGTGCAATCCCCCTGCCAGAGCAGGAATACTCAGATGAGGTTACACAGGAAGGTGCCCAAGGGGGTTTTGAATGTCTCCAGAGAAGGAGACTCCACAACCATTCAGATTTGCAGCTGGTATCAGCACGAGAACAAGTGAGAGAAACCAAGGTCAGATCCTGACCCCCTCGGATGCCCTGCTGGGACCAGGGGGTGAAATCTCAGCTGTTTTCACCAGAAGCAAGGACAAGGGATCCTTGCCTCCTGGCAGGCAGGTGAGATGGAAAAAGCAAGGTCAAACCTGTGGCATTGCTATAGCTCTGAGCACAGCCAGGCTGATAACAGGTCTGCCAGACCACGAGCAGCACAAGTCTCCAGTGGACATGCTGGGCTGTGGTTAGATGCACAGAGGACTCCTCAGCTCAGTCACCAACTTTGCCGCTCCCTGGCAAGGACAAAGACAAGCCAGCTGCCCCTTCTCCATCCCAGGTTCAGCTCTCCCCACGCACACAACACTCGGCATGGGAACAACACACCCAAAGGTCCACAGCCCTGGAAATCCCCTTTCCCTCACCAAACTCCTGACAGACTTCACTAGAGCTGCTGCCAGGCAATTACAATGTGTATGGGAAAGGGACCCTTCACCTGACCCCACATATTAGTCTGGTAACATGAAAACTCTGTAAACATCAGGAATTTACTCAGCAGCAAAATTCTCCAACCCTCATGTCTGCAGGGATGAGAGAAGCCTGGAGGGAAAGGTGATTCCTCAGTTTGATGTTCTCTCATCGCCCTCACCCTAATGCACAGGGATCACACTGGGATGAGCAGGAGTGCATCCTCTTTGCACCAACCACACTGCTAAGAGCATCGTTCAGCATCACTTTTAGGGGAGGGAGCCACAGGCAGCATCCCTCTGCCGCTTCCCTTGCTACACTTTGAAGGCTTTTAGCACGTAAAAAAGGAGTTGTAGAAGGACTTGTGTCCGCTACAGCCAGGAAGCTGGGGAGAGGGACATGGGAACCCTGGGTGTGCTCTCAGGCCAGCACGACTCAGCCAGGTCTAGAGGCAAATCACAGCCAGTAACCCTCCCAATGGTAAAAGCAAATTCTCTACCTCCCATTTTGGCTTTCTGAGAGGTGTCCTTCATTCCCCACCCCAACCTGTAACACCTTGCAACCCCAGAGTCAGTGACCTGACTGGGATGAAGAGGATGAGGATCGCTAAAGTGAAACTGTAGGTTTACCACACTGCATCATGCCACACCTGCACTGACAGCAGCAATGCAAGGCAGAGGGGAGTCCAAAATAGGCAAGAATGGGGAGGGTACAGAAAAGCAGCAAGCAGAGCTTTTCTGCTATAACACTGATCATACAGCTTGTTATTTTCTATAAATACTGTCATGAAGAAGTTAAACCAATATAAAAGATGGTCAAAAGATATTGATAACCAAGGAGCAGGTTTTCTGAGTTCCTTTCAACGAAATACTCTAAATTGCAACAGATTTAGAGATACTTTTTGAAGTCTTAAAATCAGATTTAATTGGAGAATTTGCTGATATTTACTTTTCCTTATTTTACTTATATTTAAAGACTCTAACTCTCAAATTTTGCTAAAACTAGCAAGAACTGCTGTATGCTATACAACAAAGAGGCTGAAGACATGCGATCAAGGCCTTCAAGAAAAATGAATGAGGAGGCATTCATCTGGTTTATAATCAAATTACATTTGCAAGACAAAAGAAATCGCTCTAAATTTCAAATTAAGCAAACCGGGTATAACTGCACAGGACATGCAGCATAGCTACGACTTAAAAGATGATTGCTTTAAATTCACATCTAACTGGCCTGCAAAGCAACCTGTTAAAAATACCATATGTTTTCCTACAGTTGAATATTCAACAGGAGACCTCTTTTTGTGCGTGCATTTCATACTTGTAAGATTTGCACCTGTAGTTCTGAGCACGTGACGCGTTTGATAGATAGCTAATGGCTCTAATGAATCGCTCTGATCTGGGTGTGCAGTGTATTGTGTGGGGGTAAAAGTCGTGTCTGCAGAAAGCAAGCTGGGTCTCAGGCTGTCAGATCCCAGTCTCTCCTTCATCAAGTATTGCACTTTAAAATACTCATTGACAAGTTCCCCAAGGAATTTAGTTTCTTGGGTTTGGTTGTGCTAAACATACAGGTTAACTGGGTCTGGATCCACTGATGTAAAAAGCAGCTTAATGATAATGAAAAAGAAATTAATTTTGGATTCAGAAACATGTGTGCAAATATCGATTTACAGCAGTGCAGAAAATCTTTCAATCAAAGACTTCTGCTCTGTAGGATAGCTTATTTACTTACAAAATTGAGAGATCGGGGCGTCTAGCTGGGGTACATTTCCTCCTTTAGCATTTAGCTTTTGCACTTGGGTAGGCGGCACAGGCTTGTGAGACTGGCCGGTGGCTCGGTACATGGCCTGGACCCACAGGATACGGTCCTGCTCATCATCACTGGCAAAAATCACCGTGTCTCCTTCCTTCACAGCATTGAAGAATGCTCTGCCGCCCTCCAAACCTGGCAGGAGAGGAAGCAACAATTGACTTTCATGGACTTTCAGACCAGCCAGGGGACCTCCCCAGGCTTCCCACCCCACTTCTGCCCCCGGTGTCCCCAGTCAGGTCCATGCTGCCCCCGGCTCCTGGGTCAGGTCTGTCCCCTCCCCTATGCCAAACTCACCTGTGAGAGCCCGCCAGGTCCCCAGGTAGTGCCGTGATTACTAAAACACACCCCAACCGACTTGGATTAACAGCATCTCTCACCTACCGCCCCATCTGTGTGGGTCCTGTGTGAGTTGCACTGCTGGAGCCCCATTAAAAATGGGTTTTGAGGGGATGCGGTGGGAGGTTTCCCATTAGACATCAGTGCTCATGCTGCATAAAAGGTGCGTGGGTGAAGTGCTTATTACTGTTTTTGCCCCGATTCAGCACCTATCTTCTCATCTCCCTAACATGAGAACCTGGAATCCAGGTCTTGACAACCAACCTACTGTGCCTTTCTTCATCTCCTCTGGGGATACTATCATCCAGGCCATGCTGAGGATCACCAGGCTCAGCATGTTGCCCCACTGAAATAAAAGAAACGCAGTGCTCCTCCACTTGAAAAAGAGTCTCACCACTCAACAGATATCCTGGAGCACAGAAGACCCTGGGGAGACCTCATAGGAGCTTTCCAGGACCTAAAGGGGGCCTCCAAGAAAGCTGGAGAGGGACTTTTTGCAAGGGCATGTAGTGATGGGACAAAGGGTAATAGCTTTAAATTGAAAGAGAGTATGATTAGATTAGATATAAAGAAGAAATTCTTCCCCCTGAGGGTGGTGAGGCACCGGAACAGGCTGCCCAGAGAAGCTGTGGATGCCCCATTCTGGTATTGTTCCAGGTCAGGTTGGACAGGGCTTTGAGCAACCTGGTCTAGGGGAAGGTGTCCCTGCCCATGGCAGGGAGGTTGGACTAGGTGATGTTTAAAGTTCCTTCCAACCCAAACCATTCTATGAATTCACTTAGGGTCCCCAAAGAAGACAAGTCTTGCCTTCCTCTGGCACAACTCCTAGCTCAATTCCTTAGGTCCATTTACAGTAAAGTCATACATCGCTAACAAACAGTATAAATGCAAACATATTTATAATAATGCTGATCACAGTTCAGCTACAAGCAGGGATAGAGGGAGAGGACTCCCATTTGGGAGCCGTACGCAGGGTGACGAGCATGAGGAGCTGCGGGTCCCTGTACCTGGCTGTGGGTCAGTGTAGTCCACAGTGTATCCGTCGAGCTGCAGCAGCTCTTGAGGTTCCGCTTTTTTCTCCCGGTAGCTGCACATAGCAAACGTATATTGACTAACCTGAAGAAAATCACAAAGCCAAGATGGCACCAGGTGATCACAAGGCAATGCAAAATGCTTACAAATGCCACACACTGACGGCATCTTTACAGGGACCAGGGGGTGGTGGGGTAATTTTGACAGTCATTGCCCATATAATACAGACTAAACTTCTATCAGGCTTTTGCAAAGCACTCTGTTAACACACCCTGCTGCGGCAGGCATCTGATTCTCCACATCAGTAGATACAGCGGTTTAATTTCCTCCAAAGGAGGAAGCTCCATGCTTTAAAAACCCTCTATCATTCATCCCCAGACAAGTGCAAGAGTGACACCCTGTCACAAACAATGTGAGCTAAATTGCTAGGTGCCAGTCATATTAAAGCAATCTTAAGATCCCACTGATCTCGGCAGTTGTTGTCATCAGTGCTGTAAATGGCAGCTCTCACTCCTCTGAGGTACCATCTGCATGACACGATACATTCAATGTCAAGTTCTTGACGGAAGCCGACTCAGCTGCGGGGGCTCTGCCAGGCTCCCAAATCGCCTTTAGGAGGCCATCAGGCCGCATCAAGACCCCGCATGTACTCGGCGTGCTGCGATCTGGATGGTTGGTGAGAGGCTCATCCAGGGAGGGAAGGAGAAGAGAGGATTCTCCGTGCCCCAGGCGAGGAACTCACGGGGAAATTTACTGTCAAATGATTTCAAATGACTTTGTTAAGGTTGTGTCACATCCTGGACGCCTGACGTAATTTTATTTGTCTGGACATTTTCTTGACCTCGGGAGGAAACTTTAAAACTCTGGTGGGTGGCAATAGATTGTGCTCGTCATTTTTTGGAAGTTGGGAGAGATCCTGAAAGACGGGTGAGAGGCTGGGCTGGGGGATTTTGCCTACAAACTCCAGGCAAATTGCACGGCTGCAAATACACATGCAGCACCTATTTTGGTGGCATCCATAGCTAATAAAATGTCATCGATTTAAGTGAGGGGACCTATCTATTGCTGTAGAGTCTCCCAGCCGGTGTTCGGTTTATTGCTGCCCTCTACGGGCTTCTGCGAGCTGCCAGCCTGCTCTCACAGCCCTGCCTGCACTGTGCCTTCCTCCAGGAACGGCTCCAAAAGTCACCTAAGAATAAACCCTATCATTAACACATTTGTGGGAGTAAGACTAAAAGCGATGCTTTAAGCATCTTGCATCCTCCTTAAAACTACCAGCACTGACGAGAGATTGACAAGTAACAGACCAATAGCAGGAGCACACCAGTGTATATTCTATGCTATGAACTTTGAATGCATACCATCGTACCGGCAACACAAAAATTTAAAAGATTAACACGAAGAAATCTAAAAATAACCTAGTGCCCCACAGCACAGTATTCAGACGACTCCTGCAGCGTTCATTCAGTTATACTTGCAGTATATTGCTGCCATCTCCTGGAGAAACTCTTGAATGCACCTTATATATGGTAAGATCCTGGAGTTTTCATCCAAGTGGTGAGGATTCGATTTCTCTGTGTTAGACGGTCTGAATTTCAGGGACTGCATAATAAATTTAATTCCTGAAAAGAGTCAGTGCTAATCTACACTGACACTGGTTGAAAACATCAATACAACTAAGGCGTTTTTTTTTTTTCTCCTGTACGGTCTATAGCAACAGGTAAAAATTCATTCAGTAGTTCCATTTCTTCTCTGACCCTGAACATGAGGTCTGAATTTCAGGCTCTTCTTCGTGTACAAATAATTCCCCTCATCTTTGGACTCAGAAAATATTCTTTATCCCTCTCAATAAGCCAACTATACCAAGAAAACAATGATGTATGGAAGCACACAGAGGCATTTTAGAGCTTATATTTCTCATGTTAAGAGTTATAACAGATAGATGTAGACAGAAGGCTCTGGTGGAGCCATCCTGAGACAGAGGCAAAGTAATCTGGTCTCTCCTATTGGTATTCACAGGATTTTCTTGGAATAAGCTGCCCTACATCATTATTAGAAGAGACTTCTAAGAGAAACCTACATGTGGGTGTACACCGTGAGATGAGCCAGGCCTCATCTGCGTTCACGTCCTGTTTCTTCTCTGCTTACACAGCTCAAGTGCGAGGCCCAAGCACAGGATGGCCCAAGAGCCGCTGGCAGGACCAGGCTGGGGAGAGCAGACAGTGACCGATGGCCTCTGGAGAAGGTGCCAAACGTGTCACACAGAGTGCCCGCACCTGAACAGCTTGAGCTACTGACCTCAAGAACTGACATACCAGTCTGTCTGTCCTGTCCTGCTGCCTAAAGCATTTGCTGCTTGGGGTCAGAAAGAAGCTGATGCCTTGGCTACCAGTGCAACATGGTTCCTTCCATTTACAAGTGGTGGTAAAGCAAAATTTGACGAAACAAGATTCTAGAAAGCTTGATATGTCATGATCGTGCTTTGCTGCTGAACAGCACTGTAGGGTCAAGTGGAGATTGTGGCTTGCCTTTCATCAGTCCTCTAAAATACTGTGCTTTACAGAGCTTGCTTTCTGTAGAAGCTTAGAAGTGGCCAGACAAGTGAAACGGTTAATAGCAGAAATTAATCTTACAGCCTGCTGGGTTCATGCTGAACCATAGCTGAATGAGAGCGAGCAAGCAGATGGGATGGGCAAGATGAATGGTTTGAGTAATTGGAAAAAACACAGATACAGAGAGGAAACTGAAGGAAGACAGAGGAGAAATCTCTGCCCAGGGAGGGGCAAACTCTCAAAGCAGCTGGGATTTCATCCAGGGACTCAACGAAGGCCAGGAAAGGAGCATCTATGGAAGCCGAACTGAGTAAAACTAAAGGAAGGGAAATAATCCAGGGCTGTCTTGGCTGGTTCATTACAAAAATGGGAAAATGCTTTGAGAAATAATTTGAGACAAAAGAACAGAAGGAAAAGAAAGTGAGGAAAAAAAGAGAAAAAGACAAAGAAATTCAGGAAAGGGGAAGCAGACAGCGGGAGACAAATGCCAAAGTTCACTATTACCAGGCTGCTAAATGAGATCCGACTTTCTTGGCACTCAACCATATTCTGTCACCAGCTATATAATCCGACTGATTAATAAATACAGTAGATATGTATTAACCAGTCCTGACTTCGTCCTTGTTTTTCCGCCAGAGACTCCTGCTCCAGCGAGCACCGCTTTCCCCAGGATCCTGCTCAAACCTGTTAATTGTCATCCCTCACACTCTGAGCTCAGTCATTCGCCTCCCCCTTCTTCACTGTTGACACAACACCGCCCCACTTGGGTTAAATTCTTAAATGGACCTTTCCTAGATTAACAGCATGCATTTTGTCCCAAGGGAGAGAAACTGTGCGAAGATACTGCCAGCTGTAATACAGCTTTCTGCTTTGATGGGAGACTCTTGTCCTCTGGTTGCAGCTGTATGTTGCCTCCCGAGCCCTTTCCTGACACAAATGAGCAGAGGAGATGATCTGGCTTAAAGAAACAAATGTGAAAACAACAGTTTTCACGTCTCAGCCCCAAACAATTGCACACAGCCGTTGTCCTAACTTCAAGTGGGAGAGGCACGTGTGTTCCCCTCGGGCAGGGATGTGTGATGGGATTCATCTCATGTGAGTATGGATGGGACATGCAGGATCTACCAGAGCAGGTGTAACAAGCTGTGGCATCTATTTAACCAGCAGTTCCCAAACATCTTGTATTTATCATCAACACTCAAGGTTTCTCAAGAATCACCACCTATGCTCAGTTCTCAGCAAGGGTCTAACTGAAAATATGATTATGAGGACTAGCTATGGGTCATTTACCTTGACTTGAGGACCACAGTCTAGGACTACCGGTGTAGTACACTGTAATTTGGCTGAATTATTTTCAAATTCTGTTGGTTACTCAGAGTTACTGAGCACTTACTTCATTTCATATTATCTCGAGTCAGCTGAGTTTTGCTAAAAGCAGGAACTGTCACTGTTAGTCTAAATTATAATGAGTTCAGGGAGCCTGTCACTAGAACAATAGATCCAGGCGTAGACACTGCAACTGCTTTTAATCTGCAGAGAGTTGATCTGGTTCCAACAACATTCCGCAAACATCATCAGACACAATCAGCTGCAAACTGCTTCAAGCTACTCAGCAGACATGCCATCCAGGTACCACGGAGTGTTACTTCCCATATGCTGCCAGAGCACAGAAAAGGGGTTATGACAAGAGAAGAACAGATTCAGTCTGAAATCTCAATGGAATTAATTCACTTGCCCTTAAGAATCATTATAAGAAATTTCCTATCACAAAGCCAGCAAACGCACCAGAACCAACAATTATGTTGTTGCCAGTACAGCACATTAGACCCTGCGAAGCATTAATACAAGCTCTACCAGCTATCAAAAATCTCAGCTATCACATGATCAAGGGTCTAAATTGGCAAACTGGCTGAAATTTGTATGCTGTGCTCAGGCAGTAGAAATAGCAACTTGGGAAACACTTATAACATCTGTGTTGGATGTACATTTTCTTTCCTAACCAGTCATGGGGAACTTTGCCCTAAATTGCTCCATTGCTTTCGCTTATTACTGCCATTGGCATTACTGTTGCCTTTACGAAGCATTTCCCTCACTTGTGGTGCTGCGGACCACTTCCATCCAAGCTCAGGGCCATATTCTGCCATCACTTTCACACTGCATATCTCAGGATTTAAAATTAGGCAAGTAACGAGTCTCTGCCATGTAATTTACATCTAATCAGTATTCTGCTCTTCTGCTGCTCATCTCGAAGGGTGTCTATGAGAAGGGTGGGCAGCATGCAGAGAGGACTGCAATTCATTCGAAAGAGAAAACTATCCCCTCTCAATGCACGGGTGCATGGTGGTGGAGCATACACACCAGATTTACCAGGCGTGCCACTCTGGAAAGCCTTCCCTGAGGGGTTGAACTACATCCACCCAGCAATGCTTGTGCTGGAGAGATGAGCTTTAGGAACAGCACAAAGGAACCGCTCTCACCCACTACACCCAAACAAATCATCTCCTCTCCTGCACAACCCTCACAGCTACACAGACACAGAAGGTGCGAGGGATTATTTCACCCAAATTACAAGGCACTTATTGCTCCTTTCCCCTTCCCTCCAGGGCTTACACAAGCCAAGTAGCACTGGAAATGCTCCCTGCAGAGCTCCTTTCTCCTACATATGCGCACAAAGCCTCTGTTCATACCAGCGAGGCACCACTGACACAGAAGAGACAAACTGCCATCAACACCTCCTTGGTGCCGCCCATACAGTTTGGCACCTTTGTGCCTTGTTTAGGTGTTTATGAAGAGTTTGAGTATTTATTACCATGAATTTCTTAACAGCTGGTACCAGAAGGCAGAGCGGTACCACCCAATGGCACTGGAGGAACTGATGCTGTGTCCATCTGAAATGGGGAAAGAGGGGCAGGAGAGGGCACAGGACCAGGAGGAGGAGGAGGTCACTTTGCAAGGGAAGGGAGAGGAGACTGAGCTGCAATAGAAGATTTTACAGGTAAGGGACAGAGACATGGGATTAGAAAGAAAACATTTAGTTATTCATTCGAACTTAACAGCCTGGTCACGGACTGACCAGACCACTATATCCCAAGTGGACTTTATGCTTTGGACTTCATCTCTTGGCACTGGTGCAAGCAGGAGCCTGGTGTGGACGGGAAAGCTCCTAAAGCAGGGGCTGCTCCTTGTCCATTCTTTCTGTAACTGAGCCAGCTCACCTTCCTGCCAGGGTTATTCTCTGTCTGCAGTTTAGCAGAGTTCAGAGTATCCTGGACATCAACACCTTTGCTGCCAATCCCTGTTCGTAACAGCATCCATCCTTTGCATTGCATGAAAAGCAAATGACAAACATACGGACAGCAAAGTATTTTTATTCCATCTTTATTGCCTGCTGACATGTTCAATATGCTCAAACTACATCTGAGGGACTGCATAGAGAGTGTTTCTTGTTTATATTTGATGTACAACAGAACACTTTACATTGCACCAAATGTTGAGCAAACGGTAACATAACAGAGAAGCTGCAGTGGCAGCTGGAATTTCTGAGGTGGGCTACAGAGACTCTCTGGGGGCAAAAGTCTGCTCATCTTATTCAAATGAATTGCTTTTCTGGCCAAATTCTGCTCTTATATGCCAACTGACGAATACAGACCTAGTAACATGAGAAAACATGGAATAACTCTGAGCTCTGATTCCACAGCAAGCTGAAGAATATATAGCAACTGAAAACTAGAGAAGTGACTGCAACCACATAGGAAGACCAGAATGAAGGCTCCTTGAAAGAGCCACAGGAATCCATGCCCAAACCTGCAAACCTTCACACACAAGAATTTCAATAGATTTATTTATGGAAGAAGCTATTTTAGGAGAATTTGCTTTGGAGAATTCCTGTTCACAGGGAAAAGAGGACTGAGAACTTGGTCTAATAAGAATGAACCAGCTCTCAGCGAAAAGCAGTACCAGCTGCTCTACAGGGGATCACAGACTGCCACAGCACTTCTAACTCCACTTCAGAACACAATAAAGGAAACATACAGAGAAAATCAATCCCTCAGTCCCTGCCCACAAACAAGGTCACTGTGCAATGCTCCCAAAAGGCCTTTCCTTCATTATGGCCTCTGCTGCTTCTTACCCAGACGACAGTTTGGGATTTACCTCCTGCAGTGTCTGCAAGACACGGGGTTCCCTTAAGAGGTGCCGAGCACCCTGCCCCACCAGGGACCCGGTCAGTCCCTGCACAGAGGGTGCATTTGCAAAGCAGATGCCTCTAGGAATTGATTACACAAATTCTAAACCCCTCACTTTTACCTAAATCTCAATATACTGCTTGGGCAGATAGAGGTATCTCCTGTGGCTACACTACAATAACTCCCCCACTTCTGTGGCCATTTTGACCCCACCTGGAATTCAAAACAAGCACTTAAACTGTTGCTGATGATCATACTTGGTTATTTGAGTAAGTATTCAACTGGTCTCTCCAAATGGGATCCTACTTACAGGGGTCACACAGATCATATAGCCCCTTTACCTCTGCAGGATGGATTTTCTTATCTACCACTTAGTTTAGCACTATGGAAACCAGCAATGATGGACAAATGGAGAATGCAATTAAGCTTCCTACTGGGACAGCTGAACTTGGAGTAATAATTAACTCAAAATAAACTAACCAGTTTACACCAGGTGATTTAGGACCAGAGAAGCTGGCTGTGTCAGGCGGAAGATGGATCACGTGGACTCCCCCCTGTACTGGCACAGAAAAGCCAGCACACAAGCATGCTCCATTCAACACGTGGAGCCTGGTACACCTGGTTTACACCATCTCAGTTTTTAAGCTGGGTGGAATCTCAGCCCCTCTGTGACAGATCGCCCTCTGACTTGATCACTTTGGATCTGTGCAGACACAAGATCACAGTTGGGTCCTATGTTATTCCGTCAGAGCATCTCTGTGTTTCTTTCACAACGGGACCCTGCAACAAGTTGTTATTTCTCATATTTGGAGACAACATACCATGGGGAACCCAGAGAGGAGGGAGGGAGAGATGGACCCAAGAGAACTCTGTGGCTTTATCGTGTTGGTGTGAAGGTGAAGCTGCTCAAACTGGGGCCCCACATTTCTGTGGCCAACGCAGTGGTTTCAGCTGCCCTTGGGAAGGTGAGGCAAGATCTAACACACCAAGTACTAACCAGATCCTTTTAGGTCACAGAGGACATCTTCTGGCTGTTTCCTTGAAGTTCTTAACCATGGTCAAATAAACATGTTTACTGAAACTGGGAGGGCAGAAAGTGAAAAATAAAAGCAAAGGGAAAAAGGAAGAAAGACATTGCAAAATGATTGATGAGAGCTGTAGACAATGAGAGGTAGTAATGAACATGAAGGCAAGATTAAAGTAAAGGACGATATACTCTGATCTAGCCAGTGACGAAACTTCTGTAGATTTCAATGGACTTCAGATTTTACCTGGAGGCTCAAAAGGAAGCATTTGCATGCAAGTACCTCCAATCAAGATAAAGTTTCCTCCTCATCTCCTTAATTTCCCACTAAAGTTCGTTCTCCATTTCACCAAGCATTCATGTGCATCAGGAAACTCATGGCTAGAGGTCTGCAGCTGGGATATCCTTAGAAGACGTACACATTTAGAAAAAAAATCCGTAACTTAGCAGCCACCCTACACAGAACCACAGCTCAGCACCAATTACACAGCACTGAAAATGGCCAGAGGAAATATCTAAATGTTTCACGTTGTAATGTAAGATCAGTTCTGGTTAAATCTGTTACCTGGACCAGGACAAAGAATCGTTTCTTCCATCTCTTCCAAACATTTTTACCAATGGCCCATAAATACCTAGGAGAAAGGAACAGGTGAATCCAGCACACAAGTGACCACATATTTTTCTCTTGCTTTTAAGTATGTTTTCTTTACACCTAGTAACTGAAGTTAATGCACAAGCAGGGGTAATTACAAGGCTCTTAAGCTCAGCAGCATTCATGAATATGTTTATTTCTTAGCCTGAACAAATAACCTGTAAAGAAAGTCACAAAAAACCTCCCAGAGTCTTACTGTTGTACAGTATTAATCCTCTCTTCCTCTTGGTCTTTCACAACCTGCTCAGAATTTAGAAGCCCTTTAATGGCAGTGAATAGCTACGGCATGGTCAGATTGGTAAAGAATACATTTGCCATGGAAAAATTAAGTGACAAAACCATTTGGCTGAGGGGACGTGTCAAACAGAGGGACACTTACTACATCAAGACCAGTGCCTGAGATCCCAGCACCCACTGGACTGATTAAACCAGGTCTCTGCTGAACAGCTTAAGAAGAATTCCTAGAAATCCCTTGGCTACAGATATGCAAGCAAACTGAATAATTGGTAAGGAAGATTGAGTTCGCTGTTTTCTACAAAGGAAAAATTAGTTTTTAAAATTAATGTCAAAATTAGCATTTAATCTCTGTGATGAAGTAGCCGCTACGACACTGTAATACAAACACTGGCAAAAATAGTGGCAGCACTGGACTAATAATAAACACAAGGACATTATTCAGCATTAATATGTTTTATGTATCTTTATATTACTTTAGTTCTGGCTCAGTACATGGAAAAACAATTTCTTTTTGGTTATGCTAGTGGATCCTTTTGCCAGAAGAGATCAAACACACTCTTGGTGAATGTTTAAGCCACAAAACTTCAAGTCATGTTGATGTGGGCACTGAGTCCTTGGCTCATTCAAGAACAGGGAAATAACTGTCCTTTTTGCTAGTGCTGGTAACATCACCAGAAAGACAATCTCAGTTCTGAGAGCAAGCTAGCATTATAAACCACATAGTTTTAAGCAGTGTCTTGTAAATCAAATGTTAGTTGAAGAAAGCCTGCGAAAAGCCAGGATTGCTATCAGCTGCAGCCAGGGAAACAAATATGACAGGTGAAGTGCCCTTCCTTGGTTTTGGTGCCTGTGATCATGGTGGAAAAATTAGATTTCATATGTGGCTGTTGGCTCTGATCTCATTAGCAGAGAAGACAGGAGGAGGAAGAAAAGGGATTAAAAGAAAGCTGAGTGATCAAAACCATCTAATAATGGATTGAATCTAACAAAACTCTATGAAAACAAAAATGAAACAAAGTCACTTTTTTAGCACCAAAAAGATAGTGGAGAAAGAGTTAATCCAAACAATGACTTTCCTGGTTAGTTTATATTTTTTATCACATCCTCAGCTCTGAAGAGCAAAGAGAGAAGAGCCTTACCAATGGCATTAGCTAGATCTTCCCAAGGGTGATCTAATCTGTAATTGCAGGGCATGAAGGTGGGAGCCAGGGGTGGCAATCAGGGATCCCCCTGGCCCCAGATCCTCTGACACTCGAGTGAGGAGGGGAGAAGTCTGTCTGTTAACCTTCTGGATCATTAGTCCTACTCCAGACATCTGCCTGCTCCAGGCAACTGCTATTTAGTTGTACTGTGTACCTCTGTATAAATAATGACAATCACACTGGAGTTTATTTCAAGTGGAAGGTGCATCGTGCTTTTGGTTCTGAGAAGTCAATACAGAGAAACACAGAAAAGCTTAGGAAATTATACCAGCCTCAGCAAGAGAGTCAGGCAGTTCACCTATTATTTCCTTACCAAAAATAAAAAACCCCAAACATAACAATTTCCTGAGGAATACTGTTTAAAATTTAAACTGTTTGGCTGGTATGCATTAAAAAGGCTATGCTAAGAATATGGGAAGCGCATTATAAATGACTGAACGGATGCCATTTTTATATTTATCTTTCTTTTGACCTCCAGTGAACTTCAGTTTCTTTTCCAGAATCTTAAAAAAGAGAAATTTTCTAAGGTACATTCAAAACAAATTTAATTGAGATCAAAACAAGCATTTACCCAGAGTGCTTCATGTTTTGAGGCTTATCCATCCGCACAGCAAGCTTGATCTTCAGGTCTTGATCCGGGCAGTTTTTGGAAACAGTCATTTTGTGCCACTCTGATTGCTTTGGGCTATTTGGAGTAGGGTGGAGAACAACCTGCAAGCATCAAAAACGTTAAAAGGAAAAATTATTTACAAAATGGATTTTAATGGGGAACAAAAGGATATCAGATGAGCAACTTTCCCCCTAAAAGTTACCCTGGAGATTTCTATTCACATCAGTGAGGATAGCATTTTATTGCTTTTTTAAAGTACATCTTATTATTTTGAGATTGGTTCATATACTCTTCGGTTCCTCTATCTACAGTGTCATTGTTCATGGGTTTGTGCAGGACAGAACTGCATTATTAGTTTCCATCATTTAAGGAAAGACCATGGTAAATGAACATGCAACTATCCAGGTAAATCAGTCTAGACACAGTGATGAACTGCTATGATCAGCAAACCAGCAACAACTGAGCAACACCAGTCTGCTGCATCATTCTTGGAAAAATAAAACACATTTAAGCAAATCTTGAGGATGAGAAGCGAGTCTTTCATGGCGGGTGTTTGTTGGAAACCCGATGGACTCAAACTCTGAGCAGCCTCCAAGGACAGGTAGGTCATGCACTAAACCATATCTCTCAGTGAAGCAGCCGCCACTCAGGGTGTTTGGGATGCTCTCTACTTTGATTTCTAACTCTTTTTCATCAAAAGGCACATAAACTTTGCTCAGTGTTGTTGCAATTCATGGCTCTTCCCCTCGTTGCTCTCAGTAGATGAGGTCTTGGCATGGCTGAAATCCATGGGAGCCTTGCCACCAGCTTCAATAGGGTCAGGATGTATTCCCATGCCTTCAGCTGCCTGTCCAGCAGTTCAGGGCTTGGGAGCATTTTCCAGCTCTCCCTGCCATAAAAGTGGTGAAACAAGAAGTGCCGGCCAGTTGCCAATTTAACACTCGCAATAGAAAGTGGGCATTGTACATGCCTGGCAGAGCACAAAGCTGCTTCTGAAAGGGCGGCTGAGTGTGAGTGTTTCTGTGTATAAAACCTGTTTCCCTTCTCTCTCCATGCAAGCAGGTTCGTGGCCACTCCAACAGCTAAACCAGGGGCTTAACACACTCCTGGTTTCATTATTTCATTAAAGAAAAAAATCCTGACGCAGGCCGAGCAGACACGCGTCATCTCTTGGCCACTCCGGCCACACCGAGCATCCCTTTGAAGTTCATCCGACTGAAGGCGCTGGTGGCCATGGGCCAGGGGAAATCACCGCCTGGCTTCCCGCGCTCGCCGCTGCTGGCCCATGTCCCTTGGCCTGCAGAAGCTGAGAGCTAAGGGACGGTTTCCCGCTGGACCGGGAATTAAAGCACATCGGCGAGGCTGGCTCATCAGCATTTCAGGGCAAGAGAGGTTGCTTTGGAGCTTGATGTCTTTCTCAGAACAACATGCACAGCTAATTGCTCCCTGAGACCAGCAAAGTCAGCACCGCTCATGGCTGCCAGTGGAAAATAAGACTTACAAAGCAAGCAGGTCTACACCAAGTATAACCACTCAGGGGAAAAAGCCCTGAATGGCATCGCGGCTGGCTGGGTGAAAAGCTCTGCTCAGCACGCTGCAGCGGACAAAGGCAGTAGTGTCGGGCTGTTTGAAGAAGAAGGTTTTGAAAATAATCCTGAAAATATTATGATGCTGTGCAGCAAAGCAACTGCATGTCTTCGGCCGGAGTACTGCAGCCTAGTGGGATCATCCCCTTTCTCAAAAAAAGGAGGAGGACAGGGAGAAAGGAAGGATCAAGGTGTGAAGGAGGAAAGTCCGAAGAGGCTGTGACTCTCTCCAAAGAGAAGGTCAAGAGGAGAAGGGGTAGTTTTGCTTTATTCTCTGTCACGTGCAAGAACAAAGGATGCTACATGAATGTGAAAAAAAGTAATTAAAATGAACATAAAGCATACGAGACAAAATCTCATGCACTGCTCTCTGCCATAAAGATATAAACTAAATCAACAGCTTGCTAGGACCTGAAAGAATGTTTGGCACTTTTATGAACAGGATGAACAGAAAATGATGTTAATTAGGAAAAACTTCATTGTACAGACACAGACTCCCCTGTGTCAAGGCACAAGCAGCCATTGAGTTCACAAGAAACATCCCAACAAGTTAGTTCATAATTGGAATTACCGTGCTTGGGCTTGCCACAGGATCAGTGCTTTTCTTGTCCATAGACAGGGTGGAGAACAAGGTGTGCTGCAGAGCTGGGCAGACAGAGCCCAGACTGCTCCTGGAGATGGCTCAGGCCACGCTGAGCTGTAACAAGGGAGGTGACAAGCCCTTGTGTAAGGTGCAGCCTCTTTTACCCTAAACTGACTTTCATGGGATCTTCACCATGTGACCTCACAGCCCTGAAGAGCTGGAGAAGGCATAGAAGGGAGTTTGTTGCTGCTTGTGCTTGGGGCCAACACAAATTATACAGTTGCAGAAAAAGTGAAGCGTCCCAAAGCCACAACAAAGTGCTGTCCACAGACATCCTGGAGCTGTGGGCTGCGGTGATGGAGGGCCACCAGTCTCAGGGCACTGGTTTAGGCGCCACAGGTGAGGGTTAGAGATGGGGTGGGAAGGTTGGCTCTGTGGCCAATACCCTTGGAATCTGATTTCTTTGCTATTAGTACCATTGATGGGGTCATGAACTCCATGTTTCACTCTTCAGTCCAGCCCCACCGAAGCCACCAGTTCAGCCACAGTCCCCAGTGGACGCCAGGATTTCAATCCCTTTGCAGCGAGTACCGCAGCCAGTGCTTTCAAATGCTCAAACCGTGCACCGGCTGCTCAGCAGATACGAGAGCAGCTTAATACTCTCTTGCCAAGCTTAAATCCCCTCCTTTTGCTTCAGCATAATCCCCTTTTCTGCCTCAGGAATGTCCATTTCCGTAAGCAACTTCTAAGGCTTTCCGGACTGCCAATATGGCATAGAAGATCTTCTGCCTTTGCTCGGTACAGGCACAGCCAGCTGAAATGGTGCCATTAAAAACTCACAACAAAGACAGCATGTGAGATGCACTCCTTTCCAGCAGTGGAGAGTTTGCTTTTTTTCCCCCCCTCCTGAAGCCTGGCAAAAAAGCACAGCATGTTGTGCTCCAAAGATATTTCCGTACAGGAGAGATTTCTCTAGAAAAGCAGGGCCAGAAGGAAACATTATTAAACTCAAAATCTCCTTACCCTCCCGAGCTCTTTGTCCTCCAGAGCCAGCACTCCTGTGCTCTCTGTGAACAGCTTGACCTTCACTGCAGGAAGCGCATGTGTTGTCGTGAAGTCTCCTTGGGTGCCCCAGCTGTGGAAATAAGGACAGAGAGATGTTCAGCTTGACCGCCAGGTCACCAGCACCAGTGCTTGGGCATGCAATGGTTAACTGAAAATATCCCATCTGGCACAAGTCAAAGTGGTTGGGCTGTCTGAATGACAAGGGCATTAATTATCTTCTTTAGGAAATGTGGGACAGATGTTTGGAAAACACATGATGGTTCTTTGGGGAGAAAAAAAAAAGACAAATCATTTGGGAGTAGCATGAAACCAAATTTAAGAGAACTTCTCATTTAGAAAGAAATATATGTCTTCTGCAGTGACAGCCTGTATAGTCACAAGAGAAGCTGAGGATTGAGGGCACCTGCACCTAAGACATCCACAATTGCTCATGCCTCTGCTCTTCTCTTGGCTAATTAACTTCTCCTTTCCAGGTTGATAGTGAGGTATGCTTTCTCTGAAGAAAGCCCAATTTAACTTGGATCCTCTTTTGAGTCCCAGCCCAGGTTTAAGTTCAAGCTATTACCTCTGGAGTAATCCTAGTTTGCTGGGACTGCAGAGCAGGGCACCAGCTCCTTGGGGATGGGATGGCAATGGCCACCTCTTCAACTGTGCAACGAACCAAGATGACAGTTTATTATTTGTATTCCATGAGTCACTGTTGGCTGGTCTCATGGCTTGGGAAGGAGCATTATGGAGGCTGAATGACCCACAGTATGTGAGAACCCCTCCAGATGTGCATGTTTCTAGAGGACATCTCCAAGCTCCTGCCACCACAAGCTGTCCAAGTGTGCAGAGAACATGAACTCATTCCATGCCACAGTTTGATGACACCTATGGCCAAACTGGCCATTTTAAGTCTTACAAGGGGAGTCCACCCCACAGCCGCAGCACCCCCTCAGCCTGTCAGAGGGAGGTCTGGTGATATGCTCGGAGGTTTCCTCTCTTGACCTGGACATCCTTGCGGGGTTCTCTGACAGATAGCCCAACCTTACATAGCAGGCAGCTTTCATTTAGAGGGATCGCAGGGAAAAGAAACTTTTGAAACACCAAGTCTGTTCAATGTCTTAAGGGCCACGGCTTTTCAAATAGGCTCATGAAGAGTCTCCATAAGTGGTGCCACTCACACCAGCACCTCAAATTACTTACCTGTACTAAGGCTTTTGAGATACAGGAACATGCTCCAACAATTTCAAAAGTAGCAGAGAAGAGAAAAAAAGTCATTCTACACTAAGGGGAAATAAGTTGTGATGCTTTAATGTTTGAGACTTCACAACTGTGTTTCAAGCCTTGATTTTACAGCTTTGAAAATTTGAAACTTATCAAAATCAAGCCAGACAGAAACTTCAAGACAGAGTTAAGCAAAGCACACCTAAAACGGAGAACAGCTCAGCCGAAGAGCAGAAGAGGGTTGGGGGAGAGTGCACCGCTGCAAGGGGAACGCTCCCGAGCATCTGGCCATGCAGAGGCCCAATGTGAAACTAGCAGGTAAGAACTGCTTTTTTTCTTTCTTTTTCTCTTTCTCTCCTTTTTTTTTTTTTTTAAAATAATTCATTGTGAGCTAGATTTCTATGTTGTTCCCAGAGACACTGAAAATTCATCGCACTTCCAACCTCATGCAAAGTGTACAAGCAAGCCTGAAGAATAGTCACAGAAAAGGTGCTTTTTGTGAACGAGAAGAAACACCTCCGAGTGATGTGAAGGAACAGAGACTGCAACCTAAAATACTGTAAGTCAGATTTGAGATTATACCATATTTCACTCATCACTTCTATTCACTCTCACACTATTAATGACACCTAATTTTACACCATCCTCAAGCTAGATCCTCTGCTGAAGAAAGGCAGTTTCCTTGAAATGACTGGGAAAAGGCTCAGATGACATGTGATCCAGCAATTAGATGTTCTTCAAACATAAATACCAACCAGCAAGTTTTGCATTTAGAAAGCTGTCACGAAAAATAATTTATTCGTTCCTGTGCACAAGGGGTATGGGTTCATAGTTTGCTCTCCACTGAGCAAATCTTGTCCAGCTGAGCCTAGCAGATGAGCATGTTCGGCACAGAGCTGATTAACAAACTCAGTTTCTTCATCAGCTTTGCTCTGAAGTTTTCTCATCTGGTGTCACTGTTCCACATGTTTTGTCTTTTACGATGATGCATCAAACTGCCACCAGTGCCAGGAAACTGGGTTTTAGCACAAATTATCCACAGCACTACAGGGCCAGTCAAATCCCCAATATTACCTCTTTTTCATGTGTGATCCATCAGCTACTTAATAAATATTTTAAATACATGAACCAAGAAACAACCTTATTTTCTAATTGCAGCTTCAGGTCACAGGTTATATTTTCTCTCTTAAAAAAACTGCACTGTCACCAGCAGGAAAAGAAGGAAGATAATCTTGCTTTGAGTAAGAGGAAAAAGTAAGAAAATATCCAACCTTACACTGTGTATTTTGACAGCATCTGCTTTATAGAACTCATATCTCTGTTTACTATTAAAAAGCTCTTATTTGCTGAAGCATTCCCAGACCATATGTTATCAACAAATGTTACTAACCAAATACAAACAGTAATTTTCATTAGGTTTCCTTCATGAGAACATTAACCACAAAGAGAATAAATGTTTCAAATGACAGTAAACATACATAGCAAACCCTTGACAACACCGTGGTGCTTACATATTCATACCCCAAAAGCCCTGAAAAGATCCACGCCAACAAATAGAGACCCTCAGAAGTTGGGTTTTGTGCAGGTTGAAGCCTGTGGTGATGTCATTAGTTGCCATAGTGATGCTCAGCATAGGGCCGTAATCCATGTCACTGAAACATCATTTGTATTCAATCTAAGTACTCACTTTATCTGTGCTGTGTATTAAATCATTGTTCAGAAAATTAGCTCTGGATAGTAGTTAGGTATTAGGATCTTTTGAGGGACTAACAAAGTAAGGGTTTCATTTCCACATTTAATCATTAAGCAGGTTATCACTGCAGGAGTTTATTTGTTGGGAAATGCCTTGGGACCCATTCTAGACAAAACTTCTCCAGAAGTAGCCATGCTATCTTGTCCCCAGATCACAGAGCTCATGCTGACACTTCAAAGCAATAATGCATCTGCAAACAAGGACAAATAATGTCATTCTGTCCAAAAGGATATATATATATATATACACACATACATATGTGTATATATTTATATATGAAATGAAATTAAGTACACAAGCAGAAAAATCCTGACAGTACTTTCTCAGTTAGGACCACATTAATGATCTCAATCCCCCCTGAAATACTCAGCCCAGCCTTTCTTATTGCCCAGTGTATCTCAAAGCCTGGAGCTCATCGAGAAATGCTGCTGTGCACAGGGTCTTTTCTAGAATTATCACCCTATTTATAGCATCCGTGCTGTTCCAGTGGTATCGCTAGGATCTATTTGCATCTCCAGGGTTTCTACTTAGGCATCAAACTTAGGATCAGTAGCTAAACTCTTCTGGCTGCAAAGAGCCAGAGGATGAGACATGTCCCATGTGCTAACTTGACAAATACTGGCCCTTATTTTATCTTTTACAAGCAAAATAAGTACATCATCACTGTAGACTTTGTGTCTACAGATTCTCCTAGAGGTACCATCACAGTTACTAACTAAACAGTCTAAAGCACAGAGATTTTTTTCTGAATGAAACATAAAATGACACATATCCAGAAGGCAGGAGTGGACGAGAGAGGAGGAAGGTCACCCTTGTCCCTCACTACCTCCTGACATGGGGCACTTGAGGGATGGGCTCACCTGTCTGATTTCAGGAGCGTTTGGGAGCTCTCACAAGCACTGTCCTGACCGGCACACAGACGGAAAGTGATGTCTTGGCTGATGCAGGTGCCAAGTTGCTCAGACCAAGCTGCTGTCAGCTGTTTCAAGCAACACGTCGGTGACCTTCTGGTAAACCTTCAGGCTGATGCTACTCAGCCCTTCCAAACCAAGTAAGATCACCTGGGCTCCTCACCTTACTGCTGTACCAAGATCTTGCCCCTTCATGTCATAAAGTCACTGCAGAAACTACTGGTTTCAATCGACAGATGTGAAGTGCTTTACATCCTGATCTTTGAATGCAGTCTCTGAGTGCTACCAAAATGCAGACACAGGGATGATAAAGTCTCCTCCCGGAAGAGACCTTTCCAGGAATCAGCCTCAAATCTTGGGCTGTAAATCATGTGTGCCCAAAGGTTGAGCACTGGGAAGAACAAAGTTAAAGAAGCCTACTGGGCACTGAGCTAACCTACCTTCGTGCAGCTGATGGAGTAATACATCTTTACATCTAATGTCATGCTAAGGTATGTTTCTTTTTTGTATATTTCTAGAGATACAAGAAAGGAGGAAAATAAAAAGTTTTCAAACGTGTTTAACAGTTTTACATGAAGAAGCATGCGAGAAAGCTTTTTGTTATATACTCCAATGCTTTACATATACCAGAAATTCAAAAACATGAAATAGAGGTCAATGACCAAGATTGTGGTTATCAGTGATCTTTCTGAACTCCCCTTGCCCATACTCCGAGGTTGGAGTTCATTATAATGGAGCACATCCAGACTTACTCAGCTCAACAGCAAAACCTGATGCAGGGACGGTATTAATTACACCAGGATGAAAACGCTCATTTCATTTTCAGAAATGGGTATTTGTGAACTTCCAGGAACAACGTAAATGAGACAACTCTGCTCGTGTGCTGAGCCCTTCCCAAGCGGGCGCTGGGAGGACAGGCAGCTCGGTCCGCTTTGGGAGCAGTGTTGGTGAGGCACTGAACTGGCAGGAGAGGCGGCAGCAGGGACACGTCCATGACATGTGGTGGAGGCAGTTGCTCACACCAGCACCAGCTGGGTCACAAAGCAATAATAAAAAAAAGTAAGGCATCCCAAAGCCTTCAGGAAAGTATGTATTTTTTGCAGCTCTCATGGGTAACAGCAATGGATAATAGGGTTTTTGGTTTGTGCCTTTGGGATTTGAAAAACCCAAAGGCAACAGAAGAATTCAGGGTTTTCTTTAGGCTCTCTAAAACAACCCACAGGCTGGGTCACACAGCTGGAGACTCACAGGGTGCAGCTCCCCACACGACTCTTGTTTCAGTGGAAGAATGCCATAAACCGCAGCCAGCTTGGGGACGCTGAGTTGGGGACAGTTACAAACTGGTTTGTGACTTACTGCAGTAGGACCACAAACCTCGACTGGGGTCAGCTGAGTTCTTCTAAGAAATATAACCCAGGTGCAATGCACCATCTCAAGAGATGTCATTATTGAAAAGACAGAAAATTATTTAATAAGAAACAAAATAAGGTGCTGAATAAAGACACCAAAGAGAAGAAAGTATGTGCTGCCTGCTCTGCAGCATCCAGCGAGTGCATCACAACTGAGGAAAAACATATTTAGGGGATTCTGCTACCACGTACATGCACCCAAGTCACCCGCCGTGGGCTCCTGCTATTGTAATAAGGAGAGATCTAATCAATAGTCAGTGGAGTTAGGCCTTAATTTGCTTCATCCCAACTTAGAGGCAGCGAGCAGATGAAATGAAGCCCTAAAAGTGACCCTGTCTTTCCACTGCTAAAAAGGGGTGCTGAAGGTGGCTGCTGCAGATGTATAAAAAAGATCTGAAATGAAAACCTCAAAAAATAAATATAGACGCAGAGAACCGTCTACGTTTCTGCTCATGTGAAAATGTCTTGGGCTAGGAAATACAATTCAGGTGCTTTCTGCTCTGCTGTATAAACAGATTGAGAAAGGTTTGTATCCAGGACAGGTCTTGATTCCTGAGAGCTGCTGAGCCTCCTCTGGGATTCCTCCCACTGTTAAAGTCTGATATGTTTACTCACCTTCAGAACAGGATAACCAAAGTCATCAGGCACAGATTGACAATGTGGCCTATTTTTGTTCACCTCTTTTCCTCTCTTCCCTTTATGCTGACAGAACAGCCTTTCAGTCCCATCCCCTCGGAAGAAGCCGAGTTGGAGGGGGAGTGACAGAGCAAACAGATTTGATTCCTCCTAGACTTTATAACAACAGTAAAACCTGCTTCCATCGATGTAACTGCTATGCAGGTGACAAGTCAGCATCCCCGCGCCACGGGCTGGCAGCGGTGGCTGTACTTGCCTTCCCCTGGAGCCGTAACACAGAGTGAGGCCACATCTCTGCATGGAGCACTGACATCTGTTCTGATGGGATAACCCAGGGGCTCTCTGAGTGAATCCATGGTTCCCCATGACATTCTAATTCCTGCTGAACATAAAATACTCCTTCTGCCAAAAAAAAAGCATCATCAGCAGTTATTTTGCTTATGAAAAGGGTGCTTGTTTACCCTAAAACACCACGGCAGAAAGCACTATGGTGTTATCCAAAAGAGGAGCAGAGACAGCATGTCCCTAAGAATCGGGCTCCTCCTGGCAGCAGCTAAGGATTTCTTCTAACCTCCAGCATTTCATAGACTGCCCATTTTTGGCTCCTAAGGCTCTGAGACATGATGAGGGTGTCACGCATGCAGACACCATCTTGCTTAACATCATGCAGCCAGTAGTACCAGACAGCTGATAAAAGGCACCATCGCAACTCCCACATCCTCAAACTGGCTACGGCAACACTATGACTGCCGGCTGAGGGAGAAATATGTCTAGGAAAGCGTCACATCTGTGTCTGAGTGTGCAAGGTGAAGAAGAAATAGAGTAAAGCTGACAGAGATTGCAGCAAAGCAAAGCCTGTGAAGGTCTGCTCTTGATCTGCTGGTGGTTCACAAGCAGCCCTTGCAGACCCCATTCCTGTGCCAGCACTGTGTCACTCAGCTGCCAGGTCACCGCAGCCAAGAGGAGCTGCTGAGGCCGACAGCACAGCTTTAGGAACCAAAAAAAAAATATGATCTTTGCTATAAGGAATATGCAGAGCTTGATTTCTGTTCCCTGAGCATAGCTGATACACACTGGGGAAGTGTTAAGGGGAAGTTGTCAGAAGGGATGGGTGGTGGATTTAGTCGCATAATAGCTATTGATGGCCACGAGATGGCATTCCTGCCCCAGAGATGTCCCTCTGCCACACCTGTACCCAGCCCAGCCTCACCTCTTGTGCCCAGGACCACACACTCCTCCCAGCCTGCTGCACCCAGCCTGTGCTTCACTGCAGAAATCCTGCGGCTGCCTTGGATGAGAATTTACAGCAATGCTATTCACCACAGTTTCCAAGGTATTAACAGGGAAAATAAGTAGCATGATTACTTAGTGTGATATAAATGACAACTGCTTTTCAAACGCCCTGTGCTTTCAATACTATGATGTTACAATTAGAGGAGAAAAGCTTAGCAGGAGGAAATGGGAATGTAAACCCAGCAACCTTTTACTGGGTGATCTGAGTTGAAAGAATAATTGCTTTTAGAAGGGCTGCCTACTGTATGTGCTTCAGCAGTAGATCTGCTTTGGATACAGCACAAGTTAGAGTTTCATTCATGAAATGGGTCTATGTGCATTTACTATCTGCAGTTATGACCTCTTGTACAAGGTGTGCCATGCCACACACACGCTAATTGAAGTTTCCTTTGGCCAAAGATGCCCCACTGAACCAGCCACAGATCTGCTCCTTTCACAGACTGATTATTTAATTCAGACGTGGTTAATCATTTCTATCAAAATATTCTCACCCTGCAAGAGAACACAACTACAAAGGACTGTAGCTAGTTGAGGTCTGGTTATGATTCAGACTTACTAAGGCCATGCACCGCCAGCTTTACAGAAACTTGGTGTCTCACCAGCAGAGACCATGGAAATGGAGACAGAAATCCCCTGCAGGTTACTGGTTTTGTGACAACATAGTCTAGACCCTCCTTTATAAAATTCAGTAGAGAACAGTGAAATACTTCTAAAATGCAAATAGCAGAAAATGGCACAAGGTACTCTTTCCAAATCAGCTAAAGAGAGGAGCAAGAGGTGTGAGACCGTCTCCTGCTGTTGTGACCACACATTTTTGCTGTCCTATATTCTTCTAAGCCAGGATCCAGGACAGGAAGCCTTGATCCAGACAGATACTTGGGACTGGGTTTGTCTTGCATAACTTCTGATGGCTACAAGTCAAGTCATCCTGACATCTCCTGAATCAGTGGAGATGAGCGGGCACTCCAGCAGATGATGACCACCCAGCCATCTCAGTCACGAGCATTTTCTCTGCTGTGAAACAGAAGCATTCCCCTAGTTTCATGGAGAGGAAACCAAAGTAAGGGCTGAGGTAGCCACTGGGCCAGGAACACACAGCCACCAAGAAGAGCCAGAGCAACACACCCTGACACCACATCTTTCATTTCCATGGGAGATCTGTCCCTAGACATGTATTTTGTGTCTCTGGCCTTACGATGATGCAGGGCTCAGCAGCCCTGGCTTGCAGGACTTCATCCTTCCTTCAGCAATCATCAGGGGCTGGTGAGCCCTCTCCCCACCTGCTGATGGATCCTGCAGCTACACTGGCTGTGCAGCTGCTGGGATCCCCCTTCTCACCTCCTCTAAGGCATGGAGTGGGAGTTGCTGCAGATGCACTTGGCTTTATTTGCCTACAAGGTGTGGCAAAGGTGTGAAAAAACAGTGAGCTGGGCAATAGGCTCCTGCCTTTCACGGACTTTTCAATCTGCAGCACCTTGGAGTTGCTCTGGAAGGGGTAAAGGAAAACGCTGTCATGTCCCTCTGCTCTCCAGCCACATTTGCAAGCTCCTCTCTCCACGAACATGCCTTGTCCTCTTTGCCCATGCAGTGACAACAGCCCATAGCTCCCTTTAAGTGCTTTCACATAGTGCTGCTCTTCACTGGGAGACCTGGCACACTCACAAAGGCAACAGGCCTTTCAACCTTCATTTCACAGAAAGGACAATTCAAACATTGAGAAATCACTGTCAGGGTTGGTTTTCCCATTAAACCATTCCCTCTTCCAGAGCTCTATCCACGTAGGAGTAGGCACAGTAACCAGTTCTTTACATTATGCTTTCTATCTCCCTACACTGCTCTGCAACCAGCAATAGCAGTACCTCTATTAAATAATAATGCGCACTACTTGTATGCAGCACTTAATATATAAACCAACAACTGGGCACTCTTCATGTCTCATCCCCCGCTTTTCCCTCATGTGACATACAGAAATTGCTCTGAGGCATGGCTTAATTTCTTTTAAAACACCAACCATGAGCATTAAACAAAAAGACTGACTGTATCCCAGGACTTCTGTTTTGCAGTCCTCCTCTTAATGTAGCATTATTTCAGATCACTGAATCTCAATTTCATTTCAATATCTTTTTGGTCTTTACTATCCCATCTTATGGTTGCATGCATGGGAATGATGAAGCAGACGGGTGTTGATGAAAATTGCCTTGGGCATCATCACACCTTCTGGAATACTTAAATTTGAATGTATGTGCTATCACAGGAATATATAATTCCCAAGTGCATAGAACACTCAAGAAATTAGGCAGCTGGAGAGAAAAGAGAGACGTTCATTTGTGAAAGAGAGGGTACATGAGCTCAGCCCTTACTAGACATTAGAGAATCCATGTGAAAGCAATGCTATGTGCTCTAAAGGTCAGGGAAAACACAGCCAGAGCTTGCACTAACTTGATACCAGACAGTCCAACTAGAAGAGCTAAGTCTATAGAAACAAGCCTTCATTATTCTTCAACACAGTTTCTAGTGTAACATTTACAGTGCAGGAGGGAGGAGGGACTGCACGTGATACCTCTGGGAGTAGGACCATGCCTGGGATCACATCTGCAGCCCCAGCAGACTATTGCAGTGCTCTCCAGGGGGCTGCACCACGGCAGCGCAGCCATCTGAGTGATACTTGGGGTGAGGGAATCCCTAGGTGGCATTGCCTTTTTTTTTCTGGGAAAAAACTCAGCTGTTTAATATAGAGCATTTTTTTTTGTCCCACCATGGTCCCCAGGGCAGCAGCTGAGCTGTGTGAGAACCACTCCTGCCGAGCAGCTACAAGGAAGCATCAAAACAGGTTCTGAATTCCTAATTAAAAAGGCCACTAAACCACTTGTGTGAAGGCTTCCCATAAGCAGATCACATGCCTTCACCTGGGTAATAACTTTTTAGTGCATTTTTTGCTGTGCTTAATGACTTGTCCACAGCCTCCACTTCCAAAAACGGGTACGTCATAGCATAAATCTCAGGAGCATTATGGAAATACTATCACATGCACAAAAGGGGATTTGAAGAGCAGTTCAGACTGAACTAACAGCAGAAGATTTTGAGTACAAAGCCACGCAGAATCCCATCGGAAAACTGGCTCCCAGACATGCAAAATAGCTGGAAGTGAAGAAATCTTGTGTATGAGATTTGGACGCCGCCTTGTACGCTGCATCCGTAGACAGGAGGACTAAAAGCAATTCCCCTGAAGTTCCTGTCCCTGTCATTGTCACCTCTCAGCCTGGCAGCATCATGGGCTCAGAGCCTCCACACCATGCTGACAGAGAGCAAAGCTGAATTCTCCTGGAAGACATTTCCCCAACAGATGCCTTGGGGCAAACCAATCCTCTGCTCAGACCATCACCACAGGGACGAGGGCTGTAACTCAGAAGTGACAGTGTCTGATGTTAGCTGTACCCAGGGCTCAGTCACCTACTTTGACACATTCACAAGGCTCCTGGAGGTTTCCTAAGGAAAAAGAGCTGTAAACATCTGCATGGCTGTGAAATGAAATCAAGAAACTGCAAAGGCAAGCCAATCAGTCCGGGTAATTAAGACAGCTTATATTTCATGTTGAAGCCAACTAGAAGAGGGAAGGGAAAAAAAGCAAAACCAGCTATCTCCTAAAATTTCCTTTTGCTTTGTCTTTTACCCAGCATCATCAATTTTGCTTACACAGGGCTTAGCTAGGCATGCAAACCTAAATACAAATGACTGCTTAAAACTGTGTAGCCACACAGGTCTTCTGCCTGAGTTTTGCCATGGGGTGATATCTGGACTGCAGAACCACACATGTCTGGAAGCCACCTACCAGGCTTCCAATGGCTGTAGTAAACATTATGCAATGCAAATTATGGGCTAAACACGGCTTCCACTCACATCAGTATAAACCCATTTAGTGGAGTTAAAATTTGTTCTACAGTGTACAGAACATTTATTTGTGATTTAGACACACAAGCTCATCTCAAAAGGACCTTTCTCATTTCACCACAGGGATGTGTTCACAGCGTATCTCAAATAACCGTGGCTGCAAAACACTGACTGCCACAAAACACTCTTAGCACGCTCCTACTCTGCGCAAAGCTACTGAGCATCACTTCAAACTCCAGGGCCTGAGGCAGGGGATTCCTGACTGAAAAGACCAGATTTTCCCCTTCTGCAAAGAGAGAGGGCATCCCTGCCCACCAGCCTCCCTTCCCTTTGCTGCTCACTGCCCGTCTCCCAAAAGGAGACAGTCACCGAAGGCACCGAGGAAGGATGCTGTGGAGTTTCTCTCCCTCCTCACGGTCAGACGGAAGCTCTGATGGATGCAGCACACCAATTTGAAACTAAGACCCTAGCTAAGCGATAAGCTGGGAGGTTTGGTGTAGGGATCTGAACAAGGGCAGCCTGTTGCAGCAGAGATAAGCAGCCGAGCTGTCAGAGCACCTTGAAAGCAAATCAGGGAACAGCATCAGGAGTGAGCACAAAGATAAAACAGAGCATGCTTGTCTCCCAGCACTGTGGCTAAGGGAATGGAGATGGAGAGGTTTTAAAGTTTAGTGAGAGCGAATTTCTGGAGAGGGTATGAGGCCCAGGCTCCTGGTCACAACAAACAAAATAAAAAGTGACATGGAGTCAGAGTCTCTCCAGAACTGTCTTACAGCACGTGCTCCAGAAAACTGCATGGGAAAAACCTCAAGCAAGAAAGAATGATCTTTTATCCTTCAAAAATAATAAACTCCATTCTCACTTCCCACATGCTGAGCTACTGCATGACCATTGCACTAGGACTGAAGTGGCTGCTCTGCAAGGGGGTGTATATATAACCCCAAAATAAAGCCACTTCCAGAGTCAGAGGAGCAGCCCACACCTCCATCCCTTCTTGGGTGTGCCAAAACGTCCAGACAGGTTGGCCAGATTCTCCCTCAACCAGTTATTTACTGCTTTTAACCCTAATGTTTCAGCTGAGCTCAATACAGCTACACCTGATTTTCAGTACTCTAAGCCAGGGGAGAATGAGACTTATCTGCATGCTGAAATACATCCAGGTGAATACACAGCATTTATTCACAAGGCACGTAGAACCTTGCTGTTGTTCAGGTTTCTTTGTTTTCTTCTGTCTGCTCCCATTTGAGAAAGGTGGTATTACAAAAAGATGAATCACAGGAACAGCCCACAAGCACTGCCACAAGCACAGGTCACTGTTTAAATATATCCAGCAGCCTCTTTAGGGATTGTAGGGCAGGGGTTTCGTGGCTGGACCTTTTGTGCTGTTCCCAGACCCCTTGACAACCTTGTTCTCAGGCCGTACAAACAGCAGCATCACTAACACAGCTCCTGGAAGGGCAGAGTCAGAGAGCTGCAGAGCCACCTCACCTGCCGTGCTGTGCAGACAGCAGACATCAGGTCAACATGGAGGGAAGATAGGGGGGTATAAAAGATCTGCAAGAATACAATTCCAGTGCAAAAAGCAGTAAAAATCCTGCTCGCACTTGGATTTGAGATCTTTTGTAGAGGCATCTGCGGTTTAGGACATAATACAAAGGTTTTTTCTTACACAACGTATTAAAAACGCTACTAATAATACACTGCAATCCTGATCTGAAATAACCCTTGCTATCGCAGGTCTGGCTTTCTCTAGAACTGTGCTATCCCATGTACCAGCATTGAGGCAGATAATCCTCACATGAAGGGACTGGGCTTAAAATGTCAGGAACTCGACATGAAGCCTGAGAAGAAATATCAGACCAGTATTTATTGCTGTCCTGAAAGCCACTCTCCTCATACACGACTCATCTGATCGCTTGGTACGCGTGGCCGCTACCGCTGCTGCCACCCTGCCCTCTTCAAGATCTACAAACAGGATTCAAGCTTCATAGTCACTAAGATGCTTTTGAACATTTTCTTCTCAAAACCTGCTGGCTTTGCAGCAGGAAAGACAAAAGGTGAGCCTCGCACACAACTAGACCGGTACTTCTGGAAATCCTTCCCTGGCTGGGAAATCACCTTTTTCCATGAGGGGTGTGTAGCCCAGGTTGGCATCCCTGGCACAGCATCAAGCTGAAGAGCAGCCGCTGCCATCGGCGTGCTGTGGGGCCTGGGTGTTATAGCCAAGCACTAGCATTTCAAGGACATGTGAGAATACAGTGAACAACTCTGTGAGTAATTCTTTAGGTAAAAAGATGTCCTACAGGGTCATGTGGCCTCGTGACACTCTCCTGGCACCTCCCCAGGACCCAGGGCAGTTGTGAAAAAAAGGACTCTTCCAGTGAATCTTACTGTTCAAATGTTTGGGTTTTTTTCCCCCTGGTGTGTTTGCGAGATTTAGTCTTACAGGCACTTAACCTACATTTCTATTTTTTGAGCCTCTGGGTTATAAAAGTTTTTGGATGTACAATAGTAACCTGCTTCAGTATTTATACTTCTGTAGTGCTGAGGCTCAAACCCCCAAAGTGTGCTCTTCACCCCCCAGCAGGCAGCATCCCTGTCAAAGCACACATCCTCAGGGATGCCTGGGGAGCAAGCGAGCTCCCCATAGAGCAGTCCAGGATGCTTTTGCTGATCTAGTTCCTTTATCAATGAGTGTTTTGCTTGTCATAAAAAACACACAAGCAAACATGGTGTGAACGACCTCGGTGAGAGTGACATTGGCATCTAAAGAGACACTCCAGAAGGCTGTTTTGGCTGACCACAAATCTGTCTGCAAGTCAGCACATCTCAGAAATGCACCAAAGTCTTCTCTGAGCTGTTTCTATCACTGCCCTCATCACCAGAGTACCTGAGGGCCTTCAAGTCTTGTATTAAGCAACATGACAAACATGTCACATCTCGTTCATTCTCTTTTTCCTTCTCTCCTGAAGAGGATAATCTAAGTGCAGCAAATTGCTTTCATGGGGCTTTGCTATTCTGTGCCTAGGTTGCTGTGGCTGGAATGTGAAGCAAGGTGAAAGAAGCACTTCTAATTTAGAGAGGACAAAAGGACAATCTTTCTGTCATGATCTCTTGTTTCTGTGAAAGGTTATTCTAGTGCCTCAGCTTGGGTGGTCTTTGTTTTTGAAAGTAAAACAACCCAGGACCCTCAAGGAATGCAACTGTCAAACCTACTCCCCTCCTAAGGTATTTCCATAGGTATCAGCCCAAGTGCTGGAGCAATGTGGAAGACTTCAAGCCTGGCTCGCACCTCTACAGGAAGCCAGTGAAGAGAGAGGATGAGTGTGATGGACTTGCGTAACTCATATCAAGCCGCAGCACTCAGTGTTGGCTGCATTTTCCTGAGGGCTGATGGCTTCATGCCCAGACACTGTACATTTCATTATGATAAAAAGACCCACTCAATTAAAGAGCTCACTCCTGCAGCCCTTATTTTCAAAACAACACTTGTATAAAACGGTCCTACGGCTGACAGCAAGAGGGCTTGCATAAGGAAGGACAGATCCTTTGAGCAACAGGGGGATGAACAGGCCAAGCTAAACAAGCACATGTAACCCAGCAGAAGTGTGTTTTCCAGTATGAGTAGTAGTGATCTCCCTTAAATAGAGCCCAACTTTCTCCACTGAAGCAATAAAAATACCTAAACCAGTTTTAACTGCAGGTTCTTATGGAAATTTTCTTCCAAGCACAGCTCTCCTACTTCCTTCTCTCAAGCAGATTTCAAAGCGTTTTGAAAAGTCAGTCAGGCTGCAGCACTTTTCTTGATTGGGAATATTGTTTTTAAACTGCTTACTACAGATTCCTGCTCTTCCAGCACAGTGCAGGGTGCAAAGCACCAGCAGTTTCTGCACCTGGGCAGGAGGACAACCCACAGAGGGAAGGCAGCCTTTGCCTTGGCTCTCCTCTCTCATCAGCGTGTCTTGATCTGGTTGCCCGCAGTGCTTGTGCGCTCGCATGTAACACAGTGCAGGCTTTTATCTTTTTTTCCATGAGATTAGGAAACTCCTGGTGGAATGCCACTGGAGGACAGTCACTTGTAGGGAATGGGATGAGGGGACAGAGAGGGAACATCCCCACAGCAGCCCTTCCTGCACTGCTCCCCACCGTCAGAAGGGGCTTCCTGTCACATTGGCAATTCACTGCGAGGATGCACACCGAGGATTTCATTTAGGTGCAAAACTGTCTCAAATCCATACAGAGAGAGTTTCAAGTTAACTAATCCCACAAATACGAAAAGAAATAAGCCATTCATTATTTTCTCTTTCCAAATTAACGAAGATCAATCACTACTAGCAGGCTTATGACAACATCTGCCTAAGACAAAAAAGCCAAATATGGAGCCAAGGCTGGGGATTTGGGGACCAGGTCAAAGAAGACAGAACAAGACTCTGCCCTTGAACTGAACCAGGGCAGAATGGCCTCAGATGAAGCTTTAACCGAGTGACTCGAAGCTTTTCCCAGCTCCTCTCTCCCACCTCTGGCTGTGTCTGCTGGAGCGCGTCCCCGTCAGCTGTTTCCCTTTCTCGTAGGACTGCCAAAACCCTGACAGTGAGGACAAGGTTATGTTCCTACACCTGACGGCACCAGTTCAGATGGACACTCAGACAAGTATTTATCTAAGCACATGCTTAACTCCATCCCTATTTAGCAAAGTACTTACGTATAGGCACAAATTTATATCTCTATGGCTACAAGAGACATAAGCCTATCATTAACACTTTTTTTTTTTTTCTCCATCAGGGCTTATGTGCCATTCTTAGTTGCAGGACCATGCTCTGCATACATGGAAGGCCACGTTTCTCCTCTGCTTCTTAGAGTCCCCTCTGGTGCCACCATGCAAGAGCCAGAGCTACCTGCAGTGACTCGGCAGCACGGAGATGGGGCAGGGGTGAGCATGGTGGAGAGAGCAAACGGCAAAGCAAGACTTACGTTGGCTTTGAGGCTTCAGCCTGATCCGTCTGCAGTTTCTCCCCACCTTCAACTTCCATGGTGCAGTATACAATACGGTTGGGGGCCAGCGACTTCAGACCTTGCACCTCCATGATGACAACCTGTGGGGCAAAGGAAGAGGAGCATAAGAGGAAGAGGAGCATAAGAGGAAGAGGAGCATAAGAGGAAGAGGAGCATAAGAGGAAGAGGAGCATAAGAGGAAGAGGAGCATAAGAGGAAGAGGAGCATAAGAGGAAGAGGAGCATAAGAGGAGCAGCCTCCTTCAGACCTCACTGAATATGGGGCTCAGACAGCGCTGGGGTCCTCCACGTGCTGCTGGGATGTTCATGGCGGGAGGTGAGCAGGGATGGTGGCACTGCCCAGGCACAGAGGGGACCACAGCAGCCAGCGAGGTCTGTATGGAGACTGCAAGGTCTCTCTCTAACTGCACATGGGTTTGTTGAAGGCCTTGGGTGCCCAGGGCTGTACAAAGCTCCAGGAGATGAGCCTCATAGACATGGTCCTGACCCACCTAAAAGTGCCTCTATATGTCAAATCCAGAAAAAAACCCACACAGCTCCTCAGCTGGTGCCAAAAGACTGTTTCAAGATTAATCATAGAATGGTTTGGGTTTGACTTTTGAAGATTGTCTAGTCCAACTTCACTGCCATGGGCAGGCACATCTTTCACTAGATCAGGTTGCTCAGAGCCCCATCCAGCCTGGCCTTAAACACTTCCAGGGATGTGGCATCCACAGCTTCTCTGGGCAACATGTTCCAGTGTCTTACCGCCCACATCATAAACATTTTCTTCCTTATAGTGGATATAAATCTACCCTCTTTCAGTTTAAAAGCATTTCCCCTTGTCCTATCACTACTAGCCCTGATAAAAGTCTTTCTCCATCTTATAAGAAATCTTTGTTATTAAGAAATCACCTACTAAGTTTCTTGCAGGTGATTACCCTTTTTTTTTTTTTTAAAGGTGATTAATACTGTTAACCATGTAGCTTAAACATTTCTACAAGGAACACTGTAGGAGTTTTTGTTCATGTTCTATTACAGCTAGCTATGAAATATATACACAGGAGTTTAAAATTCCTGTCCTCTGATCTGTCCTAGCACTGAGGTTCCCTTGCTTGGCACACAGAGCTCTGCAGATCCTCTGATGAGCACACGTTTTCGGTAAAAGCTCACTTGCAGCAAGAGTTTTGTGCACAGACCTGCCAGCTCCTGAAGTCAGTGCTTCACTGAGCTTCTGCTTCCCACCAGATGGGTTCAGCTGGAGCAAAGTGTTTGAGACATCTCCTTGTAAGGGTGAGTCCCTTTATGCACAGCTATACATGCTGTACAGGCTTTTCCGACAGAGAGGTCTACTGCTTTGTAACACTTCCCTGCTCCTCCGTACGGGAACGCTTAGAAGTCCAGCTTTATTTGATGCTGCTGTTGAAGGCACCGGTTTGTAGTTGTATTTTAAAGTAAGACTGAACTGAATGTTATAAGGAAGGTTGCAGACATCTAATGAGATAAACTCTGAGACTAGACAACCAGTGTTGTTAAATTTTGCATTGGCGTGACGTATATAACAAGAGACCCCTTAGGATGAGAAATAAACAGGAAGCTACACAAAAATAGGATTTTCTGATTTTTCTACACCCTACATTTTTTGTTCCATCCTGGTAGTTGTTTTGAAGACATAACATAAACCCACTTGTCGACAGACAACAACAATTCTGTATGGGTGTGCTGATGACTCCTTGGAGCGAAGGTCTTGCCAAGTCCACAGATATGTTTGCACAGAACAGTTGGCTGAAAGCAGCTACTGCAGCAATGCTGCTTCCAGGAGCGAGACAGCCCGTGTCGGGGGTGACAGCGGGTCCCTGCACACCCTGCCTTCCCCTGGGCTGCACAGGCAAACCGTTCGACAGAGCGCTGAGCAGAAACTCAGTGCTCAACACAAAGCAGAGAGCAAGCCCACAAAGCACAATAATTCCACACAAACTGCAGGCCAATCTGTTCGCTGCATTCAAATCCCAGCAATTTTTCACGACTGTCCAAGAGAGAAGGCGAGGCTTGCAGGGCAATATGGTGACGCCACTGACTGCCAATAATTAAACACATTGAGGTTTATGGTGTTGCATAATTGTACCGGTTTCAGGGACAACACAGGCTCAGGGTTACCGGGGTTCAGTCAGTAATAAGCCACACGAAGCGGTCAGTTAATGATGCAGATTTCAGAGCCATTTGATCTACACCAGCAGGAAATGCCAGATGGTTTACCTCACACGGTTTGTTCCAACACGATAGTAAGACACCAGAAAAGACATCGTGTTTGACCACAGGTAAAGCTCATGGTAACTCAGGAAGGAGCTGTTCCTCATGGAGACCAGAAAGCGACTTCTACTGACTTCTCTACACCTCACTTAAGTTTGAACCAAGCAGAAGCTGGCTGCTGCGATCTTTACTTTTTATTTATTGTGTGCATGAAGCTTACCTCCAGGGAGAATGACAACACGACATCTGACTTGGAAAGCTGGTTCTCATTTTCTTCTCCCATGTCAATTATCGAGGTGTTGTGACTACGCTTCAGCTTTTGCAGCTTGAACTCGGAGCCTCCTTTAGACACAGGCATGCTCTCTAAGTTTGCCATCAGGAGATTGACAGATGACTTCAGCTCCTCAATGTACATGTTTTCCATTTCTTTGGACACAAATTTTGGAAATTTGCGCTCCTTGGATTTGGAAACAAAAACAACAGAATGAATTGCGGTGACAATCAGCAACCACTTGTTGCACTGAGACGATCCCCCAGGAGCATCTGCAGAGAAGTTTGTGAGCAGGGAACTCCCACAAACCAGATGACAAATTACAGCTTTCCCCTGTGTAATGAAGAAGCATTATTGTTAGCCTCCCACAGAATTACTACTTGGTCCTTATCCAACTTTACTGTTTCTTGCATACACTTGCATTACATTCATTTTTTCAATCTGCAAATGGCCTTCTTCATATATATATATAGATATATAGATATATTTGAAATTAGAAACATCCCAGGCTAGATTTCAGCTGCGCTTTGTGACTGGCAGCAAGTCGCTAACAATTCAAAGGATGCTGACAGTTAGGGACCTGTTTTCCAGTTTCCCAAATGTGCTAGTTCTTTTTAAAACACTTGTGAGCAGTTGCTCCATTAGTTTTCTAGGTGTGGATGGAGCCCAAGGAAGCAAAAGCAGCAATGCGTGGGCAGGAATTTGTAGTCCCAGCTGAAAGAAGGGGCAAAATACCTTTTCCACTACTTGCCAGGGCCTGTGTCTCTCTCCAACAAGACAACCTTTCACTGTAAGACCCTCCAGTGCTGATGGTTGTAAACGGGCTGTTTAAACATTAAAACTAAAGGTGACAGAGCAAAACACGACGTTCCCCAACGTGTGTTCTCAGCTTTGAACTACTACCCGCGCTCCAGCTCCACTGGGATCACTGGTCTGAGCCCTACATCTTCTGACAACTCTGCCCATGCCCCGAATCTGCTCAGGGATTGAATATCTCTCAGAGGGTTACCAGGGACCATGTAAAGCATGGGACAGTGAGGCACCATCTGCAGCCACAGAACTTGAGGCTGATGTGTAAAGTACCTTAGTGGCAATTCACAATGTTATAAAAAGCAGTTTGTCAAACGTATGCTGGAAAAGAAAACGATGTCATGTTTCTTCTAGAAGACTGTCATCGGGCTGCTGAAATAGTACCCTGCTTCACTAGTTTTTGCATCAGTCCTCAATAGTTTACGCATTACAAGCTCGTAGCAGCACTTGTACCGAGCAGTTAAAATACAGCCTTCTGTTTCCAGTCTCAATCTTGGGAAGCAATTCCCTTATGTAAATTAGACCTGGTGTAAGATAAGCTACCTAGTCAGCCTGTTGGTTTTTTTTTCCTATGCATTATATAAGTTGCAAGCCACTCTTAGGAAAAAACCAAAACAAAACACAAGTGCTTTGTAGATTTTGAGAACTACGAACATTATTGCTTTGGCACCCTGCTGCTGTCCATCTCTCCGGGGACTAAAATTTTGGCACTGCCCCTTCAAACCTCTTCAGAAATGCAGCAAGGACAGAGACATTTCACCAGCAACTTCTCATACGAAGGCTGAAGCCAGGTGTTTTGAAGTGATGCGTAACAATTTAACTGGCACTGGGTCTGGTGATGGAAATGCAGAGCTGCAGGTGTGGTCCCAAGTTACCCATCGGACTGGAGCTAGAGCTGGGTAAAGACTTGAGGAAAAGGCAGTCAGGGGATGCAGACAACAGCAAGAAAGGATGCTAGTCACCTCCACATGTACTTGGAGCAGGGAACAGACAAAAAATGGAGACAAGTGTGGAAGAAGCAGAGTTTAGAGACTGCAAGGAATGACCAGTCCAGCAGGTTGAAGAAGAGTGGGTCCAGCCCCAGATGAACATACTGCTCTGGTGTCATCACAAGGTGTCCCTTAGCTGCCCCTACATATGCTCCTCCTTGCCCTTGAGGCCAGGTGACTGGGTGGGTGAAAAACACCACAGGAGAGCAGAGCAGTTGCTGCTGCAGAGAAAAATCCACCTCTGCCCTGGTATCACTGAGCTATCACCTGTAACGCTGCTCTCACACAGCTGCCGGAAAAGTACAACACGCAGAGTGAAAAGCCTGTTCAGACTCAGCTTTAAAACACCTGCTTGACTTTGAGCATGATCCTCAATCTGGCTGCCTCCAAGGTTGGGCTTGGATGGAGTTAGGCTCAGTGAGGGACTCTGCCTAATACTGCGCTGGAGTTGTGCTGAGCTGGGCTCTCCTGGGTCACACGAGGGGGTAAAAAGACCCAGAGCTGCGCCCTGGTTTCCAGATGCAAGAGCTGGTCAGTAAGGAAAGTGGGCATGGTGACTTGTTCAAGGTCACACAACAGGGCAGACAAGGGCTTGCAGAGCTACAGTTCTGCGACACTGTAATCCCAGGTCCTGTTAGACTCCACAGCCTTCATCGCCTCTGAAATACAAATACTCTAGCATGAATTTCTTAATTTATTAAAAAGGCATTAATTTGCCTTTAGCATGGAATCTCCAAGACAGCCACCTCAGGTCTAGTTTCATAAGCACAGTAAGTCTTCCTGTGCAGCAAATATGCATCAAAAGCTACAAACTGGAGATAAAATTGGAAATGATATCCTTTCATTGAACTGAATTGTGAATCTGTCCTATGCTAGCAGGAAAGTAGCCTTGCCTGGAAAGAAGGATACAGAGAAAGTTTCAAAGGTCATTTGGATGCCTCCAAAAGACATGAGTCTGAAAGAACAAGTTTTCTTGTAGGCAGGTGCTGGTGGGATCTGACGTTCTGGAGAGAAGGCCTGTAGCAGTAATGTGAAGGAGATTAAATATCAATACCTGCCAACTGCATCACAGGTAAGTCACTTTTACTCTAAACCGCCCTCCAAGCTGCACAGCTGCATTTTGAAGGTTCAATTCTGCAAGGGGAAATGTCAGGTTGTGTTTAGGACTTTCTCCTGACTGCCTCTTGCAGGGCCAGCAGCGGCATGGTTTGTTTTCAGCATCCTTAGGGGAGGAAGGGAAATGGCAAATTCTCGTCTGCAAAAAATAATTCATGAAGCTGCAGCGTCTGCTGACTGCTACTGAACCATGTATGCATGTTGTGCCACATGCCATAAAGAGAAAACAAAACACGGAAACCAGGTGATCTCATTCCAGCACCCAGTGCCTGGCTACCCATCTCAGAACCAGAGCAGCAGTGCTCCCTGCAGGGGCTTAACATTTTGCCACAAATAAAACACACTGCAGGTTTTCGTGACAATAAAATGGCAAAGGGCCAAATGCTGAACAAAGGAGCTGCAGTCGGTTTGCTGCTTTGCTGCACCATCACTTGGCCACACGGTCCTTGGCCTCCTTACTATTTTTATCAGTGAAGTGGGAAAAAACAGAACCTACCTCCCCAAAGATGCAGCAGCAGCAGCTGTTGAACAGGAGCACTGGAGATGAGTAACTGTGCAGACGCTGCCAGCATCCTTGTGAATGCCTGACTGTAAATGAACAAGCTCCGCTTTGCACACCCAGGGATCTCAGGGTGGTCACTAACAACTCCGATATTACCTTTCTGATAAAACCCCACACTTTGGCCCAGCTCAGTGCTGGGACTGCTGCTGAAAGGCAGGTCCCTAGCCTGGGTTATTTCTCTCTGATTAGACCTTTCTCTTTTCCTTCTTGTAATGGCTTCTTGATTATCAAGAATAGCCAGATCGATCATGCCAAATGACTTCAGCCCCATTAGGGCTTTATCGGTGACTGAGAGCATCTGATTAGGTGCAAGGATAAAATCTCAGCCATACTTATGTCAACAGGATCCAGGGTTTTTCTCCATCTATGGTCCATCAGAGGCCACATAAATCTGCACTGTGTGAGGGTGTGATTTGCTCCTCAGGAGATGTCTCCTTATAGGAAGGCTCTCTGGGGAGTTCAGTTGAGTGCTCAGTTATGAAAACTGTTTAGAGGTTCCATGTCTGCTGCTCCAGACAGCAGTGACGCCCACACGGTGCAATGCCAGCCTGACTGCTGTTGTGCAAACTGTGAACACGCCTGGAACAGCACATCTGAAGTACCTGTACCGGGGCAGCATCTACCTATGGGCAGGGTACTGTGGCGCCCAGCAAATGGCACAGACACCATTAGGGCAATTCCTGGCTCCTTTTAACATGCCATCACCCACTCCATTGCCTACCATGTAAGCTTGGCAATGAGGGTTCAGACGTGCTCTTGCATTGGAGCACTTCAAGACAACTTCTTCCCTACTACTGAGGATTTGTAAGGGTTTTGCAGGAACCTAAACCATTCTGTCTCATGAAGACATTGCAAGAAACACACATCATAACAGTTTCATCTGTACTTCTTGTTTGGTTTGTAATTAAAAATCTGCTCGTTTTTAACTGGTGATTATTGGGAGAAGAAACATGTGAGGGAAGGACAGGACCTGGGGGGTTGCATCAAACTACTTATGTGTTTCTACATGAAGAGCTTGTTAATACAGAGGACATTTTTTTTACCTTAGCAATTTGCTCTGCCATTTGAAGACGTCCATCTAACTCACGTCTGATCTGTGCTGCTTGCTCATCTGGGTTGTCCAGCTGTATAAAAACAAAAAGCAAATCAAGGTGAAAAATTAACCAATGCAGCACCTTTAAAAGCAGTTCACTTCTTCAGGCTGACCATCTGTATTACACTATCAATTAAGCATAGCACAGAGGGAGCGGTGATGGGCCCTGATCTGGGACAGAGCCCCCAGAAAAGGACACATGCAATGTTCACCATCCCAAGACACGACTAGGGGACTGTGCAGACCTTGTTTTGATGCCTGCCCAGCTCTCTCCAGGGGCTGAGCATCCTCAACCCAAGGACTTACACCCACTTTGTCTTGTAAGCCTGATGGTGACTGTCTGAACCCCTGAAAAGCCGTGTGCTCTCCAGAGACTATCACTTCACTTGGGAACCCACAGCACCCCTGTGCTGGGGTGCAGGACACACAGCAGCTCCAGGTCACCAAGCCAAATACCCTCTGCCCCTGCTTGCCACCCAGAAAAACATGGAGGCTCAGAAGAAATGCACAGCAATAGCATTTGCTGATTTTCTTTCTTTTACCCCATATTGCTGCATCCCTGTTCTATCACCTGATTCATGCAGTTGGTTTTCCTGCAGCCTTCAGCAGAGATTATTTTTTTGTTTTGGCAACACAGCCCTGTGGTTCAGTGTTCAGCATTTTCTTGGCCCTGAAATGTCTTCTGAGGGTAAAATGTTGTTTCTGCCAGTTAAGTAAGCAATTACAGCACACGTGGAAGAGGCACGGTGACTGCTGCTAACAGTTTCCCACTAGTAGGACTCGGGGCAGATCTGTGATTTTTAGTAGGAATACATGGATTTAAATTACAAAACAACAAAAAAGCATAAAACCAAACGCGCCCCTGAAGAAGTCGATAGTTGCTGTAAGGAGGTGGCAATTTTATGCCTGCTTTCTAGACTCTGACCACTCTTTAGGCTCCTTTGGGGTTGTTTTGGTCACGGCACAAGACCAGGAACATGCAGCACTGGGGTGGTCACAGCACTGCTCCACCCACAAGGCACAAACTCAAACTTAGCATGGTGAAAAACCTCACAGTTTTGGTTCATTTACTTGAACAAACGTGACTTCAGACAGGAGGGCTGGTTCCTTCATCTGAATGTTGCCTTCGCTTGCAAAGTATCAGCCCTTCTGCCTACCAGCAAATGCAATTGCCCCAAAGCGCCATAGGTCAGCCTTTCCACCAGCCACTACACATAAGTGAGCTTTATTTGCTGGCTTTGGGCTGTGCTAACCACCTCCCTGGGTTTTATCCTCCTCCAGAGACAAACTGCTTGCCAGAAGAAGGGCTCGGCTGGCGCAGTGCAGTCTGGAAAGTTACAGCTACAACAACGACAAAAGTTTCAGTTCTCAGCCTGACAAACGATGAACCCATCCACTAGCGCTCCCTGGATGGGCTGAAATACACCACTTCTTTGTATATTTTTGTTTAGTTTTTTAAAGCCTCCATTACTGATCTAATTCAAGCAGGAAAACTGTGCAGTGTCCTGACCGTGATCCAAAACCACTGGAGCTTCAGTGACCTCTGCTGTGGCCACCCAGGTTTCATTCACACCGGCGGCACCACACCTTTGTATTCCTGACCCCCAAACTAGTACAGAGTCATGGACCCCTAGCATCTTTCAGGATTAGCTGCCCCCATTAACTTCTCCATGAACAAATACATCACACCACTGACCTCCACCGACGTGCAAGCACCTCTAAGAGCTGCTTCATTAAGGGTAGGAAATGTACAGTCCCAGTTTTCAATTTCTTTGCAACCGGCAAGCGGGGGTATTATTTGAATTCCATCAAAACTACAGTAATTGAGGTTAATCACACGCTACCCAAAATAGCTCACACGCTAAATTTAGAAATCAAGGATTCTGCTGTGGAGGAGAGCTGGTTTTGTGGTATGATAATGAGCCAGCAAACTGCCTCATTCTTTCTGCACTATCTTGATTTTGCAGATGTTTTCCAGTGATGCTACAGGTGTCAAAAACCATGCCAAGTGACGGCAGAAGATCATTTTTTCTTAGGAGGCAACAAGCATCCTAGGCAGCCTCCTTGGTTGTGGTTGAGTGGGTAAGGTGTTGCTTTTCAGGGCTGTGTTTCCCAAGATTAATCAGTGATGCCAAGCCAGGCAACTCATATCTAAAGGAAAAAAACAAAATATTTCCAGGCTGTATTTTCAATGACTCTGCACGATAGCTCCATAGCAAAACTTGATCTTTGGGAAAGCAATCACAGTCTGTTGTAGCCAACATAACATTTTCTTCTTGTTATCTCCAGAGAGGCACTAACAAGGCCGCCCTGCCCGCGGTCCCTGCGTGTCCCCCTGGCATATTCACGCACACGTCTGGTGACCAAGAGCAGCAGCCCGACAGCTCAGCCACTTACTGCTCCTCAGCCTGGGAAGGGCTCCTGCTGCCGGCAAAGCAAGCTGAGTACATTTACACAGCCATAACAATATATAGGGCCATTAAGAGAGTAATGTTGGTGCCCATAAAATATACTTTGCTTGTGAAGGCAAGGGGTAAATGTAAGGCGCGCTATCTAAGCCGGACCAAACATCCGAGTCAGGCAACACAGACCCTAGTATCATTAAAAAATATCATTAAAACTCAACTTCTTAGCTAGAGAAACAGCTGTATGCATGCCCACTTTGTATTCAAATACTTGACAGCCAAATATAGAAACGATTTACAAAGTCAAAGAGAAACTGAATTAGTTTCATTCTGCATTATGACTATGTTATGGGTGTGCTATGAATAAAGCAAAGATATAAATCATAAGGTCGCCCCAGTCAATTAAATGTGAAAAGTATTATAAATTTCAGTGTATATATGATTTCTCATATGTGCTGGGATTTTCTTCAGCAGCATGCTACAAATACATGAGGTACATAATTTGCAATTCTCAATTGATCATTACCCAGCTGCCTGCTGGTAAATTAGATGTTTTCATACGTCTACTGGCATACGACACTAGTTCTCTCTGCTTGCCCTGCTGAGATTTTCTACGTTGGTGTAATGGTTGCTAAAGTGAAAGAATAAAATTGATAAAAATTATGTAGATCAGATTCTGAGTGGAACCCCAAACTGACGAGCATCACGGCTAGCCCGTTGCTGAAGGCATTGCAGGGCACGTGCCGACTTTACCCCCTGGTGAATGTTCAACTGCAAGGAAAAGATCGGGCAGAAGACAGGGGGTTTTACATAGAAACTGCTAACAAGGAGTAATTTTTGATGGACACTAGTAAATGAAAGAGAGAGGTTAAATTTGTTCTTCATGCAAGTTTGACAATTTTAATCACTAGTAAGAACCAGCCACTAGTCTGCAGAAGCAACTATTTGCTTCTATGACCCCAAAACAAATTCACTGTGAGACTTTTCCTCACATTATCCCAGAGGGATGGAGGATAATCTCTCTACAGCTTTGAAAGGCAGAAACAGAGGCAAACAAACCCACCTAATAAAGTCCTAATATCTGCAATAAGACACACAGGCACCTACTAAATCCAGGCCTAAATTATTTGGTTGGTGTGTCAGAGACCTCCCACCTATTGCCCAACCTGAGCCTTGTAGTTTTTAAAGCCAGGAGCCCAAGCTCAGCAACGTTCACCCTGGGAAACACCAGAGACAGTTCAAGGACATGAACAGTGTTAAGGAAGACTTTAAGTTTCTGTGATTTTGGAGTCAAAGTGTTATATATTTAAATCTCCAGCTTCAGTTTATCACTGCTTAAAGCTGACGCACTTACAGTTGTAGCCCTGGCTCCAAATGTGATGCTGGGGTGGTGCAGGTTGCCTTCCTCTTTCCTTCTTTGTTATGCCCAAAGCCATTTTGCTGAGATGAACGCTTCAGACCGACCCGCCTGCTTAGGGACCGAGCAAGGTACGTCCCTCGTGCCATCGACACAGCCAACCCGCCCAGCCTGGGGACGATGCCGGTGACACAAATGACACATCGTACACAGCACTCGGTTGATAAGAGAAGAGTGGATCCAGCTGTGCCACCGAACACATATTGATGGGGCATGCTCCCACCAGACACCGGTGAGTTAAATGCAACGCAGGATCTATACCTATGCTCTGAGCTCCGCGCTGTTGGAAAACACACTGTTGTAAGCTATGAGGTTTCATAACGAAATAACGTTGTTGTAAGTTACAGGGGTTTACAATGAAACGACGTTGTTGTAAGCTATGAGGATTTATAATAACAGGATGCAACGTATAGATACAGTTTTCAAAGAACAGCCTGGTATTTATGCCATGTGCCATGGACGTGACAGGTATTGTCAGTGTAATTGCCATCAGCCCCAGCCAGAAACCATTGAGACCATTTAACAGTTTAATCCCTCCCTGTCAGTCAGTGCTAATGCTGATCCCCGCTTCCAGCCAGAGCAGCAAGCGTCACAACATCCGCGTTCCTGAAGCATCACTGGGGCCTGTCTGAAAGCATCTCCTCTCCCTTTGAGAAAAGTGACAATGTGGTGGTGAATCCAGCCGTCCTGCACTCCTGCAGAGAATAAACTGTTTGCAAAGAGGTTCTGGAAAACCACATTGGAAATGCTCTGGCAACGTGAATGCTGAGCTGCAGGAACCTACTCTGCGCTGCACTGGGAATGGAAACAAACTCAGCTCTTCACCTGCTGGAAATGAAAGCATTTAGACCAGGTCTTCATGAACCCCATCAGCTGTGCCTGTTTTCCCCCGCGGCAGCGTTGGCACCCAGTGACAGACGATCCCTCCGGTAAAGCCAAAGGCAAACACAGACGGGCTGTGACCGAGCAGGGTCTGCCCTGGCTGGGGACACTCTCAGCAGTCTCTAGCTTTCATTTTCTCTGCCCCTGTGTCCAGCACATCACCGTGCAGCCAGGGCGTATGAAAATCCCACTTTGTGAATGATTGTCCCTGAGCGGAGGACAAGGACAGAAGTTGTTAACTACTTGTGTCCTTCTTAAGCCTGACTTAAGTCCTTTCAAAACAAGTAACATAGCCAAATACCTGTGTCATGGACAGTTACAGCTGCCAAAAATCCAAAGGAGAAGGTCTCAAAGCATTTGTCCTTTGACACATCAGGAGCTCTGTAGCTCAGCAAATGGTTGATTAAGTATTTCAAAGCAAACATGCTGCATGTGAAGGCTTAACAAGATCACAATATAAGTGACAATTTCACAGCTTTGATGTAGGGCTTTAGGAGAGATCTTTGTCTCATAAAAGGTGGCTTCACTTTGTGGTGCACAAGGAGAGAAAATACTGAAAAATTCATAAGCCCCCCCATCAATTAATAATTAATCTATCAGCCCAGGTGTACTCACAGCTTGTGGTATCAGCACCATGGAGTGCTCCAGCTGAAAGAAACGGATGGCCCCCAGCGTCACTCACCACATGGAAGCCCTCAGTTTCTTACGGAAAAGCACAGTTCTATGAGATGAAGTGACACGAGACAGGACAGAGTGGCATGGTGAACCACACATGGCTGCCTAAGACACATATGTGTTGCCCTGGGCAACATGCTAATCCTCTGAGCAACAAATTGCAAGCCAAGGACCACTGGCCACCTTGGGGTCTGAAATGGGAGTGAGGAAGATGAAGCAAGGACAGCTTCCCTGTGTTATGCACCTCCATGTGTAAACAAAACTGGCAGCATCAGCACATCCCGACCGTGGATTCAGCAACTGTCATTGATATCGTTGGAGGGAGGATATTGGAAGAGCTGGAGGGAACCAGGAGGACACATCCTCTCTGCACTGCAACCCATACTATCCCCATTCATCCTGGGAGGACCACTGTCCTTGTTCCACTGCATGACAGGGATGCTCAGGGCCACCTCTCTGACCAGTCACACTTCCCCAAATCAATCTTTTAGACTTTAAGTCATGCAGAGCATTTCTAGCACAATGTAAAATTCCCCTTAATTCAAGGAATTACAATCTGTGCCTATGACTTCACCAAAATTTTCTTTTTCCCTCCTGTCAGCCCCAGCTCCTCACATTGCCCTGGGGCTTCAGCATCCCAAAAGGTGACAACCCCCCTCTCCTGGGGAAGAGCCCACACCATTTTCCTCCTCTGTAGGTAAAAGCAGCCCTGCTGCAGGATTTCAATTGCAACCAACTGCAGCTGCACATTATCGGCTGTTTGCTGCGGATGGGCGCCTGCTCCCATTATCCTGGCAAGCTCCTGGGTTATCTAATGAACCACTGCTGCCATGAGACAGCAGTCAGGGGATCCTGGGGGGTGATTTAAAACACCAGAAAGGACTTGGATAATTCAGTAAGGGCTGACGCTTCCCTCTCGAAGAGAAATCTTATTTCATGGTTTGTAAATTTTAGGGTTGCACTAGACTCGTCGGTGAAAATACTCCCTGGGTTGTACAGCGGCTCCTCCTTGCCCAAGTGCTGAATCTTATAATGCTGCAATAAATCTCTGTGCTTCACCAGCCACCTGGGCTGCCTGGGTGTTTGCCTATCACATCCCCTGGCAGATGCTTCACCAGGCGAGGTCAAGAGGTTGACCCTCAAGTTAACTCCAGTCTAAACACTGCTTTCTGGATAGCTGTTCACCCCACAAGCTGAGCCGATTTCCATCATATTTCAGAGGAACACTGGTGGGACGTGCGGGTAGAGGTTTCTCATGCCCTCCTTGCTGCCAGGAGCAGCACCCATGGGTATCCACTGCTCATCTGCAGAGAAATGATGAATCAACTGGCACGTGCAGGTGGCGCAGTAAGGGCAGACAGGCAATTGGCACAGATCCTGAGCAGGAAAAGTAGACAAATCCCTGCCCCATCTCTGTTGTGGACCTGCCTAGCACCATTCCCCATCACAGATTTGCAATGCTACACCACAAGGCTGAGGAAAGCTGAGACAAGCAAACCCAGCATGCAGCTTTCCAGCAGGTTGTGCAAAGATACCTCTGGATTTATGGGTAATGATAAAACAAAGTAAATTAAATTCCAGATTCAGCAAAACAGGGAGGGGAAGAAAAAGCACTGCCTGCCTTTGCAAATGTTTTGCAAGCTGTTAAGAGAAGGGATGGCATAGCAATTCCACTCAAAAGGCATGTCCATTCCATCTGTGGCCAGAGAACTTCTGAACCCTGCAAATCCCTCTGCAAGATCATCTGTGTGAGGTGTACAGCACTGAAAGGGCTTAAAAACTAAGCTGTCCAGAGGCTCTGACCTCTGAGCATGCCTTAATACCCCCTTCTTATGGCATTGCATAAGGGCGATTGAAGGCATGTGGGCAGCGTACCCTGAGCTACTGCACCACAAAAGAAACCAGAGCTCTGGCTGGTTGATGCAGCCCGAGGTAGATCACTACATTTAGCTTGCTTGTGTTTCCTTACAGTTTATCACATGCTGAATTTCACATCAGTTAACAGGAAGAGAATCACCTGAATTTGCCCCACACAACAATAAACTACTCTTAAGTTCCAATAAATATGGACAGCTAGAATTAACTGCAATTAACTCATCCCAATCATCACAGAAGAAAGATCTACATACCCTCAAATCCTCATCTTTTGCTTAAAAGTTTAATGGTGGATACATTTGTCATGTAATGCACAGTGGGCTTTGGCCTTTGGAGTTAAAGCAATTGGCATGAGATTCTGGTCCAGCAAAGCTGCAGTCTCTTCACACTCAATTAAAGGTGATTAAAGGTGACAGAATAAGATGCGGGAACATCTCCAACAATATCTATGGAACAGGCAGGGCAGGGCAGGGCCAAGGTTTCTACATAGGAACTCACAGCACCTTTAAAAGTTCCCCACACTGTGCTGAAATGTGCTCGGGGCCAAGGTCTCAATTCCTGTTGATTCAAGCAGGGAACTCAGATTTTTCTTGCTCTTTCATCACCATATCGAGGGATTTTCAACTGATCGCCATGGCTGCAGCATCTGAAATTCCTCCACAAATGCAAAGTGGCAGCTTCTGATGTGCTTCAGAGAGTCACAGCATATTTACACGCTTCAGGTCAAAACCTGTACTTGCTGATGTCTGGCAGAGGAGAGTATTTGGGGATGAGAAGGCGTCCTGGTTCGTGCAGTGGCACAGTGATAGATGCCTTTCTGCAGAAATCTGAGCAAAGAACTGGCAGAGACTTTGGCCACCAAGAGCAAGGCTTTAGCTCTCTTTTATGCCAAACAACCTGATATCAGTAGAAAAGAAGGAGAGAGAATGTAGAGGGAAGGTTACAACTCCCACTTTTTCAAGGACTAAGATAGAAAATATTGCAATGTTGCCCATTACAGTTTGTTTTGGTATTTGTGAACTTTAGATTATCACAGCCAGAGACCATTCTCCTGAATGGATCGATGCGTTTCACACTGGTTTGACACAGCAAACCTTCTCATGACATCAGGTAAAAAACAGTTCAGAGAATTAAGCTTCTAGGCAACAAATCCTCAGCAGGCAAAGAGGTCGCTACATGTTCTCAGTGGACGGCATCCCAAGGGAGCTGAAGTTGCTGGTCCAGCCTGTGACTAGGACCACGCTTCTCCAGAAATCTCTGTATAGGTCACCATTAGACCCCTTCCTCCAGCAAATGAAAACTGAAAGGGAACTTCCACAGCAGACCCAGCAATTTTCAAACCCTCCAGGTTGCATCTAACACTGTATTAAATAGTATCAAGTCATCAAAATCCACAAAAGAAACACCACATCCCTAAGTCCCTTTGGTCAATACATAACAACAACTATTAATGATTAAAAGTAATCATTATTATGATGCTACATTACTATGTTATGCTCATTAAAAGGTCAAGTCCTTGCCTTTCATAGAACAGTGTGATAAGAGTCATTCAAAAGTTTCTGCCCTTGAAGAACCAGTGGCAGGAAATGGATGTACAGCACCTCTGAGAAGGGCTATGTGGAGCCACAAGCTGTCGTGTGGGATTTAACCCCGCACAATACCCTTGTGAGATGCTCTGGCACCTGCATTAAGATCAAGGATGTGAGAAGAATTGAAGTAGACAGAGAAAAGCATTGAGAGGCACAGTTACGAAGAAACAAACACAGGGAGCAAAAATGGGATGCTTTTAAAAGCAGCTAGTCCGTAAGGTGGGAGGAGGAGGAGTTCAGCATGTAGTACCGCGTGGGGGGAGATCTTAGCAGATGGGGCAGGTCTTCCCATGGGGTACGCTGTCCTCATTACTTACTGGTGAGGATGGTCAGCCTAGCAAGCCATCTAAGCAATGCGGAAAATGCTGTTATGTGTCCATATTAAATGTAAGAGAAATAATTTATGTGTACAGATACTATAACAACTACAGAAGAAGATGCTTCAGCCTGGCAGCAGCAGCTCCTACAAAGCAGCAGGACACCCCATCTCCTTTTGCATGGCAGCCCATGAGGCACAGCATGGCTGCTCCAGCTTTGCCCTAACCAGCTCAAACTGTGCCAGTTGTGAAGCTGGGACACAGATGGGGTATTGAACCATCCCACCATGAAGCTGGGCTACACGCGTGCCCAGTTGACCCCTGACATCCCTCCCATTGGCTGAGTGAGCCGTGATGGTGCTTGTCAGCTCCAGCCAGACCTGCTGCAGTCACCCAGCACACAGCAGCACAAGCATCGCAGGGGGTTGTGGTTGTGCCCCAAAGGACAGGGCAGTGCTGCTCCCCAGGGAGACAAACCCCAACCGCAATTACCCACCAAAGTCCAGAGGGTGCTTTGTGCATCCCTCCCCACGGTTGGATGCTGCTGCTGCAGGCTGGCACCTCACGGGTGTCCTGAGCACTGTTGAACCTGTGTGCAAGACACAGCTCCCAGGCAGCTCTGCAGAACATCTCACGGTGGATGTGGCTGGGGACCTGACTGGAGGGACACCCCTCTGCCTCCTGCCCCCGGGACCTCGCTCAGCACATCCATGGATGGAGGAGCCACAGCTGAGAGCCCAGCAGGTGCAAAGCTGAAGATGTTCAGTCTCTTACCCTTCATTACATCAACCCTGCAAGGAGACCCACCAAGACAAATACCTATATCTGCTGGGCATGGACCACATGCAGCCCTGCATGGGTACAGGAGGATGGGGAGAAGGCATCCCCTGTGAGAACAGGGATGGGCTTTCAGTGTCCTGGGTGAAAAGTCCTCGAAAATGCTACAGTTTAAAATTCCTCCTAGTCTAAAAGCCATTACCCTCCATATCTCATATGGATGTTCAAAGCAGTCTCCGGGAACACAGCAATAATACATATGTGCAGCATCACAAGTGTCGAGTCTTCACCGTGTTACCACGCTGCAGATAATAAACATTTTCCTCTTGGCGGGAAGACAAATGAATGCTAATGGCTTTGCCGACCATAACACACAGACAGCACTGGCTACAGACCTCAATTCCTGACACATCAGCTGTAAGAGGCAACAGTCTTTAGATAACAGAGCACTGAGGCTTCAGGGGCTCCCACCAGACCTGGCGCACAGCAGCGAGAACAATTAGGTTTTTTCCAGAATGTGTTTCGCATGTAACAGAAAATATTAACTCGTGTTACAAATATTTATAAAAAGTCAGACATAATTAAGCTATTTGCAATTGAAAATTAATAATCTAAAAATTCAGCCATGTAGACAGACAGCGTTAAATATAACTGCAGTTAATGTGAGCTGATTTAAATAGACATAGTACAGCAGCAACAGAAAAAGGCAGTCGATCACGTTCCCTGTCATTAACATCCTTCTCCACGTGGAATACTATCATATGGAGCTTTCGAGCTGCTCTGCTGTCCAGGCCGCCCTGCACCCTCAGCCCCAGGCAGCAGCGATCACCACGAGATGGCGAATGGAGCTGGTGAGTATTGCAGAACCCTGTCTGCAGCCCCACGCAGCTCGCTCACAGGCTCTTCACAGACTCGGTGAGAGATGTGTACCCCAACATCTCGTGTACGGGGGGAACAAGGCAAAAAAGCAGCTGGTGCCACTCTGAGTGTCCTGCTCTGCGTTCAGGAAAGCATCACTAACTTTCCTTCAGCCCCCACTCCGGGTTTTACTTGCTACCTCTTAATTATCTTTCCCTAGAGCTCATTGTGGATACAGCCTCAAAGCAAAGACGTTCCATCCCCAAAAGGTGGAGAGCTGTTTTTCACGCTGCTTTACTCGTTATTCTTTGCATTTAAAGCCAAAGAAAACAGTAATTGCCCAACACCTTCGTGCCAGCTCAGGCCAGACTACCTCAGCTTTGGTACGTACCAGGATGCAACACAGCTGGAGAAGATGGAGAAGCACCCACCACCCATGAACCCTGGAGGGGAAGCCCACCCTGGGAGGGCAGGCAAGGACAGGACAGGATGGGATGGGATGCTGGGGGAGATGACACAGTCCTCCGCAGCAGAGTTTCAAAAACAAAAGATGATCGAGTTTAAGATGGGACATGGGCTGGGTGGTGGGTCAGGCCTCACTGTCGCTGCACAGTAATTCTTCCAGACAGCTCCTCTGCAAGGAGCACTCTACCTCCTGTTGCTTGATGAAATGAGGTTTATTTCAAACTACATTCAGCAAGGCATGACCTTTTTCCTTTGAAATTGTCACCAGGGCAGGAGGCTTTGGCTTACAGAGCTCGGTAAAATATATTGGACACTCTGAGAGTACAGAATTATAGTCTCTGCTATTGTTGAGGTCTCTTGGTGCTTCCTGAATGGCAGCACATTGCAAAAATAAGGTGATAACCTGCTCTCTCTGATCCAATTTCATCTATATTGTATCCCCAGTCTTCCCTTTAAGCTTCCACGGAGGGCAACACACTTCTTATGTAGAAAAGACATGCAAGAGAGTGCAGAACGTGCAGCTGGAATCCAGCTGTGAGCTGGAGTGCAACCATAACTGCAGGTCCACAGTGTTGGTACCTCCCCATTTCAGATGGCAGCTGAAGTTCTTTTAGAAATTAAGAAAATGAAGAGATTAAAGAGAAAAGCACCACTTGAAGCATTCTCATGGGATTCAACTCTTTTTGCATTCTGCTCCATAACCAGGTCAAAACTACACTACTAGAGCCACCCTGTTACCACTATAAACCACAGGAACACACACACACAGAACCTACAAATGAAACTTCTCCCCTCTGTTTCTTGTTATTAAGTAAGTAGTTTGTTAAAGCAGATCTGTGGAAATCAAGAGAGGAAACCAGTGCTCAGGGCAGTGTAAAAACTAATGTGTGTGCAGGCACTCACAGGGTCAGATTGCGCCCTGGCTGCGTCTTCCTTGGTGGCCATCCGTCCCTCCAGCTGGAATTACAGGGATAAACAACAGGGAAAAGCAGCTTCTGAAGGGACTGATGGCCCAAATGCTGTGAACTGTTAAGGAAGGTGGAGGAGGTGAGCAAGAGAGCTCATGTTGGGAACTGGCACAGCTGGGAAACGCTCTGATACCTGCCTGTGGTGCTTTGCAGATGCAAGGGAATCAACTGAGGATCATGCTGTGACCTCACATGAAAGCTGAGGGAGTAACAGAATCATCTGGCTTACAGGCTGAGCAAAATCCACAACAGATCCCACCCCCTCAAAAAGCATTCTTTTTCAGACAGTCTTCCTTACTACGTTTTTTGCAATGTAAAAAATCTAAGCTGTTCTGTTTCTGAGACACTTAGATCCATCTCAAATCCATTCACTCACTCTTTTTGAGGAGGGGTTTAGAGTGGAGGCTAAAATATTGCTGAAACTACTAGTTCCTTGAAATTCTGAAAAATGCTTCATTCATCCCAAATCTACCTACGTTACGAACCGCATGGAAGGTCACTCTGCTCCGCGGGATGCGTTTGCTGAAAACAGAAATGTGAGGTTCCCTCTTCCCTATGCCACTGGGAGAAAACCAGCAATCCTCCCCCATCTTCACACCCAGCAGAACACCTCCCAGCTGTGCCAGATGTGCGCCTTCTGTTACAGGTGAAATGGAGTGGGCAAGAAAGCAGCAGGTTCTGCAAGATGCTGCCTGTGCAGATCAGTTGGAGAGGCTACAAGTACCTAAGCATGGGGAGGGGAAAAATGGGCAAAGCAGAAAATCCCTCTCTTTCCATGTAATTATTGCTCCTCTCCAGCTAAGCCCGCTTGCCCATCAGGCAAGAACACGTGCCAGTGCTGGGGCAGAGGCGATGCCCACGTGCAGTTCTGCTGGCAGAGCCCCCAGCTGCGTTCACACACCTCCCCGTGCTCACTGCCACAGAAACCCGGTACAGACCTGTCACTGCTCTGTGCCAACCATCTTCTCCGCAGGTGCCCTCCGAAATCAGCGCAGGGGACATCTGCAAAGGCTGGTTTGCCAGGCTGGCACAGCACTGAGGGTAATCACCTTCTGTCCCCACCCCGACCATCACACAGAGTTATTCAGGTTTATGCTGCTGGCAGCTGTCTTGATTGCACAATGACACACACTAAAAATATTTGTCGTTTGGACTAGATTTCACTTTTTAAAAATGTATAACAAATAGTTATATGCTCAGCACAAACCTTATAGCTTCTGAGCAGATGGGAATTTGTAACAAACTTCATCTGGCAAAACAGCGTCCCCTCGTCTGCCATCATCTCACCTGTACTGCGTGGCCACGCAGCACTGAGCGTTCTGTGCATCTCAGTCCTGCTTCCTAATGCAGGTATTTTCGTACCAAAAGCGTTTAGCTGGCGGTGACCAGGGAGCAGCTCCAATCCGCCTGCCCACAGGGCTGCTTTGCAAAGCCCACCACAACTTTGCTGCAGACTGAAGTGAAATAATCAGCCTAGACAGCGAGGAAGTTAAATAACAGAACTGTCTTGTATTCAGCTATAAAGCTGATACTTTCAAACAGGTGTCCGAAACCTGCCCAGAGGCTGATGGGCTCTGAGCCTGAAATGAACTACTAGCCCCTTCCATGCAATCTCCTGTATAACCCTAGGAAATCTCAGCCTATGGTTCCTACGGCCATACCCTCCACTCAAACTCAAGCTTATCTGATAGAAAAAATCCGGTGTATCCTTCAGGAGACTGAAAGGCTGTCGCAGCCTTTGCCCATTCCTTCCAGTCCTGACTATCAGAAGCGCAGCTGACAGCATCGGCTTTGATCTCGCGATTTTGCTGCACTTGTACATGCACAGTTAAAGATCGCTCCAACACATTTGCAAACTGATCAAATTACTTGGACTGTTTCCCCAGATGAGTTCAACTGTTAGTCCTTCCTTATCTTTCCACATGACTCCCAAGAGCTTTTCAACACATTTTTATAGCACAGATCCCAGATCTGGATATAGCAGAGGTCTTTTCTGTCCAACAGACTTTGTCCCTGTTGATTTCCAGTTACATCTGGTTTAATGCTATCAATGGACATTTACTCCTTTTCCAGCAGGACTTCATTTGACCCATTTTTCTTTCCCTCCGCTCCCCAGCATCCCTCACCAGCAGCCTGACAGATCCCTCCTCAGCAGCCTCCACACAGGAGTTTTGTTATTAATGATTCTTATGAACTCTCTGTCTTTGAACAGAAGCGATTTACTTCTGATCAGTGTCTGGCATCCAGTAATTTCGTGCAACAGTGGATAGAGATTCCCTCCTGCTGTGGCATACTGGGACAGCACAGAGCCTTAGGGAGACAGATGTGCTCGTTCTCCTGTCCTCGCACCCTGTGCTGCCCTTCCCACATCGTCTCCTGCATCCATCACTGCCCCGACTGCGGACGAGATGGAATCTGAGGAGACACCAGCTCTCCCAGACATCAGGGTGAGTCACTGACTCGCAGTGGTTCAACATGGTGCTTCACCTGACAGACCAATAATACCTGACACCGCGTAACTTTACGCAGTGATAATCACCAGTCTGGCCTAAAGAAAACATACATCGTCATCATTCAGAAAATCACCCTTATTTTGAAGCAAAGCAGATCTTTCCAGGATCATTAATGACAATGCTCAGATTGGGCCCATACTCTAAAGTTACAACGCCAGTGTTTCTGCTGGTATATTTGGGATAGAAATAGATTTTTTTGTTGCTTTTGTTCATTTATGTTACTTATGTTTTAAGCCATACAATGGATGAAGCTGCAACTAGCATTATGATAGGAAAGTTTAATGATCCCAATTATCTCTTCAAATGTATCTTTGGCTATTTTCATCCATAGAAATAAAAATTCCACTGGCTGCCAGACATCCTCAGCTGTTTTGCAATCACCATACATAAAGGCAGAACAGATTGGCCAAGCTGCGACCCTGAACAATTGCCTATGTTAAGTGGTAGTAAAGAAGATCAGGAGTTACAGGGCTGGCAGAAGTGACGCACGGGAAAGGAGCAGAGTCACCTCCTGCCACCGAGCAGGTGGTGCTGGTGGAGGCTCCAGACCTGCCACCCGGGGAGAACAGCAGCATCTCAGGTAGCCAAACCATTAGCAAAAACAGTGGCCAGTTTTCTCCTCTCACTTTGCTAAGGACCACAATGTCAGCTGGGACTTCCCAGGAGAAAGCTGTTGTACCAGCCTCGAAGAAACCACGCGGTTCTCATCGCGAATACTGAAGATGTTCATGGGAAACGCAGAGTTTGAAACAGATATTTTTCCAAATACTGCTGCTGCATACTCACAACTGGTCACTGTAATTTTTATTGTGATCTCTGGTAGCATATAAACCGGTATTTAGAGTGCATTGCTCTTCTGTTAATCTAACCTGTATTATCCTCTCTAACTCCATTCCCCTCAAGCAGATCCAAACCATGCTGCTCTTGTCTGACCTGCCAGTCACTCTCCTCCACAAAGTTATTTTGGAATCATTTTGACAGTGGCAGCCACAGCTCCTTCAGCTAATTTACCCTCAGTTGCTACTTAACCATCTGAGCACAACTGTTCCCAGCCAAAATCCACTGCTAGGGAGAAAAATGCCAAGTGATGAAAAAAAATCCACAAGAAGAAAGGTGAAGGAAGAATCAAGTAAAAAAGTGACTGAAAATGGCTGTTCGATATTTTACATTTTTGACAATTTGTGTATGCACAGGGAGGGAAGGTAGGGTAGGGAAAGAGACTTCAAGCCACAAGAGCACAATGGGTACAGTGATGAGGAACTGTTGCTGATATTACATCCTGCATCAGAATTAAAGATCACTGGATTTTAATGCAAAATAAAACATTTCACAAATGATAGTCTCATCAAACATAACAGGCATCACCTGATTTAATAAAACTACTGTGTGAATAATTTCTCCATGAAACTGCATCTCTGTTTTGCAGCTATTTCATCAGTCCTGGTCTCAGCTCTGCACGCAAGACTCCTGGTAATGGCAGCCGAACACATGCCTGCAGTTCATTTCACCAGTGTTGCACAACATGAGCTCGCCAGCAAACTGGCAGAAATATCAGCAGGATAAATGACTGCTGTCGAGAACAAATAATAGACCATTTCATTACTCTACTATTAGAATTCTATAATTTAAAGCACCCAAAAGACTTTCTCACTGTCATTTCTGGACTTAGCTAGATCACAAAAACAGTTAGTTATGTTTAGTAAAATGCTCCACAAAAGCAAACAGCTCATGGTCCTCAGCTTGGGAACAAGGAAATTCTTCACTGATGCTCCTTCCGCTAAGGAACAACCAAGGAGTAAAGCCTTAAGCTCGACGTTTCCTGCCGGCGTCCTACTGCAATCTGTTACCTGCCAAGATCTCCTGGCCTTGTCAGTGACCTGGTATTCCCCGGATGTTTTACCTTTTCATGTTGATACCTGGAGCCAAATACCCTCAGTATGTTGACCAATTCCCCTTCCTGTGGTATAATGAGGACTGGAGACCTGCAAGATCACTGCTGTTCCCAGCAGAGCTGTAAACACAGGCAGCAGTCGGTCAAGATGCAGAAATGAGCACCGGGCACATCCCAGCACCCACAAGAACGAGTATGTACATTCAACCAATGCTCAGCAGGGAGTTGGGCAAAGTCTCTGTGTGCTTCTCCATGGGTCATGGTCACTGTGTTTCCTTTCTCCCCAGCACCTTTAGTCACTGCAAACCTCTTGCCCCTGGCAGCACGCTCAGAAGAAGACAGCAAAATTAAGCATCTGCACTTTGTTCTCCATTGTTGTGGGAAATGCCTATAATTTGAACTGGACCCTTCTCTGCACACTCTAATAAGGCTCGAGCACAAACACATGAGCAGGCAGCTCAGCTCCATCAGTGCCCAGGAGCCTTGGTTGGAGCTCAGTGACACAAGGACATCCCGAGGTTCCACCTCCAATCCTCAGCCCGCACTGCGCTCTCCTGGGCCACAAGCACTTGGGGCTCACACACAGCCGTGCTGGGAAACTCTGCTCACTTCCCTGATGTAGCTATCGATGTCAAATATCTACAGTCCTCAGCTTCACAGCATCTCCAGCAAAACACAGGTGTCCCTCAAGTCTGACTTCAAGCTGGCTGCTCAAGAGGTTTACGCCTCTCTCCCTTGTCTTCTAAGCCTTCCCATATTATATGGGGAACTTCAGCTCGATATTGCCTTTGATCTCAAAATCCTCTTTGGAAGGAATGGTTGTTACACCATCATACTCTGTTAAATTGGCGAATGCGATTGTGTTTCCCCTTTTGTTGCAATGACGTTTCTACAAAGACTTCATACTGAATAACAAAGCGTATTGTGCCATCACCTCCTCATCTTCTTACTGTCCTCTATTTCAGAGACAAAAGAACTGGACCTAAGGCTACAACACATGAAAAACACATGCACAGATCATTCCTGCTAGGAGAGATCACTGCCGCCCTGCATTATGCAGTAAAGTCTGTGCAATAGAGGCCAGCACTGTTTTTATTTGACGTTGAGCTATTATAGCTGCCTTTTAAATACATGAGAGGCTGTGTTTGAAGCTCTCTCGCATCCAGTTCCCTATTGAACTCGCACTGTAATATCTCACAAAACATGAGCAGAATCCAGAAAAAAAATGTAGTATACTGAATATGAAAACTCAACACTGAAGCAGAGGTAAGGAATAGCTTACATAAGTTGCATTCCCTGTAGTTTGGGATATTGAGACTGATCCTTTGAAATGCGTGAAATCTAGTTTGTTGATCATTTCCAAATTTACAGTCAGCTCAGTGGGAACAAATACATACTTACTTTGATATCTTTTTGAAGAAAATTCTCGGCACGTCATTTCTCTTAAGAAATATACCTCTTCTCTTTTTATTTCGGTACTTTTTTAGATGCAAACTGGAAGATTAACCCAGCTCTATTTTATATTCATGGAGTACTTTCTATGGTCTGATCCATCTGACTCCCAAAGTATCTTCTGAATTAAAATGACACTGTCTATCACATCCCAAGCTGTGGCATGAAGTGTTTGTCAAGTAACAAGGAAACACTGGTAATCTGAAGAATGAAATGTAGGGAATGGAGGAAAGGACAGGTGAAAGATATTTAAAAAAAAAAAAATCATTCTCTTTTCTGGAATACTGAACATAATATGAATTGCAAAGGAGTAGAAGCAACCTTGGAGAAATCACATCTTTCAGAAATAAGATTAGAGAAAACTCAGTAAAATATTAATGCAGAACTTTCAAAATATTCGCTTAGTGGATGATGTGTGTCACAAGAATGATCTCCCTATCTAAGATGATGAAAAGAAAACTGAAAGCAGAGTGTGTAACATTAGGCTAGCACAGCTCAGTGAAAACCAGTCTAGGTTCTCTGACCAGACATTGCTTGTTGAAATGAAGACCCTGAAGCTCTGGCACAAGCCTCCAGCACAACCACATACAATCCCTGCTATGTGTGACTATCTTTCCATTTTTCTCATGAGATAGGCATTGAAAGGTCCCCAGGAGAGCACTAGGATTTCTGTGATAAAACACATGAGTGAGGGTTGAAATGCTGCAAAGCACTCAGGTTTTTCATGCGGAATTCAAATTAGATTTAAAGACCTACGAGCAAAATTAAATTCTAGGGTTGCATTGTATTTCCAGTTAAAAGGAAGAGAACGAGAGGGATTAACACAGTGCAGGGTCATGCACCAGTTATGTCTTATTAAGTATTCCAGCCTTCCTTGAGATAAGCATCACATATGGGTTCTTTTGCAGTTAGCAGTTCCTTGCTTAAAGAGAGAGAGGTCTGGATAACACCCCTTCTGTCTCCCAGGGCCTCCTGGGCTGATTGACAGGAACGTGTACTGCAGGGAACAAATGCTGCTCAAAGGAAAAACAAGATTACTTTCTTTGAAGAGGGCTAGTGGGGTCATTTCTTCGTCACGTCTTCTGCTCACCATCTCTGGTTGAGGGAAAGACAAACAGGAGGAGTGACATTTTTCTTTCCTAATAAAACACAGGACATGCTAGAAACTGGTTTTTACTTATGGTGGCTTGCACTGAATTCAGGGCAGCAAGAGGGATTGCTCAAAATAAGCATAGCATTTTGAGAGTCGAATCCCACCTCTGGGAATCAGACCATGTGGAAGCCCAACTCAGAATCTGTGCTACAATCTACTTCAGTTACATTTCGTGCTGTTTTTTGAGGGAGAGATTAGCAATAAACATCTGAATCTATGTATCACCTTCGGCTACTGCCCCCTCCATGATGGACCATGTTTGGCTTCTTGGGCAGACCGACCAGGTGTTTTGAGGCTGGGCCATCCTGAGCAGTGCCAATGTGCCCATGAAATTGCTGGGTCTTTCAGTGCAAAGCGGTTTCCCTGAATTCAACAGCTTCTCCACTTGCTCCCCCATTTCTCATCAGTAGTCTCCTCTCTGCCAATACAAAGTGAACACCTTTTGTGCCATCCCAAATTTCCTCTCCACCGAAATGGTTTCAAGCTATAACACCCAAACATTGTCACATTGAATGATGCTTAAGAACCTTTCCTACTTCTGTAGCTACTACAAAACCTTCCTCACTGCTTCTGCACCTCCCTCTACACCGCAGTGCCAGGAGAGGTCCATCTTCCTGGCCCTCTCCTCTGCTCTATCCCTACACCAAAGCTGAGAAATGGAACCCACCAGGTGCTCACAGAGGCAGCAGACACCAGAAGAGCTCTCTCAGCTAATAATCTCAGCTGTTTCCCTTCCCAGAGACCTCTGCAAGTCTGCAAAAGGCAGCATCAGCAGATCAGCACATCAACAGCTACTTCAGTCCTCCCTACTTTCACCTAATTGCTCCTACCTAGAGCCAGGAATTCACCACTCAACTTATTTTTTCCAGAATGCAAGGTGGTGGTAGGGAAATTGAATTGTATTAATAAACATCTGTTTCAAATGATGCTCCTGATCCGATGGAAAAAAAAAATCTGGCTAAGAAGCAGGAAAGTCATGTCAATAACTACATTTTCAGCGAAATAGGAGAATTAGCAGTCCCTAAATAGAGGGGTTCAGGTAGATCGAAAATGTTAAGTTATTGATATTTTATAAGGTAACCATGGTTATTTTTTTATGTATTCCTTTGCAGCATGAATGCAGATGATGAAAAGTATTCATGGGCCAACTGAAACAAAAATAAAACTGAAGAGATACTTTGATGGTAATTTAAACCTTAAACTGTGGAAATTAACCAGTCCACACAGACAACGAAGAACATTCAGCTGACACTGCACCACAAAACCCCCTTGCTAAATACATGAATAAAAACCATTTCACAAACGATGAACATCTTGAAAAATCAACCTGACTTTAGCCCTAACGCACCTGCAGGGATCAATATTGCTGGAGCAGGACAGATCTGGTCCAAAACGTGAAGTTGCCCTTGTGGCCCCTGGATAAAGCACAACTGTTTCCGATTTAATTGGTATGAGCTGCTGGAAATGCAGCAGACCACTGGTCCTGGTGTGTCGCAGCCCCTCGGTGCTGCCCAGCAAGGGATCATAAACAGTCTGGATGCATTAGCAGAGGGTGCCCAATTGTGACAATTAACAACTGAGTGCTCTATTAAGCAAACTGAAACAGGGCTTTGGCTCAGAGACTTTCGCAGCAAATCAGGAATTAAATCCATCTCCAGAATCCTGTGGCGGAGGGGCTCCCAGCAGCCAAAATGTTTTGCGTGGCAGCAAAGAGCAGAAATAAGAGGCTGCTCCTCTGCTCTAGAACCAGTCTAGATGCTGAAAACATTTTCTGTCCCTTAAATAACGCACCATAACCAGTCACTGCTTGTTTCGGTGGAACAAGTGACATTTGGCTGTGGAGAGGTATCCACACCCCTAAACCCGGAGGGAAGGCTGGCAGGAGGTAGCGTGGGAAGGATTCAGCGCAGAACGGTTCTTCAAATAAACATCTTTGGGTAGTGTTAGAAGAAAATGACTGACTTTTCCTCTGCAAGTCTATTGTTGCATGACATTATAATTTATCTTCTAAACATTTGCTCTTTGGTTGCACACTCTAGCCTGGTTTCTGTAAAGCGACTGTAAAACCAGAAGATGTCCACAGTAGGACCAGAACTCAAAGTTCCTAGAGCACGAAAACATACATCCCCAACTGGCAGATAACAGGGTTAAAACACCCTCTGATTAAATGAAAGCATCTTTAATTAGTTTAATTGACCATGCCTCAGCCAAGACCATCTGCTCAGCAGCATTTGCCTGCTCTTTGCAGGAGCGATTGATCAGCCATAGCTAGAGAATACAGCATTAGGCTACATCAGATTTATTTTGTTTAATAGAAGAGCTAATTTGCTTGAAATTTAATTACAGGGGCCAAGATTGCTCTCTAAGTCTGTAACAGCACAGAACATAAGCTGATCCTACAGCTCACGGATGTAGGTACATACGTGTCTGTGTGAATCAGACACATGGTGCTGACAGCTGGGGTGAGCGGGTCCCACCCTGGTAGAGAGTGATCGCTGCATTTTCCTCCTCAAAAGGCAGCAGCATGTGGCACACTGCTGGGCTGGCAGTGCCACCCTGCTTGCCACCTTGTCCCCCTCCAACTGTTCTGAGCTCCTCCCTGCAGCTCTCCATAGGATGCTGCATGGGAGCGGGTGTCGGATGTGGGAGCAGACAGATGTCCCATCTCAACCACTTCTCCTGTTACTGATTATAAAGACACTAAGTGATGCAGGGTCACTGTTTTTGCAGTGCGTTGGACCAACAGGGACAATCGGGGGACTGATCTGTACCTCCTGGGTGATATCCATCAGCAAACCTCTCCCAAACGGGGTTGCTGGCAGCCAAGGGTCCAGCAGAGCCAGACATCACACTCACCCCATCCCTGACATCGCACTGTCCCTCTCAGTTTCTCTGCCCTCCCATTCCAACATCATTCTTTAAAATATCACACCAAAGAAGGGCAATTGCTCCTCCTCCCTGAAGGACCACGTGTATCTGTGTGGCGTTACCATGAAGGGGAAAATTTAATTCACTTCCCAAGGCTTTTCCGTTTTCCAATTTCCCATCAGGCGCTAAATCACTGCTGACTTTGGGAGATGCTCGAGCCCTGACAGGCATGCTGCAGCTGCCACTGCCTGGTACAGGAGTAATTACAACCCTGCAGAAGGCTCCAGGCTGCCATTTCTGTTTCCATGGAAATAAATACTGAATTACTGAAAACAGAGTATGATGCTTTATGGATTTTGAGGCTTTTCATCATCTCAAAACCACCTTAACCCACTTTTATTGGCAGTGGCTTTGTTTTAAGGAGAGGGGATAGAGCCCACAGTGTGAAAACAGGCGGAGAGACTGAATGGTGTTTTCAAGTTAAAGAGGGGGAAAAAAAAAAGCCAAGGTGTCTGGCTGCTGTCCTGGGGATTTGCAAAAGGTACAGCAGTGCTGACCGAAGCTGCTGGTCATCTGCAGCATCCAGGTAGCCAGCCCAGGAGAGAGGAGCCCGTGGAGGCTGACCAGCCAGCGTGGTCCTTGCGCGCAGCATCCCCAGCTTGTCACCACCATCCTGTGACAGCCTGTTTGCAGGGGCTCTGGGGCTGAAGCAAACCTCGTGCCCTTTTGGAGGGGTCATTAGAGCCAGGCTTACTGCTGAAACTGCAGATGGCCATTTCATAAGTGATGAGCTCCAAGATGAAGCTAGAATAAAAAAGGAATTGCTTTATGTTCACCAAAAATTATAAACATGGAGCAGAAGGGAATGATCTGATTCTAAATCCCTGTATCCCTGAGATGGGCACAGACAGGTAACTCCACGCTGTGCACAGCACCCCGGGCTCAATTCTCATTGCAAGGTATGTCTGGGAATTTTTCACTAGAAAAACCTAAATTAAAGACTTGATTTGGGGAGGATACGCAGAAACCAAACATTTATTCTGAGGTCACCTTAACCCTCACATCCCTCTCTGAGCTGTTGCAGTGCCTCACAGGAGTTTCTGTCCTTACTTGTTTCTCCCATAACCTGGGCTGCATCTTTCAAGTACCAACTGCAGCATCTCTGCAATGGGTTCAATGCACCACTGCGAGTCAAGAAACAAAGTTTGGGAAAACCACCCAAATTCCAGAGATGAGAGAGGGGTAGAATGTGACACACCACCTCAGCAAATCATCTCTAATACTGACTTGAGCTAAAATCAAACATTTGATTCAGGACAGAAATAATAAATATCTTTTCTGCTAATGCTTCTGAAATGAATTTTTTTTGGCAGGGGAACTTTCTGCTTTGTGAGAAACGTCAGCCTTTGGACACAGTGTCCCGATTCAGCTGCAAAAATAAATGTCAAAACAGTGAACTCCAGTTTTAAGCCAGCTCTGGTTGGCAAAATTTGGGTTGAAATATTTCCTAGCTAAAATCACAGGTCCCCAAAACTTATGAAACAATGCCAATTGCAATGGTTAGAGGCTTTAGGTGAAATAGGCACCAGAAATTATTCTATGACATTGATGGGACTTGGTCTGTGTTGTAGCCCACCCACACATGCATACTTCTCTGATGTTTCACCTTCTACCCGGACATTTAGCTATTTGTTTTCAAATCTAATATCTAAGTTAATTAGATAAAATTGGAAGCTTAGCACATGTATTTTGCACATTTAACGCCACAGTTTACAGGACACTTCAGGCCCAGAAAAGAAAATAAAGTGTCATTGTGAAGCCTGTGAACTCCGACAGTCCTGCATGGTCAGCCCAAGAGCCCAGCATTTCCTCCAAAGCAGGAGGATGGAAGCGTGCAGCTCACCGTAGATCTGGTCTGGACACCAGCTACTGCTGCTGTATTAACTGGGCAGCACTGTACTGGCTCCTTCTCTGCTCACTGTAGCTAAAAATGAGTTTCAAGCACAGCTTGAGATAGAAAAGTAAATCATTGCTCTACTGCTGCAGAAGGGCAAGATGGCCAGAACACCACAAACTAATTTGCAGAGAAGCTGCAGTAATTCCGCCATCAAGAAGGTCAGTGGGAAATACAGCGCTTGTGCCCAAGGACAAGCCGACTGCAGCAAAGACCCAAGTTTGGAATTGCCAAGCACTCATAGAAAACAGCTCCTGTATGACTCTCTCACAGTCACAAGTGAATTACAAAGCAGAAAAGCTAAACTCAAGCCTTGCCAACAGGTTCTGGACCAGAAACCCAAGAATGAAACACACTTCTCCTGCCATGGTGCTTCTCGAACAGCAGAGGAGCTCTCTGCTGGAGCCAGAGACACTCAAATCCCAAGCTGACTCCAGTGGAGCGGAAACACCAACACAGTGTGTGTTATGCTAAAAACTTAAGCCTCTGTGTATTATTTAAAATGTTCTATTCAGAGGTTGTGCTTAACAGCACCATGATCTCCGCACTATTCTGCCACAGCACCATTTCTCATCTTTGTTTCCCAAAAGCCTTTCCAACTGCATCAATCCCTTTTGCTCTGTTGCTATCTTAAATCCTGCTATATCACTGCTATCATATTAAAAATACACTTATCTCATACCACCTGGAGACACTGTATTAAAAAAATCCCTTTGGGAATCATCCTCCTTCTGCACAAACAAAATATAATTTCAGAAGTGAATGAAAATACAGTCCCAGTGATGTAATCATCATGAAATCAGTGAGCATGATGTAACAGAAGGCCACATGGAAAAAAGCACCTTCTTCTGACCACAGGAGAGGTTCAAACAAGTGTTTGGGGTTCCCAGCACCATTCCAGCTCATGCTTTAGGAGGACAACAACCAGGCAAAGCCTCGTTATCCCTCGCCTCCTTGCACAGCTGCTGGGACAGTTTCAGCCCGCACACTACAGCAAGGGAGAGCACGTCAGAGCTCCCACCCGATGGGAACACTGGAGAAGCTGATTGGCTTTGCTTTTCTAGGCACAGGTGATTGACTGATAAACTGGAGCTCCTGCTCCAGAATGAGTGATGGCATCCAGACAGCCTGCCAGCAGAAATGCTCTATCTTCCCAATTCCTCCCATGCACAGCAGACAAGTGTAGGTCAAAATTAAGCGTAGCTTAGACCGAGGCAGACCATTGCTGGGAAGTTCTTTATTAGCCCATGTTAATTTGGGAGGTTTGCTCAGTCTCAGCACACAGCCTGGGGCTGGCACTGCACTGTGCTGCCCAAACAGGGTCTGTGGTGGGCATGGGCAGGAAAGCAGAGGTTTTAATCACCCACATGGTCGCAACTTGAGCCCATGTGGCGTTTCTGGGAATATTGTAATTTCAGCACATCCAGGAAAATAACAGACAGTGTTTTCCTTTTATTTAAAGCTTATTCCCAAACAGAATATATAAAATATTTTGCTCTTATGGAACAGGCAACAGAAGCTTCAATCAAATTATTAAGAAAAAGATTTAAGCTGTACTTCCAATTAACTCTGATGAGACAAGAGTCAGACCAACAGAGTCAGTGTGTCTTCACAGAAAGGCAAATGAGCACTGCTTAGGCTGACTCTGACTGACTTACAATCTGGACTAAAACAAAACAGCATGATGGAAATCAATGACTATTTTTAGGGGGTATGGGGCCAATGCCCCAAATCCCAATGGGTGTGCTCTGTGCTGTGAGCACGACTGCAGGCAGGGGTGTCTCCAAACACAGCCGGGAAGGGAACTCACTGCTGATTCCAGGACACGGTTGCAGAGCAGGGGTGTTTCCAGAAATTGACTGGTCAAACTGAGAGCCAGAGGCAGCAAATCATGGAATCATAGACCCTCAGGATAATCAAGTCCAACCATAACCTAATCTAACTCCAGCACTAAACCATGTCCCTAAGAATCTCGTCTAAATGCCTTTTAAACCCCTCCAGGGATGGTGACTCCACCACTGCCCTGGGCAGCCTGTTCCAATGCCTGACAACCCTTTCCATAAATAATTTTTTCCTGATATCCAATCTGAACCTCCCGTGGTGCAACTTGAGGCCATTTCCTCTTGTCCTATCGATTGTTACTTGAGAGAAGAGATCAACCCCTCCATGCTACAACCTCCTTTCAGGTAGTTGTAGAGTGATAAGGTCTCCCCTCAGCCTCATTTCTTCCAGGCTAAATAGCCCCAGTTCCCTCAACTGTTACTCATAAGACTTGTGCTCCAGGCCCCTCACCATAAATTACAATTTATGAAAATGCCAAGTGGTGGGGGGAAAGAGAGAGTCTCTAGAAGGAAGTCCCGCAGAAGCGTGTCCCAGCCCTGCAACCATCGCAGGTAAATGCAAGGCAGGGATCGGATCCTCCCTGACGATTGCCCCCTCTCCTCTCCCACCCAGTATCCATCCAGGCTGCTGCAATGCTGCACACGCAGTACTTCTCTCTCTGGATGTCTCTAGTTTTATTGCCATAACATTGGCAAGCGCCTCTGGCTCCCTAATTGGTGTCAGATGTCCCACATCCGAGATGTTGCCGGTCCAGAGTGGCTCAGCGCATTCCAAGAGGTTACAACACAGGAGAATTTCCAAGCCACGAAGGGCAGTGTGCCCAGGGCTGGATTTGCATCTCCAGCCCGGAGCAATCAGGCACCCAGCTGCTGTTGTGGCTTTGAAATCTGCCCTGTGCAAACACCAAGAGCTTTTGGAGTTACAGCAGGATATAATTTGCTACTAAATTTTAGGAGGGAAAGATCTGTTCTAGGGCTGATGCCAATGCTTCATCATGCGAGGTCAGGAGGAAGTTTTCATGAGGGGAAAGGAGCAGGTTACTGAATCACTGCTCATTACGTATAATATTCTGCTCTCCCCTCCAGCTCTGGTGAAGAAGCAACCTCCTCCTGCCTCTGGTCCCCATGGTGCAGGATCCCACCCCACCACGCTGGCACCATAACCACTCACACTGTACCCCAGGAAAACACCAAATGTCTGAATGACTGCTGGCCTTGCAGCTTCCTGAGCTGTGGCTTGTGTAAAGGGCTTTCCCTTCTGCATAGTTAATCCTCACTATCCAGGTATTATACAGAGAGTAACTCCCATGCTAATGCTTGCTTTCAATAGAAATTATGTCTTTCTCTAAAAGTTTAAATTATAGGTTTGCTGCCTCCGAGTATTGGAAAAGACACGGAATTAAATCCTTCTCTTTCAGAGTAAAACTAGGACCTGCCGCAGGAAACAGGTTGTTTGATGCAACAGAGCAATTTGCAGGGAGCAGCCACTGGGTTCATGGTGTCAGCCAGAAAGGCTCTCGTAAGCAGAGATCATCCACAAAACAGCACAGCCATGATTAAATACTGTTTTCTGCATCACTGGGAACCACAAAACAAGAGGGCAGGATCACACATACACAAAACCACCCTAGTTCCTTAGTCAAGCACAGGTCAAGGAAAGATGAGAGACACAGGGTTTGAGTGGGTTTAAGTTAAAAAAACAGCTGTAGAACTGACTCAGCTCTCAACGCGTCACTAAAGATATTATTGTTTTGATTTTAAAGAAGTCCTCCAACAGAGGACAGAGGCACAAAATCTGGTTTGTAAACATAATTTATGAGGATTGAGGCAGTCCTTGCTGTTGCCTTTCTGCCATGAAGATGTCTTACTCAGAGACATTTATTATCCTCTCCCCACTCTGCCATAAAGGTCTGAGATCAAGAACAACAAATGGAAGATAATTAAGCTCTTTACAGGAGAAAAAACAGATCAAACATAATTTTCTATGTCTTGTAAAGAACTGGAAATGTCTAGACAGACAAAATTGGTCTCGAATGTATTAATTTCAATAAGAAGTTGAATCCCTGAATTACAGGGAAGAGACTGAGGTCTGCTTCTCCTCCAAAAACTTTCCACAGCACCACTTCACCCTCCCTGTGACTCTGACATCCTTTATCTCACCGGCGATATTTATATCAGATAGCAGGAGACTGTAATCTGGGTCAGCAACAGCCTGGACAGCCACTGCCAGCCCTCAGCAAGAGCTGCTAGAAAAGCAAGCAGCACTGCAGAGTCCCAGCTCCACACCTCTGGGGAACTGGCTCTTACTGGGGCAAAAAAAAAGAGAGAAATAGGGAAAGGTCTTAACCTATCTGGGAACTCATCCATGCAGGCAGAGATCATGGGGGTTTGGGATTCTCTCTCCTTCCACCATGGGCACGCAGGGGTCACAGAAGCTCCTTTTACTTAAGGAGAATCAAGTATGCATAAGACATCCACCCCAGGGGCATCTGAGCTTCAAGTGCTAATAAGGTTATTGCAGGCTGCAAGAATGTACTGCTGTCATTCAGATTGGTGGTGTGACAGCGGAAAGGCAAGCAGGACACAGCAAAACAGCCCACTTAGGCACCAAAGACCTGTTCATCCAGACACTGAGCTGGAGGAATAAATGTTTCCCATCTCAGCAATTCTATGGGACTTCAGGAAATAAAATTTTATATAAGGACCTGAAACATCTGCGCAAAACCCCAAACAACCAAGCACGAGAAAACAAGCACAAGCAAGAGGAGGAGGCCCAACTGGACAGCTAGAACATAACCAGCAGTGCAGAAGTCCCACCATGAACCAAAATCCCCTTCCCTAGTGTAAGTTCTCTCAAAAACAGCTTGGTCAGATCCAAAATATCCAGTTCATAATAGCATTATTTCCTATTGGCAACCCCTTCCCCAAGACACACCTTGCCATTCCTTCCTGGGAGAAGGACCTTACCTGACACGCATTGTAAAGAAGCTGATGCTCAAATTTCTTGATCCCCAAAATGTTCTGGAACATTTCATAGAGCTGCTCCTTGCTCAGGATGAGCTCAGAAGCAGCGCTCGCAGTCATCCTGGCCTGCTGCTTGCGGGGATCCTCTTCCCCACGGTAAATAGCATCAAACTTTGCCATCCAAGAGCTCAAGACTGTCTCCTTGCTGAGGCCATCGATTTCTGGCAGGCTTCGCACCCTCTTCTCAATGTGCTTCTTGAAAACCTCCCGGGAATCATTCGCTGAGCACCCACCACTCTGCACCATCCTTGCAACACGGTCGCTTTTCAAGAATACCTGCAAAAAAGGAATGACTTCAAATGGTGTCAGGTTTGAAAAGAAAAAAAGAAAAAAAAATAAATTCCTCCTTAAGTACCACAAAATGTGGTTTCAGTCCTGGGAAGCTGATATCTGGCTGTCAGTGCACTTTCCAACTCCTCATTCGACAACCCCATGTTGCCAGATGGACAGAGGTTTCAGCTCTACTTTGGGAAGTATAATGAAATCAGGTGAAGCTTCTGTTTTGCATCCACTAAAATAGAACATTTTGATGCAATTAGGACTTTACATGATGTTGCGATCGCACCTCACCAGACACATAAATTCCCTTTGGGAAAACAGGATTCTATTTTGCTCTATCAAATGTTTTAATAAGGGAGTTATTGTACAACTACATTCACCTAGTAATGCAATGCTGTTGACTTGAGTAGGACGACTGGGCTCCCTCCAACAGTGTGCACTTACTCAAGTCAACAGCATTGCATTACTTTTATCCGGCAGCCAGGCTCCTGGGAAACCTCTGATCAGTGCAAGGACCAGGCTCACATTAAGCTACTACACTGGAGGAGATCTTTGCAGACTGCTCTTCTGTCATAAGATGACAGGAATAACATTTTATTAATTAATGTTACCTTCAGTTAAATCACATGTGTGTCGCTGCTTCTCCCATACCTTGGTCTCTCCAAGCTGGGCAACCAGCACTGTTAAAACGCCCCAGTAAAGGACAAGGATGAGTGGCCTGATCTTTTCAAACTGATGGCGAACACTGAGGCAACACAAATCATCAAAAGATGGCACAGACGCAGGTGGATGAGGCCAAATTCCTTCCTGCTCCAGCTCTGCTGAAGTAGCACAAGATGGTTCAGAGCAGCTTGAGGCTCTGGGGAGGCTCTGCAGAAACAGCAGCCTGCAAGGTGCAGGACACCAACAGCGGGAGTGAGGGAGGGAGGGGGTGTTTGATGAAGATGTTCTTCCCACTGCAACAGCAGCACAAGGGTCAAAACACAACAGACCCCTGCAGACCAGGAGATGCTGTGGGAGCAACACAGAGCTGAAGGGTGAGAGAGGGACAGGGGAATATTGTGTTGGCACTCCACTCCCAAGCCCTGAACACAGGAGAGCAATCAGTGCCCAGCAAGAACTGCTGTTTTATTAATGATGCTGAGAAGGATGAATGCAGCAGGCTGGGAAGAAGCTGTGCCAGCACAGGGGTGTATCTGTCAGCTCTCAATTATTAAAGAACGTGAAGATGACCTAAGGACATGCTAGATTTTTTTTGTTTTAATCATTCAGCAACACAGCACTCCATGTTCCCAGATGCTTGATAGCACAGGCATCTGTTGGCAGAGGCAGTGAGTTTTGCTCCAGGACCAGCCCAAAAACGCTGGTGAGGAAGAGCTGGGCTGTTTCCTTCCAACATCATCATGCTGGAGAGCACTCCCAGCAGACAAGATAGGTAGGATGACATGAGCAGCCTCTTCAGTCCACACTGAAACGATACCAGCATGCACTTCATTTCCTTGCAGAGCTTAAACCTGAGTTATAACACTTCAGCTGTGCGAGGGTACTTCCAAATAATAGGTGAGACCTATTAAAATCCAAGCTCCCAACGCAGCCAATGAAATCCTCAATACACTGACTGTGGGGAACAGTGGGAGGTCAAGGTCAGCTGCAGCACCCTTGGCTCTAATGTCCCCTCTCCAAGCAAAGGGCCTGACCCTGTGTGACAGCACTAATGACTTGCCAGCACCAGCGGCTGTGGTTATCTGTGGTCCTCGTTCCCATTGGAAGGGTGACAGTACTGGAAGTGGAGGGACCTGACCCCCATCTCCTCTCAGCCCCGATTTATCTGCCCCAGGTGTGGAGCAACAGTCAGCAGACGAAAGGAGCTGCTGGCAGAGATGAGGCGGGCATTGAGGAAAGCCAGTAAGACACAAAGCAGCAGAAAAAGACTGGGAGATAAAAAAAGATAAAAGACATGTTTTGTCCTGTAGAGTGAGCTGCTTTCTTCAGCAAATACCAGGCGAATCACCCGGCTGTAAGACTCCCTAGTAGGATTGCCAGGAGCCTGGAATTACTGGAGCAAAATCCTCGCGTGGGTGCACACAGTGACACAGGCAGAAGGGAACTGACCTCTGTGAGCTCCTGCCACGTTCATAGATGAGTCCCCCAGGTCATGTGTGGCCCTGGCTCTATCTGCCCACAGCAGAGTGGAAATGGGCCTAACGAAGCATTTCCATAATACCTGCTGAAGGGAATGCTGCAGAAAGTGCTGGTTGAGAGACAAAGCTTTCCACATTAGAAGTAAAAGGACATGAGAAAAGCTCTCCTGGAGCATCTGTTGGAGTTTTCTGGGCCCACCTCACACACGTGGACCTGCAGCACTCCTGCAGGCACAGTGGTGCTTTGCAGACCAACAGCAGAGCCTGTTCAGGTCACTCAATCTTTTAATTTGAGAGCAGCCTGTGAACTAGTCTAAGACTGGCAATCACACACCTGCCCCTTGACCACAGATTTAACAGCAGAAAGTGCCCACGCAAACACATTCAGGGCAAGAACAAACACATCCCTGATCTACCATGTCACCTTTACCTCTTTCTCCAACAAAATCACTGCCCAGGTAATGAACCTATTCTGCAATGATAATAAGTGAAGCCCTTAGAAATGTCAATCACATCCTGGCCAGTTTCATTTGAGCAGAACCCAAAGTTTTAGCATTTTCCAAGCCATCATGCAGCTTTATAAGTCAGTACCTAAACGCAGACTTCTAGATAGGGATGGTTATTTGCACAGAACTATGAGATTTGCAGAAGGTGAGATAAGCAGGACTTGCTGCGATTGCACCGTGGCTCGCACAAGGGTGGGCACCTCTCTGCAGAGGAGGGAGGAAGGAGAGCACCATCAGCAGGGAACGATGCTTAGACACCGAGAGGGGCAGAGACTCTCTGCAGGGAGGATTTGCCTTGTGCCGCTGCAGATGGTGCTGAGGAAGACACAGGCAACCATGCCAGAGCTGCACAGAAGCTAAAAGTACACGGTCATAAATCAAAGGAGACCAATAGATAAAGAAGAGATAAAGAAAATCATGCTAAAGGCACAGAGAAATGCATGATGCTTTTTGTGGTCTAAGTAGGACAGAGCCAGTGGAGCATCCAGTTGAACTGAAGACATAGGGTTTGCAATCATCTAGTGCTGATCAACCGCTCTTTGTAAGTTTGATTACTTGGGTTAATTAGCATAGGACTTCTGGATCTGATCAGGACACACTTTCAGCCAGACCCACCAGTGAAACAGGGAGGTAATTTGCCTGTTTTTAAGCAGTTTCCTTTTCCTGCCCAATAGTCTTATCTAAATAGATCACGCTGCTCTTATACCCTAACATGCAGCTCACACCATCCTGGAAACAGTCTGAGAGCATCTGTTCGGTGAGGCTGTGATAAACTGACGATCCTTTGGTAATTTCTTTTCTGATAAGAGACATAAATTACTTTCAGCTTCCTTCCTGTACAGAGAATGATGGAACAGTAACTACTGTGCTGGTTTAATAAAGTTAATCCAAGGATAATTTGTGCTTTCCTTACACAGAAGCAGCTGTTGACATTTTTTATAGAGTTAAAATTCTCTTCAGTTTTAGTATCTGATTTTGGTCCCCTCTTAGATTCCAATTCTAGAGAAATATTTTACGTAGGCAATTCAAAATCTTCACCTTTTATGACAGAATAGCTCTAGGGAGAAAGAGAAATGGTTTGCAGAAAGGATAGCAAAAAAATAAGCAACGTTCCTCATACAAATCACAAGCACTGATTTCCTTCAAAAACAGAAGCTCTTTCCTTCTGAGAAAAGATATGAAAGGCAGCATTAAGGGCTGCATACAAAGAGGTGCAGAAAGACCAACATGCATAATTACTCTTTTGCACAATTATGAATGATGCTTCATGTTCTTTGGTATCATCTAGTTTTGTAGATGTACATCCTCCCTCCCTCCCACTTTGCTTTACAGCACTTGTCATACCAAAGAGAAAAGACATGACTCTTGCTGAAAATCCAAAAGTCAATTAGAGACAATGCAAAAGCTCCAGCAAGAACTCAATGTGCTGCCCAGTTTTTTCTTGGTGTTTTTCATAGGGAGCATATGACATTTGTTTTATATTGTGCCAACTTCCCTGTCTCAGAGTACATTGTTTAAAAGTACCAGGAAGGTATTTTTCAGCTTAAAAGAAGGACGATCCTCTGCATAATCAAGCTATAGGACACACTGTGGTGTAGGGTTGCCAGAGTTGCCGCATGGTTGCATGTTCAAACCCTGAGCCTCACAAACCTCGTGATGTATCAGACATCAGATGGGTGCAGCTTCACACTTGCCTTTGTCTTGTGCTTTGTTGACAAAGGACAAAGAATCCATTAGTTCAGGATTCAACCCCATCTGTGAATAAAGGAGAGAACAGGGATTCATATGAATATTGCATCATCCCTCCTTACCTCGTAGTAGCTCTGGACAGCATTTATAAATGCTTCATCTGCCACAATCTGGGTTTCTCCATTGAGAAAGGCCTGGAAACGATCTTTGATTGTTTGGAGCTGCTGCTTACTTATCTGCAAAACATGCCAAAAAGAGAATATTAGTCAAAAAAGGTTTATGTATGAGGAAAAAAAAAAAATCTTCTGTGATATGTTATCAGGGTGCTTATGATGTGCACTTCTGCTTTGGGGACCGCAGCAACAGAAGAGGAATCAGCCACGCGTGGGTACACATCCATGCGCGCTCTACACCCCAGCAAGTTCATTTAAGCATCATGGTCACCTAAAATCACCCCAAACATCATTTCTAAACAACTCTGCCACCACAAAATGTACATGAGACTTTTACCACTTCAGGTATAGTTAAGCCAAAAGCAAGCTGCTGTGTGCATGCTTAGAAGAGACTGTTTCAGTGCAATCGCTTCCCATTCAGCCTCTCCTCTCCAGCAGAAGATGAGGCTCCATCACCCAACAGGATGCCTGGCAAGCTTGGAGACTGTGGTCATCAGTACTCTGGGGCCTTGAGCTTTCATCATTATTTTTGCATTTTTTTTTTTTAATCTTGGTCATTTCTTTTGGCTTGTCACATATAAAACACCAGTCAGGACAAGTACTGAAATAACTTAATGCCATTTAATGCCAAAAAAATCATATGAGGGACAACCTGCTCTCCTTATCCAAGCAAGGGCTTTTTCTGCTGTCTCTTTGCTGCTCAAAGCATTTTTTTGTCCAGCATACAGCTGGTATAGCTTACAAGACAGTTCTAATTTTGGCACAATGACATCAATAGAAAGTTTACAAGGGGTTTATTCCAGCCCTGTAAAATAACATGCCATTATTCTACCAGTTTATCTGCCAGTTTAAAAACAGATATAGCTGAAAACCTCCACCTCTTCAGCTTGTAGTGCAGACAAAGCCACAGCAGGCACATAAGTCGTGTACCAACAACACCAGTACATCATCTTCAGTTGCAGATGACACTGATGCTGAAGCACTGCAGGGATTTAACTGTAGTTGTGCCTGGTTTACCACATGGCTACTCCTTGTTTGAGGGTAAGAATTACTTTAGACAAAAGAGAAGGAAGAGAACAAGATGTATATATGACAACTTCAAACATGAAGGGAAAAGAGAGAAGTAAGAATTAAGACAACTATTTACTAATGACCAAAGGTCTAGAGAAAAGACGGTTTTTTTCTCACTTGTATGACAGCAGAAGAAATCAACCCATTAGAATGGAAGAGAAAAATAAAATGAATGGTTTTAAGTACTTAAATGGCTTTGAATAAAGTATCAAAAACTACAGAGATCCAAGCAACTAGAGCATAATGAAGCCTGGTAAACACAGTTAGTGATAAAAAGCAGGAGAGGGACCACTTGGAAAACACAACAATAAATATCACTAGATCTAGATGATGCACCACGCAGAGTATTAAGGGACTGCAGTAACAAACAAACATCATGAATACCAGTAATTAATTCTGCAACACCACACTGAGGAGGGTTAGTAGGCAATGGCAATTTGATGCGATAATCTGGCATTAGTTCATCCTGGTGCTTATGGAGAAATGTTCATCAAAGTGACATAAAGCAAGACTCAATATGCTCTGCTTTAGAAAACATAGAGCAGCCTTCACCACCCTGTGGGTGCTGGAAAGACGGGTCATCCCCATCCCCAAAACAGCAGCCAACACTTCATAAGGTCTGATACAGGCAAGAAGACTCAGCATCACAGGAGCAAGAACCATCCCTCTAACCTGACCCACCCCAGCCTTAGTCACCATCTGCAATGAGCCCTGTGGAAAAGCTCTGCTGAAAGCTCCTGTTTTTAAGGCTGGTAGAATGTGATTCTTGGCTCTAAGAGTCCATCTGTCATGTCAGGCACTTAAAATCCTTTGTGGTGTTTGCCAATAGAACCCTGGACATCACGAGCCCTTGGGCAATACACAAAGCATCAGATGTAAAGCAGGCTCCAAACCTGTCTGAGCTGATGGAAGCTCCTTATGGAATTGAAAAGAAAATTGGTCAGTGATAAGAGCCAGAGACAATGTAGTGATCAAGTGGGAGACACCTATGCGAAGGCACTAGGTCTGTTTTTATTTAGCATTTAATTACCTGGAAGAAGAGAAAAGCAGGATGTTAATTAAAATTATTGACGATTTTGTATTAGCAACCATTGTGAGCATCAGGCAGAAACAACAGGGCAACAGAGGCCATAAGAAACCAAGAAAATAAGCAGGAAAACTACAGGTAACATTGAAATCAGAGTGTCGAGGCACAAGGAAAGACATACTAAGAGCAGAGATCCTATGAGCCCAGAGCCTTTTCATTTGGGATTTTAACAATGCACATGGCAATTTTTGCACCCCCCCCCCCCCCCCCAGGTTATTTCTTAGGACAACCTCCAGAAGTCCTTGATTGTTCAATTCCTATAATGCCACCTAGTAGCAGTATTTTCTGCTCCTTCCTCAATATTGAATGGGCCACCTTCAAAACCAGTGATGCTTCTTGAAATTCCTAGAAACACTACGCAGCTTCCACGTGAGCTCCTGGGCACTGTGCAAATGAATCATCAGATTTGTCTCTACTGGAGTGTCAGTTGCCTCCTCCTCGCCCCCAAGCTCTATGCAAGTATTTTCCCTGTTCAGGGAAAAGGAGAATATCTGAACACATCAGACAGCAGCATTACCCAGTCCCCAGCTAACGGGACCCTATTCCATCCCATAAAACAGCACTGGTGTATTGATCCGTGTCTGTACCACTGTTACAGACATTATCAAGAAAGCAGTCAATTCCAACCAAAACTAAACTGCTTTCATGTTAAATTTAGCTCCTTCAGCACAGCAGCAGATGCCCGGTGCAGAAAGTGAGCACCAGCCATGAAGTAGAGGGTGGTCAGACCCCCAGGTCACCAAAATCTGCCCAGCACACTCCACCTCCTATTTTATGCCTCTTCCTCTTCCCATCAGGGGCCAAGGGCTTCACTACCAAATCCCAAAAATGGCCCTTGTGCAGTCAGGAGGCAGCACCTCCCCAGCAGAGGCTGGAGGGGCCAGGAGGGCAACTACAGCCCCAATGTCACACCCCAAAGCAGGGCCAAGCAATGCTACCAGCACACCCACCAGCTTCAAACAGCACATGCCCTGAACACTCACCGGGAAGATGAAGTGCTCTAAAGGCAGGGGTGTTATTCTATCTCTCACTACTCATGGCACCACTGATGGGCTAGAAATCCATATAAAGCAAGCCAACAGCTTCTGCAGTTCCGGTAAGGCCACTAAGGGGCCAATATAAACCACTTATCACTTAGTTACCTTGCACAGTGTGCTTACAAATAGCAGAAAACAAGAGAATTACTTCCCCTTGGAAGCACATCAGTACAATATCACAGCCTTTGCACCAGCTACAGCAGGAGGCGATGTCCTGTGGGGCTGCAAGCCCAGCGGGTGTGAGGTTGGCGGGGGCAGAACCTCCCTCCCCTGCACAAACACAGATCCAGGTGCCATCACACAGGAGAGAAGCAGAGAGCTGGGAGTCAACAGGAGCAGTGCGGTGGGGTCAAGAGGTTTATTCTATTTACCTTCCCTCTCTTTTCCAACCCTCGCTGCTTTTTCACACAACTGCTTTCAGTGTGCGATAGCTGTTAAAGAAATAACAGTCATTTCTGCACTCAGCAGAGATTACAGAACACCCTGCTTGCACACAGTGATTCCAGACCCAGGTGAACTCCCCCAGGTTAATATTGTGGTGTGTTTATGCAGCAGAGTGTTTCACAGCCTTTGCCTGTTTAAAGCATTTGAGTACTTAAGTTGCCAGATATAAACCTGCACGTTAAAAATATAGTTAATTGAGTCGGTGATGAACTCCTGGCACAGGTGTCAGGCAGGGCACCCATGGAGCTTTGAGCTGGCATTCCTGATGGATTGCACATCTTTTTATAGGAAGCTGGGCAGAAGACTCCATAATGGACTAAATGATGGGGAAGAGCTCACCAGTCACTAGATGTGGAGATTCAAATAGTCTTTGTTTGTTTGTTTGGGTTTTTTGTTTGTTTGTTTAAGATAAACTGCGTATCCAGGGTAATCTAGCGACCTCAGAAATGGGGTAAAATTCTGGCATGTGCCATGTCCCCATCAGGGTCGCAAGCAAATCATGGAGGCAATTTCTTGTATTTGCTGGATGCAGATCTCAGCAAGTGGCACACCAGCCTCCTCAGGACAAATGCTCACCAGCAGTTTTCTTGGTATGTTATTTTCGCACATATTCCATCTGACTCAGAGCTGAACACAAACCTGAACACAAGGAGCAATGGCGCCTTCTCCAGAGTTGTTCCAGCCAGCAAACAGCTGGCACTGTCCCTGCACATCATCTCCAGACTCTTTCGCCTACACGGGCGAGCAAGAGCATTGCAAAGAGGAGCTGTTTGCTGTAGAAAAGTACTATGAAAAAAATTATGCACAGCAACATGCCTCACTAATCCATCCCGTCTCCAAAGCATTTTGCTGTGTCTGAGTACACAGGAATAAGTACGGCTGTATAGCTCACTGCTTAGGGTCTATGTTACACAATAATACACGAAGAGGATCTAGGGTTTGTACCCCACACTGATAATGGCAATAGATGGTCTCAAAGCAGCGTCTCATATTTACATTCTTTGAACTTGGAAGAACTAGAACAACTGCAGATTTTCACTCTTTTACAGTGAACTTTCAAATCTGCATGTGTGAAGAAAACAAGATGACTTGCACTCACAGGACAGTTGTCTTTCCAAGCTTTGTATGATGCACAACAACAGTATTAAATGTCCAAGGGTCACAGATGACATTGTTTGAAAGCTAGTAAAAAGGAGTTTCACAAGGATTTATAAGAATTTTTGCATAATGTTGCAGTGAGGGTTGTTCAGCACTGAGGCAGGGGCCCAGTAAGCTTGTGGCATCTCCAGCCCTGCAAGTTTTCACAACCTGATTGCACAAACATGACCCGGTTTGGGAAAGAGTTCTGCTTTGAGGAGGGGAATTGGGCCAGAGACCTCCAGAAGTCCCTCACAACCCACATTATGCTATGGCAGTACCATATCCAACGGCAGATTTGCAAGGAGAGGCCATCCTAGAGTGGAGATTGCCAAATGTTTTGAGGCTAACCACAGATATGTCAATGTCAGGCTACAGAATAACCCACCTACAGCTCTGTGTGTACTCAAATCAGCTAATAAAGCCATATCCATCAATGTGACAGCTGCCGGAACAGTAGTAAGATGTGAACTCCATAGAAGGAGGTTTTTGAGTGAAAGGTAGAGAGATGACCCTCCTTTACTGCCACACTTGAACACCTCTGATCGAGGATTGGGTGTTTTGGTGCAACCAGAGCATCCCCACAGTGGGGATGTGCAGATGCAGGGGCGCTGCACGCTGGTGCCTGATGGCTCAGCCCAGCAACGTCACCCATGTCTCGAAGAACAGTTCAGCTGGGGACTGCAGGTAATTCTCAGGGGAAGCGCCTCTGCCTTTTGTCTAGAGAGACAAACTTACAGCACACAACTGAGAGCAGCATGAAGCTCTTCTTCTTCAGGGCACCTGCTGTTCAGGTACCAATGCAGGGAGGAATATTTAACTGCTCACTGTGCTGCTGTTCTGGGTTTTGTTTTGTAACATCTAATAAATATTTTATTCCTCCACAGCACCAGGTGATTTAGGAAAAAGTTGAACCAATCAAACAAGCATCCCTCATCTTTACTGCTTCCACGGTCAGAAAGCTGGCCACGACATGAAGGATGTGGAAGGGAGGGATGGCAGTGCATGGAGCTGGAGCAGCCGAGTGCTGCTCAGAGGCCCCAGCGATGGGAAAGAGATTAGAAAAAAGCCTGTCAGGTTATTTTGTACTGGGAAAGCGTGTCAGGTTCTCCCTGTGCAAGTCCTGCTTTCCCCCCAGCAGGAGAGAGGACCACACTGGGGGTGACTCTTATCCCCAGAATTTGGGGTTTTAATTGCAAACCCTCCTGGGCAGACACAGCTGCTTTGCAAATGGCTGAATGTCGCTGGCTTTTTGCTGTTAACGTAAGTAAGCAGTATTAACTGCTGGTCTTTTTCCAGCTCCCTAACAGCATATTTTCTGGTTGTTTCAGAGATGTTTAATATTTGTTACCAGAGAAATCTCCTTGTGCTTTGGTGTCTGACAGCTACAGTACATCTTTCCACAGATACCGAGCCAGCACGTCTTTTTCCCTTACAGTCTGACCATACGTGGATCACTGTGCACACACCCACTGATCTACGGGCTGTCTACACCATTCCCTCTTTGTGAGCACTTGATTTGCTGCCTCCTCTCTGCCTGCTCATGATTTACAGGCCCCGGTGCAACTGCCACGCACATTCTTTGTGGATGGCAAACAAGCAAATCACTGGCTACATCCCTGGCCACCAACCCTGGGGCCACCTTCCCCTCTCTCAGAAAAGGTGCCCAGTTAATGTGATGCAGAGAAAAGGACTGTGCCATCACCATGCCCAGTTTTACACACAAGCAATGAAGGGCACACACAAACCCTTCTGCCTGCAGCAGCCAGCTCAGCCCAGCTGCAATGCTGGGGATGGGTCAGAATGATGGGGAACCTCCCAGGAGCAACACGACAATGTACACTCCTGCTCCGTGCTTGGAAATCAGGCTGGGTTTGAGCACAAGCAACGCAAATAGCCCCGTGGTCCTGACACACCAGCCCAGCACTGACTAGCAGCTCAAAGACAGAACCAACCTCTCACTCGAGCAGCCTGACAATACAAGAATAATGTTTCCTGATCGAACAGTAAATGTTTGCTTCAGCAAACTGACTGAAGGAGTGAGAAAATGCACCAGAGATGCCTGCAGAGGGAGGATTCCCCTGCTCTGTCCAGCCACAGAGCCACCACCCAGCCAGGCCCTACCACAGCATCAGCTCCTTGCCAGGACCTCTTGCCGCCTCCAATATTACAGGCAAACTCTAGCAGCTTTTGACGAGCAGTGAGCACTAAATGATTTTGGCATTTCCTGGAACGTTTCTTCTTTAAAGAGGCTCAAGTATTGCTGGATAAGTAATGGGAAGGTAAAATATCAATCTCTTTGGTTAGGCTAGTTGCAGGCACAGAGCTTCTAGATGAAGCACAGCAGATCTCTCCTTTCCACTACCTCAGACTATATTTGGTAGCAGGTTTATGAGAAGAGACAAAGCACAGGCTCTGAGCTGCTGGCTTTGAAACATGTGGATACTCTTTTTTGTCCTCTCAAATCCTGAGTGCATTTCTTTTCTATGATTCACTGTGCTAGCTAGTCACAGTTCTTTGATACACATGAAAGACCTAAAATGTTATTACAACTGCTCCTGCTTCCTGAAACAGAGTGATGCACAGTGCTAAAGGAGGAAAGCAAAGCCAGGATTTGGGACTGGGTCTTTGCCATGATGACCTTCCCCCTTGTTCTTCCCAAGATAAACCTTCTTTCTGCAACCTGCCACCACAAGGAGGCCTAGATATAGACACATCAAAGGACACCTTGCCACTGCCTGCTTCTCTTGCTTCTTCTCTTTGTACCAGGTGTGTCCATCCAGTGCTCACATGCTAACCCTGCATCTCCCCCCTGAAAAGGGTTCCCTGAAAAGGGCCCCCTTTTCCATGCAGATCAACCACGCTTATTGACAAAAGCAGCTCTGACAGCTTCAGGAACTTCTGCTCCTGTCTACAAGTTTCCTTCTCCTGCCCTCTCTCTTCCCCTGGCTGGTCCCTCCTCTGCAGCCAGATGCAAGCAACTAACCCCAAGAGAAAGCCACCTGACAAGAGCACAGAAAACTTGGAACTTCTCCCAACTTTGATCTTATTTTACCTAAGGAAGCCATTAGCTGAGTGAGTTAGCCGTAGATCCAGCAGACTAAGCAAGCCCTGCTGGGTATTTTTCTGTGTATGATCAAACAGATACGTGTCCCTATTTTTTACTGATTAATAAAAATATGACTTTGATCTCAGTAGAATGGAGAAGCCAGCACAAGATACAAGCAAGAAATAGCAATGATGAAATACTAGGCCAGTAACTGAGCATGGGCTGAACGGCAACTGCTGCTTTAAGAAACCTCCCTGGTGATTGCTGCTGTGACGGGAGCCTCGCCTGGTGAGCTCTGCTGGGTAAAACATATCATTGTGATCTAGCAGCCTTCAGCAGAAAGCCCAGCATCATCCTGCCTCTGGCAAAAGCGTAGCTGGTCTGTTAATAAAACAGAAAAAACAAACCCATAAAAATACTAGCAGAAATTCAGATAGCAAACAAAACCAGAAGGCAAACAGAATGGAGGCTGTCTAAGATGGGCAGAGTGTCATACAAATCCCCCCAGCACTGGGTTGTCCCTCTGGGTGCTCCAAAGGCAGGAGATTAATCCCTTTTTATTCCCCTGAGGTGTCCTTCAGGCTGGACTCTGCAGTTGGCTTCTCTTCTTGTCTCTGCAGCCCAAACACTCTCCTCGCTCCCTCCCAGTCCTTGTCACTCCCTGGTTCACCTCAAGTCCCAAGGGCTGCAAACGCAATCGCTTACACAGGGGCCTTGGGCAGAGATGCAGGTCAAGTCATGTTTGCTTTGACTAGCATAGGACCTCTCTGCAAATATAACTGAAATGGCTTGGCCTGCCCTTGCAATCCAACAGTGCAGAATGTGTGGTAAGCACAATCCGTTGCTGCTCTGAGACCTTCAAGAAACACTTAGCCCAGGAAAAAGAATCAAGGGAAGACCTTCCTTTTCCTCTCGAGCCTTACAGGCAGTCTTGAGAAGTAATATTTTTGCTCCTTTTCATTTTATTTTAGATGGAAAACAACATAGTGTCCTGAAGCTGCTGAGTGTTGATGTGACACAGGTTCTGAGGCTTCACCTTGCGTATTTTCATGCCTCAAGGTCACAGTGTGCTACACAGTGTGGAGCTGGAGAACATCACGGGTCATCTCCCACAAGTCACACATGCCATGTCCCTTGGAAAAGTCAGGGGCAGGCTGAGCTATGAACCTACTAGAATTTATATGTCTTTCAGAATATTCTGAGGACAACTTCCAGAACCTGGATGTTTTACATACTTACTGACAAGGAAAGTAAAAAAGTCAGTTTGGGGTACGGATGTCCAGTGGTCACAAAGCCCTAAGCCTCTGTCACCAAATCAGGCATGTAAAATCTCTCAGTTCAATCATCTGCAATAGATAGCTGATACTGTATTTATTTAATAATAAAGTTTTGTGCAATATCTCCAATGTGCTCTAAAAAGGTAGATGCACAAATGATGCCCAGGTGCCCAAAAGAAAGAATTGTATAAAAGCAAATGGCTTTACTAAGCTGATCAATCTGGCCAGAGCCCCTTTGACCAGGGACACCCTGCCAGCCCCTCCTGACGAGCAACCAACAATGAACAACCTCTGACCACCACCCTGGCCAGTGTTATTTGGACAGTACAGTACTCTGAAGGTCAGTAACCCATACTGCTGTTGATATTAGACAAGCATCTTGGATCTTCGACTACTTCAGAGGCCAGGCAAGGCTTGCTATATTTAGTGTCTGGACTGAAGACCATAAGCAGATCCCAGGTACAACTCAAGGACAGCTAAATATCCATAAACTGAGTCCAAAAAGAAAGTGTGGGATGTGGTGGGAACACAAGTTGGTCCATGCTGGTGGGTCACCCATAGATGAAGGCTGTGTCCCAGGACCCAGGCAGGGCCTTGCTCTCCAACAGCCCAGCTGTCTGCTTCTCTGTGTCTCATCTCCCATTTGTGAAAGGAGAATAAAACACTTGACTTCTCTCCAGAAGTGGTTACACACATGAAAAGACTGAGAGCCTCTCACAGGCTAGGATAGTGTGCTATCCAAGAAAAGCAAGCTACTTTTAGAGAGACACTTTTAAATAATTATTTGAACTGTTTTAATCTCTATATTCCCACTCCAGGCAGACCTTACACACTGCAGAAGCTAATCGTCCGTTCTGATTAATGTACACAGTGACTCATGCTGACCTGACAACATTAAACAACCAGAGCTAAAGATCTCCTATAGACACATCAGATCTCCAAACAACAAAAATGAGTCTTGTGTGGAGTTATTTTTATACCATTTTCATCATTAAACTCCAGCTCTCCTCCATGTCACAAGCTATTTTAAAACCAGTTCTTACCGAGCAGAAGTGACAGGCAAATGAATGGAGACTCAAGGACTCCTGGTGCGTCCCAGCCTCTGTGAAAGTGCCATTTTCAGCTGAAGATAACAGGGGAGGGAATATCTTTGATGGGATTGAACAAGAGAGCGAGAAACGGAGAGAAGCTTCCAGGCAGACAAGGCTGAAATGGTGAGCTCTGCTGTAGGCATCCCGCACGTATCCAAAACCCCTCACTGAGAGCTGAGGGTACCACCGACTCCCCAAAATGGAGTGCTGCTGTCTAAACCAACTTGAAACTGGGCTGGTGGGGTGGAAGGGGAAGCACACACAGGTCTGAGCAATATTTCCTTTCCAAAGAAAACATATTTTCAAAACAGTCCATCAAGAGACCTGACCTATTACACACTGAAGCTCTGCCTAAGTACAACTTGTCCTATTTGAAATTTTCCCTTATTCTGTGTGCATGCTATGATTTCCAGGAAACAAATGAAAAGAATGAAAACATCCCAGATTTTAAAGAAAAATCTGTTTAAGAGCCAAACACATCTCTGATCCAGTAAAAGATAAGCTGTCTCCTTCAGAAAACACTTGAAAAAGGTTCAATCAATCAAGTTAAGCCAGAACAGAACTTGTTTCTAGATTGAAAAACAAGAGAGAAAAGGTGTGAAACTGTAGTGTACCTCCTCCTCCTCCTCACATTTCCTGCTAAAGTGAGTAATCTCAGATTTTACCAGGGCATGTTGTTTGGAGCTGGAAGAAAAAGTTTGGTAAAAGGTAGTTTGTTCTGAGGCAGCAAACTACTGCAAGAAAACAGAGCATTTCAACTTGCCGTGTCCACTGCCATACAGAGACCTGAGAATTTGCCTTTGCATGGTGGCTGATATGCACCCCAAAAAGCTGATAATGAATGTCTGCTCCTTCAAAGACATTAAAGAACATTATCTCCAATAACACTGCTCTACTGAGGTGATATATTATTGTCTTAAGGAAAGGCATAGTTAGAATTATCCAATTTTTTCCACAGCCCTAGTCTTTTGACTCAGTTTATACCAGGAAGCTGAAAACGAATGGGGCAAATCTTGTGAATTTTCTGAGGTATCACAAAGATGGGGTGAGAGCCCCATAGGGACATACCCCACAGGGTCATACCCCATGCGGCTAGTGTAACTTGTTATACCAATATTATAAGTCACTATTATATATTAACTAGCTAAAGTCTGGCAGTATTTAACACAACAGTTGTGTTGGCTCTACATAAAGATCCTTTCTAAAAACACATGACTACACACTAGAAATGGCCTCATTTAAAGGTACAGAAAGCTATTCTATGGATTCCTGTGCAATGTAGTATATTGAAGGCTGTCTCAAAAAGAAGACAGTGTCATTTTAATTCTCTGGACTTGAGGCAGGATATTTTTAAGGCCTTTGAATGATGAGCTCTTGGCATATCTGCTGGGAGGTTACTGCTCCTGCTATCCTTTTCCCATCGGATGAGCTGTCTCTGTGCACGTATGCGAGAACTGCAAGCTGATGCTACAAGAGCAGTGACCTGCAGCAGCAGGGGACGTAACAGATGGAGCAAATACCCTCTTCAAAACACTCCCAGAATATGTTGTCCGAGCCCAGTATCCAGATCTCTCATGTCTTTTATCTCACCTTACTGCTGGCTGAAAAAGCCCAGGAGGAGGGAGGAGAGAAGGCTGTGCAAGGTAGCAGAGCACAGTCCTAAAGGGCAGGAGGGAAGAACTGCCTGTAACTACATCTGGTAATGAGTTCATCTGCACATTGAGAGTACAAGTTGAAACCCCCACAAAAAGCAGCACAGCTATTGCAGATTTGAAGCATATAATTGCAGAGGAGTGTTTGCAGGAGCAGAGAACACGTGGGCATACAGAAAGAGGAAAAGATAAAATCGAATTATTCTTTGTAAAAAGGCAGCTGTTCTCAAATTTGCCTACAGCATTCTCCAACCAGGAGCTTCGTTTCTGCTCCCAGGAGCCCTAGAAGAGGTCACTGAAACTGTAAGAGTCAAAAAACACAAAAAGTGGGAAAATAAGCTCCCCAAATGAGCACTCTGCATTGAATAACTGCTCTCATTTTCCTCCTCCCAGCCGGCCCAAGGAATGGGCTATGTCTTGGGGGCAGCTCTGTGCAGGTGGCGGATCCTGGAGCTCGGTGGCAGCTCAGTTGAGCTGCGGGACCCCGTGTGCTCCGATCCCACAGAACAGATCCCACGCTGCGCTGTACACGCACACACAGTCCCAGAGATCCAGTTCACCTCAGCCTACAGCATGGATTGCTATTTTTCTTTTTTTTTTTTTTTTGCTAACTCAAACATTTCTATTAGAAGCCTCAGCCTACACCAAAAGGATTAGAGATAACAGTTACCTGCAGAAACCGCAAGGAAAAATATTGATCTTAAATATTGCTTAAATAAAAGCTGCGGAACTGAGGATCTGAGAATCCAGTTTTTAACCTGAAAATGCCCTGAACTATTTGAATGAGCACTGCTCATAGTTTTGCCCCGATGCGAACGGATGGGCGGGCACTGGCACAGGCAGCCATCGCCTCTCCCCAGGCACATGTCTCGCAGACACATTGCAGAAGTGGCCCCCACAGCCTGCTGGGGCGGAGGCGTCCCTGATTGACAGCTGTCTCCAAGACAAATGCCTCAGCATCCCTCTGGGATAACGCAGCAAGCACCCCGGCAGCTGGGAGAGGGAGGAGGTGCGCTGCGAGATGGGGAGGGAGCAGGGAGCCCTCGGGGTGTGCAGGTGAAGGCAGGCACTGCCAAAAACCACCGCACCAGCTTCAAAACCCCTTAACGAAGATGAGACCGAGCTCAACTGCGACCCAGCAGGTTTTGTCCAGAAAGCCAGGCAAGGCTGGGGCATGGATGAAGGGCAAGTGCCAGTAAAGCAGCACCAACCAGCCCATATTCCTCGGTGCAGCAACATTTTCACTGAGAGCTTTTTTAAGTGATGCCAGCACTACTTTGCCATTCCACCCCTTCTTGTCTGTGGTTTCCAAAATTCAGAGGTCTACACATGATGGTTACTAGAGTGGGCAAGTATCCTGCCCACACTGACAAGAGAAGGACAAACTGGTGTGAAACTTTGTTCCACCTCCAACTCATTCCCAGCCAGGCTTCAGCACTTGGCTTGACCCACGCAGGAAAGAAAGCTGCCAGGTTCCAGCCCAAACCCTGCCTGTGAGCTTAGAGAGTTGGAGATTATGAATGCTGTGGCAAACAAAAATCAGCAACAAACTTTCCCCCCTGGGAAATCTTGGAAAGAAAAGCCAGGGAAGCTGGCAACAGAAGTGACCTGAGAACTTCAGCATCACTGTCCATCAGAAAGCAAACAGGCAGCTCCAGTCCTGGAGAAGATACTTTTCCCCTCACTGAATCAAAAGTCAAAGTCTTCTTCAAGCACAGGTCTCCCCAAACCCTAATGCAGAACTGCTGGGCACAAGTCACTGGTTGACACGTGCCTATCTTTGCAATTTCATCTCTCTTTCCCATGCTATTTCCTGGGGCGCACCTAAGGTCCCCTTAAATCTAGGGGGCAAAACTAATTTATTTTCTTTAATCTTCTACACTGTGATCACTTCTTTTCAAACAATGTGCTATTTTGATGAGCTTTATGATTAATTCCATAGTCAATTTTCACAGAAATGTGATTTAAGCAAGCAAAACAAATCCCAGTTTGTCCAGATACAATAGAGAAGGAAAGAAATTTTAGATAGCACCAGAAAAAAAAACAAAACAAAACAAAACAAAAAAACCCAAACAAAACAAAAACAACACAGAAAGATAGATGTCTTGCCACATTGCAGGCTAACAGCAAACAGACACATACAGCAAGAGTATGATTGAATAAAGATGCTTATCTTGAGCAACCCAGAGTCTGGCCAACATGACTCAGTAAGAGCAAGGTGCCCCCAGCCTGTTCAGAAGACCAGGATGACTTCTGAACAGATCTGGTGGCTGAGCTCTCTGCTAAGCCTGTGCATGAATCCCGTTGCCTGTGGGCTATTTGGGTGGGCAACACGGGCTGCTTTCCTTGCTCGGGGACTGCTGAGATGTTCCCTGTAGCTATGGAGGGACACAGAGAAACCTTTCGAATCACCATGTCAAATGCTAGAGTTCAAAACAAATAAGACTTTTCTTCCCTTACTCTTAGTGCCTGCAGAACCAGCATTAACCCCCACCACGCTCTTCGGTTTTATGGGTTCTTCCCAAGAAAGAAACTAAGAGAACATTAAGCTGGCACGGTATGCACGAAGCGACAGCAACACCCCTTGCAATAAAATCTCTGTGTGACGCAGAAGGAATTACCTCCCCAATCCCATTCCCGGGAATCCTGCAGCATCACGCTGTCAGGCAGCAGAGCTCCGCGTGGGGGCTGTTGAGCTGCTGATGCCAGAGCCTGATTTCCATTAGTGTTAATAGGAACATACTGACAGCAGCCAAGAAGCCAAAAAGCCTCCAATCTTGATGAACAACTCTGATAAATACGGTGCTGCATTAAGTCAGTCCCAGCAGCTGTACCATGCAAACAATCCCAGTTGCAAGCATGAGAAAACAGCCAGGATTCAAGTTCAACTGACTGCAAAGAGCTGTGTCCCAGTTGGGATGGGGAATCGGAATGGCGCAAATGGCCAGCGAGGTGTCAGCAATGGCACAAGCCTACACGTCCTCCAGCATCCACATGGCAACTGGTTGTGGTCCTTGGCAACAAGCTGGAAGGAACCAGGTGGCCACTGCAGTGTTTCTTGCAGCTACTGCAGGAACAGCTATTGCCAACAACCACCGAGGTCCTTGGGATGGGACACAGAGGCTGCATTTCTATCCCCAGTGGAAACATAAGATGATTCATGGGAAAACGGTAGGTATGGAAAAACAAGGGCATGGAATCAGAAGATAATAAAACAAGAAACACAAGATGGTCCATGAGAAAACTATAGGTTTGGAATAACAGTGGTGTAAAATCAGAAGGCGGTGTTTTGAGGGATTTTTGGCTATATCTAACTTCACTTGTACAACTTTAACAAGCAAACAGAAAGAATTATTATTGCTTCCCAGCTAAACGCACATAAACATCTTCTTGGGAGTAGCCTGTAAAGTCCTCGTTGTGCAAACTACTCATTCAGGTTTCTGCTTCCCACAACCACTCCTGTGGTTTTCTGACCCCTTGAAGCTCAGGATCTCCGAAACAGAGATTTTTGATTGAACAAAGTTAATAACCCTTGCTCAAACACAGTACCACATCTAGAGCCTGGGGTTCAGCTGTGCCTAGCTCTGTTTCAGAGTGATGCTTCAATGTTATTTTTGCCTTGTAAATTCATTATACTGAGGGAAAAACAGTTACGCTTATTTTCATAGTTTTTTAGCAGACAGCAATTATACAATCATTGCAACTTCAGAGAAACAAAACCTATTTTAAATGTACTAATTTACATCCCACATTATGGTTCAGCAGCTCAGACAGAAAAGTCCATCATTACAACCATCACTTTAAGTTATTGAGGCTTTTGGATATGCGAAAACCTAGAGAAAATTAATCCCCAGAATGTAAATACAGATTTTGATTCTTTAGAGAAAGAGTCAAGGTTACCTTCTTCAAAACAGTTCAACAAGCAGGTGCTGAGCCTGTGATGGCCATTTATCAAGCGTGCGACACGAGGCGAGTCACTGGCACATCCTTGGCCTTTGCAATTTGCAGCAAAATGCAAAAGCATCAGGTCTCACAGCAGATCCCCTGCCAGTTTGAAGTGTCTCCCACCATCTCCACCACTCGTTTCTTACTGGTTTTCCGCAGACAGCAACAGCTCATTTCATCCTGTTACTTACACCACAGAAATTTGGACTCGAGGAAAACTAGGCATAACTTCATATCATTTAAGCAACCAACCTAGCTGACTGCATCAAATTCTGCCTGAACTGCTGGCAAGAGCAACATACCTTTGATTAAACCAACTAGCCCTGAGCCAGAGAAAGACTTTTTTCCCTGCTGATTCATTTGATCAGAAGTGATGGTACCGAGATCACCTTCACAACCCAAAGCGCGAATGCTCCCCTACAGCTCACTCAAGCCCCTTGGGTTGCAAACACCTCTGCAGCAGCCTGTGCGTCCAAGGGACCTGCTTTGTCCCGTGTGCACCCAGCTGAGCTCCAGGGTTTATTTTTGCTGCCAATAACCGGACTCTCCTGGTTTCCCTGTTTTACTCAGTGCAGAATGGAAGTAACGAAAAACCCCACCAGCCTGCACCTCCAGGTGCCTGTAACTCAAAGGATTTCACATGATAATCCACAAGAGCCAGGATCAGTCCCCTTCACAGGGCTATGTCAAGGACACAAGCCTGCATCCCTTGGGCACAGCTGATGGGAACTGGACAGGCCAGGGATGGAGAGGGCAACCCCCCTGTGCTTGTCCACATCAAATTTGTCAACCGCCTTAGAAAAGCCAGACTCTTCATGGGAGCAAATTGCTGCAGGGAAGATACACAGCTTTGTGCCACCCAGCATGATGCTCCAGCATGTGGCACTGCCCAAGCCCACACAACGCATTATCTTCTACTACAAACCGAAACAAACTGCGTTTTTTAATGCTTTTTTTCTTTTCTTCTGGAGAGGAGCTAATTAGAGTGGAAAAGGATCTCTCTGACTCTCACTTGTATGACTCTTGTACAGATTTTTAATTTTGTTATGCGACTACCATGCAAGCACTGTACTTGGAATTATATAGCATGATAACCTAATCAAACAACACGAACAAAACCAGGTACTTAAATCATGCTGCGATAAGCAAGGAAAATTATTTTGTGTAGGCATGGCAAAGTCTACGTTGCATCGCAGTCAAAGTGGCATCTACTACTAATTATCACGTTGGCAAAACGTACACATTATTCAAGGCGATGGTTTAACTTAGCATGCCAAGTGTATGGCTAGGAGTGCATCAAGTCATTTGCACAGTGCTATTCAGTTGTTGGTGGAGTGGACCACAAGCTGAGCACAACCAAAGGAAGGTGTATGGTGCTGTAAAAAGAGCCAAAGCATCCCACAGAGATGGGTTGACAAGGGAAGAGGCGTAGGGAGCACCTTCCATCCCCTGGAGCAGGGAAGTGGCACCCTGACCACCTGGGGAGACTTCAGGAAGAAGAGCAAGGCAAGAAATGTGAGCATAGGGATGGGCTAGGGGAACCCTGAGCTCCCTTGGGGTGGGAGAGGCTTTGAGGACAAGAGTCCTCAATGTGTGGAAAAAAAGTCTGCTGCAAAGAAAAGAATTCCATACCCCATCTCCACGACAATAAATGGCAAGGCAGCCAGGCTGGGTAGTGAGGAAAAAGCCCTGTCCCAGTAGGATGCAAACGCAACAGAGAAGGTAGCCCAAAAGCCCATGTCCCCACACACCCAGTGGGACCAGCAGGACAAACGTCATCAGGAACCACCTGGGCATACTCAGTGCTGCTTTGATGGAGGAGGGTGATCGGATGGCCTGAGGTGCTTACAGCCCTGTTTTTACAGGGTTTCTACTCCGGAGTCCAGCTTCCCCACCGTACTTTGCATGGGGCACCCACAGCCTGATGTTGCTCTGCAGCAGCCCCCGCAAGAGGCACGGGCTATATTTATTCTGGTACATTGCAGTGGGAAGCTTTAATCTGTGTAATCGCCTCAGAGAAGATTTCACTCAGTGAGGGGAAAGCAATTACCATTTCATTTGCAACTAGTTGCCTTCCCATGGTCTTCATCTATCAGAGCTGGAGGGTCCTGTCAGCCCCTGCACCTGCCTGGACTCTTTCTTTTTTCTGTGAGGTAGGTTCATGCCTTTGACAAATGCATCTGTAGATACTCAAGGTTTTCAGCCCCTTTTCAAAGCCGTTTTTCTCCTCCCAGCTGCTATTGCTTTTATCTGACAGCATATACCCTGCATGAAGAAAACAACTGGATATAATCCTAGATTAAAGGGATTGTAATGCAGAATTAAATAGAAGCCTTGATAGGGCCCGCTGTCGTCATTCACCGAGCGCAGACCTCGGCTGTTTGGGAGGTGGGCAGATGGTGGCGTTTGTGACATTCTCTGCAGTTCCTGATTTTCCTAGACAGGCATTTATGTCTCCCCACATAGGTGGGAGGAAAAAAACAAAACAAAACAAAAAATGAAAAAATAAACCCACCAATCTTCAGCGTTTCCATATGATGCTGCACTAAAATCTCCTTGGGATTTCACTCTGAAAACTTGTAACTAGAATCCTGGTGGCTCCAAACTCTCAGCGGGACCCTGCAACATGCCAACCCCGTTGGAGCTGCTGCACCTCGGTGCCAGGAGGGTCTGTAGTCCCATAACGACCATGTCAGGAACCACAGGAAGGTGATTTGGGCTTAAAATAGACGAGGCAAAAGGTCCTAAAGAAAGGATATTCATTGTCTACTGCAGCAAGGACCAGAATAGCTAAGCAATGCAAAAGCCCACCGGGAAAGCTTTATGACTTTATCTTACCTCAGGAAAGCCACAATATACTTATATGCACAGCTGCATATTAAAAAAAAAAGGCACTTTAATCTTCTGCTCTTTCCAACCTGGCAGCCAAAGCAGCTTGACTCGATAAAGAGACTTGAGAGCTGTGAAAACTACATATTAAAGGAGAAAAATTCCAACTGTCTTTCTCTTGTAAGTTGTAGCAGCCAAAAAACTCAACCCTAAAATAACGACGTGCCTGAAGGTAGCAATTTTACAATCAGCGACATAATGATTTTTATCACTGCTGTCATCTTTGTTGGGGAAGAGGAAGCCAGGTATTGTGATCATTAGCTTTTTGATACAGATGATCTTTTTTAAATGAGGAAAAACACATGCATTTTAATAAGGAACTGAAAGAAACAGCTCCAAAATAGTACAAGAAAATAGCGTAAGAAGAATCTGCAGCTCACGCCAAGATTTGCAAACACAGGAGATGAATATTAAGCCCACGGTATCATTGGTGGCATCATTAGCTGCTGCTCAACCCCAAGCCTGTGTGCGGGACCCCTCTCCCCTTTGAAGCGGGTGACCCTGCGCCCTCCCCAAACACCTGTCCTGATGCCACAGGCCCAGAGCAGACTCTGGGAGCCAGCCCCACTGCCACCCAACCCTGAGGGTGTTTTGCCACAGGTTTCCAGACGCTGGTCCCACACAGGGTGAGATGCCATCACTCCGGCACAGGATGGGGCTGCATAAAGTGCTGGGGCTCCCCCACATCCCACAAAGCTGGGTCCCACTGAGTGACAGCAGCTCCAGGCTCTTGTCTTAAAACAAACCAAGAGTTGAGACATTCCTCCCTCTTTTCCCCAGAAAAGTCCCAGAAGCAAAGCTTGGCCTTGCTGGTGCCTGATCTCTAAGCTCCTGCCTGTGCCGTGGCGGATGCACGCAAAGCTGCACGTTCATGAGATTGGAGGCTGCTGCTGTCAAAGGATTAAAAATCAACTGAACTTGACCTTTAACGTTAAAATTTAAAGCAACGACCCAGCTTCTCATGCTGCCATTCCCTAATGTAACCATAATCAGATTTGTGGCTGAGATCAGAAAACTCTTTTCAGAGACCTATTTACATGCAGCCTTCAACAAGCCTGGCTCATATAACTAAAAGGGCACCAGCAGGGGATCTCATAACCCCTGATGGAGCAGGTTTGAAGTTTGGATGCATTTTTAAGGTCACACGATAAGATTTTATGTAGGTGACAGCAGCAGTACATGAAAATTCACTGAATGCTTGCAGGGAGAAACAGCAGAGAAGTCACTGAGGGTGCTCAGCTGGGGTGGGAAGCCCTCGTAAGAGAACTCCAAACCAAACAACAAACCTGAGGTCACAAAAACACCAAGCCCTCACCACAGATGAGAAGGATAGAGACTAACTCTAAAAAGCCAATTTCCCCCCACCTTGTATTTTAATGGGATAAAGGAAAGGTTCAGTCCACATTGGAGTACATTTTGTTTCTAAATCCCACATGATATGCAAAAAACTCACCCCTCCTCCAGAGAAAAAGCTGTCATTTCCCAGTTTATGGCTTGCATTGACTGCCACCTAATCTCACACTGTGTACAGCACCTTCAGACTTACAAAGATTCCCCAACCTGACAAGGATGCACTGAGGGTGTCCAGCAATGTGACACACTGGTGGAAGTACCTGGCAGTTGTTTGGCATCATTCAACTCACAGATCAGCACTCCTGCCTCCCTGTGCTCAGTCTCTAAGTATTTCTGGCCCTGTGGGTCTGCAAACCCTCCACAGCCATTGAAAAGCATTGACAGCAACAGAAGTTGGACTATCTTCTGAAAGCAAGTCTAATTAAGCATGGTTCTGCCCCATGAAACCCCTGGGAAGGCAGAGGAATACCATCCAACCTTGCATCTGGCCCTCGTCCTGCATAGCTCATCTCCTTTTGCTCAGCGTACCCATCCGAGAACAGATGAAGCCTTGATCTAAATGCAAAGACATGCACCTGCAGCTGTATCAGGCAGCAGCACATCCCCAGCAGAGAAGTGCTATGCGGTGATGGGCTAAGACACCCTCATCATCCTTGCCCCACCAGAGAACATGACTTTGCCAACCATCCTTCTGCCAACAAACCCTCCCCATCTCCATTAAAATCACACCAGCAGCCCAGGCACACCCATATCTCATTTTTGAGGCTGCTGCAGGAAGTTGTGGGTACATCAAGCAGTTGGGATTGGGTGTAGAGCATCTCGGTGGCAGGCCCTTTCCCACAGCAAGGCACTGAGCCTTTCCCTGCTTTCCCATTTCACCTCTGCATGACAACTAGCACAGATCTCAGGTACGCACCTGGGAGTTCATCCTACTCTGCAATACTGTTGACGACAAACGCTAACAGCAAAACCTCCAGCGAGGCAAAGAGAATCAGAGCACAGCCCCAAAACATTTGTCACTACAAACACACTGTGTAACCTGAAGCTGAACACACGCAGGGCACATTTTCATTTACCTTTCTTTAATTATAAATGAATACGGGTTTATCTGGTGTTTACTCCTGAGCAATAAAAACACACCCAAAAATCATAAATCCTCCTGCAAAGAACCATCACTGGTGGATGTTGACCTTGATCACCAAAGCCAAGGAGTAGCGATACCTCTTAATGCCAAGGGCTGACATTTTTCATGCATGAGATGGGGAGTTTTCCTTATGTGATATCCTTACATGTTACTGTGTGCACTCTCAGGAAATGGCTACTTACAATATCTTCTTATTTCTGTATTCTTTTCCACAACCTGTTTATTAAACCAAAGGTTGAAAAGCAAGAAGAAGTAACCCCACCCAGGATGGGAATGGTATGAGGAAGATTGCCTGGATTCACCAGGACAAACAATAATCCTCACTCTGATCTTGGTTTGCAATTGATTAGTTACAAATACACACCATCAGCAAGGTACCAGGGCAGGGAAAGAGTTTTATTGGAAAGGCAAAGGAACAGACCCCAAAAGCAGAGCAGAGCACTCTTGGCTCTCCAAAAGAAAACTCTAAGCACCCATTGCAAATGGGAGATCAGGTTTTCCTGCTCGCGCTGGACGGAAGGGCAAATGATATTATTAAAGCTCACATTGCATCTCAAAGTCCTTGGAGAGAATGGAAAGTGGTACTTCATATTTCTATAAAACAATTAGTATTGACAGAACAGACTATAGTACAGCACTCAACCTAGAAGAGTAATTAACTATCACAGCAGCTTGCTTACTGGATGCAGATAGGAAGCAAGGAGGCGGCAATTAGAGAGCAAAAAGGCAAGCCAGACACATGCATTTGCTATAACGAGGTATTGACCTGTGAGCACTACGTGCAGGTGTCTGATAAGATGTCACATACCCCATGTCAAGCACCAGAGCATCCCCAGCACAGCCGCTGGCATCTCCACAGACACAGCGGGGAAAGAGCTGGAGCCCAGCACTGATTTGGGATCTCCTTCCCCACATGAGCTGTGCTCAGCCTCTCCTCCCCTTGCCTTGCTCTTTCTATATCTTAAATAAGAGGATGGATAAAAGCCAAGAAGAGAGCTCTGACCACTGATAGCATCGGTGATGGAAAAGTACCACAAATGTAAGATGGTGCATGGGAAGTTATCTACAAGAAACCACATACCATCAAATACTTTTCCACAGAAGCTCAGGGCAACTGGTTTCAGCACCCTTCTATCTTGCAAATATCTGAATAATCCTGAAGACAGGAGCCTCAGGGACAGACAGAGTTCTCTGCATACTGTTTCAGCCTCAAGATGCTTGGTTTTAAACATCTTTTGGAGAGAAAAGATTTGCATCTTAGTTTGGGATCTAGAAAAAAAAGGCATTAAGTGCCCAAACCTTTAGTGTTTCTCTCCCCAAAACAGAGTTAGTGTAGATCCGTCTCTAAAAAGCTTACCAAAGCAAAACTCTTTCCCTCTGTGAAGTTCCAAAACAATTCAGCAGGCTTTTTCCTACCAGTTTTTTCATGCATTTAGAAGAGAATGTGCAGCAGTTCAGTGCATGGTTCCAGAGGTAGAAAACTGTCTTCTGCAGCAATGCAAATGACTGCTTCCTTGGGGCCATCCCCAAGATGAGGAGAGGAACTCGCCCAGCGAGGGTTCCACAAGGATGCTGCGCTCTCCTGGCACAGGTGCCACGGCAGGGAAATGACAAAGGGCACCAAAGGAGCCAAAAGACATCAGGCATTGCTGAGCCAGAGTGAGTACCAGGATGACTAAGTCATTCTCTCTGGTCAGCCTAAACTCTCATGGCACTGTTAGTAGTTACATGAGGAACAGATCTGAATTTGGAGGTAATGCTGTCTGGAAATCGACTCTCTGAACAAGCTGGGTAAGGAAAGCAAGACTGCTGCAGGGTCTGCTGCAGGAGGTTTAGGACACGAGACCTGCTGGGAGATGGCAGTTTAGTAACCAGACTTTCCAGAAACCAAAGCTACAGAGACCTCAGGGTCAAAGGTGTGAGTCCCAACAGCCGATGCCAAAGTGACAACAAACCTGAGAGGGCAGTTGGAAGAGCATCACATATGCAAATATGGCATGAAAGTTTTGGACGCAGGGGTTTTAAGGCAGGAATCCTGACCCGCCTTCATCATGCGCCCTGTAGACACGGGACACAGCACACACCAGTTTGCTATCGCTGTACAAGCCATTTCATTCACCTCAGCAACAGCACCTGCTCCTGGGCTTTCTGGTGGCAGGGGCCAGCACCTTGTGCACCAGGAAGACACCAAGGAAGGATAAATGCATCTTCAAAATAATATCACCAAGTCAAATAATCTCCTGAGCTCTGGGGAATCCCAGCTGAGTTCTGAAGTTGCAGCAGCTGAGTGCTACAGAGCTGTTGTCATGCGGATGATGGAGTCCTTTAAAAACAAAGCATTTACTTTTAATTATTCCCCCCCCCCGCCAAATGTCATTGTTAATCCCAATAGAGTAGGATGAGAAAGCCTTGTTTTCACTGGAATGTTCCATCAGCAACCACCTTTGCACTCCTGCTCGGTGCGGCATTAACAAAATAAACTAGGTCTCGGCCCCAGTGAAATCAATGTGATTTTTTGCCACTAACGAGTCACTGCTTTACCTCACCTCCATGTCCCAGCTCGTATGCAAAAGCAGCGCCAGTTTTCACAACACAATTAACTGTGGCAGCAGGTAACAGCCAACACAAAACTCCTGCCAACACAAATGTGCTGGTTTCATCTTGGGACCTGCTTCTCTGCTGATAGAGCTCGATATTGCTCCACCAGCATCAAGGAGCAACAAGACAGGCAAAGGAAATCACAGATTAATAAAAACTGACAGCGACAAACCAAAACACCCAGGTCCTTCTGCAATAGTTGATAGATTGTATTTAGGTACCAAATCAGCTCTAAAGGAAAGAGTGACGGCAGCCAGCAGGGTATGGAACAAACTTTGGCAGCTGCAATTCCGGTCCCAGGAAGACAGCAGGGCAGGATTGCGGCTGGACTGCGCCGAAGGCAGAGGCAGCTCAAAGGTGCTCGGCTCCATCCCATATTTCCATACTACTACAATGAGAAAGCAGCTGTCCCCCACTCTCTCCTTGTGCAGATGATGTTAGCAAGGGAAGAAATCAGGAATTGTTACTGTGCCACAACTCTGAAACACTTTCCCCGTGTAGGCAAGAAACTGCTCCCATCACAAAAAGCCTAATTTCAGCATCTGTGTGCATGAATGCACAAGGTAAGAACTAAAAATAGAGGTACCCTATTTCCATGCATCGAGTCAGCAGGTACAGAAACAGCGTAAACAGTGATTCAGCAGCAGCCCGCGTGATGCAGAAGGTTGTTCTTTGCCTCTGCCTCCCAGTTTGCAGCCCTTCCCACCTTGGCTCGATCCCTGACTCCCAGCAGCTCCCCAGCGTCATGCCCAGCTCTGCCTTGCAAACACAGACCCTGCCCAGCGGGGCCGGGGGGACCTGCCAGCCACGGGGGACCCATCGGCTGCTTGGCTCCCTCAAAAAGGGGGTGACATGGGGTGCCTGTGAATGCCCTTCAAGCAATGTCCAGCTCCCAACAACACAGACGTTGTAGAGCTTCTCTGTCTACAGCAGTTTTTCTGGTGCAAAGTCTACAAGCAACCATAATTGTTTAGCTGTGAAAATAGCTGAGTAATTCACATTTTTGCTATTTTTTCATTGAACTTACAAGCCTTTTATCTACAAACCGTAGTCATCCAAGCTGGGTACAAAAAGAGGTATGATGTACAGCCAGAGCGTATGATTGCCATCTCTGGCGCAAAGTAGTGCTGTGACTCCATACACACCCCTGATAAACTGCACGAGATGACAGCAAGGACATTTTTCAAGTCCTGTGAGATTTGCTACATAAACAGCTACGACCTTGTATGCACGGTTTCAACAGGGCCAAGTCGCTTTTTGCTGGTCCTCACCCTCATTTTTTTCATTAATGTTTGCTGAGAAGCAGATATATGAAAAGAAGACTGAAAAGTAGAAACATTTATCTTTCATTTACCTAATATTTTCTAAAACTGTAACTTATCTTCAAGTAGAGGATAGGAAAATATTTCATAGCCTTCCCACCACCTCAGATCTTTCATTCGCACTTTCAAGGCCAACAAAGGGAAGAAAAGCTCCCCAAGCACCTACCTGAGCTGCCCTAAGTGTCTGTGTGAGCAATTCCACCCTCCTGTCCCCAAAGTCCTTGGGCTGATGTGCTCCTTTCTGCTTTAGCAATCTGTGCTCTCTGCTTCAGGCGCCGTCTCTCCCAAAGGCACCAGTGTCATGGGAAAAAAAACCAGTCCTGATATTTAGTGATGCTGATGCTCAGCAGCCTTTGGCCGTGGTCCCGCTCAGCATCACTGCCCTGCCCAGGGTTTATCCTGCCTTTCCAGAGGGACCTTGGTGGTGGCTCTTGGCCAGGACAGGGAGCAGGGACGGTCATCCAGAGGAGGTCCAGCCATAGCACCTGTATTGCCTCTGCTGGATACTTTTATTGCTTTAAGAATGTGCCTGTTTTTTAAGGTGTCCTTCCCAACCCATGAAAGAAGTTGATTTAACCAAAAGCACTGAGAGGCAATCTAGACAAACCCTGAAGGATGCCCCTCAGTAACCCCAGCCTTAAAACCTCCAGGTGTTTTTCTAGTCCAAACTGCAGCATCACCAGGCAGACAGGAACACTTCAAGCTGGGGACACCCTCTGCAGCCACCCTGCAGCCTCACGATGCAAACCCCAGGCACCCCCCACCGCACCCCTGGCAGCTGGGGCTCCCCAGGGCAAAGCAAGTGTGTGTGTGTGCGGACTGTGTCCTCACATGTTCCCCAGATGTGACACAGGGATGCTAAGCCAAAAGTGCAGTCTGCGCCCCTGCATTGAGCACACTGCAGCACTGCTCACACACCTCTTACCTGCTAACAACCAATGCAAAAATGAATAAATAATAATTTAGCTATTAAAATCAGGGGAGCTGTCATTACAGCTGCAACCATCAGAGTCATTTTTCTGTCATTTGAGGGATGACAGTCCTTTGAATGAGCAAGTACTACAAGCAGCCAGCAAGCCTTCTAACGCATGGCAGAAACATCATTGAAGGGTTTTCCTCCACAACTTTGACTTACCCTCACACCATTCCTAGCCAGCATAACTGACCAAGAACAATTAAAGTGCACAACAATTTCAACTTAATCTCAGAATGGATTAAAGTCCTTTCTGCTCTCACCTTGACATAGTCTTAAGCCTGGATGATTTGCATTTTGACATCTAATTGAAATGAGAGTTGCTGCCTGACAGGCCTTAATCTTCTCAAAAACATGGTTGTGCCTCTCTCCCCAAAGCAAACATTTATCACAAGTTTCACCTTGAATATAGGTCACAGCATTGCAAAGTAAGTAATTAGAGCTGTTAAAAAAAGAAAAAAAGATTCTGCCTAGGTGAAAAAAAAAATAAATTCAAAAGGCACATCTGTTCTCCTGAGCCACAGCAAGGAAAGATGATTACCATTAGTGTGATGTTTATAAAGCAAATGAAACAATTGGTTAAAAGAAAAAAAAATCACTTATAGTGTCATCTTTCATCATTAGATTTTCATGGAAAAGAACACTGTGATTTGCTTAGTCTGAACATATATGCAATGTAAAGAGACCATCTGACGTCATCGAGGCATAACACTGCAAGATAAATGGAGACGATTTGCCACACTGCTAGAGTAGCTGTACCTCCCTCCCAGACCTGCAGCAATCAAAAGGAAGGGCACAGCAACAGCAAACCATCTGCTTCTTGCTGGTCACTGACTCCTGTGCATTTGGCTGATAGCAAAGAATTGGGGCTCTTACTCTTCTCCTGCTCATATGGGTTTAAATGGAGAGCAGCTGAGCTGTTCCCTGAGTCTAAATGCCCATCTCTCATAAGTTCATTTTGTTTGGCCCTGCAAGCCTTAGCCATCACCATGGGACAAACATCTGGAAGCCTTGGACTCAGTCCGCACCGAGTGCCCTGGGCAAGAGCAGCCGGAGCACATGCATCTGCATCCAGAGAGCACCCACCTGCAGCAGAGCCTCACCACCTCCCAGCAACGCAAACCCAGGCTTGGCAGGCTGCCTTCCTTTCCTACAGCAGTTACAGTTTTAGAGAGCATTAAAAGGAAAGAGAAAAGTGGAGAAACAAGGCTGAAGATTTTCCTGTCCTGCTTCTGTATTATGATGCAATTCTCCCTGCTGCACCCTCCTCAAGGAGGGCAGCACTTGTGACAAGCTCTGGAGGGGACAGAAGAGCGAGCTGTGGGCCAGGTGTGCCCTCCCCTGTGCATGGAAACATCGGACAGCCTGCTGCCCACCTTCCCCAATGCAAACAGAGAGGAGGAGAGGGTGCACAGTTATTGTGCATAGTTGCTAAGATCTATATGAAACCCCACGTGTGTAAATTAAAAATTGGCTCCTTTTATCATCAAGCGCGTACAGCTTGTAAGTATGAATTATGCAAGACTATTAACTATCTTATTATAAGAGGGAGCAGCTGCAGAGGCTGCTCGGAGGACACAGCAAGTGCAGAAGTGGCAGCCCATGGATGCTCAGTGTCGGCGTGTGTCTGAGCTACAGCACGGCCGCCTTCACCGAGCCTGGTCCTCACGCTCCTGGGGACCTGCAGACCCAGTGCTGAGCAATTAACTTGGCATCTCATAAAACCTCACTGTCTTCCAGAGCTCTATGGAAGAAAGAGAAATATTTTCATCACCTTTTCATTGATGGCAGCATGAGAAAGAGTTGGAGAATTGTGTGAGCTTGTGAAGGAGTGAGCAATGAGCTGAGCCTATAATCCAGCACAAACCCAAGCCCCCAGCCAGCATCCAAACTGCCAAGCTCTGTCTCTGTTTTTGCCCAGGAGCACAAGGAACCTGAAAGAGCAAACCCCCTCCCAGACCAGAGAGTTCTGGTCCCTGTGTCAGTTCAGTAATTTGCTCTTTGACTAATGAACCCCTGTACTCAGGTGGAGCACACCAGTGAGGATGCCAGCCTGGGGCAGCACTGCACAGCCCACAGTGCAAGTACCTCTGGGTCACAGGCCAACACAGGATGCGGGCAGGGATGTGGGCAGGGATGTGGGCAGGGATGCTGCTGAACTCAACCTGATCACCAAGTTCTCATCGAGTCAACACCACACTTAGCAGATGCACTAAGGCTGCTGGGGGCAAACTCTAGACGTAAGTTACCTATAGGGTAAGAAAGCTGTTGATCCAATTTTACATAAAATATTAATGTCTCTGGTCAATATGAATGCTGTTAAGATTGAGTGGTGGGGCCATATGCAGCTCGGAAGCTTTTGGGAACATAACAGGTGTGGAAAGGGGAGGCACAGATTGGTATTATGACCAGTTTCATTTATTGCATATATCATGAACTTGGAAGAACAAACATCAAGCACCATGATTACATTTACTGATGATTCAGAGTTGTGTGGGCTCCTCAATGCACAAGAGGAGGGCAATGATGTCCCGGACAACTGTGAGCAAGCAAGTACCTCAGGGAATAATTAAATTAATTCAAGCTATGGAAATGCCACACAACAAGGCTAAAACATAAAGCAAATAACATTGAAAAGGACTTTGCACTCAGAGGCTATATGAGACAAACCCAGGCAACTGTTTGCTCCCAGCTATCTACCCAGGGTGCCAGGTGCTGCACAAGCACAAAGCCCATGTTGTCATGGCCATCAGAGAGAGCAGCAGATCAGTGAAAACAGATACAGGATACACATGAAAAAAAACATCCCAAGATACCAGTTGTACGTGCCCCCAGCCCAACACACTGTGGCTTTCGAGAGGGGCTGTGCCAGGTGGAGGCCACTGGCAATGCCACCACAGCTGCACTGAGACATTACAAAGCTCTAGGCTCCTAGAAAAACATGGCTGCTTTTTGCACCAGCAATCCAGCCCCACCAGGACCACACGTTCCAGCAAGGCCGTGTCTGCGCCACATCCCCCAGCAAGCCACAAGGCTCTGAAGAGGCACAGGATTTGTGTCTGGATTGACCGCTGTGGCTCCTGCTGCCTGGTACAGACACAGCCCAGGGAGGGGGCCAGCTCCTGGGCCACCCTGGCAAAATAAATCCATACAGGGCACCTCAAGCCACACTGCCTGCCTCCTGTCTCGTTTAAAAACTCCTAGTCCCGAGTATCAGCTCTTTTCCAGGATCTTAATCGTTGCTATCCATTCCAGGAACATGGCCCTTAACTGCCCAGGAAGCCTCATCACACTAACCAGCCCTGCCCAATGCAAGGCAGCTGTCTTACAAGACACCAAGGTGTCTTGTCTGAGCCACCCTGCCCAGCACAGGGACCACTGGCAGGGCATTGCAGAGCCCATTCCAGGAGATGGGCCCCGACAACACATCAGAGCAAGAATGGGAAATACAGAGCATCTGGCATCTGAAGCAGCAACATGAGAAAGGACATGGGAGAAGAAGTAAGAAGTGGCAGAGCAGCCCGAGGCCCCGAAGGCAAGGAGAAGATGCTAAATTTGATGAGGTTAAGGAAGGGAGCCAAAGGAGGAATAAATAGAGCTAATGAGAAAACAAGGCGTGAGCATTCAAAAACCTTTAACACACTGCTAAACAGCAATAAAAAGGCAATTAGAGCTCTGAGATGCATGGAGGGTAATTGCATGCACTATAAATAAGTGGTGAGAAGACTGTCCCACTCAGCAGGATCTGGTTCACTTTTGGGGTGACTTCTGTGCCGACAAGAATATTCTGGTGTGAGACAGAAGCTGAGAGAGAGTTTACAGAGAAATGAGATTAGAGGAGGAATTTCTTTCAATCACACAGATCCTTCGGCATGAAGTATTCACCAAGCACAAGCTTTACAACAGAGGCTTCAGAGATATGAGCTTAATGAACTCCAAACAAAAGTTCAGCAGCAGAGACATGAAATAGCCTTAGAAATAAACGTCCATTTTACGTCAGACAGCAACATGTATGGCACTGGGATCCCGGCAGTTCAGAGGTTGCCACTACTTATGGAGAGAGTCCCCAGACATGCTGCTCTCCAGCACCCGGAGATCCTGCCCTGCTCAGCTCACAATTCTTTCACGAGTGTGTGTACACATGCACCTGTAACAGCATTTAATAGCAAGCAAAAAGAGAGGTTTAAAAGTGAAATTCAAATGCCAAACCCACTTGAGCATGCTTCCTGCCCATCCTTCCCTCCCCCGGCCAGATAGGCTGGAGTAAATGCACCAATTGTCCCGACACTCTCTCCCAGCCAGGCACACAGCTCAGGTCATGGGAGAACGTGCCAAGAGAGGTCCTGCAGAAGAAGGAACCCTCAGAGCAGATAAAATGCACAAGACTGCAGCAGAAGGTAGGGGCAGGTTCTTTATAGCATCATGACCAACATCTTTAAGAGTAGAAGGCACTACTGAAGTCCAGGGAAACCACCAATAAGCAGAAATCACACTGGGTAGATCCCTGGTCAACATAAGCTACCACTGCACAATCAACTTGAATTTTTTGAGGACATCAGTTCTCTCTGGAGAGAGCTAGAGGCTAGAAAAGTATTATTCTCCACCATCCCTGCACAGCCCCAGGCTGTGCTTGCTGCAGAGCTAAGGGGAGGTAGAAAAGGAAAACACAGCCACACTACGAGCAATCCCTCCTCCCTGCCCCAGCTCCCACACAGATACCCTTCTGGAGGGGGAAAATTTGCAGACTGAAGCACGAAAGGTCTGAAAAAGAGAAGGAGAAAAGCCATCAATTCCCAGCTCCAAACTCCCTTGGCCAGGCCTGGTGCCCTTCCCAGCTCCCCGCTCCTTCCCACCGCAGAGCATCAGCATCGATTCACGCTCGGGAGCTGCTCTGCCCTCGCAAATGACTGAGCACACACAAAGTCTCTGCAGTCCTAACTCCAGCTAGCTCTTGGCTATGCACCAAAAAAACACCCCGTGCAACTCAGGCAGCTGCACGTCCCCAGATAACAACAGCAGATGGCTTCTGCCTGGAGGTCCCGCTGGCAGAGGGTGGTCTGTGATGCCAGGGGTGGGAGGCAAAATGCAGTTTTTTGCAGCATGCACCGCTGGCAGGTCACACAGCCTTGCCCATGGCTGAAGAAGTGCTGGCTGTGTCCTTCCTTCATCCTTGCATTGTCACCATGCAGGTAGCAAAGCAGCTGGCTCCTGCTGCGTCACCCCATTAGCTTCCTTCCGAGGCAACAATGAGTCTGTCGTCTCTGGTGGCGAGAAGAGTGGGAGCAGCCTGCTGAGAGGAAGGGGGAAATCTAGGGGTGTAGGCAATAAAAGCAAACCCAGTGTGTGCAGTATGTAAAGCATTTGTGCTCTCTTGCTGAACCAGGAAAGGATATTTGGCATCTTAGATGAAATTTGAATTCTGCTTGATGTTGTGCGATGTATGCATCACCTCCCAGCTGCCCAAATCCTCTGCTGCTGAGGTGTGAGAGCAGCTGACCCTCCCCAGGGCACACCAGGCAAAGTGACATCCCACTCATGCAAAAACTAGCCCCGTCAGCATCAACAGCAGTCCCAATGGAACTTCTGAACAGCTTCACTTAGTTTCTTCCAAATCATCTGACATTTTTTGTGCCTAAAACATAACGTCTGAACTCCCTCTCCTTCCCAGCCCCCATCCATCAGACACGGCCATCCAAGGGGAGCACTGAATGGCACATGGGCTACATCTGGCCCGTTGCTTATGGAAGATCTTCTCTCTTCCACAGCCACCTGCACCAGCCACCTGCAAAAATCAGCCAGAACAAGCACAGAAACCTCCTCTCAAAATGCCTTTGCAGTATTTTGCTTTAATTGGCCAACTGGCTGGACAGGGCTCCCCTGAATCTCTTCTTGGGATAAGAGTTTGTTTCCAAGAGTAGCACCAGTCCTATTGGAAATGAGACAAGTGGTAGAAGGGACAGTGAGGGTACTTACAGAAAAATGCATTCCTTATACAGGATGGAAAAATAAGGTTTTGACCCAAAATCTGTCTCTGTGTTAACATTGCATCTCACTTCAGTGAGCACGGTGCTGTATTGAGGAGCATTGGTTCATGTTTCCTCTGACAGTCAAATATCAAACCCAAGTCCCTTTATCTCACCATGGTGCCGCCAGCCAGGCAGAGAGTACAGCCAGACTGTCCCCTCCTGCCCCCAGTCAGCTGTGACCCCCAGGCTCCAAAACGATCCTCATTCATCCACACTCACATCCTTCCCAAAAGAGGCAAATTGCTACCCCTCTCTGAGCAGCAACAAGAAAAGCAGGGGGCTACTCCCCAAGATATGGAGGTGGGCAAGGTTGTGTGTTGTGGTTCAGGATTTTTCCTGGATATTTCAGGGCAACACTGACTTAGCATCATCTGTACTGGTCACACCATAAATTCCTCAGGGAAGGGAGAATTGCTTCCTACAGGAGCTGGTGAGCCCCGCACAGCTCATTGATTGAAAACACGCATTGCAACTAATAAACATCCGTGGTTACCACAAACTTACAGGATCTGCAGACTCCAAGTGCTATCTTCTCCATTACGACATTTCTTAAAAAATAGCCTCTTCTATCAGTAGTTCCTCAAGGTGTGAGCCTGGAAATCAGCCTTTCCTCCCTATTACCTTCTTCTCCTCTGCCAGACAGGCAATTGGGAGCAAAACCACCACCTCTGAGCTCCACTCTAAGAGACTGAGCTGAGCTTCTGTACATAACAGTAGTGGCTGAGCTGGATACAGGGCTTCTTTCTCCTGCAGAAGTAGGTTAGGCAATGACAACATCCAAAACAAGTGCTTCTTTTCAACTGTAAAAATGTTTATTGAGTTTTTCCCCCATCATGATCCTTCCCCAGGCTGAAGACAAGCAGTAGATGACAGGCTTGCAGGGATGGGGTCACTGCTCCATACTTGTACAGGGCCAGATCCAGTCTCTAGCCAGCACTTGTTCCTACATCATCAGGTGTGGATCAAAATCCCTCCCAAAAAGGGAGGAGAAGATGGAAACAGGGGGTCTACAAACAAAGCTAGATGTGAAGATTGTCTCATCATATTCTGAAGACAAAGAGTACCCTGCCCTTTGGTGAACATCACCCTGATTCAGCACATGAAATCATGAAAAGCCACTGCTGGACCATTACCAGGCAGCCCTGTTTGCCAGGGTACTGGTACAAATGTGTTGCAGCATGAGGCCAAAGTCAACGGGATTCCTTCAAGATCTGCACACCACACTTCCAGTCCCCAGATATAAATGTCGCAGCACCATCATTAAAAAGCCACCCACTTTGGCCTAGGAAAAACATGACTAAATCTAGATTTCATTAAGTTTCTTCATCGAACACTGACATTTGGGTACGGGCAGGTGCTCAGTGTTTAAACGTTTTTGGTCACACAACTGTCATGAAGCACGTGGGTGAAATCACTGAGTTGTGTGTCAGTGCAGTTTTCTAACCTCTCCAGCCTGGAGGCAGCCTGTACTAATGTCCCTTCACAAGGGTGAGATATATATATAGATATATATATACATAGCATGATACATGGAATGAGGATATACTTCACAGTACTAGAAGTCCAGGTTCCCAACCTGACTGTGAGACAGACAGGTTTGGAGCTATGACAGCTACAAACACAGCATCACTTACCCCAAGACGAATAAACATTTGCATAACATTTTGACTCAGGTGTTTAAATTCTAGAAAACATCTGACTTTATCATCCTGAATCACAAACAATACCAAACATTATCACTGAAAGCACCTTTTCAAACACCAATTGCACATGTTCACATCCAACACTCAGCAACTCCACTTATGCCTGGTTTTAAGAATGATGCCCACCCAATCCAGAAGAAAACCCAGACAAAGCACTTCAAGTGTCCTGTACCCATAAATAACTTCTTCCAAAGCAAGTACCAGGTTATGATGTTCCATGGTTTTTTTTTTTCAGTATCTACAGGGTAATGACACAGGGAAAGTCCCCAAGAACCTGCCACCTCTTGCATCTGCCCCCTTCCATCCTCATGAAGACATCACTAGACCCTGGTCCCCAGAGCATGCCCTGCAAGAAGGGTGGTCCAATTCTGACCCACTTGCTGTGTGGAGTGGGCAAGTTAAGGAGGCAAGCTCTGCTTGTCTTCCAGTGCCTGCACCAGGCTCTCCAGGAGCTGGGGAACAAGGTGACACCTTCCCTTGCACCTCACCATGCCGTTTCCAGGAAGGCAAGACATATGCCCACCTCTGAGGAGCCAACCATCCTCCTGGGTGAGAAATTGAGAGGACCAGGAAAGGTCATCTAAACTCCTTTTTTAAAGGAACCCTACTGTTTTAATTAGTTTTAAAAGACACACTAAAATATACACAGTTCCTAGAGATCACTTTGTTTATGAGACCCTGGAGCTGCTGAAGCCACTGGTTGAATTCACATTGACACCAACCAAGCAACAGCTTTATTGTTTATACTATATTGATTGGTATTCACATAATTAAGTAGAAATTGGTTGTTTGTCTTGTACCCACCTGAACTAAAGCATTGGCAGTAGCTGTAAGGGGTTTGTACACATACACTGCTAGTACCAGTGTTGTGATGGCTGGGCTCCTACTAAACCACACTGAAAACAAATTAAATACTCCTCTAGCTAACAAAAAATGACATAGGGAAATGCCTTTCTGTCTGTTTCTCAGTTAGGTGAATGGAGAACAAGTGACTCATCATTCAGCAGAAGGAATTACAAGTTGTGCAAAAGGCAAAGTGCTTTGGGGAGAGCGTCTAGACTATGCAAAGCAAGGCCATAAATAATACCTTTTGGAAATGCTGGGCTTTAGCAGGGGTTGAAGCTAAATGATCTGATGGGTTTTCCCCACTCTTCATTCACAACGTCTCTGGCCCGAGAGGTGCCATCCATAATAAATGAATCGTCAGGCTGCGGATCAGAAACTGCTAGTTTTACAAAAGCCAAAGACCAAGCTCACAGCCTATATAATTACCTGCTTCCCAATCCAATATGCTGCAAGTATATCAACAGCCAAAGTATGACAAATATTTAATATCTGCTAGAATTAAATTAAGATAAGGCACTGGCAAAATAAATAAGTGTTTTAACTGAAAATAACCATTTTCTGTGGATTCCAGACACTCTGAGCACAACAATCACATCCTACATTCCACACTGCTATGGAACATCACCTCTCAGATGTGCCAGACCTTCTTCCCCACGGCAATGGTCTCCAGGCAGCAAAGAAATGTGGGCAGGTTTCTCTTCAGAATTAGCCCAGAGCTGGCCTGGGGACAGACTAAGCTGAGAGCCCAACCACATGCACAGATCTCATCTGTTGGCAGTGGTGGCCAGGTTTTTAGGGGCATAGCATGCAAGCTATAGCATGCAAGGGGTATAGTTGCAAGCTTTGCTGCAACTAGAGAGCTGTGCATGGGGCCCGGCTCATGCTTGAGACCTGCCTGGACCTTGCATCTCCTTCTTAAGTGGCACTAGAGAGCAATTGAGGAACAGACACAAAAAGCAGCAGAGCATCATCCGTACCTTTCTTCTCCTGTGCTGAGAAAAACACACCTCCAAGGGTTTTCTGGGGCCAACAAAGCAGAATCTGACCATAAAAATCATAGTTGCTCCAGCAGAAAGATGCTAAAACAATCCCAGTGTTACCTGAGTCATGGGCTGTCCCAGAAGACCAACATGTTGGTGGTTTTAAGAAATAACTTTTGTAAATATGGCATGAAAGCAACAACCCAGCCAATGATAGGGAAGAAATATGTGATTATTTGGAAGGCTGCACAAGCTTTACTACGTTCCTAGCTGTTGTAGCATCTGCCTGCATGCCAAAATGGCAGAAATTCAATATTTTAAGATGCATCGTAACCAATTTAACAGTGTTTCTGATCCCTCACACCTGTTCGGCATCAAGCATCATGCTTAAATCAATCACCATTCGGCAAAGCACAAGCTTAGGCACTTTGCTGAATACGCCTGAGAATTTTGCTAATGCACCCGACGTCATCCCACAGGCTTACACAAGGACCCAGATCACAAGCCATTTCTCCCAGGAGCAGCTCCAGTAATCTGTAACTAAGCTGGAACTTTTTTTCATCCCACATTTATCCTGCTGGGAACTGATTTACTCTCCCATGTGCCACCGGTCTGTTCACTTGTTCTGTGGGGAAGAAAACAGGTGACGGCAACCACAGCTGTGGTGATGACTGACCTAATGTGCTCACCATGTTTTATCTCCTAAAGAGTTCCTCCTGCTGCTCTTTTCCCAGTGAGGGTTTTCAAGGGGCTGGTGATAATGTGGAGAAGATCGCTCAGTTTATGCTATTTTGGATGAGCAAACGCTGATTCCTGAGTTGTGCTGTGCCTTTTGGCTGCCGTGCTTTGGAGGTATTTAGCAAGAAGTATAACCCACATCTGAGGGTGCTTGGTATGCATCGCTTCAGAGACATACACATTGCGCGATTTCCCCAGGTCGAGCTCTCCTCCCAAAGGCTTAAGGCAGTCGGGGTCAAGTGGGGAGAGGCACAGAGCATGGCTGGTCTTCTCAACTCTACTTCCAACAAGTCAGCATGAGCCAGAGAAAAGACTAAATACATCCTGGGCAAGCAATTACCAAGCTAAGTGCCATCTGTGGTACTAAAACACATTGTTCTGAGAGCAACAGAGCTGTCAAAGTTGTTTTCCTCCTGAGCAGCGTCACAAGAATACAGCCTTTCGTGTCCAGCAAGGTGTAAGCTCTGGTGGGAACATTTCCTCCCAGGCCACACATTCAGGAGGTCTCTTGCTCGGACTCCCCAGCATCTAGTAAGCACTGCCCACTCACTGCCACCCTCCTCCCACCTGGGGCAGGAGATAAATGTATACTGAAAATAAGATCTGTATTTAAGGGATGAGCATCTTGTAGAGCAGTCTCTGCCTGTCAAATGTCTCTGGAATTCAGTGGTAGCTTAAAAAGAAACCCAAGTGGGAAGCAAGGCAGCACAGGCAGGTATCTATTAAGTCTTTATTTTTTTTTTTTCTCCTTAGGAAACAATACCAGTGAGATGTAAATAGAATAACTTACAAGTAGACATCACAGATGTGTAGTTACTCTAGTGGAGCCTTAACACATAAACATCAAGATAAACCTGAAGCAGAGGTATAGGCTTGAACACACTAATCTAAAAACCAATTTTTACTCTGTTGCTGAAATTTCTGGGGTGTCATGATCAGAAAAGTAGCAGCTCTGAGTGGCATTTGCTAGAATTCATCTTGAAAATTGAAACAGAGTTTGTTACCAGTGTAAACAAACACCACCATCATGCCCATGTGCATTATATACCCAGCTATGTCATCCATTCACACATTTCCACTGCTCTCTTAGCTCTCATATATGTTACAATTTATCAAACTGCATGTAATTATCTTTCTGTTGCAACAGTATCTTAAGTACACACTTCCCTTTATTCCGAGGTGGTTCACGACTGCTGGAAAACACCGGACTGCGTTTTCCAGCTCCTAAGCACTACACAACAGGGATGCTGCTACACAACCGGTACCCGCGGTGCCTGTGCATCACACCACCGTAACGTGCAGCCCCTGGGGCTCAGGGTACCAGCCAGCTCTGATACAGCAGCGCTGCAGGATCAAGGAGGGAGGATTACACCCCTTGGAGGAGGCACTGTAGGGACTTTCAGTGCAGGCAAGAACTTCAGTGCTGCAACTCCAACAAAATCAATTGCTTTCTTTTCCGAGAAAATTGCAAAGATGGTGATGAAGCAGCCTGGGCTTCAGGGGCTTGGTGGGAGCGGCATACAGTACAGCCCATCTCAGGACCCCCCATGCATCTCCTGCACACTGGCCCTGTGCAGCACCAGGGCTGTAAATGACAGTACTTGGGGGTTTTCTGCTTCCCGTTTCTCCCAGGATAAGACCCTTCCCTTGCCAATGACAGGCTGTGAGGGTAGAGAGGCAACTGACACATGGAGAACGAAACCATTTACCCTCCACCCAACTGACAGGGAAACTGAGGCAACAGCTCCCACTAGCGCAGGACCCAAACCCGGGTTTCTCCCACCTTTCCCCTGAGAAGCAAAATGCATTTGCTTCACCCTGAGTCTTGAAGCATCTGGTATTTCCATTGTTACCAAAGGCCCACCAATACATAAAGCCTCCTCAGAGATCCTTTGACCTCACAGAACCACCACGACAGAAGCTTGGTGCCCAAGAGGGAACATGTCGCTTTGGTTGCCCTTGAGCCAGAGAAGGAAGGGTGGCGTTTCCCAGAGGGATGTGTGAGGAAAGCAGAGGAGCACATGGAGTCCAGTGACAGACTCTGGGCTCTGACAGCCCTTTAACTTACTTTAACAGGAGTATTGGCTAAGGAAAAAGGGCAAGGATTTACTCCCAGGAACCTGCACAACAACTGAATATAGGTATATATAGAAGACAAAAACCCAGAAAGAATTCACCTTAGAAAGAGTGAATTTAATTTAGCATGTGTTGTCAAGTTAAATTTAGCTTTCCCAGTTCCACCTTACTGCTAAGTTTGAGGGGAAATGGTAAACCCCTGAGACACGCCTATTTTAGCTATTTGTATAAATAAGCCAAACACATTTCCTTATGTTCTTTATTTCACAGAGAATGGATTATCTCCTCACAAGATCCTGTGTAACTTCCCTATTCCCTCAAGTATTGCTGCCAGTTTATAATTTTTCTCATTACTCCTCATTTCTTTGTTTCACCTGTACTTTATTATCCCCTCTTCTCTTTCCCTCTCCTCATTCTGTCCCTTCAAAGCAAAGTATTCGGATTTCATGGACTATGAATTGCCCTTCTTCCCAGCCACTCCTCTGCAGACTGCTAAGACACTGTCTGCTCCTTTGGAAAAACTCCTTTTCAATTTCAGTTCACTTTCATTTGCGAAACAGTCCCAGGGCTTGTTTGTTTGTTTTAATTCCTGCACAGCTAGCAATTACTTAAATTCCATCATTGTTTTCAAACACGTAGAAGTTGTACAGAAAACAAAAGCCAAAACAACTTTGAAAATCCACAATCTATTGAAAAGGGTCATAGGCAAATTAAAAAATATATATATATATCTCTAAACCTTGCTATATTTTCAACTATGCACTTTGCTCAGCAAACAAAAGCAGATCATTCAACCTTTCAGCAACACCAGATTGTCCTATATTGCCTTTAAACTACATGCAGTACGGATACACTTTCCTACCTCCGTATGTTGCAATGACTAATAATAGTCCTGTGGTGTAGCAGAACTGAATGCCGTTTGCATCAATACATCCAGGAGTCTACCTGATTTGTAAAGGTCATCTATGAATCCAGAACAGTATCAAGGCTAAAACTGCAGTCTAGGAAACTCAACTGAAAACAGAGAAAACAATCAACCAGCCATTCCAGAGAGATATGTCCCACCATGGACCTAACTCTGGCTGCCACAAGGAAAAAGTTGGTTGCATTTTGCTAAAAGGCACCAGTGTCTGCATCCTGGAGAAACCTGATTTCTGCCCTGCCCCCTGCGCTCGTGCCTTGGTGAAGAGATGATTTCCAAGACGGCTCCTCGGGATGGGAAGCCCAGGTGAAGCACTCCTGCCCAGCCCCTGCCTGGAGCAGCACATGGCCCTGCTGCTGTGACGCACTTGGGGAGGAAGAGTCAGGACTGTGGCAGCGACTTCATCGCAAAGCTCTGCTGGCACGTTTTGCCAGAAAGACAGCATTGGGGAGCTCGCCACACATAAATACTTGCAAGAAGTTGAAATGAGACTTGGTAACTCCCCAAGTCAGTGCCGGCACTTCCAGCTAAACAAACTTTGCAGCGAGCACGGAGTTGCAGAATCCCCTTGCAGGAGGCAAGGGCACACACCTGGTGTTTTCCAGCAATATAACCCATTTCTCTTCTTTCGACAACCTTGAGATGGCCAACACCTCAAACTTCCTGAATCCTGATGTTGCGTAACTAGGAGCAGTGCCATATGTCAGCGCACCAGCTCTGTGCAGGAGACCATGGTGGGGAGCAGCATGGAGGGCTGGCAAGGGGGAAGGGGGCTTCCCTGTGCCCTGGGATGGGGCTGCTGCCAGCAAGCCCCACCTGTGCAGGCCCAAGGTCCCTTGTGCTGGGATTGCCCTTGGGGAGCCTGGCATGGGGTTGCTGGGGATGGAGACAAGGGAGCAGGGGGAGAGGCAGGGATGCAAGCAGGAGGGTGCTTAGGGGAGCACGTCTGGGGTAACTGAGCGGGGGCAGAGGGGCAGCTAGGAGAGTGGGCAGGGGGCGGGAAGGTTGCTCCCAGGGGGCGGGACAGGAGCAGGCAGGGGGTGGGTGATGGGGCTGCGAGCAGGGGAGCGGCGGGGCAGGGTGCGGACAGGGGAGGCCAGCCTGGCCGTGCAGGGAGGGCCGGGCAGGGCAGGCGGCGCGGCGGTACCTTCTGCTGCCGGCGGGCCATGTCGGTGGGCTGCTTGGCATTGAAGGGGTAGGCGATGCAGCGCATGACGAAGACGTAGAGCTGCAGCTTCCTCTTCCTCTCCTCCTCCTCCCGCTGCAGCCGCTCCAGCTCGTCCTTCTCCTTCTCGCTGGCCACCGAGGGGCTGGGGCTGGCGGGCCGCGCCGCGCCACCGCCGCGCCCGCCCGGCTGCAGCCCCCCGCTGCTGCCGCCACCGCCGGCACCACCGCCGCCACCGCCCGGGCCCTCGCCGGGGCGGGTGGGCGAGAGCCGCGCCGCGGCGGGCGCCAGCGGCTCCTTACCGCTCCCCTCCTCCACCAGCTCCTCCGACTCCTCCTCGCTGGACGACGGGTCCAGCATCGCGGCGGCCGGGCTGGGCTCGGCCGGGGCCGAGCGGGCTGTGCTCCGCGCTGGCTCCGCTCGGCGCGGCTCTGCCGGGCTCGGGCTCCGCGCGCCGCCGCCCCCGCGCGCGCCCCCGCGCCGCCCCGCCCTCGCCCCGCCCCGTGCGCGCGCGGGCGCTGTCCGCGGTGCTGAACGGCGGGGCGCGAGGACAGCGAGACGGAGCTCGAGAGAGCGGCCCCGCCGCGCATGTCCGCTGGGCCCGCGGGGCCGCCGCCCGGGGCCGCCGTGGGCAGCGCTGTGTCCTCGGTGTCCCCACGGAAGCCATTGAGTCCTCGGTGTCCCCGCTGCCCCACACGGACACCACTGTGTCCTTGGTGACCCCACAGCCCCACAGAGACATCACTGTGCCCGTGGTGTCCCCACAAACGTTGCTGTGCCCTCGGTGTCCCCGCTGCCCCACACAGACACTACTGTGTCCTCAGTGTCCCCACACCCCACACAGACACTGCTGTGTCCTTAGTATCCCCAAAGACACCACTGTGTCCTCAGTGTCCCCACAGAAACTAGTGAGTCCTTGGTGTCCCCACTGCCCCACACGGATACCACTGTGTCCTTGGTGTCCCCACAGACACTGTTGAGTCCCCACAGAGATATCACTGTGCCCACGGTGTCCCCACAGCCCCACACCAACACTGCTGTGTCCTCAGTGTCCCCACAGCCGCACAGAGACATCATTGTACCTGTGGTGTCTCCACGAACACCGTTGTGTCCTCGGTGCCCCCAGATCCACACACAGACACTGCTGTGTCCTTGGTGTCCCCACAGACACTGTTGAGTCCCCACAGCCCCACAGAGACATCACTGTCCCCCCAATGTCCCCACTGACACCACTGTCTCCCAGTGTCCCCACAGCCCCACACAGACACCGCTGTCCCTGCAGACTTGAGGTTCTTGGCAAGTTTGCTGTTTGCCAAGCAGCTCTTCTTGTACCTCGACACAGCTAAAAAACCTTAATTGAACAGCAATAGTGATAATAAATATTTCACCCAAGTCACTAATTATTACATGTGTAATGATATCATGGTGTTCTGCTTTGAAGATTACCTGGGGTGAGTCAAGGACTTCAGGAGCAGCTCTGAGGGATGAATCAATGAAGATGTTGTCTGTTTGTGTGTCTGTTTTCAATATTTTAATTTTCAGTCATTTGCAGATCTGATTGAGACTTCATTTGTGCATGTGTGTATTTGTGGTGGGTGGGTGTTTTCAAGGTTTGTTTGTTTTGTTTTGTTTTCTGCTTAATTAGCACTACTTCTTTCGTAAATGTCAAAATACCTGTCACCTGTTATACATGTTAATAAATGTTTGTTTCACTTTTGGGAAGAATACAAACATTAAACACTCCTGGTGATGGGGCTGTGAGATTAGCTCGCGGGAGGGAAGATGGGTGCTGCTTCAGACCACGTGTTTTGGGACTTTCACATCAGCTGGGCTTTCTGAGCATCTTGCCTACTTCTAATTAAAAGCTCAGCATAGCAGATGAGTCTGGAAAAACTTCAGAGCCCTGCATTTCCAAAAGCCATGAAAAGCAACTGAAAAACTGACATGGGGGGTTGGGAAAAGCTGCTTTCCCCATTTTTGTTATCCTGACCTGCCGGAGCGGTGCCGTCCCACGTGCCTCATGTGGATGCGAGCAGGAGCAGCTATGCTCGCTGGCTGAGGTCACTGCCACCACCATGGAAACCCCTGTATTGCAGGGACACCAGCAGCATGAGAGGGACCAGTGGCCATCTGTAGCCTTGTGGCTGTGTGCACCAGAGTAGTGCTCTGCCCACAGTGCGAGAAGCCCTGGAGACACTGAGCGCCCTATGGGCAAAAGTAAAGTTGTCAAGTTCCTGCAAGCAAAGTTTTCCCTGTGCTCCCCGTTGGAATCCTGTTTCAAAGAGCTGGGGCTCGGAACCTCACAGCTCTGGCATTGCACAGGCACACCTGTGGCTCAGTCTTCTGGAGAGCAGTGCCAAGGAGGGTGTCCTGCCCACAACATCAGGGTGAGCTCTGCAAGGTACAACCCCTGCCCTTTGCACAGCCCCAAACCCTCTCCCCTTGCAAGGATGCCAGCTGTGGGGCAGCCCTGGACCCCGTTGTGTATGGATGGGCTCCCACAAGTGCCAGGACCTGACACGCACTGACACACCAGGCAGACACAGCTCCAGCCCTGTTTCACCTTCACATCAGGGACAAATAACTTTCCCCCTTCTTGTTTGCATCACTCACTGGCAACTCTTGGAAAGCAACGCCGCATTTTCTGCAACAGCACAGTCAGCAAGCCAAATAAGCACTGCACATCAGACTGGAGATGTCTAAAGCTGGAACAGCCACACACCTTGCTCTGCCCAGCTACTGCTTTAATCTGAAACCACCTCCAGAAATGGTCCTTTACTGCCCAGTTTCTCTGGAGCTGCTGCCAGGGCTGTCAATCCAATGAGGCTGCAGGTGCTCTCCCTCATGGCTGAGGAGGCAGACGTTCAAAAGCTGCAGCTCTCCATCTTCCTTGTCCCAGACGTGACAGCAAAAAAAACTCTCTAAGGTGATCAGAAGAAAGCTGGACCGTTTTTTGTGGAAGGTTTTATTTCAGTGGTGATTGCTCTGAACTTTTTAGGTAACTCTGCAGAGGTGGATTTGCTGGAGGAAAGCAGCTGGGGATGGCGGAAGCTACTTTTCCTGGTAGGAACATCACAGACATTGTGTATCTATCTATAGAGACAGATTGACTTTTCTGACAGATTGTCAGAAAAGATTTCTTAAATTAATTGATGTAAAATAGATACATACAACCATCAAAAAAAGTGTTCTTTAGGAAATTTCAGAATTATATTTATCCTTTAGTGGGGGAGATTTTGCTCACTGGAGAACTTCGAAATTGGATATGCTTGAAAGGGCCTGACTAGACATCCAGGCATGGATTAGTCATGGTTCATCTGAACGTGCTGCTGGTCCAGAGAAGCAGGGACACATCACCCTGAGAGTGATCGACACTTTCTCTTCTCTTAATTCACACAGCTGTGTTTTCCTAGTGGTTATGCCTGAATGTACAGTTACAACATTAATGCTTTTTCCTGCGTAAACAACAAGGTCAGAAAGTCTCAGGCCTCTTGCTTTCTGTTTCCAAATGTCATTTTTGTCCAGAGAGGGGTATCCAGCTCCCTCTAAAACATCTCCCGCTTGCTGTTGTTGCCATCCTACTGCAGAGCAGCACTATTACGACATCTCCAGCTGGAGGAAAGATCCCCCCGATCACACTGAGGGGAGGAGGATTTTCAACAGCTTTCCATGTTAGCCTCACTGTACCCATCTTTGTGGCACATTTTTCAGGAGTCAAGGACTTCCATGGTGTTGAAACACCCCTGTTAAAAACATGACCGGCATGAGAACCCTGAATTTTGCATCTAGAGAGATGCTTTGAGACATCGTTGGGTGAGCCAGCAAAGCAGCTGCACAACAGGCGTGACTGTCCGGCACAGTGCAGGAGGGGAAGCAGCGCGAGTGCAGAGATCATGAAAATTATGTGTATGTAACTTCCAGTGGTAATATTTCATGGTGGGTAATTGTGTAATTACCCATTACACAGTGGGTAAATGTAGACAAATGAGAGCATTAGCTAAGTCATTTTTGTTATTATATTGGTGTATATTGCTGTTTGCTCGGGATACTAAACCAGAAGCTGTTTGGGTTAAAAGGATGCATAACGTTGGGCAGTTTCTTTTCAAGATGCAACATAGCTGCAAAAATCCATGTTCCTTCCTAGCTTATCACTTCGGAGCAGGCTCCAGGAGGTTTCAAAAAATCTACCCCAACCTATTTGTTCCCAGCATCGTGAATTAATTGCTGCTTCTAAAACGCTTTCCAGAATAATTACCTAATGAGATCCAAAGTGCCTGCATTGCCAGCTCTCTTGTGGGTTCCAGTAAGAGGCAACGCACACCGCGCGGGAGTACTCGACCTCCGTGCCTGCTCCTGTTTACATGGCAAACAAGGAACAGCAAATACACACACGCACCCAGCAGCACCTGTGCTTTCCCTGAGGACAGCTTAACACTTCTCACCTCTCCTGGCTGGAAACATGGCAGCTGCCTAAAGGAGATTTCATGTGGCCTCAGGTTTTGGAAGCAGCATTGGCTGAGGAATATTGAAAGTATTTTGTGAAATGTTTTGGATTTGTTTCCATTTTGAAAGGTGTCATAGGCAAGAACCTGCTGATATTAGAAAAAATCACTGCTGTAGCACTTGTATCTCTCTCCATTTATTCCCATTAGACAGGGGAATTCAGTGCAGATAATGATTTGTGGAAATGACCGTAAAAAAAAAAAAGGAGAGCTGAAGCTGAGGCTTTGGAAAGAGAGTGCGTGTGTATGCGGTACTGAGTGCTGCGGTGCTGCCTTTGAAAGCAGGCTGGCAGGACCCGGTGGTTTGGAAGAAACCCTCAGAAAGAGTGAACTCCATTTAAAGCAGCCATTTGGGAGAGCTTAACTGAATAGCTCCCACAGGGAGGCTCACATTTGCATGAAAAACAAACAAACCCGCGCTCTTATGATTAATCCTGGTTAAAGGCCTAAAACAGAATATTTATGAAAGCTGGAAGCAATTAGTGCCTTTGTAAAATCTATGTACGCCGATGGCAGCGAGTCGTGGGGATGGTCTAGCAGGGAAAAGGCAGAGTAAAGCACATCTTTTGTGTTGTTTAGCCTCCCCTGAGAAGCCTCATGGCTGGTGGAAAATCGCTTGCACTGAACGTGAGATTGGGAAAGCGAGGTGAGCCCGCAGGCTGTGGTGCTGGGGTGCTCACCGCTTCTCCCCAATGGTCGCTCCTGTCCCTCGCCCAGCTCGGGTGGTGCTGGTTAAATGAGCCAGGGATTATTTGCCGTACACCTGCAGTATGCTGGGGATGGATCTGAAAATACTGGAGCGGGGTGCAGGACACTTGTCTGGGATTCACCCTTGCTTTGAGATCGACTGCAGAGCAGCTCCAGATTTGGGGTGGTGTAGAGGTGGGCATGGTGCTGCCCGGTGCCAGCCTGCTGGGCTGCTGCTGTCAGCACATATAGGAGTCCAACGTCTGCGATCGTTTGTTTTTCTGCTTGTTACTCACTGCAACTCTGGTCCTTTGGCAATGTGCCATCAAAACGTAAAGTAAGTGTTTGCTGAGCTGTACCTCTCGTTTTGTAAAAGCAATTTTGCAATACAAGTCTAAATTTTGTACAGTAGCAGGTAACAAGAGAAGGAAAAAGAAAAAAAAAAAAAGAGATGAAGTGGCAAAGAGTCTACTTAAAGATATCTTCCAGTTCATAAAAATGAGACATTTAGGCAGCAACTGCAAGAGGAAGCAGAGGAGCTGCTGAGGGCCAGCCTGGCTTAGGCTGTGCAACAAGTAGTGCCAAGTAAATGGGACCTTCTCCTGAGGACTTGCTGTGATGTCCTTTGACACACACTGTGAGGGGCTGGACACTTTGCACCTTGCAGCCACACAGAATAAAGAGCAGTAGTTACCACACTGGATAATGGGAGCTTGTGAGTAGGCAGGTTTGAGCAATACATCCTTTCTTTTGGGCATGAATAGAGTCCGGCTGCAGAGTGCCACTGTGAAACACTGCCACTGGGTAATAACACTGATTTACAGAGGGGAAATAGAAACCCTGATGTGTCCTAGGGTCCATTTGTTTCACCATCCCCTAAAATAGCACGGTAAACAATCTTTGTTCCTTGGTAACAGCATTATATAGATTACTGTGTCTTGCAAACAGAATGGCTTAAAAGGGTGCTCTTTTCACCCGTTCACACATGCTCAGCTAATATTTACATTGGGATCCTGGTTGCATCAGGGCTGCTACAGGAAAAAAGCAGAGGACGGGGGGGGGGTGCTGAATCCCTCGGCGTTGGGGGAGCGTGGCGTGGGGAAGGGAGGAAAGGCAGAAGACCCAGCCGCTGTGGCTGTGGACCATGCACGAGCTGGGGTGCCACTACTGCAGCTCTGCGTTTCTCTTACCAGCACTGTAGCATTTGCTCAGCCTCCTCCCTGCCCAGTATTTACAGAACAGGACTCTCCAAATTACAGCCTGGGAAAGAAGGTTTCCTTTATTCAGCAAACTGCCCTCTCAGAGAGCAGCTTCCAGTCGGTCAGGGGTCAGTCCCTCCTCTGTGGTGGGACCAGTTATCTGTGTCCTGCTTTGGTTGTAGTTGCCCACTGGGGACTGGCAAAACTTTCATACCAGGACAGATGAGTGACCCATGCCACCCATGCTGCTAGGGAGCTGGAGCTTACAATGAGGTCTCTGGATAGTGTGTTTGAAGACACTTTGGGAAAGCATGTCAGTCCCTCAAAAAAAGTCTGTTGAGCCATTGTTTTCCCTCACCTCTTTCCCCGTTGCAGGTGCTGGGTGGCTGGTCTCCAGACCTGATTAGCATCTGCAGGGAAATGAGAGCTCCCACAGCAGCCAGGCTCCAGAGTCATAAATAGCTGTGTGTGCTGAGGTTGGAGTGCTTATTCCACCTTGGAACTGGATTTAATTGCACCATGGCCACTGCTGCGTGTGGGGTGCTGGTGGCTGGGTTGGAAGCATTCCTGGTCCCCAGAGGCAATGCTGCTGCTCCCCAGCTCTCTGCCTCCCACGGTTCTCCAGTGGGAAGAAGGCAGCCAGCACATCAGCTTTGGTGACTTCTGTGCCTTGAGGCTGATGCTTGTGATGGTCCACCTGATGTGCTTCTCCCGGGCACCTGCTCTTCCTCCAAGGCACTGGGAGAGTAAATGCTGCAAGGAGAGAAGGGGCGATGCACGATGCACATGAGGGCAGGGGCAGAGGAGGAGAGGTTGAATAGCCTTATTTGATAACACAGGGCAGGAGGTGAGGAAATCCAACCACAGCATTGTGCAAACATGCTGCATGCCCTGCTGCTCTGCTCCCCTGGGCTTGGGCAGAGCCAGCTCACAGCCAGGGACACGCTTGGCCCTGGCACTGGCTGCGGTCTTTGCAGCCTCTTCCAAAGGTTTATTACACCAGGTGTTAAAATAAATAACACCAATTCACCCTGACTCATCAGATCCTGAAAAAGGGCAGACTTGATGTCTGTGGCTACTCAGCAAAATCCACAAGTGAGCTGTTTATAGCCGCTTTCTGGCCAGACTGGCAGCATCACATCCATGTCAGGTTCAGTACCAAAATCCTTTTCCAGACACCATGGAGAGGATTGTAACAGTATTTTGCTGTCTGGTCAGTGCTGACTCCCAGTTTTCGAGGCATCTATAATTAAAAATGACTGAGGCTTATTGCAGATAGGAGGAACATGGGAGCTTTATTAAATGCACCCTACTCTGCTAGCCCAGAGCCTGGAAATAATTGCAGCTGATCTATTCCAGCACGCACAGGGCTCCTACAAAACCTGGGCTGGATTGCTGCTGCCGTTCAGTGCCTGATTGCCATCCCAGGGGTCACCACAAGTCAAGGTGCACCTATTTACTTACTTTTAAGTTTCTTGTGGCAGTTTTTTAACTGGTCCTCACATTTCAGTAAAGCATATGGAGAAGGTAGCAACTGATTTGTAGCAATTACGCTCTGGCTGAGTGATTGCTCTTCTGAATGTACAGTACTTCCACTGCTAGGGAAATAACTCCAAATTTCTACTAGGCTTTGAAGTGTCTGTATTTTGGAAGGGCTGATTTCACTGGCTTTCAGCAGATCACTAAAAACTTCCAGCTAGTGCTTTTTTCACAGTAATTATGAAGCTTTGAATTTCCCTTCTCATGAGCCACTTCCTCGCGTTTACAGAAGTGACTGGATGGGATTCCTCTGGGCCATGAATCTCACTTTTCATTAAGCAGCGCGATCAAAATGAATGCCTCAGACTCACCATTTTATAATAAACGCATTATCAGTACTGCAAAATCTATGTGAATTAATATGTAATATCAGTAAGTAGGACGCTCGAGCAGTATTTTAGGCACAGAATAAATATTTAATGATTTCTGTTCCAAAATTAGTGTGAAAGTGATTTAAATGCACAGTATGCTCCCTGCTTACATATCAACAATTTGACACAAATACCAGCCGGCTGCTTGCGCGCTTCCCGGCGATACCTCTCGGGTGCTGCGATACCTCTCGGGTGCTGCGATACCTCTCGGGTGCTGCGGAGCGTTCTTGTCAGTGGCGTGGCCATGGCTCGCAGCACTTTGAAACTTCTCTGCTATTAATTCAGCAAAGGACTGGCTCACACCTGGCAAGCAGACTCAGTGCTGCTCAGAAGGACTTTGCTGTTGCCATCAGATAGGATGCAAATAACATCCAGCCCATCAGGTGTCCCATCCAGGAGTTTGGCCGCAGCTGACAAGAGAGAAAGAGTTTACAGAGGTAGAGGGTGGGGGATTTACTCGAACTGAAAGCTCACACACTTAGAAAATGGCTATTTCTCTTATTTTAGAAATGATGGTGGGCACCTCGACACACCAAGACCCATTGGGAGGAGAGCTCTTGGGTTCCCTCCCAAGATGTTCAGAAACTGCTGGATTTATTTGAGTTTTCTCAAAGGAATTCCACTTTGACCACTCCAAACGATCGTGTTTTAGTTATTCACGTGGGCAATGCCACAGCCAGGCTCCCAGTGAAATTCCTGGAAAGATCCCCTGGGGAAGTTTTAGGTTCCCACAAATTCAAAGAAGTTGAAAGCTGCTTTTAACCAAACCCTTACCAAGTTTGAAGAAAAAAGGAAGACTTCAGCTGGATAAAACAAATAAAAGGGAAGTCAGCTTCATGCCCTTACCTTTGAATGATCTACAGGGACACAGCTCTGCTGCCACCTCACCCTTCCTGCCGTGGGCTCTGCCCTCCTGGGCAAGGCAAATGAGAAAGCTCGGTCTTATAAAATACCCCTTTGCAACAACCCACCCTGAGCTGGGGGTGTGTTCACCCAGAGGAGATGCAGCTGATCCAGGCTCATGGAGAAATACGGCCCAAACACAGCCCTAGTAAAATATCAGACTGATAAAGCTGCTGAAGTTTACACAGAGAAATGGACTTTCCTGGGCAGTGACAGGTCTGGCTGGGTCTGCACTGCCGTGTGTGTTGGCTCTGCTCACACTGCACGTTGTACAAGCTGGTAAAGCGACTGCTGGGTGAATTTGTCCCTTAAAAGCGTATTAATGCAGTGAAATATGCCTCTTTACACTATGGAAACCATTTCTAATAGTTTGATTGTACTTTCATTTTCTAATTTGCTGATGGGAAAGGTGCTGAGCTGCACAGATTTCAGCCTTCTAAGTAATTTCACCTCTCTGTACATGATATCACACAGCAGCAGCACAAGAACAGGAAGGTTTCGTGTAGGTTTTAAAAGCTTCGGTTTGGATCTCTTCCAAGCATTTGTGCAGTGTTCATATTCCCTATTACTCCCCAAGTATTTTTGTTGCAAGTATTATCGTGCAGGTTAGATGTGAATTTTTTCCTTCACTACAAAACTTGATCCTGGGGTGATAACAAGCACTGCATATATACACACATATGTATACACACAAATGAATATTTCTGCATGTAAGTGGTGGTTAAGACGATAATAATAAGTGTAAAATTGCTATAGAACTGCCTCAGCCTATTACTTAAAAAGATTATGTTCTTTGTAATGATACTAGGACACTATTAATTTTACATGAATTTTAAGAAAGGTCAAATTGCTTAGGAAAAATACTACTTCTGTATGACAGTTTCTGTGATCCACATGAGCAGCTTACTGATTTGGTTGTGGGCAGTGCTGTGAACTGAACATCATTTCCAGAGATATTACACAGAAAGAGAAAAGATCTTTTTTAACAGCAAATCAAGCTGTAACAGGTAGTCAGCATCATAGGACATAATTTTTCAGAGTGCAGATTTGCTGAGTTGCTTCTGCAACTATCCTCGGCCAGGGAATGACTTGTCCTACAGAAAAATCCTATTTCAAGAGCTGTTTTGCAGTAGCTGGTCTGTGATACCAGCAAAGCCCTGGTATTGAACAGAGACAGCCGCTCCAGTCTCCCAAGGCTAATGCATCCTTCCCCATCTGGCATTGCCTGGAGGGCTGCACATGTTCTGGATACAAGGGCATCCCAGTCTGCAGCCACATGTACACTGAGTTTCCGGGACACCCACCAGCTCCCCACCGAGCTTGGTGGGAGCTTCTCCACCTGGACCCTCTTTGCCCTCAATCAATCTCATATCTTTAGGACAAGTCCTAAACTTCAGCAGTTTTGCAGAGCCAGGCTTTGTTTCTCCGACGGGATTGTGCTGATCAAGACAGAGCTTATTTCATCTAAACAGCAGGTTTTGAAGAGCAGGGCTGAAACACTGTTTGAACACTCGTTCCTTTATTGGCCTCACTGGCATAATCTCTGGGAAGCTGATTTACTGCAACTGTTTTACTGCATATAGAGCAGAGGGACCAAGGCTGTGTGCCTCCCCAAGAGCTCTTCAGGCTGCACGGGTAGAAAAAAACAGCTCCAATCAGCCCCATGTCCTTATGGTGAGAATGGGAGGTAAAGGATGAAGAATGCGATGTGGTCCTCAGAAGGGCTGGGAGCGAGACGGAGAGATACTGACCTGCACAGGGCAGCCTGGCTCTGTCAGAGCCACCAGGAATGAATCCACCAGGGAGTTCAGCTCCTTCAGAGTCCCTCAGGTGTCACCACACCAGACTCTAGAGAGACCAGATGGAGGATTGTGATCTTGGGCATTGTGCTGTATATGCCCCGGCATCGTACAGGCAGTGTGATACCGGGTCTGTGAAAACTGTCACAAAACTCAAGTTGAAACCAGTGAAATGATTCTATTAGCACATGGGTGTTTGTATGACTGGCAACTACTCGCTAAATTTCATGTTTTGTTTACTCATATTCATCCTTGTCAGGTTAAATTAGTTTTCAAAACGCTTTAAGAATGTTAGACAAATTCAGCATATCATTAAGGGAAGATTCATTATCTGTGTGGCATTATTAAACTTATACCCTTTTTAGCACCATTTTTTTGTAAGTTAATTAGCCAAAGCTTTTCTGCACCAAGAACACTAATGAAACCTCTAACAGGCTGTAATCAACCAATTTTTTTGTTAATATAGAGAAGTGCTTGGATTTATGTTTAAAGGTAAAAAAATGAAGAGTAGTGTCAGATTTTTGAAGAATATATGTAGTATTTGCATTTGCAGAGGCTGGCTCATTCCTTGATTACCACGTCCCTTGATTACTCTTACAGATAGGGTGAATGCAGCTCTATGAGGAGAACAGCTTGCCAAGGCCCCCGCGGTACCTGTAAATCACAGGTGGGTCTCAGAAATATTTGTGGTCTCAGCTGCTCCCATGACTCATCAAGTGCCAAGTCACCATTTCAAACATTGTCCTGCATTCAGTCCCAAGTGGCTGAGCTGGCTGGAGAGCCATGGCCAGCTGCATTCAGGGGGATTTACAGGCAAAAAGAGAACATAAAAAAAATTGAGGCAAAAACAGAGAAATTACAAGAAAAATGTCCCAGCCCTGTTCTGCAGAAATAGGAGAAGCTCTCAGAGTAGAGTACAAGTTTTGAAAAGAAAATAAACTAAGACAGACTGTAAAGATTAGCTGTATTGGGAATGTATTGCAGTTGCCTGTGAGGTAAATGGTGGCTCCATCTCTTCCACAGCCACTGGGAGGGTGTCAGCACGCGAATGCTCACCCTATTTCCTCACGTAGGCTGCACATCTGTATGGGAATGGCAGGACGTGCGGTTCCAGCTAAAGGGTCTTGGACAGGTTATACAGAAGTATGCTTCTTATGAGTGTAAGGAGTGACAGCCCAGGCCAGCGAGAATGATATCTCGGGTCGGAAAACTGCCCCTGTATGTATGATGTGTGAATGTTGGGCGTGGGCGTGTGAATGAGTGGGTCAAACAGGACTACTGAAGCAATTGTGTTTTCTTTCCGTGTAATTTCCACCCTATTCTGTAACACCGTGATTTTTGAAGTTATGCATTTGACTGTATGGTATGTCCTTAAACTGCAAACTTTAAAATCTCCTGGAGGTTTGGGTTTTGCAGTCAGTGTGAAAGCCAAGGTCATGGGCTGTTTTGGAGCAGTAAAGCAGAACAGAAGAAAGCCCTGAGCTCTCCTTCTTGCAGGTCTCCAGCCCTTGTGCCCACAGTGGCAAAACTGTGGTGACACCAATCACGGCACAGGGAATAATTCAGGGCAGGGAAGTGATTGAGGAAGCAGGAGACTGAACTGCAGACAGGAGTCTGCGAAAGGAGAAAGAGTGGAAGGGCTGGCGGGCCATGGTCATCCCATTAACTCTGGGGCAAACACCCTCTGAGGCATCTGTCACCAAAACAGCTGGCTCCTTACACACAAGGGCCATCTTTTGCAGAGACCGCAGCACAACAGGCACTTTCAGGCTGTAGTCCATCTCCTTTTGTGATAGGTGTCTTAAATGGGTCTGATAGCTCCTGCCCTAGCAGTGTTGATTTGTCTCCTTAGCTATGAAAGGAGCTCACGCCACTGTTGGAGACAGAGATGATTATAATAATGTCTCCATTGTCAGGGGAGGTGTATTGCATTCCAAATCTACTGCATTTCACTCGACTCTGTGTTGTGCTAAGACACTTTATCTGATGAAACATTTCTCCTAACCATAGAACGTGTCCTATATTGCACCCATAGCTAGAGATGTCTAAGCAGAAATATCAATGGAAAAAGCATTGTCAGACTGCAAGATATGATCCATTTATGTTTGACTTCTTCAGTGACTCTTCATGTTTCTGGACTACAGACATGCTGACATTTATTTCTGCAAGAAATCTCCAATAAAACAGAGTATCTGATATTAATGTGACTGACCTGCCTTTGCTGAAGCTGAAGGGAAATGTACATTTAATCAATTTTGCTGTGTATGCAGAGGTCACCACCGTGAGTGGGCTCCTGGAGATGTTGTTCAGTTACTTCTCTGTAGAAAAGCACATTTCAGATCCAAATACTGTCTCAAGAATGCAAAGTGTCCAACAAATCTTTTCCTACAAGAGCCTATTGGGAAGGACCTTGGTGCTGCAGATGCAGGCAGTGCCATGTGCTTTGGAAATGCGGTTTCTTCGCTGTTCGCAGGGTAACCCTCCACCTGGCAGTTGGTCACTGCAGAGACCACGCTCCATGTCACTCACTGCACGACAAGTTACAGCTGGTTGTGTCAAAAGTTTTGGTGTAAATAGAGAAGAGCAGCAACAAGACAGTATTTTCTCCCAAGAAAAGAGGAATTCACTCCAGGACAGAGATGTAGCCATTGCTGCAGGGGCACAAGATGAAGTGTTGATCCTAATTCGTGGAAAGCTGGGAAAAAATCTCAGCTAGTCACACATCCACACTTTGAAAAAGCTGGTTTCATAATACAAAACAATCATGTACCAGGGCAAACCATGAAACAGAACTCAGAAAATACCTTTGTAGGCTACTGCAACCAAAGCTGTTGAAAGCCCCAGTCCCTCTCCTGGCAAAGGATCCCTGGGGCGGATACAGAAATTGGACATGTCTCAGAGAAACAATGAAAGGAGTGATGTTTGCATCTAGATAGAAAACAAACAGAAAAGGGGAAAGTTGCAATTAGAGCAATTTGGAAATTAGAAACTGGATAAATTAGATAAGGGAAGGAAAATAATACAAGAGACAGGCTGCAGAGAAAAGAGCAGTAAGAAAGTCTTTAAAATATATTAAGGAGGAAGAGAAGCCAAACAACATCTTTGGACTACTACCAAATTGAAATTATAGAAACGGCAACAATTATGCAGAAAGGCAAATATTTTTAATGAACAAATATTCCTGTTCTGAACCTGGGGAGAAAAACAACCACAAATGATGCGTTCCCATCAGATGATGATCATGACACAATAATTTGCATAACAGCAGAAGTTCAAGGGGTAGCAAGCAATAATTACAACAGCTAAGCATCTTCAAACCAGCACTCTCAATAATTTGCATAGAAGTAGTTTGAAAAGAACTTTCTGTTTTTTTCTGGGTTGCTAATGCTGTTTTTGTAGAGATCATGGAGTAGAGGCAGAATTACAGCAGGAGAAGAAAAGCTGCTATTTAAAGAAAAGTTGAATGATTTGGATACTGATGGGTCTTGTTGCGCTTTGATCCTGGGGAGATAATGGATCCCAGATAATGAGAAACAACTGCAGAAATCAAAAAATAGGAAGGGATAATATCATTAATGCCTATCAACAGGGGCTAATGAGGAATAGATCTTCTAAAACTAACTGGATTTTTAAAATAATGTTATTATAGTTTTGCTTAATAAAGGAAGTAGTGTTGATTTAAGCTTCTGTAAAATATTTGACTTGGTATTCCACAATGTAACATTCAAGAAGTCAGTTTAGTACAGAATTAGCACAGCACACAAAATGAATTAAATACGAACCAAAAGAATTACCTGTCAAAGACCAGTCGATGTGGATACGTTTCAAGTGGGATCTCCACAGAAATCACTCCTTGGCCTTGAGATAGGAGACGTTTTACTGGTTACCTGGAAAAAAACACATGAAATCACATCAAATCTGGCTGGTTGCTAACCCATGCTGGGGTGAGCAGTGGAGAGGAGAGGTCCTTGATGCAGGGGCTTAGCTGGATGGGCTGAAACCCCACACCTTTTCTTTTAGCTACAGGTAAGGTCATGCACTGAAAGAGATTGTGCACTTGTGCTGGGCAAGAAAGGGGATGTGGTGGAGCTGTGCCCAGGAGATCAGCCTGTGAGACACATTTGGGCCTGAAGATGGGTAATTAGGTATAAAATAGCTAAAGGGCTAATAGAGAGAGAGACACGAGACAATAATTTCTGAAACACTGTGCAGTGGGAGAGCCGCTGGCCGTGGCGGCAGGTTTGGTCTCAGTGGAAATGTTTTCATCAGGCTTTGCAGTGAAAAACAGGATCTTTTATTAGAGCACAGCTGGAGACTGCAGCCACTACTATCAGGACTCTTACCTATTGAACCGAGGTCTCTATTTTTTTCAACACCAAGTTCAATGGTTTTCTTTTTTAACAGTTCCTCAGTGCAACAAAGCCAGTGTCTCATGTCTTGGAGAGGGGTCAGTCTGGTGTAGGCAGATTCTTCTGTCTTCTCTCTTCCCCTCTGTTTCATCTCTTCCATGATCAATTACTGAAGCACCTCATCCTGCATCACTTAATAGCTGACCCGTGTAATGATTTTTCAGTCATTTGGCTTTCATACAGTAATGATGGATTTTTGGTTATTTTGCTTTCTAATAGCTGATGATGGCAAAAGTGCTTCAGGATGTATTTGCATCCAAGCAGCTCATTTTGCACAGCCTTTGGATCTCTGGAGGCTCAGCTGCACAGAACCAATGCATCTTCACTTGGTTGCTTCATTTGGGGACCAAGATTCTCCAGTGCAGATGTTTATTACATTTGTAACACATACACACAGCCTTCATAGCAGCAAATAATGTTTTGGGGTGAGGGCCTGTCAACTAAAACTGAAAGAAAGAGTAAATCAACCTGCACCACCACTGACAAATAAACCTAATCAGTCCCTGGTAACAACATAGAGTTCTGAAAGCAAATGGGGTGCTTGTGTCACCTTCTCATGGCATGCAGGGTGCCAGCACAGAGCCATGCAGTGAGGGGACAGACCCACACAGAGGTCACACACTCATGGTGTTGGGGCACACGTGTGGATTCCATCGAATGTGGGTCTGTGGAGACATATCTGCCAGTAGGAAGTTGTAGGAGAAGAAAGGCAATTAGAGTCATTATTAAGCACTTGTGGACTGACTGATTACATGGCACTAATAAGGAGGGAGTAGTGATGAAAACTGTTGCACCAACCCGGCTGCCTTTGCTTTTACCCACTGGAGATGCGCTGTGATCCCTGTGCGAGCTGGGACAGGCACTGGTCCCTTCAAACCAACCCCTAGCTACGTGACATCCCACACTGGGTGTCCTGGGGACAAGTCCTCTGACAGCACATCCTTCCCCAGATGCAGCCATGAGGACACTGCATTGCACATGGGGTCTAAGTCAGAGCTTGATGTATTTGTGGAACTAGGGCTGAACCAAAGGCAACTAAGGCTGCTGAGGTCCCAAAGTGAAAATCTCCCTGGAGGGATGAAAAATCGCTTTGCCAATTTCTTAGATTATTTTTTTCCCCAGCTGAACATCGCAGAGAGATCAGAGCCTAAAAGTAGAGAGAGCTTTTAAACAGCAGATTTCGCAATGACAGGGAGGGTTGCAAAAGTGTTTGATGGTTGTTTCGACTAAAGATGAAAGCATTGCATTGCTCAGCCACACAGGAGGCCACAATCCTGTGACAGAAACACTTACTTTATAGAAGAGGAAAACCTAAATATTTGATACTGTTTCTTGGAAGTAATGATCAGATAATTTATTTGTATTTTTTAAAGATGCTGAATTATTCATTTTGTGATAAAAATTACTTTAAAAAATTCTGGGAAAACAAATGCAAAACAAATGACTTAACAGAGATCCCCAAAAGCTTTCCTGCATACCTATTGTTTCTCATCCTCTTTGCAAGGGAAAGTCTATTTAAAATTTCTATTCACAATACTGTTCAGATGGCTTTTATTTCTTAGTTTCATTTGTCAGCAACTGCCACTAAAATCAAAGGCTTTACCAGGGGGCCAAACCTGTTGTGCTGCTTTATTACATATTAGTCATCCCTAACTCTCCTCCAGCAACTGAAGATCACAGTGTGACTTGTCCTCAGTGAAGCACAGCACCACGCTGCTCCTCCCACACCTTGCCAAAAGGGTATTTCCTTTTGATTAGATACTAGTTGAAAGCAGTTTGTGTGTAGGATGCTCCTAAACATCACCCTCGCTGCACTAAGGAAGCAGGAGTTTGTGGAAGGAGCACACAGCATCCCCTGGGAATGGGGGAAAGCACCCAGCTCTGCTCCACTGGACCAGCCCAGGGACCCAATGCACACAGCAGAGTCTCAAACAGTCCCAGCTCTTGCAAGGGAGTGGTCTGATACCTAAGCAGTAAGATATATTATTAGTCCCAGCCAGCCTGGTGTACTGGCCAATCTCTTGAGATGCTCATCTCAAAACCAACTCCTGCTTTTGATGCTGCTCTTCTTTCTTGTGGAAAGCTTTCCATTGCTGAGTGTTTGTGTGTGAACAAGAGTTGCTTTGGCTTGCATTATCTGGAAGCCAAGTGAAGCAAGTGGTCTCATTTCTCAGGGCTGAGAATGCAATGCCGTGACCCCATAGGAGGGCAGTGCCACCACCTTCTGCTGCTGAGCAAATGGGCAAGCACAATGCGAACTGGAAACACAGGAGTGCAAGGCATCATGTCAACCTTTGAGCTTGACTTCTCCAGTAGTTCAGATAATGCAAGCTCATTTTATTATCTCATGCAACTACAATTGTCACAGGAGACCACTTCCCACTCCTCCTTCCTCAAAGAGGCAAACAGAAGCCACCACATCCCTGAGCTGGGCTAGGCATGCATCTACTCTTCCTTATCCCATGCCCAAGTGTACCAGCCCTGAAGACAGGGAAAACACTTCGTAAGAGAAACTCTGCCCAAACATCTGGTACCCATGTGGGTTGAAGGTGTCATTGGGTTCAACTGGGGTGTGAAAGCCTGGTTTGGTGTTCTGGGATGAGGCTTCCTCTTTGTTTTGTGACCTCAGAAAATCAGCATAAAAAAAAGCAAGTCCCATGCTCCGGTTTTTACGCAGTCCAGCTGTGGGCATGAAGCCAGGTGGGACAGAGCTACAACCATCTCATCTCATTCAGCTGCACTCAAGCTGCTGCATTTCTTCTCATATTCTCCCACTTGCAGGAAGAGGCTCCCAGCTTGTGCCAGGAACCTATCACAGATGTTCTTTGGAGCTCATTTACTCTTAAGTGTCTTGTCCATAGCAACCTTGCAATTAAATGAGGCAACACTTGCTCACTGAATCTGAAACCTGCCTGTCATGGCTCACGACCAATAATCAGAAACCATCCATACAACACACTGTGCCCTTTATCCCCAGCAGCAGAAGTCTGCCAACATCTAAGGCTTGGGGCAGATAGGAGTGTGTGAAGGCACACATATTTTCTGGCAATCCTTCTGTATTTTCAAGTTGTTTTATTTATTGTTGTTTTCTGTTTTGTTTTTTCCAAAGTTGATTTTTTTTTCTTTATTTTAACAATTTAGGTGAAGGTTGGTTCTTCAGTTTATTTTTTTTCCTAATGGGCTGAGTGTGTTATGTCTCTGCTCCATTTGTCGCACTGCAAGGAAAAATGTAAATATGAAAAAATACACACAAAATGGATTTTGAACCCACATTTTTGGACTTATTTAAAGTAATCTTAACGCTTCCAGTTTTCAAAAGTGTTTTGGGTTTCCAGTTTAGAGCAAAATAAAATTAATGCAGTACTTAAGTTTTTAAGAGCACTTCAATTTGTAAGTGATCAGAGTTCAGGGATGCAGAGAATCAAGTAATTTAAAATAACTGGAAGTGCTTTTCAGAGTGTTTATTGTAACTCTGGCATAAACAGCACCATGTTCTTGGGCTGCCAGCACTTCCATTGTGTCTTGTGTGCCACAGTTTTATATCTATGACAATCAGCCCTTCAGAAAAATCACCTGGTTGATCATGGCTTCTTAAGAGACAATCTCTCTTTTTAAAGAGCTGAAAAGCTACATATGCTTTGGGCACCACTTCTTGGTCAAAGGTTTCTTTCCACTATTTGAGAGGACTTAGGCCCAGCTGAAAAATTAAGGAAATCTCCAAGGTCAAATTTAAATCTGCCACTGCACTTGCTTCTGGTTGAATTTGCTGCACAACAACCCTCACGTGCACTCCCACACTCACGATAGCCTTCTGCTTTTTCTTCCCTCATTCCACATTTGGGGTTTATTTCCAGTTTTCAGGTTTCTGCTGAATGCCCTGCCGCAGAAATACAGCAGGAATTGCATTTTCCTCTTTCCACAGGGTTGTCTATAGTCATACCTAATATCATGTAGATACACATGGCCTAAAAAACCCCCCTGTTTCTGAATACAGTAGATTAACTTGAAAAATAAGTTAAACAATTGGATTTTACAAAGCAAAACCAAAATAATCCTTTCAGATATCTTGGAAAAATGTACTTGTGAAGGCATCTTTTCATGCTGTGAGGAAGGTAGATGCACAACTACAAGAGCACTTCAATGAATTATTTCTAATGTAGCTCCTCAATGGACTATCAATGCATTTCCTTGCATATCTGTTGAAACTTGTGACTAAGAAATTACTTCTCAGTTGTTCCATTCATCTGCAATAAATCTCATGACTGTAGAGGGAAAGATGCCATCCTGAAATTACAGCTTTCCTGTCAATGTGCTTGAACAGGTTACCCAGGGATTGTCATTTATTAACTGAAAGCAGACATCAGAGTTCCTTTTTCAAAGCGTTATTTGAAATAGTAAATGATGTGGAGAAAAGAGCTGACAGCAGAAAGGAAAATAACATTCGCACAGCTTCTGCAGCAGGTTGAGACGAGGCAGATGTCAAAAGAAGAGCTGATTTACGGGGGGTTTGCCAAACTGCAGGAGCCGAGTTACCCGGGCTGGAATCCCGGTTTGGCTTCTCTCTAAGTGTTCAGAGATTTTACTGCTTGTTTTCTTTAAGCAGTCACTTAAATCTTGTCAAGAAGAGCTGATAAACTAATTAGTCTCAGAAATAATTCAGACCACAGAAAGTGCCCACGAACCTCAGCACAGTGAGTCCCTCTACCCACGACTGGTTTATGAACATTGCAAGAAAAGAGAGGAGGATGCAAGGAGGATTTTCTTGCTAAGAGAGCACTGGAGAGGCAAAAGGAATCAGCTGAAAGAAGCAAAGGGTTCAGCAGACCTGCTCAGTCTTGGAAATGGGGAGGGGAAAAGATTAAATTAGGAAGTTCCTCCCTGAAATTCTCTTTAAATTTCTCATCATCCATGTGTTCTTAAGACAACAAAAAACAAATAAAATAGCAGAGAATGCAGAGATAACCTCAAGGATAACAGATTACTACAGCACTTCGACTCCCCCAGATCAGTGCTAGGGAGCTACCATCATACCCTGCCTTTGAGATGGAGCCTGATTTGTGGTAAAGCAATCACTTGAATTTTCCTGCACCACCTAATTCAGCAAGGTAAGTGCAGGTGGGAGCTTCTTCCCCCAGAAGGTTTTCAGAGACCCACCAAAGATATCCAAACAGCTGGATTAAGGCCAATAAATTAATTCTCTCTTAAGTAGTGCATACAGCCCAAGAGTACATGAGTTCCCATATGGAAAATGCAACTAGGCTAGAGCAGAGCCTCCCACCAAGCAGCACCAGGAACTCTGCACTCAGGTCCCAGACCCTCACGGAGTACATACCTGAGAGCTGCTGGCCTTCAGGAGTGAACCAAATCCACCTCTCCAGAGTTGAAGGAGGTATATCTCTTGGCAGCTTAGCAAAGGAGACCCCTCTAATGTGAACTATGCAACTTCTTCAGCCTAGCCTGCAGAGATAGAGAACATCAAGTGTGTAATCCTGAGGGACAGTGTCCCTATGTCTATATCAGTTCTGTCTCTTTACCCTGCTCCTTCACCTACCCTCATGAGCATGCCAGAGTCAACCACAAGAGAAAACCTTTGGGGCACCTACCTCTAGGAAATGGGCTACAAATAGAAGCTGCATGATCCTTTAATGATTCTGACATCCCACCCCTCCCCAATTTGCACTTGATTATCAAGCTGTTCAAAGTTAATCACTCATTGCAAAACTCTGTGCAGTATCAGGTAACAGTAGTATGTGCCCTGTTAATTAGTAGTCTTCATGGACAGATGATGCACCTGTGTCCATAGGGAGCATTGTTGTCTTCTGGAAGGGTATAATTAAACTGGTGTATTTCCTGTGGCTCTGGGAAACAGCTTAAAATTCAGTAGTGCTTCTTCTAAACAGCTACAGGTAGCTGTAATCTAATTTATCTAACCTCTGCCCTGAGTTATGGAAACATAGGAACTTAGGTACTGGACCTAAAAATGTGAGATACAAAAGGTATTTGATATGGCATATGATACATAAGTTTACATACACTATTTCAGGATATTTATAGTTAGATTATAGAAGGAGAAAAAAAAGTGTGTGAAATGCAAATGGGCCGTCTGGAGGATTTTGTAAATTGCCCACCTGTCTGGAAGTTGTGGGCAAGAAGGAACAATGCAAATGATTGTTTTGTGTGTGGATCATTGTTACAACTAGTGAGTACCTTTGGCTTTACGGAACTCAATGGAAAGCCTCTATAGGATAAACAATGCAATTATGACTGAAAAAGGCAATCACATCTCCTGCAGAATAATTTACGAGGACATTAACTCAATAGGCAAATCATACTTAATTAAAAGCTTAATGTGTTGACTTTTTAATGTCTAATTATACCAATATTTATATCAGTTACAGATAAGAGTCAAAGAAGTGGAGGCAGAATGCTTTTTAAAGAGTTTTCCCCGTTGTTTAAAAAAACATTTCCCAGAGGAATGTGAGATGAAAGCTTGAATTATGGAAATGGTAACAGAAGTGATGAGATGGTGAAGCAAGAGCTTCATAAATCAAAATTTAAGCATATTGTATACTAAAATATTTCTATCATTCAAATACCCAAATGTAAACTTAGCTTGCCTATTGAAATAAAGTACTTAGCTCTCTCCCTTTCCGAACACAAACATCAGACCATTTGGCTTTAAATTTAAAGGAGTATGATAGACTTGGGCTTTCTGCTCCTCAGGCATATGCAAGAAGGCCTGAGACATTCCCACCTTCTTTCATCACAAGTGTGATTGTGGAGTTGAACCTTTTCATTTTCCTCCGAGTCTCCACTGAATGTTGCCCTTTGGGATTTTCCCAGCCTTGCTAGTGTGGAGGAGCCCCACTGGAGTGAGAATGGCAATAGGAGACCCCAGAATTTACCAGGAACAGTAAAGGGGCTGCAGATGTTATTTTCTCTGTCCCTTCCATCCTCTCACACGCTCCAGCGAGCACACGCCCAACATGTGGAACCTGTCCTCACAGTATCTGAACATACATCTTGCTAGAGGCAATTGCCAGAAGGCCATGCTCCTGAGGTCTGAAAGATCAGGCCTGGATGGGTGATGGACCATCCAGGAGATGCTCTAAGAGCTGGGAGGACAGACTGGCTTCCCCCCAGCTCCTCGCAACACCAAAGCCTCTGTGCACAGCTGGATCAGAGCAAAGTTCTTGTTCCTCTGTGCATGTCATCGCTGTAACACAACATCCAGCACAGTGGCACCCAGTGTGGTGTGTCCCCATGGCACCCGTAGCTCCCTAATTAACACCCAACAGAACCACATCCCTGCTGGGTCATTAGCCTGGCACTGCTGTGCTGCTTTATGTGCATGGGGATCCTGGTAGACAACCTGTTTTACAGAAATTCCACAAACTGTGATGAGTAATTTACTCAATGCTTGCTAAACAATGATCTTTTCACCGGGTGTAATTTTCTGATTGCAAGGGGGTTTTATTTCAGTTTTACTCTATGGCTCACAGATTCATAAAGCTGGCTTGTCATTATAAGGCACTACGAAGCACAGAACATGAACTCTTCATCTTCAAGGTTAAAAAAATGTTACAAGTTGTATGAAGAGGCATTAAGTTTTTTATGAAGAGCAGAATTTTATATTTATTTAGTGAAGAACAATGTTAGAACAGGAAAGAGGTAGGAAGAGAGGGAGAAAAGAGAGAAAATGTCAAGAAGGAAATACAAAACATTTTTTTTAATGATTTGCGGAAGAAAATATCTGAGTTACTTCCTAGCCTGCTTCTTTTCCCCATCGCAGGCTGGTGTCACATCTTCAGGCTCTGCGGCTAATCTACCAGGCTTCCCATGGCAAGGGATGAGAAATGCATGGACTCTATACATCCCAGCTGTTGGTAGCATTCCTGTAGGGATTAAGTCACAAACCTGCTCAGATTCACAAACTCCACTGGATTTGGCTGTGGCTGCTAGGCTGGAGCTCTCTGACCTGCTTTTTCCCTTCAGGTCTCCCCTCTTTACTGCTGCAGGTAGAACAGGCAGAGAATCTTCTGTTGCAGCACTCTTTATTGATTTATATCGCCACTGGTTTAAATCTGAATAATTTATTTTAATATTATTAATTCCCCACTTTCCCAAGGACAGAATTGCTTGCAATAAATCAGAGGTCCTCTTCATAAATTTTTTTTGTCATCTGTGGGAAGCACGGATTAGAGTTCACTTTTGCAGACCTGATGTGATGCTTGTTGTCACTCAAGCTTTCCATGGGTAAAAATGGCAGCAATACAAATGCTTCCCAGAGAACTGTAAAACACAGAGAATCACCTACAAATTCAGCTGAAGTCTTTGCCTGCAGAAGCCTTATTGGCTTTCCCCTGTCCCCTGTCTAGCGGCAGAGGTGATTCATAGCTACACAAATAATTCTAAGCACACAAATGGGGGGATGTTAATAGTTTTATCATGACTCCCACCAAGATATTTTTCAGAGAATGAGTAAGTCCTCATCTATTAAACTATGTGTGTTTTATTAGTTCTAGTAAGAATGTATTAGACTGACAAGGATCTCAGAGGTATTTGTCTTTTTTTAATACCCAGGCTGCTATTGTAATAAGAGCTCCAGAGCCAGGCGGGCCAGAAACCATTGTGCTTCGTCTGGTTAGGAAATTAAGTGATGGACGCAGGACGCATCCAAATGAGGAGTGCCGCAGTAGGGCTGGAGACCTTAGGGGAAGATTAGGCATAGCTCATACTTATTTTAAAGCTCTCTCCAGCCAGCAAAATGTGGAAAAGAGTTGCATTAAAGAAGCACTCCCATAAAATTGTTGTTGGATGCTGATAGTGGTAACAGAGCAACAGGAGAGAGTTAACAGTAATATCCTTTTAGATACTGAGGTTTGTTTATTGTGAGCAGTTTGTTGCGAAAATTTCATTTCCAGAAGTAGCCTGAGGAAGGCAGACGGGTTTGTGATCACTGAGCTCTGGGATGGGAAATCAGCTCTGCAGACATAAAGCAGCAAAGACTGAAGATGTCTTGAAGAAGAAAAGGCTAAGCACACTGAGGGATAAGAAAATTCAGGCTGCTCTGGGAAAGGCAGTTTTTTGTTGTTTGTTTGTTTGTTTTTTAAGGAAGTGGAGGTATAGTATTAATAATAAACAAAAGACTTGAGTAAAAATGAAGGTTTGAGAAGAATTTTGCTCACTGTTTCAGCAGTTTCCCCTTAGTTGATGATTCCTGAAGGGTACCTGCAAGACAATCAAACCCTACATTTTTCACTGCTGGTGACGTAGCCAAAGCACTTGGCAGCTTCTTTTCCTCACTGCTGAGAGGTGTCCTTCATGCATATGAATTCCCCGTGTTCGAAGAAAGCTGGTTAGAATAAATGGACTTAATTATCAAGCAGAATGAACTGGAACAAAGATGATTAATTAAATGAATGCAGAAACCTCGAAGAAAGAACAAAGCCTATAAAACATATGAAGGTGGATGGATTTGTCAGGAGTGGTGCAAAGGTTTGGAAATCCCTAACGATAGTGGTGGTACAAAGGTTTTGCTCAGCCAAGCCTACAAGCAACAAAAATTACTGAACTAGAAAGACAACCTGTGCAGCTTCGGCGGGGCCATTTCAAAAGAAAACTTTTAGCAACCTCTGCCAATATTTTGCTACGAGCAGACAGCTAATGAAGCTTTCCAGTTAAAGAAGATACTAATGTCAAATGAAAGCTGCTCACTGGGCATGTTACTCGCCCTGTAGCTCGAAGCTAAATCCTGCTGCTCAAAGCACAGTCATGAAACGAGAGTGTGGTATTGATGGTCGTTAAAACCCATCAATAAGATGCAATATAAGTAACTATTAACTATGATTTTTTTAAAGTTTTGAGCTGTAAATCTTTAGCAGTCTGTAAAATTGATTACTGAGCTTACTCTGCTTGGTCACCCCACAATTGTCCCCGTTTCTGACTAGCACCTTTCCAATCCTGCCATGCCCAGAAACGTACAGTTTGGTGCCCCACCCTCCAGCTAGGAGCAGCTTCTGTTGCTGACACAAGCTGTATTTTTCCCCATTGACTCAAGCTGCATCACAGAATTTCATTTATTTTCCAAAAGCAATCCCACTAATTATTCATGTAGAGTGAAAACTGGAGGCCTTTAAAATTTTTTACTGCCTCTCTCTTGCTTGCAAATTGGTCACTGGTTCAGCTCCGTTGAAATCACCAGCCAAGGACAGCCAAATTACTTTTACAGCATGAAAAGCAGAAAACAAAAAGTGCCTGTTAATTTAATTGGGTCCTTTCAAGTGCTTCAGAGAATTTGTTAGCAGAGGTGCTAACATTATCATCTTGTGCTACTTAAAACCCAACACATTTCTCACTATGTTTTCAAACATAACACTTGATTTTATTTTTAAATATTGATGTGGCCTGTGAAAATTTCTTAGAAATCTTTTATGGAAAGGGCAATTCTGAGCAATTCTAGTTTTAACTTTAAGGGACCTTTCAAGTACTGTGTGTGTTTTTCTCTTCTAGGAGAATGATAGGCGAACACTTTTCTTAATTAGCAAATGCTTATATAACTTGCCTAAATATAAAATTAGACTTTATTTTCAAGCTGCTGACCTACTAGATTTCTTTGTGTCATGCAGAGTTCTGGCACAATAGTAACTGTGAAAATACTCTAATTGGAGTTGCAAAAATTGACTGCTTTATTTTTTGCTTTCTTATGTACACAACAGAAACGGAGGGTCTAGCCACACCAACGGTGCAGGGGAAAGCTGGAGTGGGATGTATCAAGCATGGAGCAGGAGGGGTTTGGCCTTCTCTAAAAAGACAGAAATCTGTCTCTGTTATAGCAATAAATTGTTTTGTATCGAGTTGTCTGGGCAGAGGATAAAGTCTCTTTAATTTTCAACAGAGCTGGGCATCTACGACTTTTAACTCCAGCTCTCATTACTTCTGCAAGCACTGAGAGCTTGCAGAAGATAGTCTTTGGGAGATTTTATTCAGCCAAACTTTAGTGAGACCCGGTATCTGCATCCTTCTGCAAGGCAAACTAATCCCCTGTTGTACACCCTTTGGGAATATTGCATCTCAGCTCCACATCAGGTGCTCGTCCCTGCAAGGGTTCTGGACCCACAAGTGCTGAATTTTGCAAACACCCAGTCCAGAAGATCCAAAGCCACAGCAATCCAGACCCTGAGTCACAGTCCATGAAAACAACAGGTTAGCAGGGGTTGCAGGTGGCTAAATTAACTGCAATTCAAGCTTTCCTGTGAATAATTCACTGCCGTGTGAAGTACATGACTAGTCAATTCAATTTAATGTCCCAGTGAAGAAATCAAATGAAAGAAACCCCATACATATATTGCAATCTCATTTGGAACGTGCTGTTATTTTAATTTGCCTTGAAGCACTGAATAAAAATAGTATACCTTCACTATTCCAACGTCCTTAAGGAAGGAAAGATGCTGGAACAAAATGTTTTCTACTCTGAAATTAACTGACATATCTGTTTATTCTCCCATGTATTGATCACAGAGAAGTTACAAATATAGTACAAATGTCACATACATCTCTGAGCACAAGCCATAGATAACCAACCTCACCAGCACCTGCCTGGGTCTTCAAGGGGCTGAAAGCAATGGTCCAGGAGTAGAAGTGTGGATGAGGCATGGACCTCTTCTGAAGGGGCAAGGATGCTGCTAGAGCCCAGTCTTATCAACCTTGTCTTTATCTCACTGACAGAAAAGCATTCAAGAAATACCATGTTGTGAAGACCTGTGTTATCTCTCAGTAATCTCCAGTGGCATCCTTGGGCATGGGGCTGCGGTTGGGGGTGCAGGCTAGAAGGTTCAGGGCACTTGTTCTCATAGTGACATTATGCTGGGCACTTGTTTATCAAAAGGAGAATGTGAAACTTCCCGTGAAACTCACAGCCTGTGCAAATCCATAAACTATAAAAGTTGTTTGTAATGAGAATGAGAGACACCTGTATCTGAATGTTGGCAGTTTTGATTGCTTGAGTCATAAAAATAAGGAAACCAGAACATTTTGCTTGAACAGTGACTGTACTAGGAAATTGAGGACTCCCACCTCATGTTCTGACCTAAAGTTTTTCAAGCTTTTTTTTTACCTTTTGCATCATGGTGGTAAAAAGCAAAAAGGAAAAGCCACCAAAGTGTCCAGTGACTGTTCCTTGGGTGACAGGCTGTGGCCATCCAAAGAAACCAGCAAAGAGCTCAAAACCACGCTCTGACCATCTGGTAAGTGAGAGCGGAAAAGGACGACAAATGACAGAGCTCAGTTCTGTCAGTCTCCCCATAAGTAAATTTAATTTGCTGGTCTAATATGTTTCACTTGACCTAGCTTTCAGTAAGTTTGAGTGACACTGCCAAGATCGTTTATGGCAGTGAAGACTGGAAAATCATTACAGTTAAAAGTTATCAAACACACTTTTTTGCCATTTAAGACCAAGGAGTGATTTCATCCTTTCCTTTTGCAAGCAGAACTTCCCTTGGTGTTGTTGGGTCATGGGCAGCTGGAATGCTCAGAAACTGGGCAGAGATGTGGTTGCAGACAATGAGGAATGCAGGAACAAGCCAAGGCTGATAACCATTCCTCTTGCTGAGTCAGTAAAAGTAAAGGGGTAAAAATAAAGTAGAAATCCCATTCATCAGGATCTGTTTCCAGCTGTGGTGGCCGAGCTGCTACGTGCCACCATGTCAGTGGCCAGACTTTATTTAGTTCAGCATCTTGGGCTCTGCAGCAGGTTTGGCTGAAACAGCACTAAGGAGAAGAACCAAGGATCAGTTACGGAAAGCTAATTGATCAGCAATCCGGGTGCGATGTATTGTGGTTCACTTGCCCACGGGCAGGTGGGAATAGGGTTTCTCTGAACAGTGCAGTCACAAATGGGCATCTTCATGCTTTGTTTCAGCTGCTGAAATGGCTAAATGTTGGTGAACTCTGATCTCAGGGACAGTTTGAGGATGCACTTTAGCTACTCTGGAGCTCAGCACTCATGCAGAATGTGATACCTTTCCCTGTGGATCTTGGGTACAGATCACAGCAGAGGGAAATCCCTCTGGTGCCTCCTGATGGCCATGTCCTGGCCACCACGAGCTTGCCTTAGGGAAGGACTCAGCATCCCTACACCAAGACCCTCAAACACAAAGCACAGGGCAGGCTGCATTTGAGGAACCTGCAGCTCACAGTTGTTTCATGCTAGACCTTGCCTAGTCCTACCCCAGAAGCTAATATACTGAAGTTCATGACACACAAAATAAGCAGAACAATATCTATAACCATTAGAATCATAATAAACACGGCAATAACAATAGATATTAATCCAGAGAAGTACCTAGTAAATGACAGCATTGCAAAGATATTGGGTAACCTAATGCACAACTAATGGTTTCTTGTGGTAACAAAATTACAAATAAATTATAACCTATTAGAGCAAATCTGTGCTGTCTGTAGAGCTGGGAGCTTTCAGAGCTGTGCTCCCCAGGGAGCGTGGGGCCACCAAGGCCACTGCCTGAGCTGCCCCAGCCTCAGGTCTGCCCCAAATCCTGCACACAGGTTCACTGCACATATTAACCATTCTCAGCCCAGCATCTGTTACCTGTATCCAAGTTCTGACAATTTGCCATGACAGATACTTTCAGAAATTCATGCCAGTAGGCAGGTTCTGATCCACTTTTTTTTTTTTTTCCTATGTGTTTAACATGAAATTGTATGAAAATTAATAAATTACTTTTAAACTAATCACCGCACATCTCTCAGTGTGTCCCCAACCTCACTAAACTCTATGTGGACATGGACATGGGGTCAGGCAGGGAAATATTCACATTACAGCAATTTCGTCACAGTTTCCAGAGCTACAGGGTCAGTTGGACCTTTTCCTATTAAAGAAATGGCAGCTACAGTGAAGGCTGAGATTAGGCAGATTAACAGGCAGACTGATAGAATATAGACCTAGCTTTGCTTCATGTCTAGAACATCACTCGAAGTAATTAGATGTTAAAGACAAAGCAATAACAACAACCTGATTCATATGCTTCCAGTTTGTAAATGTTTACATTGTAAATAAATAGCTGAAATATGCTGTTTATCCCAGACATAAGCAATGCCTGAGGAAGTAAAAGCAAATAAGAATTATGCATTACAATACTTATATTTCTCATTTTTAATCAGCGGTTTTCATTTTCTAATTTCAATCTGCTGAGGGTACTTAGGAATCTTGTTGCAAAAATGCTTCATTTGTTGCTCAGGATTGCTTTCTTGATGCAATATTGGAAGGGAAACAAAATGCCTCCCCTATTAGGGCTACTCAGGCAGTGATATATTTGGGTGTACTTTGACAGATTTTTCTTTAAGGGCCTGGTTACAAATAAATGAACAGTTTTAAACCTACATAATGAACTCTTTGTTCTTTAAGAGCGTTACATTATTTAAAGTCTTTCACCCAGCTTAGGTCTGCAATTTCATTCAAAGCATTTTCTTTTGGATACAATGGTATCTGAAGATGGATGTAAAGGTTTAAATGCAAAATACTAATCTGCTGAGCAGCTGAAAATTACATAGACTGAAGGTGCCAAACCTAAAATAATTCCTCCTTGGAATTATCAATCACTCTGCTTTTTCCATAGAAGTCATTTCAAGCATATTGTGGTGGTGTCAATACAAGGCATGAGCGTGGCAGCCTGAATAAACCAACTACTGAACTTTGCATGGGGCTGCAGCTCTGTCACAGCCCTGGCGTCCAGCAGAGCCGGCGTGGGGCCAGCTCAGTGGCTCTCTTCTCCAGAGGTTAAGGAGATATGTAAAACTTTACTGTAGTCATCAGCTCTTCCCAGAGTAGCTCAGACACAGAGGTCCTTATAGCCAACATGGAGAAGACTGCCTAACAGCAGGTCTCCAGGGAAAATGGAAATGAAAACTGTGAAAAACCTCATGAAGTCCATGTGGATATAAAGGGTTTCCCACAGGGAAGTTGCAGGAATGCTGATTGAGTAGATACTTTTGCCAGTATCTTGCTCTATGGCTTGGGCTCCTTCCTGATTTTTTGCTACACTCCTCTGATTAAAAAAACCCCAATAAGTAGAGGCAATGAGACTGCAATAAGTTATGAATTGTCTCAGTTTTAAAGTTGAATGGCACCATTTTCTGCCATCACTGACATAGCTTTGTTATAAGACTAGAACTGAAGTTGATATTTAATCCCAGCCCTTCTTTAGCTGGCCTAATAACACTGCTTGTTTTGTTGTATGGCCTGTGCACTCACTTGCGGGCTACATTGTAAAGCCATAAATAGTGGTAATAATTGTGGTAATTGAGTGCAAGATTATTCGCCTGCTAACAAGGGATACTCAAATGGTTATCTTTTGATAAAAAAAAATACAAGGAAAAAAAGATTAATTGCTATATTTCCATCCCAAGCCTGGAGCAATGATTGATTAAACTGCAGGGAAGCCTAATTAATACACCAGCTTTTCTTGAACTCCCCAGTGACACGATGAAATGTGGTTTTCTAGTTTTCAAGGAGTGAAAAAAAGAGCCCTTCAGAACTGATGGCGCAGAGTGAAGGGGACATTACTGAACTATTGCCAGGGAGTGTCAGATAATGCTTCGCAAACACGTCTGGCTGATATTCCAATTCCTAGAGTTCCTGGACAGAGTCCTAGATGTGGTGCAGTGATTGGAGAGCCCCTCACAGCACCGGTGCTGACAGGCACCCTGCCATCCCCATCAGTTATCTCCTCCAGCTTCGGTCTCACTGGGACCACCAGCACCAGCCTCCCATTGCCAGGGGCACGCAGTTACAGAAGATGGATTGGGTCCTCCTTGGTGTTCACACAGATCCCCCCCCACCCAGTTCCCTGAAAATGGGAGGTCAATTGCCTCAGATGAAGCGACTGGTGTAACGTACCCTGAGGAGCCCAGCTGGCTTGACTCTGCGTCAGAGCCTCCCACTTGTCACCCACCACAACATCCCACTAATAGACCCACGAAGGTCAAACCTATTTTGCCTCTAGTTAAATAAAGGACTAAGTTTTGCGTAAGAAGCCATATTCTTTGTGTAGCAACTCTCCATCCTGGATGAGAGAGCCAAGCGCATGAGTGGGACTCATCCAACTTTGTTTCTTATCATCCTCATCCTGAAATTAATGGCAAAGCTCTGGAGAGGCTTGAATACCTGTGGGTCAGGTCAGCCAGGAAATGTCATACTGTGTGCCAGTATTACAGAATTTGAAGATGATTCCAGCCAATTTACTCTCAAATTCTTCTTGAAATCCTCTTCTAGGAATACAAATGTTATTGAGAGGCACATTTCATACACTGGTGATTTTTCCTTTCCCTTGTTGGAGTAGCCAAGCACCAAGCCAGAGGCTGAAAAGCTTGAAGGAGGGTTATCTCATCTGTCCTCAGTATTTTTTAAAATCACAGGCATGTAGGGTTGGTTGCCCCTGGAATCCCATATCCTGGTGGAAATCAAGTTCTTATCCATTTTTGCCGTGTGCTCGGTGTCCCTTGGTCCTGAGAGCAAAGTGAAGCGGAATAATTTCATAATGGACTGAAAGACAGATGCTTGCAAGATGTCAGACCACAGGTGTAATCTGCGCTTCACCTTTGTGTCTGGTGGCTTCAGAGCTTTCCTGTCTCCCTCACAACCCCAGCCCCCCTGCCTTGAACCTTAGGAAATGGAGGGAGCAATAAAACTGAGATTTTTTTTGCAAGGGATAAAATAGGAGGTCACGTCTAAAGATCCGCTTACTGGCAGCTCGAGAAATTCAAGGAATTTTTTCTGTTCAGGAAACTGAATGTAGTTGAAAGTGTTTCTGTGCATACAAATTCACAGTGACACCAGTGATTATGATATCAGACAACAAGAAGCTGAAATAATATATTTGCTAGTAATCCAATTATGCAAAAGAAATAATTGCCAGTCATTCTTATCTGCAGTGTGAATGTCACCAGCTAACAGATCTGAATATGACTTGAACTGTAGTACAATGTGTGGTCATTTGAACTAGGAATTCTTGTTATGCATGCACGAATTTCCCTTCCCCATAACAGAGACAGGCCTTATTTCAGTGTTATATATTTCTTAAGATCTGCCTGAAGATATGGACTGTCTGTTATACTCATAGGCTAACAGGATCAGAAGTCATTATTTAGGATTAAAAATATTAATAACTTACAGTGAGATGCAGAGCTGGAGCTTGTGATAACCTAATTTCCTTAAAAGTAATTTCTACCTTTAATTATGCCAAAGGCTTGCTAAACAGCAAAAATACTCATTTGCATTATACAGTGGCATGGGGGAGTTAACCACAGGAAGATATTTTCAAGCTAGATTTATTTTTCTTCTACTATTCTCATTAGCAGACTTATTTGAGATATCTATCAAGATTGCCATAGAGTTAATTTATGGTCTGATTCAAAGCCTATTCAGTGAATCATTGATTTCAAATAAGATTGTGCCTGACTTTTCATTTTATTGGCTCATGTGGACATTTATTCTAACACTTCTTTTGCTTATACATTGCAATTCAAGGATTATTTCTTCCTACATCTTTCATTACAATATACACCTAACGCCTGAATTGCCAAATGCCTTGGGATATACGTTCAGAACTACTGGTATTTTCTTAGTCTTAATTCTAGTTTGCTTTGAACACAGGAATGGGTCACCATACTCAGTGGCATATACAGAGCTTGGTCTTGTGTGAGAAAACATGGACCAAGCCCTGCTAGTGTTTTGATAGGGATTTGTGGGGAGAGCCCAACAAAAATTGCTTTAGATCAATGACTTTGATAATTTTAACCGATCAGGTCCTGGTGACTGGCACTGGGGGGGTGATGCTTCAGTCTTCTAAGTGCTGTAGTTTTCAACTTGCTTCCTAATTATCCAGATCCTGTTTGATCCTGTTTCCCCCTTTTGGCCCTCCCTCTCCTCCCCTTTCCCACTCAGGACAGGCGATCGGGAGGAAAAGAAGGACAGAGAGAAGAGAGTTGGAAAAATTAAAAATGTTTTACTAATGCTACTAATAAGAATAGAGAAAATAATACAAAATATACAAAACCAATCTTGAAAAGTCTCAGCAACTGCAGAGCCTGCACCCAAAGTCCTGAATTGGACTCTGCAGCCAACCGGAGCTGGATTCAGTCTCTCACTGGCCTCAGTTCGCAGGGACGACCAGTAAGGTCCTCTCCTAATGTCGGCCATAAGCAGAAGGGAAAAGGGAAAAAGGGAAAAAGGACAGATCCTCATGATCTCCTACTTTTATAGGAAGTATTCACGTGAATGGAATGTTACACACAGTTGGTCAGTTTCTTGGTCACCAGTTTCTCGTTGCCCCTCTCGCGAGATGTCCATCTGTGCTTATCAGTAAGTTTGCATTCCATTGCTAGGTTTACCGAAACATGTATCTGATTCTCCAGGAAAATGCAGCTGATATGAAGCTTTAGCTGACAGGCAAATTCACTAAAAGAGAAACCTGTTTTTTAACAAAACCAGGACAGAAAAGCACCATAAAACAGTATCAAGAATCCTTTTCATTCAGTAGCTCAGAGCCCTGTGCAGGAATTACTCTGAGATCTACTATTAGGATGAAGCTGGGAAGGTGTTTTGGTTTTTTTTTTTTTTAAGAAGTAGGCAAAAGCATTTCCAAGTGTCATAAGCCCAACTTTTCCTTTCATGTGACACATCTGGGTTACGGTGAGCCACCCCGAGGCAGACGGCTGGCGGTGGTTGTGTAACATTACAGTTCAACAACCCGTCGCCAGGCAGAAAGGAGCAAAGGAATAAAAATATATAGAAAAAAAAAAAAGAGAAGAAATAATTTAGCAATTAAAAAATAATGATACAGGGGATAGGCAGGATGAAGGGTGCTTTTCATCCTGCAGTGGGTCTCATTACCAGAGGAAATGTCGCTCGTCGCTGTTTTTCAGAGCTGAAATGTTATTTTTGGCAGGGCTGAGGCAGCCGAGCAGGTGATGGTGTGTGGGGCTCTTGGGGCTGAGCCGCCCAGCTCTGCCGGAGGAGACCACGGTGCTGCCGGGGAGCTGGCAGGGTTTGCTCGGAGCCACGGCATCCAGCCCGCTGCCCAAGGGCTCTTGTGGCCAGCATGGAGCAAGCAGAAGGCAAAGGCTGAAATCTCCTGCCTGAGGCTTTTCAGGCTTGGACTAGCAACACAGAGAGGGAAAAAAACACCTGTTATCTCCTCTTCCCCCCTGGCATCCTCAGGACAATGTTTTACTGTGACACATCCGTGGCCTTGAGAAACATTTTGCTCTTTTGGGGTGAAATGAGCATTTATATTCGCTTAATGTTGGGCAATTCTCTGTTATCCAGACCCCTCCTCTCAGGTCAGGGCACTGCAGTGCATCACCATACAAACGCACTACAGGAAACACAGTTTTTCCCATTATAAAATTAATATAAACCAAAGTCATCAAGCAACAATTGTAACATGGAATGAACATTCAAACAGGTATATCTGCCTTTGTATCTGGTATTCACTTTCTCCACAGGGCTCTGCTCTGTGTCTGCCACAGGAGCTGTTGCAGGGGTGAAGAAACCAAGGAGCAATGGACAGCACCTCTTTACCCTATGGACAAGACAGAGAACAGCAATACACATTTGTTGTACATGGGGTCACCAAAGTTTGAACTACAGCAGTAGTGAACTACAGCTTTCCTCTGATGCCAGTAAGCCACAGCCGCAATGATCGTTATTCACTGCTCAGAAACGTCATCCGCTAATAACGCATTCACTTTCTGGGCTCAGGTTCCTTCAATGCTTTTATCTTAGCTAAGAAAGAACCTGAGTTACTTTTCATTTTAAATAGCCTCCTCTGGTAACGTTATTAAAATGCAAACTGAAGAATGACAAAGTGGACAAATGCTAAATAAAAATGGAAATGCCAGCTAGCTTGGAAGCACTCATAGCTTTTGCGAAAGGCAAAATTACATAGAAAAATAATTGTGGAAGTGCGTATGATTTGCAGAAAGCAGAAAATACACGGCCATTTCTGCAGTCTAAGTTCCCCCTTGTCCCATAACTTCCTTAACTTGAATATCAAATCTTTCACTGTGATGTTGTTTATAAACTCACGAGAAAGGAACAACATTTCAGTCACCAAAGGCTGAGAAATGAAACTGCGGATGTGGATTAGCAATTCTCTGTAAGATCCCTTACATCCTTCCTTCCTAGCCTTGTAGCACTGTTGCTATTTTTAACTGATTTTTGAAGAATCGCCACCAAACGTCCTCTTCTGTGACCAATAGGAATATCAATAAGAGAACTATCATTAGATAACCTTGTTGAAGGGTAGGTGACAAACGGCATCACCGGAGCGTGGCACACGATGACTGACTGCAAAGCAACCTCTACAGCACTTTGGAGGATGTGAGGCTCTGCCTTGTCTCTGCTGCAGTGGATTTGTCCTCATCAGAATCTAGAGGCTCTTCAGCAAAACAGGGCAGCTTTTCCTCTGGCCCCCATTCCCTGCACCAGCAAAGGGGTTATTCTCATCACTCGCTACATCTTCTTCCCAAGATATCAGCAATAAATATTCAGCACTCCAAAAGAAACAGCCATATATGGCTTGGATCACTCTGGGAACACAAAAATATTTACACTTCAGAGCTAGAAAAGCCCTTTTAATGCTATAGGACATCATCTGTATGAATTTATTCATTTCAGAGAGAGAAAATGCCTCTGAGCCCTCTCTGCTACTGAAAAATACTGTGGATAGTCTGTAAGCACATGGAAAGTTGATGGTAAGGTATTTCCCTGTATTTTCACAGATTTTACAAGGCAAGCAAAGTGTTCAATGTTTCAGATGCTATGGTGACATTTTTTGGGTGCATTCTGCCCAGAGCCATGATTTGTGCTTTGGAAAGGGGGCAGGCTGCTTTAGGTAAACAGAAAGGAGAAGATTTGGAGGTGAGCTTTTGGCTGCCTGGAGCAGAGAGATGGTTATGGTTTTACAACAGGACAGTAAAAAATTAAAAGCACAAGAAAAATGTCAGGGGGCCCTTAAGGTATCCAGGAATAAGGATGACCTCCCCAAAGATGTTCCGCAGAGTGCTCGTCGGCTGCAATGAATTTTCCCATACAGCTGCAAGGTTGCAGGTGCCATATTTTGGATGACTTATTTTAATACAAATTGATCATCCAAATGCTTTTTGCACTTTAAAAATTACAGCCAAGATTAAAGTGCCTTTTAATGACGACTGCTCTGGTTTACAACCCTGGGGCAGCCAGGAGCCTGAGCTTTGGTGAGTATGCCCAGGATCCACAGAAAATTTTCTGGTATGTTTGTAGAGATACAAGACTGACAGATATTTTAGGCACAAGGCTGTTTGCTGTATAAATCCTGCTGATTTTGTGAGTTTATGACATCTGGGAACACATGAGGATGCCAGTTGTTGGGAGAAATTCCTTAAGACAAATTTTCTTAAGAGTTTTATTTTAATCTCATTAGTATCAGGTCACTAAATGAAATCAAGTAAGAATGGGGGGAAAAAGTGTTTTTCTAGAGCTTGTTTAATGGAAGTCAAAAAAAGTTTAGCTGCTACCAGAAATGTGAACTTCTCCAAAGCATGGTTGGACTCAGGCATCTGCTACGTGTGCTACGATGGGCAACTGCCGCAGTCCTTTCTGCTGAAATCTATAGTTTGTGCCCCTCCTTATTCCATTAACCCCAACAGGAGACACTTGACTGATTCTGCAGGGCACAGGAGGTTTAAAATGTCCAGCTTTTCATTCCATCAAGGTATGTGTTTGTTGAAGACCAAGGAAAAGGATTCTGTGTGAATTCTGCCTGGTTGGGTATGGACAGTGCAGACGAGACCCCTGTGGGCCAGGTGTCTCTTTCTTTGGAGCATTAACCTTGTGATTTTATAGTCCTTTCTCTCTCTTCTTTTTTTTTCCCCCTTCCCCACCTTTGATCATTCCCGTAAGGAGCAGCCGGTGCTGACAGCAGCAATTTGTGTGAGCACAGCTCTGCCTGCCTTTCTTTCTACCTCTTTCTTCAGATTTTCTTTTGACTCTTCCTAGCCAGGGTTAATTCTGATCCTCCTTTCCTACTACTGGGAAATGACATAGCTATATATTGCTTATCTCCTTTCATATTTTAATGAAGGGCACGAAAGATAATGGCTGAATTTGTAAAGCGGCAGAAGAAAGGACTTGGTAGATGATGCTATTGTCTACACACACACTGGGTCTCTATAAATAAAGAAAGTCTGTAATTATCATTAGAAGGTTTGTTAAAATTGAAAAGTAGAGGAATGCCAGTTATCCATTAACGAAAATCTCTCTCTTCCCCTGTTACCGACGAAGGAAGCTGGCAAGCTGTTCCCTATTCTGAATATTGTTCCCCACCTCCATCCTTTTTCCTTCCTCTCATTTCCATTCCTGTCAAAGCCTGCAATGCCTTCAGCATGATAAACACACTGCTCGTGTTCCTCCACTCCTATCTCACAGGAAAAGATGAGGCTCATTAAGTGCCAGCATTTTTATTTAGCACAAACGCATTGTTTCAGTACCATTTTATTTCCTGCATATACCACAGTGACCGTGTGCTCAGAGTTAAATGTCTGTGAGCTGTGTATGCGAGTCCCAGCCTAGAGCCTTCTGCTCTGAACGGGAGCATCTCCATGGGGGCCAGAGGTGGCAATCATCACCTTGGCCTCACAGCGGCACCCTGTAAGGTGTGGGCACAGTATCAGGATCCAGATTTACATCCATGTATTGCTTCAGAAGATCACATCTGATCAAAAAGCACTTTCATATACATCTATATATATATACGTATATTTACACAGGCATGCGTGCACACACATGCACACATATATAGAAACAAACACATATATCTTTATAAATGTATATAAATATACATATTTTCTGTATAATTGAAAACTTTGGGATGAAATACCAAACCTGGACCAAATTGTGGGTTAAACTAGGCAAATATTTTGGTTATTAATTAGATTATTGAAAGCACTCCATCTCAGTGTCAGCCATCATGAAATTTCTTGTTTCTGTAACCAGCTTCATAGTCAACGTTAATATTACTTGGAAAATGAAGCAGGATTTCGTACTACATGATAAATGTCAGTGCTGAAACATCTGGACAGTTTCAGAGACCTTTTCCTTTATTTTTGAGCTAAGGAATCCAGCAAAACTAGTCCACTCCTATGAACAGTTTCATTTGTGATGACCTGCTATTAATATTTCCAGGGGATATACGTATAATCAAAACACATACTTCATTCTCTGACTTGAATGTGAAATTCTGCAAATCAGATATAAAAACTCAAAGAAAAAGAGAAAAAGCTTTTCTCACTGTGTTTCTCAATTCCCCTCCTGAGCCAGGAGTGAAGAAGTGAGTAAATACATGGAGTTGTTTGAACATCATTTGTGTGTAAATAAATGCGTGTTCTGCCAATGAAACTGGGACAGACCCATCCCTGCCCCATGGAGCCATGAAGCTGGATCAGAAACCCAGCGCCAGGAGCAGAAATCATTCTGCTGTTGTGAGCACCTCTTCATCGATGGGAAGGGCATGGTACAGCCCGTCGGGAGATGATTTCTCTAAATATTAGCCATTATTCAATATTTCAGTTTATCCAGTTCTAAACACCCACTGTGTTTTGGAGCACTTGGCTGAAGCATGACAAGATTTTCAAAACTGTGTAATTTGAAATACAATTTTGGTGAGTCAACATTAGACCTTCTTCACAGAGGTTATGATGATGTCTTTTCATCTCACATTGTCTTTGAGCTAAGAGCAGTTACTGCATCTCAGCAGCTGTGGGGTAAGGTATGATGTGTCTGGGTCCCAAGCGTGGGGAGAATAACACAAAATATCACGCACAAAACCTCACCTTTTAATTTATATTAACTATGTATTTTAAACACCTTCACTTTAAGGCCCATTGCGGATGGTGTAGAAATGCCCCAGATCTGTTTGACATTTAGACTGGAGCCACAGACCACTGATAATCACGTAGTCACATACTAAAATAACTGCAGCAATGAATATACAGTATTTACACACACTGATTTTTGGGGCCGTAAGCAGTCAGCTGGGGAAAATCTTCTCTGCTTATTGCTATTTGTGTCCCTTATTATTATTTAGCATTCAGATGCCTAGGCATCAGTTTGGGATCTAAAATTCAGACATCAGTTTCAAAAAATATCCTTATAACTCTTTACATGGAAAGGTCACTCTGCTGTTCCTTGCATTGCCAATTCTGAGGATGCTACAGCTGCTGGAAGGGGCAGCTTCAGACCAAGGGTGTTCACACTCTTGAGCTGAATTTCACATTATCCTTGTATTTATTTTTACCTTTCATCTGAACTGGGATGTTAATCTTCAGAGTTATCCAGGAAATGCAATATATTCATGAGCTGCTGTGTCTCAAGGGTAAGGTAGAAAAGGTAAAATTCAAAGAAACGTCAGTAATGCAATAATTTGTATCTATATGTACATAGATTTTTATCCTAAAGTGCACTGCTGGTATGTATAATGAAGTTGTTGGATTTTTTTTATTTTCAATATACCATACACTTGAGACAATGTGATTATATCAGGATTAAAATAAATATAATTCCAGCTCTGAAGCATATTTAGCATTGCAGAGGTGAATCTCATTTGGCTATTGTTACGCATTTAATTTCCTTTGAAGCTCTGCTGCCCAAGGCCAGAAAAGTTTAAAGAGGTCAGAGATAACTGCCCTTACCACACTGCATTTAGACACTCCATTTGTATGACTTGTTTCACTTTGATCATTAATTTGTCTTGATAGGCATTTCAATAATTATTTGAATTATCCCCTAGAACTACCCTGTCATCCCTCGTTCAAAAAATACTGCGTGCAAGGGGAGGAGAGGTCTAGAGACAGCAGGATGGCTTGGCAATACCTGCCGTTCCCAAGTTCAAGTTCTCTGTTCCTACTTATTCGTAACCAGGAGGAGGTTTCCCTGGAACAGGAGGTCAAGTGATTGGTTTGACCTCCATAGCAGCAGACAAGCATCTTTTCTTAATAACGTGAGATGCAAAGCTCCATTGGGTTGCTCAAAACTGATTTTATTCAAAGAAACTCTGTGAACTCCCCTGTCACCAAATTGGTCTGAGTGCTTCATCAGCCTGGCCTTAGCCCTGCCTCCCCCAGGACAAAATGTAAACCTCACATTCGCTGTATTGCTCAGAGCGGATTTGTCCTTTCTGTTGCTTGGGCAATATTTGTATCGTTGTACTTGAGTATGCAAACAGCGGCAATGTGAGTCTCTGGTGCTCATCCGGTGCCTGTTCAAGTCAACCAAAAGACCTTCCCTGACAGCAGTGGGAGTTGGCAAGGCCCAGAATGGCTCTAATGAGCTTCCAACAAGCACTTACGAAACTTAATTTTAGGACAAATCTGTCTGTAGTTACTTAAACAGATGCTAATTTCTGTAAGCATTACAAACTTGTCTTACTGCTTTCCAAGACCAGGCACTTTTGGTTTTATGTTATCAACCAGTGGGAGAAGAAACTCAGACTCAATCAGGGTTAGGTTGGAAATGGGGAGCATTGCTTTCCCAAACCAAGTGGATGCTTTGGGCCTCGAGTCAAACTGCAGGAGGGGTTCCTGTGGTGGGAGGGGGCCTGGGCTTGTACTAGCCCAGATGTTGGATGTGACCTGGGATGTCCTAGTGCTGCCTGGAAATACTAATGTACCACTGTCCAAAATACCCACTTCTAGACAAAAACAGGAGGGCGGGATTTCTGGGAAAATGGGAGGGGAGGAGAAAAAGGCGTGTTGCTGAAATAGAAAATGAAATGTTCATTAGAATAGGTTTGAAACTGAACATTGGAAAATTGGGTCAAACTGAAACCAAACATTTCAGACATCAGCATGGCCCCATCTCTCCTTGTTCTCTCTGCTGCTCCATGGATGTCCAAGCACAATTTGTCAGAAGAGCAATTCACATCCAGACTGACCATATGAACAGCAGAGTTTCGGTCACCAGCACACACATCCCATGAAATGAGATTATTTGGCCTATGCCATCTCTTCACTCGTGACATGCTGGCTAGCGAAATATCACACCAGAAGCAAAATAAATAAAAGCCTGGATATATTAAAAGGTAACAAAATGTACTTATGTCCTATATATCCTTGTTGTCTACACATCACGTCTTTGGACTTCAGCTAATTGAGGGTAGGAAGCCTGTTGCCCACAATTTCCCAAGCATGAAAAGATTTATGATCAGAGACACCATGTGCATTATCTGACAGAGAAAGCCCACTGCCAGGAACATGCAGGCATGTCAAATCGTTTGTCCCATTAAGCATCTGTGGATGCATGGATTTTTAACCTATTATAAACTGAGCTGCAAGACCTTGGCCGTTTGGCAGCAGATAACCCCAAAGCTGCTGTGTGTGATGTGCAGTCTATCGCACTTGATCAACAGCTCCTGTGACTGTGCTGAGGTGAGCTGGCATGTGGGTGGCTTTTCCTGCAGTAACCTGGGGAATGACATAATATTCCCAGAGACGAAATGCCCACTGCGGCTTCAGCAGGAAAAGGCAGAAATGCCAGGAGGCAGGATGGCTGATGACCTTCATGTGTTGTTTGGTTGACAGATGATGCAGGGATGGATGGGGTGGTGGTTGGGGTCATGGAAGATTAAATCCAAGCAGGACAGAGCAAAACCAATTGCAAAATCCAGGTCTCAAGGGATGCCCAACCTCCCTCCAGACAGTGGCATTGCCACAGTCATCATCCTGCTCTTCATGAAGTTTTACAGATCATCTTTTTAGTACTTCCTTAAAAGAGCTTTTATGACCTAACTCCAGTGTAATGGTGGCAAAACATCACCTTCATCCTTCCTCCTTTCCTAAGCTGTAGGCAAGGCCTGAACTCTTTTCTACCTGTCCTTGAGAACCTTGTCCTTCCTAAAATTTTCATTTTATTACCTGACTTGGCAAAAGCTAGGTGTGTGTTTTCTTCTAAATGACCTTTCAGCTCTGGTAGTTCATCAGAAATGTACACTAGCAATTCTGGAAACAATTCTGTCTAATAGTGCTCCCGATACCATTTTGGATCAGGCTACTAGACTATTTCTGAGACTCGTGAAGATGTAAGTAGGCAAAATGGACTCCTTGAGCAATTTCTTTCTTCTCCTCACCCTCCCGCATCCTCTTCCATGTGGCACATTTGCAAGTGAATTGCATTGCTTCACGCACTGTTAGGGATGCATTTTTATTCCCCTATGGAAATCTTCTACAATATGTTCAGAAAAATGAAATATAATCCTTTAGAAGACTTATTTAGTAGGGATATTCATGGGCACAAACATGTATAACTCTTGCTGTGTCACTTGGAATTTGAGAAGAGATAAGTGATTAGCAAACAATTAGTCATGTCCCTATTAAAATTTCTTCATTGCTTTCCAAAGACAAAGGAAGTAGGACCTACCATAAAGGTGCTTATGATTTATGTCTCAAGATAAAGAGGGATTCAAGGCTTTTATAAATATCACTGTTAACATATTTAATATCACTAAGAACCTGAAGACCAGCCCATTACTCTGTTGGCTATGTCCTTTGAGATTTTAGGTATGACCTTGAAGTGTTTCTCACAGTCAATTGAAAAACAGACCTTGGGAACTCATAGGAATGGCAATTTCCTCAATAAATTCCCCTAATGGGAAGTAGATTCATGTTTGGGATTGGGGCTTGGGGAACCCAAGGCTGCTTCTGATGTCCTCCCTTAACACCTTCCCTCTGAGCTGTCCTGATGGGAGAGGAGAGGCTGGGAGCAGAGCAAGCCCTGCACAGCACCGCTCTGTGCTTCAGCATCCCCCGCTGCAGGCACAGCCCCTCACAGCCCCTGGGACCAAGTGGCAAAGTAAATGAATGTGAGAGAAATGGATTATTCCCAAGCAGCTTGAGAGATTGTATTGTTACAGAGGGGTCTTGCAGAAAATGTTCTCCTTCTCTATGCACCCATATAGTGCCTCTGTCTCTGGTATCTGGAAAAGGTGACATCATTGCACCCCCCATAAAAAAAATGAAAGAAACAGCGCTGCATTTGGAGTTGAAGTCCTCCAAGGTTAACCTCCTTGTAGGTTGAAGAAAATTTCCTTATAGCCCTGAAAGCTCAGCTGAGCTCTTCTTCAGACTCTCAGCTTCTTCCATATCTTCAAGAACTGGAGACCTAAAACCCCACCATTTCCTCCCAGTTGCTAGAATCCAAGTGACTTACTCAAGGTCAAGGAGGAGACCAGGGAAACAACATTTTCTCTAGACAACTTGCCTTCCCCTTCAGCCCTCGGCACCTTCCTCCTCTTATTATATCAGATTAGTAGTACATCTCAGATTTTGTAAGATAAGAAATGTTTTGAGCTGATGTGTGTGTGTCTCTACCTTTCCAAGCCTCTAGGCATGCTGCCTCACTGACACAAACAGCTGCAGAAGCAGTGAAAACAACACTGTCTGTTCAACAGGTCCATGCCTTGAGGGAACTTCTCCCATGTGCTGTCCCTGGAAGAACCTTTCCCTGAGAGCAAGCACCACTTGCCACCAAGAATTACCAGGGGATTACAAAGAGACAGTCTGAAAGAAGATGAGCACACACACACTTGCAGCAGACAATGCATGTAAGTGTAGCACAACATGTGCACACTTACAGCATGACCATGCATGAAAATCCAAGCAATTTTAAAAATATACCCTTCTATACAAGTAGTATTATTTACTGAAAAGGGTTCAGAAGATTTTTTGCTGCCTTGAAACCTCTGAGGCCAGGTGTCAGCTTTAAGAGGAGCTGGTTTCCCGTAAGGCAGTGGGTGCCTGGGTGCAGGTCCCCTTTCCTTAGGGGCTGGACCTGGTCTCTGCTGGAGTGCAGATGAGCAACCAGACATGCATTGGCCCCAGGGAGCTGCAGAAGGGTTGGGGGTAGCCCCCATGTACCTGCCACAGCCCCAGCTGCCCCACTGCTGCTCTCGTCTCTGCCGCCCTAGCTGTGTCCTGTTCCTGAGCACAGTAAAGAACAGAAACGGCATTGCCACTGAGCAGTATCACCCTGCAGCTCTCCGCTGACAGCGTTGGCTTCCTATTCATCTCAGTGATTTAAATTGGCTCAAGGAGGTTTTGTCAGCATCAGCAGGCTGGGCTGGGAGCATCTTTCATAAAACAGAGATGCCAGCCCAAATCCAGGGTGCAGAGGTGCTCTGAGCAGACATCAGAAGCAGCAGCACGTTCAGCTGCTGTAGAAAACCCAGCCATATGGGCGTCTTAGACAGATAATTACAAATTATCTTTCTTGGGCTGAGGTATTATATCCAGCCGCAGTTGCCCCACTGCCAGCTCATGACTTTGTTTAAATTTTTATGAGCAGTTCAATGGTTATTAAACTTGGTGCACTTGCTGTTCAGCACAAAATTGTCATAATATGTCACGAGGAGAGAGTACTGGAGGAAGAATAGACTCTGGTGATGTGCAAGAGAGATGAGCTGCTTGGGCTCTCTGCAGCACCTTTCATGTTGCAAGCCCAGAGCCATCTTGAGGACCTCAGGGAAGGTGGCATGAGCTCCTCCATCACTGCATCACAGGGGCTGGTGATTGCCATTCTGCAGTGGGATGGCTGAGTCAGAATGGCAGAAGGCAGAATTTGCAGAATCAATCATACCAGAAGAAATTGTTTCCCAGAATGAAAACTTGCAAGGGGGTAGGGAAGGCTTCTGAGTTAAATAAACAATGAAAGAAATGATGGAAAACCACTGATGTTGGCTGAAAACTTGTTGATAGCTTGGAGCCACATGGAAAGAATGATGTGACAGTGTGCTGAGATGAACACCTGGAAATGGTGACCTGGGAGATGAGGATGATGGCTTGGCTTGGTGTTGAATAGCAATTGTTCCAAAAAGAATGAAACATGAGATTGCCATTGCTGAGTGAAATCTACTACTTCCAAAATGTTTGCTTCAACTAGGCTTTTTTTTTTTTTAAAAAAAAGCCCAACACAACATTATTCCATTTTTTTCACTTGGAATAAATTGCACTTTCATGCATGCTGAATCCCTTTCTAGCATCCCAGGCCACAATCCAGATGTGAGAGGTATTTTAGGCACCTAAGCTTGGACAGGTAGACTCACCCTTTCTCTCCTGGACCCTGTGTGTGACAACCTTTGTTGATTTTTTCTGAAGCTGAAAAAGCACCAAGTGGAAACACCTTGTCTCAGGGAACCTCAGCGTATGGTGGTCCCTGCACTGCACCATGTACCAGGCAGGCTATTTACCACATCTGAATGAATGTCTAACATTTGCTTTAAATTTTATATGCTAATGGAAGCAGTGACAGTGAAAATTGTTTAAAGTTTCATATTTTGTAGCTGTCTAGAGGGTTTTTGATGAATCACTGAAGTGAAGATCTTCCATGTGTAAGAACAGAGTAAAAAAAAATCAAGCTGCATTTTGTTTTGATGTGACACCAACATGGCTAAGTTATACACATCTTAGCTCTCCCCAGCAAATCTCTGAGATTTCTGCTGAACAAATATAGTTTTAAGGTGATGTGCAGCCTCACAGGCTCATTTAAGCTACCCTACCCCCAAACCCAGCCCTAGCAATCTCGGATCATTTAATCTGATTGATTTTTAGTGGGCTAATTCCTCATGTAATGAGCTTTCTGGTGTGTATTGCAGTCCCGTTGAACACTTTGTCTGACACTTCACATTGTCTTCTTCTGTAACAGTCCATCGTTTTTCTCCTCACCTTTGCTTTTCTTTGAACTTGAGCCATTTCTGCTATTGAGGTTGCTGTCTGGGTGCGGGAATGTGTTGCCTTTACTCAATTTGAAGGTAATATTTTCAGGCCACTTTGGAAATAGACTCTCTACATTTCACTTTCTGAATATGCTTTCATTGCTTGTAAGTTCCTGCAGAGGTTTCCCCTGTAATTACTCTGCTTTGCCATTAATGTTGTACTGAACTTCATCTTTATTCCAGTGCCTTGCTTAGCTCAGTCTTTCTGCCACTAGAATATCTTCAATGCTCTTCTTATCACAGCCTTCCTCAGTTGTTGCTCAGCCATCAGAGAATCACCAGCTGGGATTTTTCTTGGAGGAAACATGGAGTTTTTTGTTTGATTTTCACAAGGTCACCAGAATGAGACAACAGTAACTGGGATGTCACCAATATGTCTATTCAGGCCTTTGATCCAGAAGTGGGATGGTATCACTTCGTATGCCACAAACTGCTGACTTAAAATAAAAATATGTTTTGTAAGCTTTAACAGATTTGTGGAAACAAATTTCTTTTGGCAAGGAGGAGGTAAATAACTTTCTACATAGAAAGTTAAATGTCCAGTTTTAAAATCCTACACCCAAATTATTTCATTAAACACCCCCGAGCCAACAAGCGCTTTTGAAACTCCGGTCTCAGTATTGCACTGGACGCAGGTAATGAAAGTGTTTCCTAATATTGCTTTTCCCTGGATTGTAAACAGTAGAGACAGATACCAGAAGAAAGGAAATCAACCACACACAGAAACGAGTGAAATGTTGGAGACATGTTTGGTCTCGTTGGTTGGTCCCACTAAGTATTGTACACCATTTATATCAGGTGAACTTTCCAAAATCTCAGAACTGTTCATAGCAATAGACACAGTGTAGGGAGCTCACTCAAGTATTCTATTCCACATACCCCTTGCTGACATCTATCATCATTTAGAAAAGAGAAGATGAGAATTCCCATTAGACCTCTTCATTTAATTGTTCTTATTGCTTCTGTCACTTCATGAGAGTTTAAGTGATATGTGTGCTGATCTGAAGATGCCCCATCCATCAGAGGAGTGTGACATCCATCCAGGTGCAGAGACAGAGCACCAGAAAGGCATATCGATGGGGAGAGGGTATAAAATGCAGAGTTGCTCCTTGGTGATTAGCCGGTTTAATGCAGAGGATCAACCGACATTTATTTATAGGGTCAAAAGCCTGTTTGTGAGACTGCTGATGCAGTGACAAAGCTCACCATTTGTTTGCCATTAAAATTCAATTTGTAATCTGTCATTAGAATACTCTTCTGTTCCCTAACCAACTGCTCCCAGAAGCTATGTGAAACTACCCGTTCCATACATTAATTTGCGCCCACCTTGGATGTCTGTGAATCATACGCAGAAGGCAGCACACCGGGGGCAGCAAGCAAGCAGCAGTGTCTGAGCTGCGGGGGCTCAGTTGCCCGCCCTAGAGAGCTGGCAGGGAGCAGAGCCAGAGCATCCATCCCTGTCCCACCCATGGGATGCTGTCCTTGGGCTGCTCCCCACATGAGCCTTCTTCAGGGCTTCACAGAGATGCATTCTGCAAAAGCATTTTCTTTTTCTGCTCCTTATAGCTCTCGTTAAGGAATATTCACTGCAGATCAAAGAACATCAGGTGGTTTTGAATTTACCTGCCAGTCTTAGAGGAGTGTCACCAAACCTTTCTGCTCTGCCCTTGGAGCAGTTATCTATACCAAGATCAAGTGCAGATTTGGTCTGGAATTCCCTTTAGGTTTAGTATAGCAAATTCAGGCCACATCTTGGTTTTCTCTTCATTTTTGCGGATAATGACTTCCAGGTAAAATACACATAAAAATAATAGGGGGCTTGCAGGTTGGACGTATCCCATATGTACCTGATCTATGTGTCTGATATTCTTTTGGGTACATTGAGCTGCATGCTAAGAGTTTCTTCGGGAAGTTTCTGCAAGCACCACGAGGCTGGGTAGCACACTTTTACCAGCTGGGTGGAGAGCCCCGGTATGTATTTATTTGTTTAAAATAAAAATAATACTGGCTGTGGCAGGCAGTCGGTGTGGCCTGCACTACCATGTCTTTTCTTCCTTGTGTCTGCAGTAGTCAATGGGACTGATCAGATAGGTGAAGCACCAAGCTGACCATCTTTTGTCCTTCAGGAATATCTGGTAGGTCCATAGGCACAGCCTGCACTGAGAGGTGCTGAGGAAACTGTGCAACACCAAAAGCCATCCCAGAGGATATATCTCTAAGTCAAGACATCTCTGCTGTGTCCTCCTCCCACAGCTGGGAGGGAAGCGGCTGGAATTCCCCTCTGTGGAGGCAATAGATGCGATCCTTTCTCCTGCTGAGCATCAGCAGAGGTCTCCGGGGAAGTTAGACTGAATATGCTGCTTTGATTTTCTTTGACCTTGTTCTACCTAATCAGCTAAACCAACCAGGTGATGAAATGAAAGTGGGCTTGGCAGACAAGAAATGGAGCACTGGAAGTTATTTTTTTAATATACCTCAGGATTTGCAATATACTGGATCCAAATCGTGATATCTGTAAGTGGGTCAAATCTCCTGCCTCTAGGAGGGAAAAGGAACAGAAAAACCCTGCAAGACTAAATTTCTGCTCAAATTTCCAGAACAGTTAGAGTAAATTTCCAGAGAGCAACAACTACATAAGTGACACAGGCAGTTTCAGGAAGTAATGTGGGACAGGCTCTGACAGGGGACAGTTGTCACATGAGGATACAGATGGCACTTCTAATGTCTACAGTGCCTTCTACATTCGATTGCATCATCACTCACAGGGTAACTAACCAACCATATGAGAAACCAACATATGCCAGCCTACATATTGCAGGGCTTTTGAGGTTTTCCAGCTCTGCTGTTTGTCATCTTGGAGATGTTCTTTCTTAACCATTTCTCTGCTGGTGTCTCATGGGGCTCCTTGGCATCAGGATCTCCTGGAAGGTTGAGGTCCAGCCCAGAGCAATGCAGGGGCCTCATGCAGCCAAAGATCTGCCTTTCCACACCAAATTGCTGACATTTACTAGTTGCAGGTCTTGCGTGCTTTCTGGGAAACACATTGCCACTAGTGCTGGTGAGATGTTCAACCTGCATGTCTTCTGGATAAAGATTTTGGGTGACAGGAATAGTAATTTGTCCCTGCTGGGAATAGGAAAAGCAGCATTTGGCACCTGGGGGTTCGTTCTTATTTTTTTTTTAAAGAATTCTGGCCTTCCAAGTACCTCTCCTGGTTTATTTTCTCACTGTCTGGAAAATGGAGCCCCATGAAATGATACATAACAGCCACCCAAACCAAAGCAAATCTGCAGCAGAATTGATGCTCTCCAAGCTTGGAGAAGATATCACCAGGACCTTCTGAGTGACTGCTGCACTCATGCAGGAAGGCTTCTGCCTGACAAATGTGTTTGAATTCTCTGAGTACACTGGGGCATTGCTAGATAAGTATGTAATAGAGGACATCATCTATCATGATTTCAGGGAAGCGTTTGACAGTGTGCCACAAAGGGAATATGATTTACAAAGTAAGACAAAAATGGTATAAGGAAACTATTGATATCACTTACAAATCAGATTGACAGAGGGAACGGATAGGGACGGGACATACAGCAGAAGCAGAAGGATGGACAAAGGCTGGATTTCTCTGAATAATACTCTAAGTAACCCTAATCTGATCACCCTGAGTACTTGGGACAAGGAGAAAAGAGAAAGCAAATGTGCAGAAGCTGAGCAGCCCTGCCTGAAATGAAATTGCATTCCAATATTCAGCAAGGCAATGGAATAGGAGGCAAAAGCCGTCAGGAACCATACTCCACAAGCAATCAATAAAACCTAATTTGTAGGGCGACTCAGCATAGCAGACTCCCGTGAGACTCTGCAGCTGCTCTGTATCAGAGGCAGGATTGCTCTGAAACCCCTGGGAGCAGGCTGACCAGTAAATATGAACAGAGTGAGTACATCACTGTTGCCAAATAATCTAGCATTGGATTACTGAAAGGTACGTAAGAAAACTTTGTTATAAACAGTTTTTTCTAAACTATCTGGCTTGTTTCTGGCATGGCTGAAGGGTGCCTGGGTGCAGACTCCCTCTCACAGGGGCATTTTGCAAAAAAATGCTGTGAGCTGGTCCACTCACAGTGTCCATCTCAGCAGAAGGAGTTAGTGGGCAACTATAAATTGGTGGGATTTAATCCAGCTATTGATAGCACTGTTTGGAGAGGAGGTGAGGTTTTGTTATTTGGCAGAGGGATTTAAACACCTAACATAACCATCGCACAACTTACGCACTCCGTTCTGGTGCACGGAGGGGAGCACGCCATGCTCACCATCGTGTCCAGCTTCCCTCAGCCTCTGCCAGGGCAGGCAGCAGGACAGCATCACTGGAGTTGCTGTGGTTGGGAACAGCTGGCAGTTTCATCCAGACCACTTGGACAAGGGAGGCAGAGAGCTGCTGATTTCCTAGGACCTCTGAGGCATGCAGATTGGGAGTTATTTGTGGCTGCAGCTCCAAAAACCTGCATCAGCTCCTCAGTCCTGCTTTCTGCCCCACCTTTGTCCCCCTTGTCTGTTAGGGTAGAAAGCTCTCTGGAGCAGAACATCTCTTTCTGGGGGGTTGTGCAACTGTTTTGCAAGCGGACTCCTGGTCCCTGTGGCTACTGAGATGCTACCAAGTGATGCCTTCCCTGATGAGCTCTGGAAAGGTCCCTCCTGGTGATGCTCCATGGCTCTGTGCAGGCTCACGCTGCTGCCAGGGTGGATACAGACACCAGTCTATATCAGCAGCCCCCAGCCCAAATTTGCAGAGGGAAAGGCGCAACAAGAAATTTCTCACTTTCACCCCTGCAAGGCTGGGGGTGCAAAGCCACCAACTTGTGCTTGTTTTCTGTTTTTTTCCACCGCCTGATTACTGCCAAATATTTCATATAGACACAGCAATTTAGTTAGATTGATGGCCCTTGTCTCCCTAGTGACAAACGCAATGCTTGCCAGACGCTTGGCTCTAAACTGTCTTTACAATCATTCTGCTTTTTTAAAAGTTTAAATGCCCACTAGAGAAAAACTTACTTTGTCATTTAGATTGGCCTTGGCTGAATTAGTTCATTCCTGAGCTACCATAAGACACAAAATGAGTACACTAGTCTGGAAAGCAAGGGGGCTTCTTATAAAGAGCAGCTACAAGATACATTTAAATTGACATCAAGGAAAACCATTAGAGAAGAATTTAGGGCAGGAAGATAATGTTGGAAAGCAGATATATACCCAGCAAGCATATCACAAGAGTCCAGGCTTCATCACAAGGACAGCAAAAGACAGAGGATGGTATCACGGCACAAGGGAGGGACGGAACCTTGCTCTTGCTGCAGTCACTAGGAACAGTCGCAGTGTCTCACTGAGATGCTGCATCAGCATCGGGGTCTTGCAAAGCTGCACACTTTGCAAAGAAACCTTCTCCTTGACTGAGGGGCCCTAGCGTACGAATACTTGTGGGAGTAGGAGCAGCATCTGACCACCTAGGCTTTAGTGGGGAGGTGTGGGAAAAGGGAACCCTCCTCTCAGAGCATGTAGGATCAACTGGAAGCAGAAAGAACCTTCCTGCGTACATCAGAAACTTTAATTGCTGGTACCTTGGAAGCAATTGTATTTGAGATCCTTCATTTTACACTTTTGGGAGAGTAAGAAGTATTCAGGCATAGGCTTCACAAGGTTAGTCTCAGGTTAGGAGCAGAAGTCACCTGCCCTGCCAGTTCCGGGAGGTTGGTTTGTGGGCAGGTTCTCTGTGCTCCTCTGTCCTTGTGAGATCACAGACACCCAACACAAACCTCCCTGGTGGCTTTGACCTGTGGTCCGCTGCCCATGGGGCTCACATCTCCCTCCTGGCATGGACAGGAGTGGGCATTATGTACTGGAGCCATCTCATCCCTGCTAATTGCATGGAGCATCTTCTGCGTGGGCTTTGCTGGGTAAGAAGATTGAGCAGAGAGTGTATGTGGAGTGATTCCCTATTGAAATCAGGCATGTTAGGTCAGTTTCTACCCCCCCAGAGTGGCTCATTTGAGGTGAATGGGTTGTTTTTTGTCATGCCCTTGGGGAGTAAGAACAAAGACTATGCCTTAAATAAAAACAAAACTAGAAGGTTCCTGGAGGGTTGAAAATATTACTTTGAAAATCATCCTAATCTGTCAACTGCCAATTCCTTCTGTTTTCGCGCAACTTTAAAAAAAAATAAACAGCCATACACATTCAAAAATACTCTTCAAGAATTAATCTCTTCTTAGCTGACACTTTAAATGTCAACTCTCAGCCCAGAGTAAATTATCACGGGCAAGTTATAAAACTCTGAAAACAGGATTTAATAATGGTAATGCTGGCAAAGCCTCAGCCACAGCAAAGCTAGTAGGTGCCTGTGTGTATACCCACCAGACAGCTGGGCTGAAAAACAGAGAGAGGGAGAGCTAATTTATTGTTATTAGCTAGGTGTGCTTCTGAAAGTTTCATAATTTGGAGACCTTCATTTTCAGACTGGTAAAAGTCTGGATCTAGAGACAGATTAATGATTCTTATTTCTCCATCTGTGTTATTTTATTAGACTCACTATGGCAAACTGATATTGTCATTGTTAATGGGCCCTGCATACCTATTTATCCACAAGACGCCTGCAGAATGTGCTTCACTGTGCCCACCAGAATAACTTTGTTAAAAATACTGAAGCTGAGCCTGCTATGCCTGTTAGTAGAGCCAAAAAGAAAAATGTCTAGCAGGAACTGAGTCTGGGGCAAACAAGAATTCACTTAGACTAGGGGAGAAACTACACTCTGATTTAGCATTCAGCTTGGGTGCATGTTTTATGCATGTGCATATAGAACGGGAAAATTCATTGATTTGCTTCAGAGCTAGATTATGTCTTGATGGAGCAAAGCGTACAAGTGCCTGCTTAAGTCTATTCATGTTCAATAAATTGTTTAAGCAGCTGCCTGTGTCCCACTGATACTAATACAAGATTTAAGTGTCTGCTTGGAGTGAAATGTTCTCAGAAGCTTTGTCGTATCGAGGCCTGATGCATGCTGCTGTGTTCTGGACACGGCTGGTCACCCAGGCTAAGGATGCAGAAATGAAGATCAGCATGGTCATTACCTCATCATCGCATGATGGCTTGTTCAGACTGCCTCCAGGTAAAGCTCTGGGGGTGTATTTTATGTGTTATCAGCACATGTACGCAGGGATTTATTTTTAAATCTTTCACAAGTACTCAATGATGTGAGTGGTTCATCCCCGTGTGGGTAGGAGAAATTTGCAGGATCAAGACAGATATGGGAATGTTCCCCATTGCGGGGCTGGGCATTGGAAAGCCAGCATCAACCCCTCTGAGGTTATCCAGACCCCTTCTTCCCCCCTTTTTTTTCCCCTCTCACCTGGAATGGTCTGGGAAGGGATTTTTCTCAGAGTTACTGATATTCACAATGATTTTTGCAGCATGTTGCTGTACTTCAGCCACGGGGGACTGGTGCACATGGGTGGGAGAGAAAGGCACACACAGCCCACCCCTGCTTGGGACTATAACACATCATGGTGCGATGTAACCCTAACAATATTTGGCATGATACTTGTGGAACTGTTTTCTTTGGGAAGGAAGCCATGGCGAGCCCGTGGGACAACCTGTCACCCCACAACCAATGGTGTCTTAAACAAGGTAACGCATCTGCTGGCAACACCAGGGAATTTGTGCTAAATGATCAGTCCCCCCCAAACCAGTAAAAAGTGTTGAGTGCTAATGTTGAGGAATAAAGTTACATAATAATTTTGCTTGCTATGTCTATGAATGAAAACTGGCCAATTTTTCAACGTCGAGTTCATTTTCCAGCTCAGATGGGACATTCAGGGCTCAGTCCTGCTTGGGGCAGACCACAGTCATCATTGTCACCCTTATTTCTTGGTCTATCCCAAGGAACAGGCATCTCAGCAGAAGGAGCAACTCTCAGGGTCTGACCTGCATGCTGATAGAAGTAGAAAGTCTAGAACTGATGACAAAACCTTGTTGCTTTTCCAAGCTTTGTAACAGCTTTGGGAAGGGTTCTTATTTTTGCTTTCTCCCATGCAATCTGCACTGAGATTAAAATTTACTGTTGCTGCTATTTCCAGAGAAGAGTTGGGAGCTGAGCTGAGGTTTCCTTTTTTCAAGTGTTTTTTAGTGTTGATAGTGCAGAAGAGTCATCTGTGACAAGTTTGGGTTTTTTTCTGTCGGTGCAGCTTCCTACATGGGATTTATTTTTATGGCCAGGATCCTTCAGGATATCTATTTTTCTTCTATTCCAATTCCATTTCCTGTAGCAAAGTAGCTTCTGTGGGTTGTCCCCACACAGACATTTTTGTACGTTCTAGAAAGCTGAGTTGCTTTGCTGATTCTGGAAATGAATTGCTATCTTCCATGCATTGCAACAGGATTTTTTAAAATCCGTATTAGTGTTGCGGATTTCAATAGGAGTTTTGTCTTGGTCATTGCCAATGTCAGCCTATACAAAGATTTGAGTTGCACACAACACTGAGGTTTTTCCTGAGGTGTGATACCCATGGATTACTTGACTATGAAATTCCTTTCTCAGGTTAAGCTTCGTTGTCTCTTCTTTCTGGTCATCTGTCTTCTTCACTTTTTCTGCTTGTTTTCTATATCCCATCTTACATGAAAATTGTAGATAATTTGTGGCAAGCATCACCGTGTTTTATTAGCAATATTGCAAACAAATTTTGGTTGGAATTTATGTACAAATGTAAATCTTTAGATTTTAGGGAAGGGAATAACTGTGTAATAGCAACTTTAAGCACTCAGCTGTCCAGGGACCCATTAGTCTTCTGTGCTTCCCTAGAGTCAAATCAAATGGAGAACACTGGTGGGCCCTTCTATCACATAACAAAGTCTTCTGTGGGCCAGGGCATTACACAGTCATGGTGCCATAAATAGTACCAAGGCTCTGGTGTGGATTTTGCAATGTCTTCCATTGTATTTCAGACACCAAGCAAACAAAAACATGTATTTCCATAGAAACTGTAATGTGTTGTCGAATACTGCCCTTAAGTATGCAAATATCTCTTTCAGTACCAAGTGAGACTGTTACTATATCCTAAAGAATGATTTGGTGCTATATGCTGATACAGAAATATCAATCAGTTGCACATATGCCAATATCTGTATTTCACCCATCTTTTCTATCTTTGCATGGTGCATGACAACTTCCACAAAATGTGGCTTAGTGAGCACCCATGGTATGGGGCTGGCCAGACTCCAGGAGCCCAGACTAAAGGAGCCCAGACTAAAGGACAGCCAGGGAAGGGGCACAGGGCTAACCCAGCCCACATCCCATGGGTACTTTGAGGAACCTAGGTTGCTTAAAATTAAAGATTTAAGAAGATATATCATTGCAGAGCTGCTAATAGCCACAGGATCAAACAGCTAATATGAGAAAAGTAGAAGAGACTAGTAATGTCTGGTGTAATGTTTTCTGTTCTCTCTGTTATTCCCAGGCAGATCTCTAATTTTAAATCATCATCACATCTTATATAAAGCAAGTGCGGGTAGCATGTGCCCTCTCTGAAACCCTGAAGGTGGAAATGGGAGACTAAGGCATTTTTCTTCCCAAGAGCAAAGTAATTCAGGTTTAAACAAAATAATCGTAATAATAACAATCATTAGATGAAACAATTGAAGAAAAAAATTGTTTGAGTACACCTGAAACTTATTGTTTGGCTTGGAATGAAAAGCTCTGATTCACTGTAAACAATTTAATGATTTTATTTCATTAAATATTCAGGTCAGATTTTAAAGAAGAAAAGCTATTCTTTCAAATGAAGAGTCCGATAGCAGTTTGAAAGTCTGGAAACAAAATGCTTTACATTTCCAAAAACTTTGTACTTTTAATACTGACAAAATGCCATGTTTTCCCCTATTTTATTTTCCTCCAGTTCTTTTCAGCTGGAAGATTCACTTTCATAGTTTTGTCCCTCTGAAATGTATGTTGTACAGAGATTTTAATAATTATTTCAGTGACTAAGAACATTATCCAGAAAGTCCCTTTGCTGCATGAAAAATCCTAAACTACCAGCAAAACCCTGAAGGATGATGGCAATCATTTTCATGTTTCACTCACAAACTCTCCATAGGCAGGGATGGTATCTCTGGTTTTTTGCTTCTCCAGCTTTATTACATCAAAAGAACACACCATAGGTGGATGTTGCTCCTTATGATCATAATGGCATTTCCAAACATTTAATCATCAAGTTGACTGGGAGCAAAATGAAAACAGAAGTAAATTATATGCTCTCTATCGGAGAACACTCAGTCTTGACTGTTAAGAATTTGGATAAGATTTGGGCTAAGTTTATTCACTCATTTCTAAAAAATTACATCTCTTCTGAACCAATGTTTGGGTTAAAAATATTGATTGGTTTTTAGTATGTTTCAGTTCCAAAATCTCCCATTTGAAGGCAGTGTTAATACTTAATGATGCTGAACAAGCAAAGCATATGAAAGCACTCCCCCAAATTTCAACTTGAAAGTCCCTGTCTTTTGATGCACCCTTGTTCACACTGCTGCATCACTTTCGGTGGTGAAATCCAGAGAATCACCCCATATCTTTCTCTGGAATATTGAAATGTTAATGAATCCTACATATGAATGCTTAGAAAATGAACCATCAGTGCATAGGTTGACTGCTGGCTCATGCCATTTTTCATGTTGCTCTGGCTTTTATTACGTATTATAAAATTCAGTCCTTCAGGTCCAGCTATACAGAGTGTCTTCCAGAGCAGCTGGCCTTGCTCTCAAATGTAAGTGCTCCTGCAAGAGGCTCTGCAGCACACTAAAACTCAGAAAATCAATATATATTCTAATAGACAGGAACAAATTGGGTCTTAAAGTGTAAATAGGGCTGTGTGAAATACAATAAAGTAAATTTAACCAGTGAACTGTATTAACTGCAGTGATTATTCTGCATTCAGGGAGGATAATTTATGTAATGATCGTCGGTGCTGTTGGGCTTTCCATGGAAGATCTTGAAGGTCATCAGCTGAGCTGGGACCTGAACCTTTTCAAAGGTAAAGAAAGTCTTTTCGATTAGATTAAACCTCATTATTATTTTCCAAATTATCTCACCTCCATTACACAGCCAGCTTCTGGAAGCAATGTGGGATGGCGTCTCGCAGTCAGAAAGCAGATTTGGTGGCAGGTCCCTTGGGCCAGCAGCCCTGTCACAGCGCGGGAGCTGCAGTACTGAATCACCAAACTGCGATGTATTGACTTCCTCAACTCATTGCTGGTTTTCTCCCCAGCAGACGTAGGAGACGAAAGAGTTTAGGAAACGTGGTTCCCTTCTTCTAGGTTGTATTTCCAAAAGAAGACTGTGATTTTATGCTAATAAATAACAAACAAGCGTGGTTCCAAAGTAGTGTGTTCCTGCTTCAGAAGTGCTTTTTTAAAGGAGTGGCTTTGGACGAAGTTCTTGAAATCTGAAGTGAATCATTTTGATTTACTCATTTCTCTATTGTGTAAAAATACTCTGTTTCATAATAGCTTGAAGCTGTTTCACCTGGACTTTGATATAGTACAATATTAGCTGTGATAATAGGGGAGGTACTAGACTATAGCTGTTTTCATGTTATTGAAACAAAAGCTAGTGCTGTACCAGAAATACTTGATCCAGTATTAGTGAAAAGAAACACTCCCATGTTCCCAAATCAAATGAAAACAAAGAACATGTTTACAGGTTTTTTTTCTTTCCGTTTAACTGGAAACAAACCTTAGGATTTTCTTCAGAGTTGAAGACCTGACCAGTGTCCCCAGCAAATGCCACGTGCACAGGTACAACTGCTGAAGATGTGCCAGATGAAATCTTCAAAATAAAACATCTTCAAACACAGAGTATCTTGCCAGGACCCAGCACCAACCTCTATTCTAGAGCGGCCCTTGAGGGACCTCACCCTGAATTGAATCTGGTCAGTGCTTTTCATTTATTTATGGTACCCTTTATCACAGCTCCCTGACTACCTGATTGACATGTAACACAGGCAAGAAGGAAGGCTGGCAGAGAAAATCCTTACTGCATTAAGGAAGAAAAAATTTTGCTACTAGTATGTGTAGTATGGATCAATACCCCATTGATTTGAAAATAATAAACATCAGTAGATGTAGAGGGAGGAACCATGGCTTATAAAATAATCAAATAAAGAAAATAAGACAAAGTCAATGACCCCTAAAAGAAAAGGCAAGTCTACTCTCCTTGCAAATAATCCTGGGAATAATCCCAGTGGTTTTCAAAATGATGCCCTCACTGTTTCAAGTGCAATATGGCCCAAGCAGCTTCTTGAGCTTTAAAAAAATATTTTGATAAAAATAAATTGGTCAAATAATACTGAAATTTCCTTGCTAATTTCTGTGTAGTTAAGACCTGAAGCAATTTCTGTATTTAAATGGCATACACCATATGACTAATGTATTTTTTGTTTTGGAATGGTCTTCTAGCATTAATGTTTCACAAAATAAGGAAAGCTAAAAGGATTTCTAATTGATATGTCTGACCGTATTTTATGTATGGTCATTAGACTAATTAAAATCCAGTGTGACCAATAACTTTCAGTTGATTTTGATTGTAACTATAATCAATAAATCAGTTTCCATCGCCAGATCTGTAATACCATCCTGGCAACAAGTCCAGCTGGGTTTCAATAATTTCCCATTTTGCATATTCTGGTGTTCAATCTTACCATATTATGCTGTTATTTAGATGTATTTTCTTATGAGAAGAAAAAATTACAAAGAGTCATAACTCTTGTATGGTGGGAGGTGGCATCGCTCTGCTGAAACCACTGGTGAGTGCCTGGTCCAGAGAGGTTTCATGATGCACTTTCCATCTGCTGCATTTATTCCTGTTTGTACCTCAGAGTCTGTTAACTCTGGTGGGGTCTTTGAAAGGTGGAAACCAGGTCACCTGTTGTTAATGAAGAGCATGGAGACAGTCAATGAAAACTGAAGAAAAATGAAAGTGAGGGCTGATGGAAGCATTTTTATTTTTTAAATCACCAAGGTACTTCCCTTCTGGTAGTCTGAAGAAAGAGTTAAATTTCTACTCAGTGTGCTCCCTAATTGTCCCAAACACTAACATGCTGATTACCTCTGTCTTAAAGTGCTCATCTTCAGGTGAGAATAATTTTTAGTAGGTTTATCTGTAGTGGTCTTCTCATATGGGATGAACCTGGACTGATCCACAAAGGTAAAGAAGAACAACAGACTTATTACTACCTAGAGATAAAAATGATGTGAATGTGTTCTAACAATAATGTACTTCTTTCAGCTGTTGTATTTCACCACAGCATTGCCAGGCAAGGTGACACTTGACCCAAGGAAATGATGTGACGTCTGAGTTCAGACACCAACATGGGATATACAGTAATTAATGGCCTGGGGATCCTTTCATTCTTGTAAAAACTGATTAAAGGTGAAGAACAAATATTTGTTTTCCAAGTAATTTTTCCAGTTAAAATGTTAACTCAAATCTATTTTTTTAAATCCTATTTTGCATTTGCTCAACATCTGAGTGTCCCTCATCTGTGACACAAGACACGATGTATTTCAGTGTCCTTGGGCAGCAGGTCCAAGGCTTCAGCTTAGTACAAGGCTTCTATTACAGCATCTTTTGAATGCTCTTGAGCAAAAATGGAAGGGTCCAGACAGATTTTAAGCCCTGCAGGATCCTTGGCACCCTCAAGGAGAAAAAAGCAGTGTTGTGGGGAGGCTTCTGCAGATAACTGAAAGATCTTGGCAAAACTGAGATGGTTTAATAACAGATGGTGGGGAAAAGACTTAGCCAGTTCTCTTTCCATGATTTTCCAGTGCAGAAGATCCCTCCATGTGACATCCTGTGCTGTCGTCTCAGATCTATTATTAATCGGCCCTCGCAGTGTGTGTGCTTCTCTTCCTTCCTTGGGAGATGGTCTTGTGGGATCAGGCTTTGATTTCCACACCCACATGCCTGGCTAAGCCATCCGACCTCTGCAGGGTTCACCAGGTGGAAACGTTCAACTCCTCTCTCAACAGAGCCACAGGTTCAATCGCAGTCAGCACAGAAATGCAGGAACACAGAGGTGTTGTCACTGCATAACAGGCTCTTCATCTGCTCCTCCTGCTTCCTTACAAGACCAAGGTGCTCTGTAAATTCAATTGTTCTGTGGCACTGGCATTTTTTTCTCTTTATCGGCATTTAGTGAAAACAAACACGAAGGAGAAGGGTGATAATGGAAGGACAACAATGATACTGTTCCTCTGGACACAAGCTTCAAGCTGCAGTGTGACCTGTTATGGCTCTGTGCACTATAGACTGAGAGATGAAAAAACTGGAACCCTACATTTGAAAAGAGCATTCTTGTAACAGAGCAAGATCATGTCCATCACCTTCACAAGCAAGAGAAAGCTGGAGAGAGAAACCTTCCTAATGCTGGGCACAGGGACCACCCTCTGTGCCAGGACACCTCAAGGACTCTCACTTCTGCTCCACACAACAATTCTCTGAGATTACAAGCCTTTATTAAGATATTTGTGTTCAAAACAGCTAAGAGACATTGAAAGTGAGCAGGAACTGGCTCATGGTCAGTTAGAGATGGCCTGGGAAGAAAATAGTCTCTTTTTGATTTCCAACACACACAGCTCTTGCAGTGTTGGACGGGTTTGCGGGACAGTCTAAAGTATTGTACATATTTAAATACTGCCTGTTAAAAATCACAGTAATATGCAATAATAATACAGGGAAGGACCGTGGCAACTATACTAATAACAACACACAGGAGGCACATGTATTCTTGCAGTTCCACCCACTGGCTGAAGAAGCCTGAAGTCGTTAGGACTGACAGCATCCTGCATCCAAACTGAGTGACTTAACAGCAGCCAAATCTTGTTATGCCAGACCTAAATCCGTATCCAAGTATTTGAATAAATCCAAGGGTTTTGTCCCAGCAGAGACTGAAGGAGAGTTTTTCCACAGCTCTGTATCTTCACGTTCTGAACCTTGAAAGTAAATGTACCAGCCTCAAGCTGAAAAGGACTTAATAATGCTCTATCACTGGTGAAAAATAGCCCATATATTGCTGTGAATGATAATGCAGAGCTTCTGCGCAGGGGAAGGTGCTCGAGGTGCTGCTCCACGGCTCTGACAGGCAGGTGGCTGCAGGCAGCAAAGGCTGCGCTGCAAGAGCTGTGAAATTCCACTTCCAGAGGAGTCTGAGAAAAGCAGGCTTAAAAATAGGCAATCAAGCTGGTTTCCTTTGTTAATGACTTGGTGATTCACCCAAGATAAAGCATTTCAGCTTTGAAGGGCTCCACTCCTGGGAGTAGCTTTCTTTGGAATCCATTGTTTCGAATGAAAATGGGAAATACATCTAAAACCACTACTGATGAGACAATTTCCACCTGTGTCTAGCTCCTTCATCTTCTTTCCCCCCTTTTTCTCATCCTTCTCCTCAACCACTGAACTCCTCAGTCACTAATAACCCCCTGCCAGGGTAAATAGACCTTTGGCTCTGGATTTACCTTTTAAAACGCTGACTACCACCATCTCTACGTTATCCACTTTGGCTGGGAAATGTGGAGGTCAAGTGATCCCACAGCCCCATGTCATGCTAATAAACTGGTGAAATAATTGCAGCCAGAGATGTTTCACCATAGCTTTTCTCCTGCAGCTACAACAGGAACAAGAGGGACCAGAAGGAATGAACGCGCATCATGCCAAATTACTAGCAAGAGCTACGATCCATGTGAGGATGGTGTTCATAAATCTCAGCAGCAGACTCTAGGAAAATACATTCTGTTCCAAATTTTACCCTAGGCCCAGTAAATAATGCAGGGCAAAACTCCTGGCCAACCTGTGCCTCAGTTTTCTAGACATAAGCAAGTTGTTTCCATGTGCCTTTTGTGCCCCTTTGACCAGCTATGAGATTGCCATTGAGAGGAATGAGGTGAGAGGTTGTAGATTGATTTCTGCTTATAAGCAAAATTGTGAACAGAAGAAAGCCAGTAAGTAGAGTCAGTATCTTCACTGGAGCAGCTGGTCCAGCTGGAACAAACCAGCATGCTTTCAGACATGCAGTCCTTTCTTCTGGGCTGAAGATTTAGCTCCAATGACAAACTGGACCCAGTAAAGGAACATCGTGGGAATAAAGGCTCATTCAAGGTAGGTTTTGTTTGTACCTTTCTTTGTTCTCTTTGCAGTGCTCAGCCCACACAGCCCTACACTGGTATGATTTCAGAGCTGTAAAAGAGCTCATATTGCTTCTTTTCCCAGCTATTAGAGATGATGTAAACCAAGCTGTTACCTCTCCCTACAGGTCTTGCCCTATTTACATTCTTAGACCACTTCACTGTTGATTATCATGATAAGTAGATAGAGGAGTAAACAATGAATTAAACCACAGTCGATGCTGAAGCCCCTCGGTTGGATCTGTTGCACCAAAATCCAGGGAGTCCGCTGCCTCCAGGGCTGATCTCTTTGACAGGTGTCATGGTCTCACACCATTTCATATCCACTTTGTAAACCATCTCCCAAGTTTCCACCCACAGGGATCTCACCCTGTGATAATGGATGAAATGCAGAATTTTGCAGAGGAACAGTGAGGCACTAAATAACCCCTGCCAATAGCAGCCGTGTTCACTGCCAGCTCCAGATGGTTTTTTTTAATCAAGCAGAGCAATATTGATGGCCTCTGCTCAAGCTCTTTCACTAATTGCCTTCCAACATGAACTCAGCAAAAGGTATGATAAATCCAAATTTCCACCAAACATAAGGCTAGGATGAAGATATATTTTGCCTGCGTATAGGCAGAAGACAGCAAACAGGGAATCTTGACACTTAAGTCTTTATTTTGAAGATGTTTTCACTGACATCTCTGGATTTTGAAATGTATAATTTAACATCTCATGTTTTACCTTGTTTAAAAGAAGCTGCCAAGCCCTCACCTCCTTACCCACAGTTTTAACATAGTCTTTTAACACTTCCAAAGGAGCTGTATTAAGTGTTCTCTGCTCAGTTTCATTATGTTTACAAAGCAGTTAGTATTATTAGGTTGCTGCTGTTTCTCATACTACAATACGTGTTATGCCAGTTCTCACCTCATCAGCACTCACCTACAGAAATACTTCACCAATTTCAGCTTCAGGAATCTGTGTTTAAATTGGTATTTACGATGGATTATTAGCATAAATGTGAACATAGCTCTAAACTGGTGAAATATGTTCAAACATTATAGAAGGCTTGGAACCTGCCAGAAGACATTTTCCAGTTTACCTGCTGTTTCTAATAGGAAATATGCATTAAACATTGACCTATGGGTGAAAAGGAGAAGATACTTTAGCTGTCATTTTTACCAGCTCAGTTAACTCTGCTCTGTTCTCTAACTGTGATTAAGATATAATAACACCGTTTTCAATTACACACTGTATTTCATGTTCCTGGGGGTTATCACTAACCCAGTCTGTCCTTGGAGAATTTCGGAGCATGGGCTGTGCCGCAAGTTTGCATTAACAAGGCTAGCTCTTTTTTTTTTATACCCATATATTTTTCTTTATGGTTATTTCCACTCAGGGGCCTTTTCATGCCTTCTCTCCATTGCCTTCAACTTTTTCAGCCCTCCCAGGAAGGAGTGAGGAAAGCCCATTCCTTTCAGCAGCCGTACTCCATTGTGTGATTTCAAAGCTAAAACTACTGGAGAGCTGAAGGGTTTAAGGGACCCTCACCTGCAGAGATGTTTGGGTTAGGTGATGCTTACTGACCATGGGGAGATGAAGGAAGATGAACCTGGCAAAGCACAAATGCAGAGTGCTGCTTTGTGCAAGCTCTTTGGCTGAGAAAACTCATTTCGCAGCCCCCTCCCTGGAGAGATGGCATGGGAGGGAGTACACGCATTCGTCACCATCCCATCACCCCAAAAGTATCTATCTGAGCATGAACAAGAAACAACCAGAACTCAAACCCAACTCCAACTGCATCCAGGCTTAAGGAGGGACGCAGGGAGATGCCAGCTCTGCCCCAGGACAGGGGGGATCACATACATCACAGCCTCCTGGGGCTGTGCAGGTACTGTCACCTGCTGATGCTGGAACATCAGCCCTCTCCCACCAGTCTCTTGCAGACAAATGGAAGAAGCTAATCTGAGGCTTTGGAGGTGTTTGCTGCCTCTAAAAGCATTCAGTAGTTCACTGTTCAACCATGCCTGCTTATGTTGTCCCTTCCAGTGCTTGGACTCATTCCAAGCATCCCCCTTTACAAACCTCCTTATGCTCTGGGTGTCTAAAGCGATCTGCCCAGCTGCCCTTGGGCCTGGCTGCTTAACTGTGTTAAAGGACAGTAATTTCCTGGTGAGACAGCCAACGATCTCCTTCATTTCAAATTTTCTGTTTAATTTCATTTTCTGTTTAAATTAATGTTGTTTCCTCTGTGTTTGTCTCAGAGCAATCTCCCTCCCATAGAGGCTCTCTGTGATTTCTGTCTCAAGCAGGCTGAAGGCAACTCTGCAGCTTTTGGTGTCCTCAGACACCAGGTTCCTGAGTGATGCTGCCAGCAGGAGGGTGTGGAGGTGATGGGCACCTCCCTCCCTCTCCTCGCTGGACCTGGAGAGCCAGGGTATCAGGTTCACTGTGCAAGTGGAGATAGGTTTTGACATGGACTTTGGACACACTTCTGCTGAGAACCAGAGAGGTACACACTCCTTTCCCAGCATGTCCATGTTGTGCTCTGAGAGGATGGCAGCTCTGCTTTGCCTTTTTGATTCTGGAAACCCTGGTTTTGAGAGCAGAAAGGCCTCAGCCCTCCCACATAGCAGGGACTTGGTTCCCTTCCCACAAGTGTGAGCAGGTTTTTTTGTCCTGAATCAAGACCATCCTACAGAGATCCCTTGGGTACATCTCTCAAAGGTTCCCAGGTGCCACCTAGAGAGGTGATGGGACAGATGGTTCCCAAATCATTTTGGTATTAGCTGTTCTGTGGGTGAATGCCTCAAGGTGTGTGGCTCTACCCCAGCTCTCCTTCATTAAACAAATAAACATGATTTTTTATTGAACAGAGAGGAGAGTCTGGCTTCATACATCTTTCCTTCACTCCCTGTCTTGAGGAAAACCTCAGCATTAACCCATCTTTCTAAATATACTTTGAGATATTTGGCTATAATAAAAGCAGTTCCATGCAGGCACCAGGTGTTTTCATTAAGCCCTATGGGGTCCTGTAATTTTCATTATGTAGAAACCACTCAAACGACTCTTCAAAGATTAGAACACAGTGATAACAGGGCTTTCAAAGAGGGACAATTTATTGATATTACTAAAAGTCTCAGAGGTCAGCCTTCTAAGGCACTTGATACTCCATGGCTCAACTGAAAATACTGGATCTCCTGCAGGTATTTTCCATTTTAAGTTGCCAACAGAGCAAAGCGAGGAAAAACTGAATACACAGAATAGTGGAAAGGTTACGTGGTGCCATGGCATTTACTTCATCTCTGTAAGCAGAGAAACAAACTTTCCACCCAACATTTTTAAGCATTTATTTGTGTTTTAGGACTAACAGGTTTGTATGGAATGAGTCATGGTGCAATATTCTGTTTTTGAGCACGGTGACGCATCCAGCACAAGCTTTTCTGAAGGTATAGCAGAGGACCTGCCAGAAGAAACCAGGCTATAGATGAACAGGGTGGTCACCCATGGCTTGCACAGCCTCTCTGGGCATTTTGTGTCCACGTGAGGGGCAACACCAGCCTCCATGGCCATGAGTGGGAATCCTGCAGGGATGGATGTCTTCAAGCAGCTGAATTGCAAAGCATCAGATTCCCTTCTTTTAAGATAACCTCTCAGTTCATGACAAATGCTATAGAAAGAAGCAGTCAGTTTTGGAAGTGTGCATGGGCCAGGTTCCCAGAGGCCTGGGCAAGGTGCCCTCACATAAGTCCCCTCCTCATTTGTCCACTTATTCCACCTCTTGTTAAACTTAATGAGAAAAAAAAAAGGCTAAATCCTCTTGGGATTTTTTTCAACCGATTAATCAAAGCTTTTCCGACAGAAATAATGAAAAGATAGGTTTGTAGATGCTGCAATATTGTGTTCGAAGAAAGTGCAACCTTGATTTCCATTTTGAAACAACTTTCATGCTTAATGTTCATGTAATTTTTCACCTCAGTCTTCTCAGTGCAAAGATCTTTTCAAAAGGATTTCTTTTTAGTGAAAATGAATTAACTCACTTTGCCTGAGCTGACTTCTGTTTTCAGCTTGACAAGACAAAAATGTTTTCATTTGGATGAAAACTTGGAAAACCTCATGCGATGGAGAAAAATTACCTGGCTCTCCAAAACAGGAATCACTTTGTCCATGAATTTCCTTCCCCATAAGTCTGGGGTGAGTCATCTTGAGGTTCATCTCCCACAGTGACTGGTGGAAAAGGACCAGGTGGAGATTGGAAGAATTAAAATGAATATGGATTGATCAAGCAAAAGGAAGGAAAATCCCAAATGCTTCTACATTTGCATCAGGTACTGGCTGCTTCCGTGTTGTGCCAACCTCCCTGAGAAGCATTCCAAGATGTAATAAGGATTTTTTGTTAGTAAGGAGTCATTACAGAGTGTCTGCTGAGCAAATGGAAGAAGATAGGTCTGCCCTTCCCATTGCAGCTGGTTCAGGTAGATGCTCCTGGGAGACCCACGAACTCGCTGGTACAGAGAGTACGGTGCCATGTAGGGTCCTTCACATCGGTATTTTCTCCTCCACACGCAAGCAGCAATGAATCACAAGCCATATTATTTCTTATCTAAGTTTCACCTCCAGGGAATTCAAATGAAATACAGGCGCGGAGGAAAGCTGGCTCACTGTGGGAGGACGTCAATACCTTAACTTCAATTTGGAAAGATGATCTCCCCTGGTTTTAAATCTTTTCTAAGATCAGCCCATGCCCTGAGGCAGGTTATACAGAAAACACACAGAACTAAGATTTCTTTCTTTGCAGTAGAGACATAAAAAAAGCTCTTCGGGGTTAATAGATGACCTGTTGCTGCAAACTGGAGTGTGAAATCAACCAACACCAAGCTCAGGGGAGCTCTTCCTCTCACTTCTTTCCTGTCCAAATACTCCTCCGTGAGGCTCAGGTCTACTGCTGTTTAAAATGTGCCAATATGATGTCTATTCATATGAATCATAAACTACATATAGATTCCCATTCATCTTGACATTCAATCCTCTCTCTAGGTTAAAACTTATGGTAGCATTTCAAATGCTTTACCATCATCCAAAAACTGAACAGCAAGAGATTTTTGGCTGCTCAGGGAATTACTCAGTTCTAACTGCAGTGACGGCACAGCGGTAAAATACAGCAGTTGATTTCCTCTGGGTGTTTTCTGACTTCTTCGCAAAAGAGCATGGAGGTCGGCAAGACCTGGCGTCCAGCTTAGAGGTGGTCAAGGAACATTTATGTGAAATGGATCTGAGTACATCACATAAACAAGGAACTTGGTTTAGTCTAGGACTTAGCAAGGGACCTTAGAATGAACAAGTAACCAAAGGACAACAGTAAATTTTTTCACCTGTTGAGGACTTAGCCACATTCTCAGATATTTTGGAGCCACTGAGATCTTGGAGATGCTCTCCTGGGGTTTCAGCTCACTCTCACCTGCTTCATTATGTCAAATTATCCAGCAGAGCCTCTGATGGATTGAAATGCAGAGAATGGTCTTGGTGCCAGTAAAGACTGAGTAGATGTTTTATCCTTACTCTATCTGCTCATACACAAGTTTTTCTTGGTTAAATGTTGGACAGCCACCACCCCCTTGTCCCTTAATGACCTCATTTTTCCAACAGAATGTGTTAGTAGACTTTAAAAACAAATCAGGTGGAAAACAGGCCTAAGAATCAACTAATTTTTGTTGCGTAGTCTCCATTTTTAACAGAATTGTCTCAAAATACTGCAGCAAGCACCTGCCTCTCACAACCACTGTGAAGATTACCTAAAGTTGGAGCAATGCCTTGAAGACAAATCATATGTAGGAAGGCTAACTATTATTACTGTGTTACTAATAAGGTTATTTTAAACTCAAAGTAGGTCACTGAAGGAGTTTCATAAAAAAACCCTGCAAAGCACAGTTAAAACAACATCAGCTGAGAACAAAGGACTAAAAGTCTCACATGAATGAAGTGGGCCTGGATTTGCTCCCCTGTGCAAGGCAGTTTGGGCAACGGCTCAGATGCTTCCCACGGTCCCTGGACAGAGGAGCAAACGCATCCCAATCCTGGGCAACCCCACAGTTTCACAAGCACCAGCTCCTGTCCTTGGAGCCACCCAGACCAGGAGCTTTGGAGCCCATGGGAAATGGAGTCCTGACAAATAGGGATTAAGGTCAAGCCAGCTTGCTTTTGTCTAAAATGCAGTGTATTAAATGCACTAGCAACACAGCAAAGTCACACAGAATATTCTCTTTTTCTCCATGTGTCTTTCTTTAGTGGGGTAGAGCTTGGTCTCTCAATGTGAGCCTAGCGTCCTCATAGCCGTCAGGCATGACAAAAACAGCCCATAACCTAAAACACTTTTAATGACAAAATAAGCTAAAAATGTGCACATGGGGGTTAAAAACCAATCAAACCAAAACCACCCTCCTACACTTTACTAGCTAAGTTCACACTGTAGTTGTAGCTATGCTTATCCACAGGTTTATACTGGATTTTACATGTGATTGCATGGTATGTGCTAATACACAATTTATTTTACATATCAACAAGCCATGATTAGCTTTGCTCATGAAATGTCTCTCCCCACCCCACAGACTGTGGACCCCCTGGGTGTCACAGGGTCACAAAGGGTTTCTACACCCACAAATCCCATTTTGTCCCAAGCAAGCAGCTCCTCCTGGGATGATTGCTGGAGCTATTAGCAAAGAGTGTGGATGAGGTACATTACTGAAGTAATGATAATGAATGGAGGCTTTCACTAATCTGCATGGTGCAACAAGCCATTGCTCTTCCATAAAATGAGCCAGATGCTGATGATATATTTTAAAACTGGGAAAAGTACAGTATTTCAGTTCATCGTGAGTTTTCAAAAGGACATGCTTGCAGAGGGAAGAACCTTTTCCCCTAATTCTCTGTACCTGAAGCTACATAACACCTCAGAGGCAAGCCAGGCTTAGTTTTTAACTAAACAGGACTAGACCAGGGCAGCTGCAGGGGAAAGCTGGTGCTGGGTGAGCTGCTGGCGTAGCACAATAATGTGTGTACCTGCCTGTAAATAAATTAGGTTGAAATACTTTACTGCACCTGAGTCAACTGATTTCTTTCTCAGCAACGAGAAACTCCTTTTCTGCAGCCCAGCACTTCCTGGCCAGTGCAATGACCACCATATTTATAAGTTCAGTTGAGGCAGATTTCTGGAGCTGTTTGGTACCCACTCTTAATTTACTCGCTTCAGTTCATTGTCCCAAAATTTGCATCTTAAATGAGAACACCCAAAAATGCTCAGCAGTTCTTCTGCTGAGTTCTTATTTACAGCTACTCAGCCAAATAAATTATTACTTAAACCATTTTTATTCTCATCCGTGTACTGTCTGAAAACCAAGGTATCTTGGCAGTTTGGGAGCCATTTGCTTAATGTTCAGTGTTTAGGAATAAAGGTTGGACAAGATGATCTTTCAGGGTACCCTCCAACCTGGGTTGCTCCATGCAATGGTACAATGTCTAAAAATCTCATAAAACAAGATATGAGTAGGATAGAGTTCTAGTTTATCCATTCATATTAGCCTGAAAGGCATGTACAACATAGATTTGTTTTTATACAATATAAATTTAAACCTAATTGCCATTTTAAGATGCAGTTACTAAGAATGAAATCACTACTGATTGATGTGGCAGCAGCCTGGGTTAGGTACCATGAAGATTAAGTGAAAACTGGGGAATGCTAAAGCAGATCGGCCCTAAATTATACGAAGCTGCTAAAAATATAAAGCTTTAATTATTAGCTCATAACACCAAGTGAGAAAAGAAAATGCTGCCATATTGACAAGGTGCAACACCCGCGCATCTGCACTTTGTAATCACATTTGTTAATTATGATGGCACATGCTGATGAGGAGTAATCAGCTGGAGACTGCTGGTCCAATGTGCAGAAGGGCACTTACAGGCAGGGAGCTGCAGGAACACAGATGGGGGGACCTGGCAGGGAAAGGGTGACCTCGTTCCCAGGGCTGATGTGCATGGAGAAGGGGGGTGCACAGCTCCCCATCACAGTCACTGTTCGGGGGCTGCTTCTCTCCCACCCGCCCGGCTTTGGGGTGACCTGAGTGCGTACACAATGTACAGGTGGGACGTTATAGGGAGGCTTTCTGCAAGTACTTGGTATGTGTATTGGGCAGGATGCTGCCTAATATACACCTGGAGTCTTCCACAGTTGAATTTCACACTCCTCCATAGGCTCAAATGGACATTTTCCCAATTAGTGTAACTTCTGTTGAAGCTGGCAGAACCAAGACAGGAGGAAATATTATCTTGAATGTCAGAGACTTAAAAAATAACCTTTGCAGAGCACAGTCAGACTCTGACCACAGCTGAGGCCTCTAAATGATACTTTAAAGGAGATAAATAACATAATAATAGATAATAACAAATGTCAAGTTTGTCATAACTTGAAAATGCAATTTACCTTCTCAGCCACCAGGAATATAAGCTTGTATGTTGTTCTTTGCCATTAATGTTCTGCCAGTTAATGTACTAAGTTTCTACAATTATCAACCCTCTTCTCATTATGTTGGTGGTTGATTGAATGTTTGGAGATACATGCTTGCACCTCAGTCCACATCTTGGCCCTTGATTTATCAAATCTCAGCAGCCAAGGCTCTGCCTATTTAATAAAGATGGAATGACTCAAGGGAGCTCTGGAGATTGTTGCTGTTTGAAATAGAAAAAAATAAATTGCTACAGCTTTGATCTGAGTGGTTACCCTGTCCACACCACACTCATTAATTACATCTAATGATGGGATGCTGCAGACAGACTTCAAGAAACTTCTCAATAAAGTTCAGGAGACAAGTGCTTGTAGTGTTATCTGTGCACAGGGCTGGACAAGTCTGGGAAATATTTGGCCCTCTCTTCAGCACTACTGAAATATCCACAAGGTCCTGTCTCAGAGGTGTTTTAAAACTGAAGATCACTTTTAAAAACTCCGATTTTTGAAGCATGTTATTTTTTTCAGCCATGTTAACATGTTCTGCAATGGTGTCTTTTTCTTTCTCGTTAACCCCCGTCTCCCTGAAGACTTTTCATATTTCCAAGCCCAGGAAAATGGTGTGAAGCTTGTTTAGATGTGGTGCACTTGATTCTGCTTTGGGTAGCTCGGCAAATCCACCTGTGTGTACCAGCCCCAGCTGAGCCCAGACCAGTGCTGGCAGCTGCAGTGGGGACAGCGGTGATAGGGGTGGCAGGAAGACGGGCTTTATCCACAGAGCATCACCTGCACTTGTGTTCTTATCTTCAGCATTGCCGAGAAATACTTTTAGAACAGGGACCTCAATTATCATAAGAGCTCATAAGATAATTAACTGTACAGATAAAATCAGTGAACAAATCCATCCAAAGGAAAAAGACAGAGAGGGGAGATGGCAACTGTCAATTAGGAATATATCTTGTTATCTGCAGGCTTGCAGCAGTGCAGCCACTGCTGTTTTCGAAGCAAAGACAGGAAACCACCAGAGCAACATTAAGGTGGTTCAGATGTTAATGGCAGGATTAATAGCTGTGTGAGTAGTAGAACTTAAAATACGATATCAGATATTTTAACTACGCAGTCCTGTAATCCATAAACTAAAATGTGAAGACATTTCAGAAAGCTAGGAGACTTGATGATTAAGAAAAATAAATACCTAACAAAAAATACCCAACAAGGGGATCGCATCTTTGGAAGGCAGAGCTCTGCTTCACAATTTTTACAAGCAATTTGAAGAAATCTACACTCAAGAAGCTTCTCTGGCAAAATAAATACATTTGCAGATAAAATGGTTTGCAAACTGCACATCTAAGCAGAATTAAGGCCAACCATTTCACAAAGCTAGGTGTGAGAATGAAGAGGTTTTCATTTGAATCCAGTGTGCTGCCAAAGCATCTCTTGTTCACAAGTGCTGTCTAGAAGATCAAAGAGAATGAAGTTTGCATGTTAGAAAGCACAGCTAACCTTACATTTCTCCTGAAACTGAGATGATGTAAGGTTCTCCGTCTGCTCAGATTTGCCCTGCTGCGAGACTCCGTACTGCCTTGAATAGACAGAAAGACACGTGAGCCATCAGACCAGCACCTCCTCTGGGAGCCAGTCTGCCCACTGGGCTCGGGGCCGTGCCCCTCTGCCTGGCCCTTGTGCTGCACTACCCAACCTCACACACTCTCCTCCCTCACTTTTCTCTTTCAGATAAATAAATAAAGTAAGAATCAAATCAGAGAGAGGCTGAATCACCTGCAAAATGTGGTTCTGGAATACCCCCCCTCCCATTTTCCAGTAATTATCATACTTAAAGCCCCATCCAACAATAATTGCCTGTACAGCATCCTGCAGCCTGGGTGCTTGCTGCTGGAAAGAGTCTGCTGCATCTCCCTGGTTGTATTGTGTCTCTGAGATAATACCCAGTGCTGCCAGTTGGTCTGAGCAAGAGGCTTCGATGGGAAGCTGGGCACGATGGTTGGGAGCCCTCTAGGTGCATGGACATTAATAATGCCTCTGATGTCACAGGGTGATCAAGTCAGAGATGATAAGCAGCCAGAATCACTGCTTTTGGGCATGTGGTGGCTGCTGGCAGGGAGGTGCAGGCTGCGCAAACCTGAGAGCATCACCAGAGCAGCATCCTCCTGCCTGTCACCTTCAGGGACCCAAATTCTCTCTCCCAGGAAGGTACAAACTTAGACAGAGCTGGGCAGCAAAAATCAGTCTCTGGAAAAGATTGTCTTCTCCTGCAGATTATGAGGCATCCGCTGTATTCTGCTTTTCTGAAACACTGATGAGGGTAAGCCATCTATTAGCATGATCCTTAGCCAGGGCTGAGGTTGCTCCCAGATGAAATCAACTAATTTCCACCTGTATAATCTTTCTATAGGCACCGCAGACCATCTTGGCTCTTTCACAGGTTGTGGGAAAATGGAGCACAGAGTAAGTATAAGGAGAGGCCCATGCATTTTAAACACTTGATATAACTGCAGAATTCTTAAAATGCCATGAATCAAACAATGATTTTTTTAAACTAATTCAACAGCACTGTCCATTCATAAAATAGCCGCTATCCCTCCATCATAAATTTTGGAAATATGAAGTATGAAAAAATGCACTTTGAGGAAAAAAAGCAGAGAGATGCAAGGAAAACAAAACAAAACACCAACATGTATTATGGTGCCTTTTACAATACACTGCAGCTCATTTCGTCATGAAAATCCAATGATGGCTGCTCGCTAAGCTGACAAGCAGTCACTAACATGATTATGGTCTGTTTGCCCTGTGTAGCCTCTGGGGTGATGCAGAGGGTGACAGTGTGGTACATTTCTGTGCACAGTGCTTCTTGAGGGCACCCTCACGAGCACAGTTCCCCAGCAACCTGCACCATCATCACATCCAACTTTGGTTCACAGATTCTAGAAAAAGTTCGTGCAAGGAAACAGCTCCCCTGCCCAATTCTGCCTCCTGTTGGGTGGGGACCGGAGGAAGCAGCTCCCCAGACAGGTCAGGGGAACTCAGAGTCTGGGCTGTGTCTCAGCCAAGGTCTGCAGCGGATTTTGTGTAAAGCATCCCCATGGAGCCTGCACATCTCCACTGACTTTAGACCCCAGGGAGGCCACAGGCATGGCTGAGACAGACTTCCTCTGCCTGGAAAGGTAAGAAGGATTCAGCTTTATATGGGAAAATGTTACCTGGAATCAAGCAAGAGACTCATGACCTCAGTTGGTGGTCCCCTGCTGCAAAGGTGTGCCTGGTGGCTCCGGGATGCTGGGGCTCCACTCCCCACCACTGTGGCCATTTCACTCCAGCTCAGTACCCAGCACCCGCCATGCAAAGGTGATTAAAGCTCACAGTCACCCGCATACTTTTACAAGAAGCCTTTACTTGCCCAGAGCATCTCTTGCTCACTCTTGCTGTGCTCTCATTTCTGCCGGTGCTTTCAGCAGCATCTGACACCTCCCAGCAGCAGCAGCAGCAACACGAGTTGTGGCTGCCTCCTGCAGCTCCTGCCACCCAGACCTGTCTGCTGGCCACTGGAAGCACACCACTGGCACCAATTCTGTGTCTAACCAGCTGCCTGCAAACATGGGAGAGAGAGGTGTAATTCATTATATCTTTTCATTATTTTTTCCCCTTCTCTCTGCTTCTTCCGTGAGAAACATCACCTGTTCCCACACTGATTCCCTATTAACTCTGCAGAGCTGGGCTGTCTCCTCCCAGGAGCGAGAAGGGGGATCGGGAGCTAATTGCAGAGCTGTGCTGGCAGCGCGTCTGTGTGTCTGTGTGTGTGCAGGGATGGGGAGGGCACAGCCTGGATCCTGCTTAGTGCCAGACTGCTCCTGGCTTCATTCACATCTCTCCGCAACTGCTCTCTGGTTAAACTCACAATTTTTGTGAGCTAAATCCCTCCCCTGCAACTCTTAACACATCCTGGGCTCCAAGAGACTCCCTGCATTGCTAAATCATTCCTAGAAAAAGAGCTCTTCACCTATTGTCATATTTAATCTGTCCTTCTCCTAAAGGCGTTTCCTTGAGATGAACCAAAAATGTGTAAGAACAGGAATCTTCTAAGATGTTTGTTAAGTGCAAAATACTGAGATGACTTAATGACACAATTATCTCTTCTCTCTTTTTGCTCAGATACGATCCAAGCCGCACCCATTGTATCAGCCTTTCAAAGATCCAGCCAAGCCGGTGCAATTTCACATGTGAAGTTGTCACATCCGTGTCACATCTAATACAATCATCCAGTTAACGGGGAGTGTTTCTTCTAGACGCCAATGACAGGCACCAAAGTCCACTTAGGTCTGAAAACTGGTGCTGTGTGTTCCTGTGTTACATAAACTCCTGCCCCGATCTGCACCCTTGTTTGTCAGCTTGTGAGAGCGCTGGTTGCCTGAGCATCACACGGTCATATGGCTGCGGCTCATCGTAACGCCGTGCACGTCTATCCATTTGTCTTCCTAAATCCCTGCAGGTTTTAGGGGTGGTATTTCAGTATTTCTGAGTTGTCTTCTCTTTGTACTGTAACATTTCATAAGAGAACTTGCTGGTGTTGAGATCTGTTGAGAGAGAGACAGTGACGAGTTAAACAGTTTCATGTAGTCATGGGAGTGACAACAGCATATGAAGAACCATATATTCAGAGAGCCTTGGAATATGAAAAGCCAAAGCAGCATAGAAATCACAGGTCAAAAGTGGAGTCCCTTCTTCCCTTGCAATGTGGGCTTCTGTAACACTATATATTGTTCTGTAGTGCTGCAGAGCTTGAATAGGGGATTTGGCTAAGAGTTATTTCCCTGTGAAACTCCCCACTGATGCTTGTTGAACACCTCTATACATCAATAAATACATGAAAAATAAATTAAAATTCTACAAATAAGTTGTGCTCTGAGAGCACTAAATGCTTTTCTTGGGTAAACAAAGTCCAAAGCATTTTATTCTGGCTGGAAGTTTGTAAGCACTGTCTGAGCAGAGGACCCCTTCCAGATGAAGATGTCTTCCTGATGAGGCCTTGGCAGCACTTCTTTTCTCTCTCTTCCCCAGCTGCTCTCTTGCACTTCTCCAAATAAATTATGCAAGGATTTCTCTGATGGTCGCTCACTAATACATCATGGCTTGGGTTAGTTTCTTTGCCAATATTGATGGCAGCAGCAGTTGCTCTCAAGCTGAACAAGGTTGTCAAGTGATACCTCTTGCATAATGTTGATCTAATGAAGGATCATCACTTATTAGATGAAGGGAAGAAAGCTGGAGAAAGCCAGAAAAGTCTTCTAAGCAAAAAGGGTTTTAATTAGCTCTCCAAGCCTCTAAGCCAAAGGAGAACCTGCAAATCAGATCTGCATGCTGTTACTCTGAATTATGCCATACCCTGTTTCAGCCCCGTAGCAGCAGAGGGCATAATAGAACCAAATCCGAATTCCCTCCTCCTTCCTATTGCATTTTCTTTCTGATAAGCAACGATGAAAAATAGTTTGCAGATCTAAGACAGAGAGACAATGCAGTTTCCTTTTGGTCAAAGGTTTTTCCCGTTGTTTCAATTTTTGCTCTCCTTCAGAGAGAGAAATTATGCCGACCCTTCCAAAGTCCCCTGTTCCTCATTTCTCTGTAAATGCTACAGAATGGCCTTTTAAAAGCGATTTTAGGTTGTGTTTTGTGCAAAGCAGGTATGAGAAGCTGTTTGGCAGCAACGCTTTCCATGAAGACAGCAATCTACCAGAAGCTCAGAAGAAGTGGAGAACTGGCTTTCCCAGATTCCTGGCCAGGGTGAACCGCTGCAGTGCTCTGATGTGGAGCCATTTCTGCATCCCTGTCTTGGGCAGCATCCCCGGCTAGAGGCACAGGAGGATGCAATCACCCAACCGGGGCAGATTAAACACACCGTCTCGAAACCAAGTTGCCTTCTCTGAACTGAGGCATGAACCTGCCCTGGATAAGAGAGTTTTCTAGGGAATTTTGGTAGGTTTCCACGAAAAGAGGACTTTTTTTTTTCCCTCTTCTCTCTGAGCACAGGTAGGATCTCACTGCACTATACTCTCAAGCACGGATGGCAAAAAGGGACCTACTCCAAAGAGCTGACAAGTGTCAAGAGGTGGTTTCTGACAGATGAGGGAGCAGAAGGAAACACAAATCAAAAAGGAGTGGGGAAGTAGGTCATGCTGTTGCTATTTTTGTAGGCATGCTATTGATTAACAGACTCCAGCAGTGCTTAGACCAGGTATGTGCTCATGTTCCCTCGACTTTTCAGTGATGCTTCATTAAAATAGTCAGAAAAAAAAAAAAAAAAGAAAAATATAAGAAAAAATATATTATTGTGTGAAAGTCTCAAAGCCCTGAAAGCATTGCCAAACTGAAGCAAGTTTTCTGGGCCCCAGCTCCTAGGTTGGGGGCAGGAAAGTTTATGCAAGCTGTCATTGCATTAACTTCTCGCTTTGTTAAACTCAGCACAACATTATTATAAATAGTTGGACAAAGTGCAGAAACTTGAATGATATTTGTACAGTAAGTTCTAAAAACATTCCACTGTTATTTCATGTTCAGCTGCTGTTGAAATCAAGGGGGTAGTACTGTGGGTAACAGGGTACCTAACAAATATCTAACAGTTATATTATGGTAAATGTGCCTCAAAATACATGCTTCAATATTCAAATACTCAGCATGGGCACATCAAAAGAAGAGCCCCATGTCAAGATGACAATAAACCCATGAGCAGCATCAGCTACGCAGGGCTGCTCTGCCATGGTTGGATTCACACCTTGCCAACAGCTCCACAAAGGTAAGTGTGGGCTTTAGTGGCACTGGTCACAATTACTATCATCTTCTTGAGCACGGTGTTGAGTCTTTCAAAGCCAAGTTGCATGCCATGCCGGGCACTCAGGAACTTGCTCTGTTGTGCTGTAATTTTCTGGCCTTACAGGGCACCCAACAAAATGATGCATCCTTCTCATTGGCAAGAAAGGTCTTCTCCAGCTGTGTGTTGGCTTGCTGTGAGGAGGAGAACAGAGACTACTCAAGAGATGTACCCTACCAAGGCAGCTGGAGAAACAGCCAAGCTTGGTGCTCTTCTCTTCTGCTCTCCAATCTCGCTCTTGAGTGCTTCTGCCTGAAATTTCTTGAGCTTTTTGAGCCATAGGATCTGATGGGCATTTTAGGAACATTTTGAAGGAGAAAAAGTGTTTGCAGGCAACTGAGGGAACCCACCAGCACTGGCAGAGTTGGTGACAGGGGTGCAGGGAGGCTCACAGAACTTCCGTCAAATTAATATAATTTTTGGATGTTTCCACGTATTTTTAATTAAGATAGGGATGATAATACAGCCTTTTTAATTAAACGCTCTAGAAGTCCTACAAATTCCTTTTAATGGAAGGTGCTATGAAGATGGCGGAGATTTACTCTCATTAAAGTCTCACCCCTGAGTCTGGATGTGCTGTCCTCAAAGCAGTGTAAGCCAGACAGAGACCTGGAACCCATTCTATAACCAGGCACCCAGCGGCCCTTTCCTGGCATAACATGGTCAAGAACAGTTACCTTTCAAAATATTTTAATTACCAGGTCAGCCTCAGAAATGGTACCAAGCAAATCACAGTGTGTATAAAATATCTAGGAAAAACCTTTGTTTCTGAAGCAATTTTGAAAGAGTAAATTGAGAAAAAAAAAAAAAAAAAGATTAAGTCTTTCTTTCAAAGGGGAGCCCTCTGTTACCTCTCTCAAACCCAGAGAAAATCAAAATGACTGGGGATGAAACGAATGTGGATGGCTGGGTGCTGTGTTGCACTGATAACAGCCTCTCCAGTTCTTCTGGCAGTGCCATCCCTCCCAGCTCTCGGGCTCCCTGAATCCCTTTTGATCCCCAAGGCAGCACTCAGGCAATGAGAGCTGCCTGCACAGCGAGGAGGAGTGTGAGGAGGAAGGGGCTTTGGCTTTCAGAACCCCCCAGGCACTGCTCTTGTAGCTGGATGCAAGCACACAGCGGTGCTCACTTCTCTGCGGAGGCTTCCGCCTCTCAGCTCCATGGTTTGAAGGGAAGGGAGGCACAGAGGGATCGGCAGAACAATGCAATGGTCTCAGCTGCAAACACAATGGGCATCTGCAGGCCCTACAGCGTCCCTGTCACCTCAGGACAGAGCTGAGGGGTCTGGAAGAGGCACTTGCTCTGCCCCTTCAGCTGCGGCAATCTCACTGTCCCAGAAAGTTAATCAACCAAATATTATGCTTTTGTACTTAATCTACAACTGCTCATTTTTGACAATTATCCTAATTTCCTGCTCTCCCCCACCCTCCACTGCTGAACAACTGCCAGGAGCCTCCCTGTTGGACATGCAACCCTTGGGCCAGCAAAGCCTTCGGGTCTCTGTGTCACTCAGGGGCAATGCGAGGTGACATGCCGTGCTGTGCCATGCTGTGCCACACTGCCTGTCACCACCTACATCACCTGCTGATGCAAAAAGCCGTGCTCTGAGCTGAGCACGTCCCACCAGCACTATGCTGCTTGCAGCTGGGGCTGCTGGGTGAGGTGCTTCCCTCAAGCACCATACACAGCCTTGGTTTTATTTAGTTAGAGCAGCCAAGTTCTCATAGAACTCTCTCAGTTACCCCCAGTTCCCAATATTATCGCTCAGGACCTCTTTGTTTGAGATGAGGGCACACCAGTGCTCAGTGAGATCCACATTAGCCTTAGAAGCAGCTCTCTGCTCCTACATCCTTGAATCCCATTTCCCTGATCCATACTTCACATCTCTCCGTCTGTTACCAACACATACATGGAGAGCAATCATTTCCAAACAATAGGCCCTTGACTTACAGCAGAAGTGCTCGTTAAGTGCATTACCTGGTGCTTTGGTTCCACTGAATTACATTCCATATTTATTCCCCAGTGGTCAGATGTTCTCTGTGGTCAAAAAGCCTCCAGCTTTCCCTCTCCATTAGCATGCATTGTTTTGCAAAGGTTGTTAATACATGAAATAGGCTCAAGCCTGGGCCACTCTTCGAAGAACAGTCCCTTTACCTTCTGTTTAGCCTGATGTTGTGCTAAAAACATGGTGATTTCTCACCTTTATTCAACTTTTTGAAATCATTGCACTGTTTTCACATGATCCTTTCTTAACTAGCATAACCAATAATCTCCAGTAGGGACACCATCAGCAAGCAATTTGTGGATGTTCAAGCCTGTTAAACCTGCCACGCATCTCTTGGTTTACAAATCAGCTATCGTACTTGACTGACAGAGATGACAACCTCTTTAATGCCTCTTTTCCCCAGATCCTTGGAGGCTTCAGTGCAATTCACTGTGGAGTATTTCAAGGTAATAAATTAGAAGCACTAGGCTGCAAGTAGCTGTGATCACATAAGGGAGAAAAAACCCTCATGTTTAGCTCATCCCTAGCAAGTTGTGGTCCCTTGGCCCAGCCTTGTTCCTCCCACATGCTGGTAGCGAGATACATTCTCCACGTTCACCACAGGAAGATGGCTCTGGTGTTATAAAAAAGCTCAATATTTCAGCTCAGAGTTGATACAATTTAGCAACACTCCTTTGCCTGCCAGCATACGGCATGTTTGCACAATATAAGGGAGTTTCTTTACAGACAGAGAAGTATTAAGATAGCAATGTTGGCCCAGTTGGGTGGTGTGCTCCAAAAGCTGTGCCAAGTAATGGGTGGGAAGTTTGAAGCCCTCACCAGGACCATGAATGCTGCACTGCATGGTAACTCAGGAGCTTGGAAATGCTAAAATAGCATGCAAAATCCATCCCGCTCCCAAAGCCTATATACCTCACCTGTGCACAGACACTGGTCTAATTTACTTTTTCCTTCAAGTCCTCATATGGTTATTCTTCAATAATATACCATATGATGTTCATATACTTGCCAGTTCAGCCAAGGAGATTCTAGGTTAGGGCACATGTGGCTTTTTACTGAGTATGTTTGAGCCTCAGACTTGGCCATCATCTCAGACAGAGGGGCTTCCAAGTGCTGTTGTACCTTTTCTGCAGCCTGTTCATCCCCTTCAGCAGAAAATAAATAATCAAACAAACTCAAACTGTTTCTGAATTGAGAACATATCCCTCCAGCCCTCCTGGTACTTATGAGTTAGTGCTGGAATGGCAGGAAAACAGCCAAAGGGCTCAATTCAGGGTAGGAAAATTGTGGGTCTGCAGGGAATAACAAGGGCAGAAGTGGAGGCCCATTCGCTGAGTATGTGGTTTTCCTGGGCCACACACATAGAGCTGTTCAAGCCACGGGGTTGGATTCTCTCCTTCTCATCCACCCTTGACACTTGCAGCCTTCTTTACACTTCATTATAGTGAGCATAAGGCCATAAAAATGGATAGCTTGTGTTCAGCTTAGCCAACATCCCGTGGCTCCATGGTTGTTTGATCCAGCAAGAGCACAGCAGCTCCTTCCAGCAGCAGCCCCAAGGCACATATTTACAAGCTATGATTTATGATACCGTGCCCCTCACCGTGTGCCACAGTCCCCTGCCATCTTAGCAGTTCTCCAGGAGTCCCCCTCTTTTTCCATATGTTTTCTCAACTGGAGGACCCAAAACTGGATCATTTATACCAGGTTCATTGAGGGGAGGGGAAAAATAACTGGTCAGTTGTCCAGGCTTTCATAGAATCTTTTAGACACCCAGTTGGCCCCTGGCTTCTCTAGGGAAATAATTTCGATGCATGTGCAGTTTGTGAGGACATTTGTCCTGTCCAAAAGAGCCAGGTGCTCCATATCAGCCCATTGTCATCAGCTGCAGGATGGATACCACTGTCTTTTTCCTTGAGGTTCAGAGAGCAATTCTGTGTCCAACCACGAATTAGTGCAGGAAGAGGCAAAGCAAGCACAGTGAGATTTGGAAAAGAAGGACAGACTCGGAATGTGGTGATGGATTCAAAAGAACAGGGGATGTGAAAGGTGGGGAAGCGACTTCCGCAAAAGGAGACGTTCGGCCCCATCAAGTGGCAGCTCAGCAAATTGCAGGAAAACGCAACCAAATCAGTTGTGCTTGAGGATTAAATATTTACATATTTCATTTTCTTGTTGCCCGGCCACAGTCAGAGTTATCACTGTTACGCTCTTTTCAAATAACCAGGGTGCTGACCATTTTTAGCAGCACTGATTTAAACGGTTGGCGTTGGTAAAGAGGAAGCTTAGGAACAGTGACTTTATTTACAACAATAAGTTCAGTTAATTTAAGAAGTACTATTTTCTTCTTTTTTTCTGAGTGCCATTTCACTGAACGTGTTGGCAGGTTTGTAAGGTTCTAGTATAATATGTGTGTGATTATTTAGTGTAATGCTTAGAAAGGTAGCTAAGATTACTGTGTGTGTTTGTGCCTCACGTGCAAGAGGGTACAAATACCCTTTGTGCTGCATAAACGGGTGACAAATGGTAGAGTTTTTGTGAACAGCAACCTGCTTGGTTTTAGCTCCAGACAAATCTGCAAATCATCCCATTCCCTGATCCTTACCCCAGGCAGGGGCACAAGTGCAACCTTGCAAATACAGTTTCCCACTACTGGAAGCTTAGTACAGAGTGAGTTTGGGCTTATTAGATGTATTTCCCATCGCATGAACTACAGGCTTAGAAACCAGAAGTGCCTATTTCACCACTTGAACATTGCCACAGCAGGAAATGGATATGAAATGATGCTGTTACTGGCATTGAAATGTTGTCCAGGGTTATGAATCCGAGAGCTCGTAATGAATCAACAAATGGTGGAGATGCTTGATCTCCTGATTTCTGATGCTGCCTCTGAAAGCAGGGAGGAGTAGAGAACAGGCTGTGCTGTTAGCAAGTCCTTGTATCCCAGCCTAGGTCCATTTCAAGTACACTCAAGAAATGTTCATAGGACAGAAAGTCATGAGAAAGTCTACCAGACTCTTGCACAGAAGAAGTTTCCAGCAGCCCTTGCTGTGGCTCATGAGCCATGTTCCCTCCTCCACATGCTGATCTGTCAACAACGAAATGGCTCCTTGGCATCGTAAGAAAGGGCCTGCCCAGCTGGGAAAGCCGCTCCATCTCCAGCTAGACATCCCCTGTTCAAACCCAACCAACCTGAGACCATTTGTGATTATCATCAGCACACTCAAAATCTTCCCATCAGTTAGGTACTTTCCTTCTCAAATACCTGTGAAGAGCTTTGAAAGCAATTCTGTGATTGAATCTGTTAATGATTTTCTCTTCCTCCTCACCTTCTGTTATGTTCATTTAAGGAAATATCAATCTAAAACCTACTACTTCTGTGCAAATGAATGCAGACACCTAAAGAAAAGATCAACTGATTTGTGTCAACCTCAGCATGAAGTATCTCACAAGAAAAAAGCTGCACCTCTGCTGCCAAAAATCTCACATTTGTTGTATATTGATCATGACAATCTTGCTGCTTTTGGGTTCAGAGCACAACTTTTCTGACGGATCACACATATGGAAACCCACCATACAAAGTCACCCAGCTACAAGGATTCTTCTATTGCCTTCGGCAGCATGTGCTGGCAAACTCAGAAATTTAATGGAGGGCAGACAGAGCAGGTCTGAAAGTGATGCAGGCTCCAGCAACCTCCATGGAAATTCAATATAATTCCAATAATCTGCTAAAAGGTCACTGAATAGTGAGTAATTCAGCATGCAGCTGATAGCAAGATGATAGTGTTACTGGCACACAGCCTATGTGCTCTCACAGATAACTTGCTAAGTGAGGCCATTTTCCCTGAAAGACAAAGCTTGGGCTAGAAACACAGCCTGCTCACTGGGAGCTGGGATTTTCAGTTTAATTTCATGTTAGAGGATTTCTAACGCCCCCAAGGCACCCAGCTGGATCCTGGAAAGAGAAAATGAGTGGATGCATACGCCTAACCACCACGCCAGTGAGTTACCCTGCTCCTGAAATAGCAGCCAAAAAACAATAGCATCGCTGGGGAAATCACTTGTCTGGAGGGAGAAAGCATGATCCCCATTTCTGGGGGCATTTGGGCAAAGATGGAAGGTGCTCAGCAGGTGCCATCACCCAGTGCCTCCCTTCTGCACTGCTGCAACACCTGCCCACAGCTGGCAGCTCTGTAAAGTGCCCTGGTCTGCTCCTGCACCAGGTTGTCCAGCCTGGAGAAGAGAAGGCTCCAGGGAGACCTCACTGCAGCTTTTCTGTACTTAAAAGGGGGATATAAGAAAGATGGAGACAGACTTTTTAGAAGGGCGTGTTATGAGAGGATAAGGGGTGATGGTTTTAAACTAAAAGAGGAGAGATTCAGGCTAGACACGAGGAAGAAATTTTTTACAGTGAGGGTGGTGAAACACTGGCCCATGTTGCCCAGAGAGGTGGCGGATGCCTCATCCCTAGGAACAGTCAAGACCAGGCTGGACGGGGTTCTGAGCAACCTGAGCTGGGTGAAGATGTCCCTGCTCATGGCAGGGGTTGAACAGGATGAGCTTTGAAGGTCCCTTCCAACCCAAACTATTCTATGATTCCACGACCGTGGCTCTAGCAGGTACCCAACACTCATGGCATCCCCAGCCAGCCAGAGTGTCCCCAGGAGACCTGAGCTGTGCCTCCGTGTCTTCATTGCTGGCACTGGCACCACCTGAGCACCAGATATGGTCTCTTGCAGCGCCTGGGGTGATGCGCCCTCCAGCGCAGGGGAAAACAGTTGCTCCCCAGCAGCTGACTGGTGTGTATGGAAGGCATTTGGGGTCAAATTCTCAGCCAGCATTGAAGACCTTCATTCCTGAGCTCAGTTTTTGAACAAGGAGGCGGTTCATTCTGAGAAAACAGCTGAGTTTTGTGTTGAGGCAGGAGAAAATATGCAACTGCTGCATTACTCTAACAAACTCACTGTTCTTTACATTCCCAAGGATCTCAGACAAAACCTCTGATCTACTGTAATAAATAGAGCATGAAAATCAGGTTTGGGCTTCAATTTTATCCATGACGTTAGCTCTGCCTTCCTTTTTTTCTCCTGCAGGGTGAAGTCCTAATGAAAAAGACAAAAGTCAATGTTAATAATCTGGGTATTATTTTTTCCCTTTCTTTCTTTCAAACCTGACTAAGGTGGATTTCAACTAGAACGGATTTACAGTTCAGAGCCCTCCTGCAAGCCCTTACCATGTTGCTGGCTAAGTCGCCACAACACTGGCATGTCCTAATAGCAGGATCTTCCCAGTCTCCAGCACCAGCAAGGGTCTGCCCAACTCCCAACTTCTCACCTCCTGCTGCAGAGAAATAGTTGATAAAATAGTAAATAAATAAAAATTCTATAGAACCATTTCATTTCCACCAAGAAACCCAATCTTCTCAAAAAGCATGGGAATTATCCACTTCTGCTAGTTTTTACAAGGTTTCTGGGGCCTGGGAGAGCACTGACATAAGAAACCAAAGGTTTGCATCACCCACCCAGGACAAAGGATGCATCTCCTGCCCCTTTCCCAACCTGGATGAGCAAGGCTTTTCATAGTCTTTTACACCCAGGCTGATGCCCACCCTGGGCGCCAAGGGCGGGAGGCAGTTTGCCGGGGAGCTCCTGGCTTTGGGATGTGCTGGGAGCATCCCTGAACATAGCCACTCAGAAGCAAAGTTGGGATAAAGTCATAGTCAGGCTTGTCCAAAGCTGTGAAAAGCCTGATGGACTCATCTCGCTGCACGTTTTGCTGTACTCACTCATCAAAAGCAAAGCACGGCACAGAGGCGTCTCGCTCTTGAAAGGGACTGGCAGCGAGCGTGGGTGGAAACACAGTCATGGCTCTGATCAGGTTATCAATCATCTCTTCCCAACGTGGCCGTTGGTGCCACTCAAGTCGCCGCTTGACTGAGCGTCCCGCAGTTGCCAGAAAACCACATGGCCCGAGCAGCTGCTGAGCAGTCAGCCCAGCAAATGCTGGGGACGGCAAGGGGAGAAGCAAAGCCTTCAGCCACTTTTCCAGGTTAAGAGAAGAACTAAATTTAAGTTTGATTATGGGCTTGGTTATTACCCACATTTTAATTGACTGGGAAGGTTTTCCTGGGCTGGGTGGCTGCTAAATTCAACCTCAGAGAGAATTTGCCCTGAGGTCTGCTGAGGCAAAGAGGGATGCTTTCCTGAAGGGCAGAGTGCCGTGTGACTGTCTGTTCAAACTCAGGCAAGGTCCTGGCTTTGCAAAGTGATATGTTGTAGAGATCAGAGTCGTCTTCTAATTCAGGAGGTGATAATTAGTGGTGTTACTTAATATTGCATGGGAGTAAATAAATGTTGCCTGGATAGTAAAACACTCCCTGGCTTGGCAGAAGTTGCCCTTTGATGCTCATCCAGAAAAAGAAAGATTACTTTCCAGAAATTTAGAGGCAGCAGTTCCTTTGCATCACAAAAGTCTCCTATTGCTCCCATAACATTTTCCAGAGGATTATTGTGGAACAACTTGCAGGATCAAGGCCTCTGTGTGACTGCACGGTCCATTTGCCAGCTACAGTCCTATTAGTGTTGCTTTCAGCTCCGCTTTCTGTGGGAAACCTTGCCTGGTGCTAATGCTGCTGACCTCCTGAAAAGCTTTGAGGTCCAGTGATGGCAAACGGTGTATAAAAGCAAGACGTTCTTGCAATTAGCCAGAGCCATTAAGTGCATCCTGGCAGGTAATGAGTGCATGACATATGTCTGTATAATAATTCAGCAGCTTAGGAGTGCTGAAAAGGAGACTGCATTTTCTAAACGCCTTCGGTTTTAAAGAAGGGAATGAGGGCACAGCTGCTTCTCACAGAGGAGCCACGTGAGGGTGAGGTTGAAAGATGCCAAGGCTGTGGGAAAGGACAGACCTAACCTGGCACCCCTCTTCATCTGTCCTCATTAACACCCCTTAGATCCAGACCACCCAAGTGAAGGCTGTGCTACAGTGAGTTTTTGCCCTGGAGATAACCTTTAGGTGATGAGACCAGCCACCCTGCCATCCTGGGGAAGCTGGGAAGTCATCACAGAAAGGTGGCAGGTGACCCATGTCCTGAACATGCCCATGTGACCATGCCCAGCCACCACAACAAGCCAGGTTTTGATGTGGGCTCCCCAAAGTTCCAGGACTGAACTGTGACATGAAGTACCCTCAGGTTCTCCTGCAGCATGAACGTCCCTGTTGGCATCTCCTGCATGGCACGGCGCTTCTCATGTCAGCGACAGGAACCCCTCTTCTCTTCAGCTGTTCCATCCAGGTTGATCCAAACAGTAAACGTACAGCTTGAGCGTGAATCAACATCATGATTCATCCTTCCTGCAATGTATCCTTTCACTGTGATTAAACAGCTATTCTGTAAGACACGAACTTCACTTAAGACTACATGGTTTATTTGGGTTTGGGAATACAGATGCAGTCCTGTTCAAACTGCCATGCCCGGGAGCCAATGACAGAGTATAAAAATAGCTTATGCTGTCAGCATGGCTTTTTCTTATTTGTATTCTGAGTATCATCACTTTGGCAGGCACAGGAAGCTCTTCTTGTTTGCATTTTATTTTGCCTGCAGAAAATTTACAGTTCAAATGACTTCTCTATGCTTCATCAGACTAATCAGATGACAAATTGCTTGAGCTACAGAGAAGAGACCTCAGACAACAGAAAACTGTAGTGGAAGAAAGAATTAAATGCCAGCTTTTGGTAGGAGCAAAGATTTTGCTTCGTACCAATCTCGGTTTTCATTTTCCCCTTCTATGTTAGTGAAAAGCTTTGTGAAATCAGATTATTTAATCTGATTACGAGGATCTAGAGGCTTGACATCATCATTTTCTTCCACAACAAGGCTCAGAAATGCCTCACATTATTAACCAAAAGAAACAGCTACATCCTCTACTTGTGTTGCACTTCCTGATTCCACTGAAGCTTCAAAGCATCCAGAAAGAGGCTGATTTTGTCCTCATCTTATTTATTGTTTCTGATGTCTTGCTGCTACCCAGAAACAGCAGTTTAACAAATACCTAAAGATTTGTCCCTTTTTCAGCAGGGAACATGGAGATGACATGAGTTTTCTCTTGCAGTGCTGGCTGACCTTGCCTGGAGTGACAGAGCAAAAGCAATAAAGATACATTGCCCTAGTTTTCAATAAGAGCCTTAACACAGACTAAATGTCAGGTTTTGAGCTCTGAACTGCCCTTGAAATTAAGTTTACTCTGAAATATCTATGAAGTATTACTTTCTGTGTACGGACTGTCTTCTGGGTTGGCATTCACTTTACAGGCAGAACTGTGGCACCATCTTCTGGATGACTCTTTAGACAATAAAAAATAACCCACCTAAAAAGAAGAGGTTTCTTTATCATCCCTAACAACGAGAACAGCTTGAATATTCATTGACTGTGCACTCCTGATTACAGCAGGCTCTAAATCATTTAATTATGCCATCCATTTTGGAAACAGTAAGAGCTAGTCAAACTCTTGATTGCCAAATATTGTTGCAAGGGAATACAGATTTTGCTTCTGAAAGGATATTTCTACCCACAGAGTGGTAACAAGAAGTGCCCCATATACTAAACACAGGGGCATAACTCTCCCTGTTGTGAGGTTACAACCTCAGGTTTTTCTGTAACACAACAGGGGTGAGTTATTCTGCCTCATACTGTTACTTAAAACAAGTTTGCATTTTGCAAGAGGAAAATAGAAGAAAGAGGAGTAAAAGGAGCCTTGAAAAGCAGCCTGGAAATGCCTGTAAGTGTAGTGCACAGCCCAAGACACCCGCTACAGCCTAACACGGGACTACGGAATTAGAAATTTTACAGACTTCTTCTAAGCACAGCTTTCCTGAACACCACTTTTAGATGAGTAACTGCAGTTAAAGCCCTAAAGCATCCAGCTACCTAAGGACAACAAGCAGTTTTTTGGCACTAGGAGGTTTCAGGAAAAAGATGCTGATGCACGGCAGCTCTGCTGCCCCACAGCTGCCAGTTCTGCGCATCCTTCCAGTGCAAGTGATTTTCAAAAAGCGTTTTTTATTCATGTGCATTATTTTCAGGTGGGTTTTTTGGTAATGTCCATCAAAAATTCTGTAACAGGTGATATTGCCGATTGGATTCCAATTATTGACTGTGGGTCATCCATCAAGTTATGTTTTCCTTCATTTCTTACGACACTTGAAGTCTTTTTTGATTAAAATAAAAATATTTTTGAATTGTGTTTTTTGTTGAAGATAAGGGACTGAGGACTTCAGAGGCTTCTCACCTCTGCTGACTTTTCCTCTGTGATTTGCACATGGAGAAAGACGCAGGTGGGCTGCAGCTTTCCCCACTCCTGCCTCTCCCAGGTATCACAGCCCAGAGCCCCCACTGCACCCCCTTGGGAACTCATTGCACCAGGTATCATACAAATCTTGTGTGAAAGGCAAACGCAAATACCCAAACCATACTTGGGGCTGACACTTGATGAATTCTCTGCAGCCTCAGACAGCACGAGGTGGCAGGCAGAGCTCTCTGCCCCTCCTGCCTCAGGTGAGCATTGATGCTGCTTTTCCTTGCAAAGCAAATGTTTCAGGGCATATTCACTTGCACTATTAGACCACATTCTTAAATCCAGAGGACAAAAGCGTCAACACATCTCAAGGATGCTTTTTTCCCTGTGCTTGAAACCACAATCTGCACACTGAGAAGCACAAGCAACATAGGTAGCTCCCATCCAAATGAAGCCAGAGAGCCTTAACTGTGTGTGTTGGATTGTGCCCTACCTTTTGATAGCTCTTACATGTGATCACTATGATCACATTGTTTATCTTGGATGAGTGATAACTGGGTTTTTTTTCATAGTTCTATATCATATCATACAAAATCATTCCAAAGGAGCACCATTACTGGTGTAGCCTGACGTTTATGCTGTGTGACTGAGCTGCTCACTCACGTATGGAGACCTGTTATGGTTCCAAGAACCAGCAGCATATTATCACATCAGGTGAGATTTCCTGGGGGTCATACTGCTATGTTTATAAGCACAAGAGACAACTTAGGTTTCCTCCTTCAGTGGCAACTTGGAGATACATCATCTTGCTTGAAATGATACAGGGGATCAGACACCAAATCCTGCCCCCAGGAAATTCATGGGACTCCTATTGCCACCAGCAACAATCTATGGGCTTCCCCTCATGCAATACTCCATCCTTGCCAAAATCAGTAGCTATAACTGCCCAGCTCGCCCTGGTACAACAAGGAGGACCCCAGCCCTGATTGCACAGCCTTGCTCCTGCTGCAGAAATCAGCTCCTGGAGCCGTTCTGGGGTCCCTACAGGTCACTGTGGGCCACTCACCCTGCACCAGCGGTAGGTAATCCCATCAGCAGCACGTTCTTCACTCAGATGTCCAGTAATTGAAAGCACTGGGAATTTTGACTTGCATGCTGGGTTACAGAAAAATATTATGGCTAGGCATCAAACTCCTGCTGTGAAATACAACACATCCCAGAGGAGATCAGAGGCTCCTGCTCCTTTCTCTTTGAGGTTATACATGGCCAAGGTGCAGCAGGAATTAGGGGAACGTGGGTGAAGGTTGCCTCTTAGCTGGTACAACAGCTATGAACTTCCAGGGAAAAAAACATGGCTTAGACCTCTGTTCTCCCTCCCTGAAATTAAACTCTAACTACCTAGGGGAGCACAGACCTCTGCTCTATTTCTCTCTCCTCAGAATTAAATCCAAGCTATGTAATGGAGCACAGATGTCTGCTCCGTTTCTCTCTCCCCAAAATTAAAGTCTACATGCATAAAATAGCTTCAAAGAGAGATTTTCATGCCATGGCTACAAAATGTTTTAGGGAAAACATATACATGGTGTGATTAGGGCCTTTATACAATGAAAAATAATGTATACTTTAGCCACTTACTATACCTGTTGTTATTTTGGTGTCTTTCTGTGTCTGAAACTGAAGCACAAGGGAAGTCCATTTGATATACAAGTGCTTTGCTCTTCAGAGCCTCCAAAGAATACACATCCAGATGCTACACTGTTGATTAGAATGGGACCAAGAGTGTGCAAATGACATGCAAATATATTTGCAATCTCTACATCTTGATGATATCTAGTCACATTCGGATCACCTTCTTTCTTTTACTTTTCTCACAAAAATGCGTGTGACAGGGTCTGACTGCACAGATGTTTCAGGGGAAGCTTTTATCTGTGCAAATTCAAGGGCTCCTCCATGAGCGAGTATATTCTAATTTGTGCCAGAAGTTCTTACAGAAACATATTTTCTCCCTCAGCAACTCCACAATTACCTATGGCAAATACAACTGAAGAAAATCAAGTATCAAACCTGCTAAATGTCCAGTATGTACTTGATTTTCTCGGCAAGGCTTTCAAATAAAGCTTTTTTATTCTCCATTCCTACAGCTCCTAGCACATGACCAAGATTGTAAATTATTCTCCAATACAAGCAATAAATCCCATCTCTGTTTCACTCAGAGTTAAACACAGACAACTTTGAAGTTCATAAGCTCTTGAAGAAACAGGCAATGTTTTCCCTTATTTAGGAAGAAAAGAAGAATTGTCTGGGTAGTGGCTTTGGGCAGCACGAGGCTCGTTTGTTCACATCCTCTGGGAGAGGCAGAGCGATGCTCCTGGAAGGAGCCAGGGACCTCAGGGTGGTTTGCTGCTGTTGGAGGGTCTGTTCAATAGGAGAAAATAGTTCTGTGTGTGGCTAGACTGTGGTCAGCACCAGAGCTAGTGATGGCAGACGAAACGCAACGACCGTGTTTTGCTCAGGGACTAAAAGGGGCTCTTTCGCAAACTCTGCTATCAACAGATCTCATGATATAATCACAAACGTCATGATGCTTTGGGATCTCCCTAGAGTTTTGGTGGCTTGAGGAATAATTTCAGGTTTTTGTTTGATGAAGCAAAAGATTTCACTCCTCAAGACTGTAAAAAAAAATGTTGATCCTTGCGTATCCTAAGTTTGACTGTGAAGAGTCCTAGCCTTATTTTAGTAAAACATGTTTTAAAGTGCCAGGCCTGTGGTTATGAATGATGAAACTGAGCTCCTGAAAAACAAGTCAGAAAACCAAGAAATGATAGCAAGACCTCCTGGATCCTCATACTGAATCTAAGGTGAATACAAGAGCCCAATAAAAGCTGAGAAAGGTGCAGACAGCCATACCCACTCCGTGCAGGAGCCGGCAGTGGCTGCAGAAAGCGACATCTGGTCTGGGATAATCTCCCTTCCTGTACAGGGGCTTTAAGTGATGGCAACGCCACTGATCTCAGAGGACTTGTTCCAGATTTAGCTCCGTGTGGGATCGGAACGAGATCGGCTGCAGCTGCTCCAGGCTCCAGCCCCAAAGCACTGAGCATCCCCAGGCGGGTGCTGCAGCATCCTCTGGGCCAGGGTCCCCTGGGAGAGCCGGAGGCTCCGGGCACGGGGGAGCAGGGTGGTGGGGTGGCTCTGGTGCCGTATGCTGCGTTGCAATGGATGCAGCCAGGGTAGGATTTGCTGTTGGTTAAATGAACCATCCCCATCCCAGGGCAGAAATTTGGCTTGCTCCAACTTCTTGACGCACATCCCATCCCCACAGCAGCAAATCATGCTGGAATCAGCCCGTGGGAAGGGTGGTGAGTTCAGCGGCTCCAGGCTGGATTCAAAACCAGTGGCTTGAAAATCCTTCTCTCCAGAGCTCACATCACTGATTCAAAGCTTTTGAGTGACAGCTTTCTCTCACCCAGATCCTTTCATCAGTATCTGGACACTGGTCTTTTTATTTGCTTTTTGCTACCATAAAGCCGCTTCGAATTTCAAAACCAGAGGTGGGAAGAATCACCCCCTCGTGCTGTGCTGAGTATGTCCACACAGCAGAGAAATAGAGACGAGAACTAGGATGTGTTGCCAGGCGTGTTCAAGGCAGAACGATGGCAATGAAGAGGAAGTTTGACTGAAAATATCCACCATGACAAATTGCACAATAAAGCAAAGAAACAAATTAATATTTATAAAATATTTAGGCTTCCCTGGCTTTCACTTTGAACATTAGATTTTCTTGCAAGCTCAGATTAACATGTAAATATGCATAAAATCAGCCCATTATTTGTAAAAATGATTCCTGTCACCACAGAATACCAGCAGGTTTTTCTTTTTGAAGCATTTTAGGTAAGGGGTCTGAATGTTACTCATGCTGAATTCTTTAAACTGTGCCAGCAATTACTTTCATTTTTAGAGCCTTTTTGCTTTACCAAAAAGGTGTAAAAGGCTTCTGTACAAATGAGGACTGGGAATGAACTGTTGATGTGTGAAATGGAATTATAGTTCATCTGAATTATGATAGATAAAACAGCTCAAATACTGGAGAAGTGACACGTTGAAACACAAAACTCATTACCATTCACATGTTTTGCTTAAATATTTATAGCTTATCAATAGTCCTCAGTTCATGCTTTTTCCCCGTGATCTAAATGTTTTACTTTTATAGAAGAAATTTGATCATGGATTTCCCCACAAGGAAGTGAGTTGTTCTGAAAGAATTAGATGAAAGGCAACGAAACAACTCAAAATCCTGCTGCCTTCATGCTTGCACTAAACAGCACCAAGCAGATTTTGCACTCAATGACCTGCTTGAGAGTCACAAAAATCTTCCTAAGAATCTATTTCCTCCTCTTGCTATATGCACATTATTTTCATTACTAGTGAGGGCTGTACCAAAAAAAAAAAATATCCTTTGAAAACACAAAGAATGTTATTCTATTTTTTTTCATCCAATTGCTTAACTGTTTCCTTCATTTAGTGGCATGGTTGTTTGTGGCAATACAAATTTTGTTGTAAAACACAGCAAGCTGTCATCTGTTTTCACATAAAAATAAACATGTTATGAAATATTTTTAAAGCATTTTAATCACCTGATCTGAATATTTTTAAATTAATCCAATCATTTAAAGTGATATGGTTTGATGTGGCACTGTAAAGTTATGGCCTTGCTTTTAAACCAATAAGTCCTAATAAGAAGGCATTTAACATCAACCTTTTCACATCAACTACCATGACTTTTTACTTCTGAAATGTAGCAGCTCCTGTGGGTCCTGGGCCTGCATGTTCAGACAGTGAATAACGAATGTGGGGGAGCTCAGGTCTTCAGCTGGGGAAATAATTTCTTTTGCTCCTCGGATCTGTTACCTGCCCATGGTGAATTTTTTCATCTTTTCCTCTAGCACAAGAGCATCGGATCTGAGACTCGTACACACAACTATACCTGCCCTTTTTGCTTAAAAACCTGTAATATTTTAAGATTAAAATTTCATTGCTTTAACAAAGTGTTCTTCAAGTTTTATGCTTATTTCTCATTTTTCCTCATTTCACTCGTGATGGAGGCAAAAAGAGCCCAGGCATGTTGGTCGCTGATGTCCCTAATCTGAGCCCCTCTTCTCCCCCAAGGCAGACACAGGACCAGAGCACTGGATGCAACATTCCTCTTTTCTCATCCATGTATTTGGACTTCAGATTTGCAGGTTGTCTGCGTTGAACTCTGGAGGAGAGGAGATTGTCTCAGTGAGACTTGTAAGCCTTTTGTGCTATGTACAGAGCATGCAAATCTAGATTATTAAATACTGCTGAGACACAAGCCTGGCCAAAACTGGTTTTGGGATATGCTCCTCTCCATCTCACCAGGAAAAGCTGTTGTCAAAACACAACTGAGCTTTCAGTCTAAATACTGTTGGCACTGTCAGATCCATCCTCAGAGAGAAACTACAGAACAGTCCAAGTTTCAGTAAATGATCTTAACACCCACCCAAGGCACCTCTGTCAGGAGCCACTTCAGTCAGACTTAGTTTCAGGTTTGAACCAAAACGTCGGCACCAAACCCTCAGCCCACAACCGCTGCTTCACAAGGCTCACTCCCACATCAGTGATGGTTGCCGGAGGACCAGGAGAAAAAGAGCAGAGAAGAACCACGTGTGGAATTCTCTAGCTGGGAAGTATCAAAATTTGCCCATTGAAGGTTTGATTTGCTCATTGTTTTTTCCTAGATTGACAGCTCCCACACCATGGTACCTATCCAGGGAGTTGCAGGGATGTGCGTACACAGCCAAGGGCTGCTTTGGAGCCTCCTGGCCAAGGGGCCAGCAGTAGGTGTGTGGGAACAGCTCTTCCTGACCAGAGAAACTGAGCTTGAGATTTGAGCTGTGACTGTATTTTCACGGCCATATCGCAGCGCTGGCCCACAGCTGTGCTCTGACACACAAATAGCCAGACTTTGTCCTTCCAGTCACTCTTGCTGAGTTCCCTGCTTAAAGCCAGAGCAGCTGAATTTAGTCCTTTGGTCACCCATGGGTCCCTATAGCTTGCACTCCTATGGGGAGACACTGCCAATGAAGTCACTGCTCCTTTTCAGTGCTGGAATGCTAAGAGATATATATGAACATATGTGTATATATATTACACACACATAGAGCTTCTCTGAATATCTGTCTCTGGGCTCACTTGGAAGCTCGGATGCATAGAGACCATTGAAATAAACTATATGGGCTTCACAAAGATCAGGCTGCTCTAGAAGTTGCTTCTGCCAAGGCAGATTTACAGAAAAGCGATGCAATGTCACTGCTCCGCCTTTTGTTAACAAAAGCTTGTGAGGAAAGGAACCTCTTTATTTTCTTCTCCAGACTCCCATTATTCCTCAGGCCCACCAAATGCTCTCAGACAACCTGAGCTTATCACTTTTCCAGGAGAAATTATTTCAGAGACTCAAGTCTTTGTTTCCCATCTCCCAGACGATTCGGTGATAGCTGCCATAGCCCCCAGCTCCTTCTGTACCTGAAGAAATGTCCTCACAGAACTTCAAATGTCTCTGAAAACTACAGCAGGAAACATACTGAAAAGGGAAAGTTTGATGAAGAGAGACAAGAGGTGGTAAAGCACAAGGAGGAGAACAGAAATAAAGAAGACACTGCAGAATTCCCTTCTGCTACTTCTCCCCCACACACACACACACCTTTTTTTAAGGTCTCAAAACTCAAGATTTTCCTAATTACTAAGAAAAATATCTTTAAGCAAGAAAACAAAATGTATTTCTCTTAGAAAGCACAGAACTATATAAATATATATATAAAAATACTAAACCAGTAGATACTCAACAGATTCATCCAGAAATTGGAACAGCTCAGTATGTAACCTACTGTTGTCTCATACAAAGCCTTACCTACCCCTCTCATCTCCCCTCACAAATAAAACTAAGAACACCCCTCAGGCACTATACATAGCCTTCCTCATCCCTCACTAATAGACTTAATGAAGCCTCTGGGAGGAGCTAACTCAATATAATCCCTCCCTCCAGCAAAGCCCTTTCTATCATCTGCTCACCTGCAGCTATTTGAGACTTTTGTGCTGGGCTGTGTCTGCTTTACTTTTAATTGCACTTTTGGCTATTTTTGTGGGGTGTTTTTACAAATTCCTTGTTATTAATTTTTCATCCTACTTTTCCACTTACATTTTCATGCTGTGTCTTGTGTTTGGTAACACCCTTTCTTCATGGTTTTTGCATTAGTGGGCTGTGTTTGTTCTCTGTCCTGCAGGGTCCCCTCATGTTTCTTTTTCCAGCAAAGAGTCTAAGTTCTTTAAAAAAAAACCAACTTATTTCCTCTATGATTTCAGGGGCTGCTGGTGTTTGGACAATTGTAAATGGGTATTTCTAACCAGATGTTTAAATAATAACTTTAGGAGAATTAACTGCTGCACAGCCAGGTTCACCTGCAAGTACTTGAGTCCTTGGTTGAGTTGAAGATGCTGCAGGCCTTGGAAGTCCTTGGTGAGAAGAGGAGAATTCAGTGCTGCCCACCTGGGGTTGGGGAGAGCTGGTGTTGCCCTAGGGGAGCTGCGCCTCCCTCTGCCAGTGTCTTGCAAGGAAAAATAAACTCAACAGGCTGTATAGAACAGATAGTAAAAGTTGCCTTTTTTTTCTTTCATTTTTATCTTTCCATCAACGCCCCCCTAGAAAAAAGGGATTTGTTTACTAGTTTCAATTTGATGAAATACAAATTTAAAAAACAAACAAAAAATAAACCAACAAATTTAATAACACAATCCTGCGATGAGGGGGTGTATTTCAGTGTTCTTAACAGTGCTATAAATAGTATGTCAGCAACCAGCATGGCTGTTGCAACAGCTTTAAATCTGAAGAAAATTCAGATTGTTTAGTATGAGAAAGGGACACTATGTCAATTGTTACAAACAGGAATGCCTCCAGTTGTTTTTTGTGGTTATCTATTGTAGGAAATACCTCTCTTTATGACAGGTAATAAATTGGCTGTTTTGAGGTGCTACTGATAATCTGGCTTCAGCATATGCTGGCAAACTATTCATACTGTTAGCAAAATTTCCAATTAAATCCAGCAAAGTTCCTTATTAAAAGCTGAAGGTTTAGAGTACTGTTTCTTGCTCAACTCCAAAGCCTGAGAAAGTAGTTGGGAAAACTGTAGTCAGTGTGAGGAAGGCAAAGACAATGTGCGAATTGCCTGCAAGGAGAGCATGAGTGGGGTTGCTGTTCAGGGATGTTATAGGCAGTCTCTTTTTGAAATCTGTAGTTTCTTGCTTTCCCATAGTTTACACTTGTCTAGTCCATTTTCTGTTCTTGATCCCCAAAGGTGGGATGTACAGAGCTGCTCATTTCCTAAAAGTTTCTGGGAATCCTGTTGTAGATCACAGGAACTGGTGCCAGACTTAAGTCTTTATCCACCCATCAAGTACTGATTAGATGCCTTTTACAAGAACATCCGAGTGGGTCACTGTCTTTAATGTCTAGCATGGCCAGGCTCTCACCAGCGAAACCTGCTGAGTATTTTGTTCCTATTTGGAGCATCCCCCTTGCTGCTGTGATCTTGCCCAGGCTGCACAGCAGATGATGCTTTTTCTCTCAGCCTGGGCTCATCTGCAGCCCTGTGCTTGGGGCACCCTCTGGAAAGGATGATGTGAGCTTGAACTTTCCCTGGCTAGAGAAGAGACTGAATTTTCCTCCCATTTTTGCATGAGAGCTCAGACCAGCAGGCAGCAGGGTAAGAAGCAAGTAGCAGTTTTATGGAGAAGATCTTGCTGCTCTCTGAAGTGCTGGGGCACCAGCTCCTGGCTCCAGGCTGTTGATGCACATGGTGTTACACGAGTGTGCCCTGGACAGCCATGGTGTTTTGCATCTTTCATTTCCTTTGGATTTTTATTAGCTATCTTAGACATCCAGCTGTGAAAAATGCCTTCCAACTTGCAGGGCTGTGCTGGTGTAAATTTGGGGATTTGGGGCAAATTTGTTTTTTCCACTTTGTGTTTTGGGATATAGGCACTTACTGCGCTGCCAAATTGCAGAGTTTTCATCCAGATGGAGGGAGGCAAATAGATGCTCCCCCAGCAAGGGGAAAACAGGGGAAATACATTTTGGGGTGTAGAGATGTGCATGCAGTATGCCTACCTCATCCCTTTCTAAGGATAGGATTGTCTGTGTCCTTCATATTGGTACTCAGGTGCAAAGTTTGGGTTTGTGGTATTTCTCATTCAATCCTGGAGCTGACAAGGTGAATCCTCTCCACCACTGGATAGACCTGACCCTCTAATCCCTTACCTTGAAAACAGCTTTTCTGATGCAAAACAAAAGCAAGGTGGTTTAGGGTTTTGCTGTTGCTCTCAGGCTGAGGCACAGCACAAATGTGCTGGTGTCCCTCATGGGGCTGGGACAGCTCTGGGAACCATCTCTATGCAGGACATGGTGCGAGCACCTTCCTCTGTGGTTACCCCAAAGCAGCTCTGGTTTCTACAGCTGCACCTTGGAGTTGATGCACTGACATTTTCCCTCTTCCTTTAAAAAAAAAAAATCTAGCATTTATACATTTGCTTTGGTAAAGGATGAAATGGAAAAGTAGGTCGGATTTGAAGGATCCCAGCCCTGACAGCGTCCCTTCTAGAGCTCCAGACCCAGGTTTTTGGAGAGAGACAGAATATGACTGCTGCGGTACTTCTCACTCATCTGTGCTTTTTGTGCCCCAAAATGCCCAGGATAAATTTTTATCTCCATGCTTTTAAGGGAAGGATTTGGTTGCCCGCAATATATTTATGAAATGAAACTACCTCTGTTCATCTCCTTTGACACTTAGCTGGTTTTTGCCAGGAAGAAAGGTTATTTTTTTGCTTTTAAATAGTCTAAGCTAAATTAGCTGGAACCTAATTACAGAATGCTTTTGATTTAAAGCTAGATAATGCGCTCTGGAAGCTAGGATCAAAAATGACAAGACTTGATGTCAGTGAAGGATTAAGAAGGAAAAGAAAAATGACTGATTAATTTTTAAAATCAAATCAGGATTGCTCTTTGTACATGGAACAAAGGCTGTAGTGAAGTCAGGCAATTCTTTTGGACTCAGGCAAACTTGACTTTCAATAATGACTTTTAATTTCATTTCATGTGCACATAACTGAATCCAAAAAGCAACACCAAAGATGATTTGTGCAGCTGTTCTTAGAGATCAGGAGGTAAATAATCATTAAGTCTTGTACAAGATCTAGAAATGTCATTAAGATAGTTTGACTTGTAGACATGATGCTTTTTGGTCAACATCAGCTGGCTGCTTGCCTTAATTACCGAACCTTTAGAAAGTGCTCCATAATTATTTTCATATCATACTCTGAAAATCGCACTACTTAAAGAAATTGTGCATGTTGCTAGAAAAGCAAATGCTGATTCAACAAAGCTCCTTTCAAAAATACTTTCATACCTTAAGCTTAATGATGAGCAACGGCCTCATTGCTTTAATTATTTGAATCTGGAAAACTTTTTATTATCTATCTGGCAATATTTTGAGGCATATCTTTATTTTCCCGAGCTGGTTTCCTCTAAAACAAGCACACCCAGCTTTCTGAATGCAGCTTTATTTCAGCTTCTGAGGGTGGAATATTCTACAAGACTCTTGCATTGTAGTTTACTGATCTTAACATGTCAGAGGCGGCTGACATCCTCATTTGGCCCTGTCCTGTGGGAAAAGGAAACTAAGGAACTGAGATTCCTGAGGAAATGAGTTTGCTTAAGGATTACTTATAGGTATGGGTGCAAGCCTAGAATTTGAGAACAGAACAAGGCAGGAGGTGCGTGGATGCTGGAAAATGTGGTAGAGCAGCTGGCTGGAACCTAAGGGGCAGAGACTGGTCTCTTCCATGGATCCCATATGTGGTTTCTGCTCATGTGGAAGGCAATTCTTGGTTATCCCAAGGCCACATATTTTGTTGCTTATCTGTTATTAAATTTTAGAGTGAAGACATGAAGCCAAGCCATGAAAGGACTGGCAATTGGCATTACGATGGGAGGTTGAATTCCTCAACACCAGGAAAAAGCTAAAAGCTCCTTGGTGTGGAACACAGCCCCCAGGGAAAATATTGTAACCTAATCAAGATGACTGGTAGCTTTAAAAACAACAGAAAGATCCAAGAGACAGGACCTGGCTCTCCCTTTCTGGGGATAATGTATCACGAACAAATTTGATGGAGACCCCGAGAGGGTGAAATGACCCTCGACAGTGTGGATCTGGAGAAGAGTGACGGGTAGAGTGTGAGACTGAGGCCTGGCTGGAGCTGGGAAATCTGGTGTGCTAAGTGCCATATGGTCCTCCTAGCACGTGTGCGAGACCTCATTTCCACACCCAACTGCTCACAAAAAAATAGCACTGATGCTATCACCAGTTGCCTTAAACTCGCTTCAAACTGGGTGACCCCACCGTCTGGTCCCTGCTGCTCCAGCCTGGATGACCCATGGGCTGTAGGCTTTGTGTTCTCCCACATGCATTTTCAACTCTTTGCTTTTTATAGGTGTGTGTGCATGTATATTTCTATGTAAGTATATCTGGCTTACACTTAATGTCTGGTCCAGCAGTACTAGAGATCATTCCCTACCATTTCTCCATTAGCGTATTTAAGTAAGATTTAAACCAAAGATGTTCAAAGCAAAGACAAATCCTCGCTGTTCTTTTTCAGCCCCTCAAGGCTGGCATGGCTCTGCCCATTGCAGCCTTGGGCAGGGGTAACATCACTACCATCCCCAAAGTTGCAATGACCATTGCCACAGGGACAATTTGATCCTCAGGAGTGGTGCTTGCACAGCCGTGCTTGTACTGGTCTGCTGCTTGAATTCATCTGATGCTTTCCAGCACAGCTTGGTCTGCAGTCCACGGGTGTGGAGCAAAAGGCTGAATTTAGTTGACTTCGTGCTTGGAGAACATAGAAGGAAATTATTTGCCAGAATATAGGTTCAGGCAGGTCAGAAGAAGTCTAACATGGATCTTTTAGTAAAGCCCTTGGAAGAAAAACTTTCCAAGGTAAGAAAGAGTGATGCTTTGTGTACTTATATTTAACATCTAACAGATGTAGTTCTTACACTTGCCATTAATCAAGGAAGCTTCCTACTCTCTGTACCCAAATGAAAAACTGGGGTACGTGCTTCCTAGAAACTGGAAAGGAATCACTGTTTGTAGCTGCACAAGATGCTAATCCTGAAATTAGGATTTTAGCTTTTAAACTTGCCATATCAGGATTTGGGCCAATCCAATTTGGTTTTCCAAAGCGAAGAGGGAAGAGCACTACAGCAAGAGTGTTCTGGGGGGGAATGTGGCCCCCAGCAGTGATGCAGGACTGTTTTTGCTGCTTTATCCTAAGGCCCTGGTGAATCCTTTCCAAGGAAAGGAATGGTCGGTCGGCTCCTGCCGATAGGAAGCACACTCATGGTGTGAGGTCCTGTCCCTGTGAAACGCTTCTGGTTTTCCCAGGCTATTTTTCATTCATTGTGGAGATTTTTAACTGCACCTCTAATGGCATTTGTTGATTAATGCATGTAAAGTACAGTCTCACATGTGTGAGAAAAGTGAGTATAATTTAGTATCTTGGTTTATAGGTGGTTGCTGTACCTCCAGTAATTGCAGACATATCTCTGCTAGTTTGAACACATGGTTCAGAGTGGTTTATTATGTAGTATCAAAAGAGTGTGGATCTTTAATGTCATTTGCAGAGCAAGGTTTTATTAGGAAGCTCAAGAACTCAGAGATGCTTTTACTTCTGAGGTATCTGGGAGTGTGTAAAGAGAGCAGCTGTGAAAGCCAGAGAGAGATGCTCTGCCATACTGAAGTACAAATGCTAACAGACATCTGGAAGACTTAATAACAGCTAGCCGAGACACCAAGCAGTGACTATAAAATCAGGTTGCTGCCATGATTCTGCAAGGATTTCTGACCAAGGGGGGAGCTGAGGTTGTGATGGCCAAATGCTGAAGCACCAAGCCAAAACACAGCTGTGATGGTAGAAAGGGAATTGAAAATGCGGCATGAGGGAGCTCCTGCAACTGCTGCAAGCCCAAGTATGTTGAGCTAGAGAGCAGCGGGGGAAACCATCCTAGTCTTCAAGAGGCCCTAACCTGCCACTCACAAAGGTCTTAAGAATATTTGCTTTTGTATTTATGCCTTTGACAATTTTAGAAAATTGAAGTTCAAGTGTTACTAAAAATCTCAGGATTACAGTAGGAGGTGACGAATAAAGAGTGAGCGAATCAGGTTTCCGGTTCTCCATGGCAGTCAATAGAGACTGGGCATATGTTTCTTCCAGAATATCCTACCAATAAAATTAAGGCACAAAAGATTCTTCACATCTCCCTAGTATACTGCTCACTTCTGCCTTTACTAAATGTTTCGGTATTTTTTTAATCTCTCAGGAGGTTTTTGAACTGCTTCAATACATCCACAGCTGTAAGTCTCTCCATAAAGGTAACCTATTACATTAAACAGTGCATGGGAGCCATGGTAAACCACAAACAATGAAATTTCCCACAGCCACGAACTTGAGAGGTTGCTTGTGCTGGACTAACTCTGGCTGATATCTGAGATACCAGAATTGGAAATCTCTGCAGGAAGGAGCATGGTGACCCTGCTCTTCTTGGAGACTGAACTAATCACTTCCTTGGGCGTGAGAGCTGAAGGCAGGTGGCTCGCAGGCACCTGGCCCTGCATCTCTGCACCACTGGGGAAAGCTGGGGCTGGAAATCTGAGGGCAAAATTTGCTTTACTACCTGCTTGTGCCTTTTGGAGTCTTGGGGATGCTCTTTCCCCATGCCTCTGTGAAGAAATTTGCTTCCCATGGAACTAGGCCACCAGCAGGCAGTTACTAGAATTGCTGACAAGTGTTTGTATTTCCTAGGGGTTGTTATTTAAATAAACTGACATGGTAATATTTTGTAAGAAAAACATTGAGAACTTTTCATTTTTTCTTGAAAATATGAAATGTGATTGTAATTCTGAGCTCAGAGCTGGCTTTGATAGGGTAAAAAAAAAATAATTAAAAAACAAACAAAGGAACCAGTCCCATTACTACTACAGATTTCAGCTGGATTTGTTGTGGATCCGTGACTTTGACAAAAATTCTTTGACTTAATTCCAACAAAACCTTCAGAAATTCATTCCTTGCCCCCGAATCTTGTTTACTCCAATAATACTTTTTTTTTTTTCCTGGATAGTGCTTTAGTCTGAACAAAACTAATTGACTTATTAAACTTTTGCAGATGGCTGATTCCTTATAGGGCATAAAAACTTCAGGTAGTTTTTAGGTGGATATTACAGCCTCTGACCTGCTTAGGGCCCAAACCCAATTTGAGCACTGGTGTCATTTGAGTAGCATAACTGGTTGTCAGGGTGGCTAAGCTGAAGATGCAAACGTTTGCAGAATTTGGGCCTAATGTAGTTGCTGGATATGTGGCATTAATTAAAGTGGTGAGTTTGTGCCCTCAGTGCTTTCCTGAGCCTTTTTAGAGCAGGTCTTGGCTCCATCACAAACCCCTCAAGGTGATGTTTTAATGCCACAAGGAACTGGAAACACTGTCAGTAAGCAAAGGCAACACAAGTGTGGATGGAAACAGGGACCTGCTGCTCCTGCCCGGCTAAGGCTATGTTGGGAAATGAGGCCAGAATGAGGGCAGTGCAAGACAGAGAACGCTGTTCTGCTGTCAAGGAAATGCTAGAAAAGCAGGACTTGATCGCTTGGAGAGCAGGAGAGTCGAGCTGCAGCCCTGGGCCCGCGGGGGGCTGGGGTCGGCGGGCAAGTTCACCCAGGGAGGGTGAGAGGGGACAGAAGGACACGGCGCAACGCGTTGCTATCCTTGTCCCTGCTGCTTCCATCGAAATATTAACAGTTTCTTTGAAGGCGGTGGGGGAAGCAGCTTGTTCTCCTTTTTTTTTTTCTTTCTTCCTCCGATATCTTCCTTTACCTTCCTGCCAGGAATTATTCATTCTTTTTTAATTAATAATTTTAAGAAGTGGCGGACGGACAGCGGGAGGCAGCGCGCAGGCAGCGGGCGGAAGCCGGAGCGGTGCCCGGACGCGGGGCGGCTCCGCGGGGCGGTGCGGGGGGCGCGGGGCCCCGCCCGGCTGCTCCGCCCGGCGTGCGCGGGGGCAGCGCCGCGCATCCCCGGCTGGCGGGCGGCTCCGCTCCGCTCGCCTCCGCTCGGCTCCGCGGGGCTGTGGCGCCATGGAGGCGGTGGACCAGGTACGCGGGGCCCCGCGGGCGGGATGCGGGGAGGCGGGAGGGGGAGAGCGCGGAGCGGGCGCGGTGCTGACCCCCTCCCTGTCTCTGCCCGCAGCTCGCCTCCGCGGGCACTTTTCGCGTGGTGAAGGAGCCGCTGGCCTTCCTCAGGGTGCTCGAGTGGGTGAGTCCCAGGCGGGGAGGGGAGGGTGTCGGGCAGCGCTCCGGCCGCGGGTGGGCTGGTCAGGGTGGCGGGGGCTGTCCCCAAAGTGCGCGCCCGGCGCTGCGCCCCGCGGAACAGGTGGGAGCCGGGCTGGGACGGCGGCAGGGGCTGGGAACAGGGAACACGGGGCTGGGGGCGAGGTGGTGAGCCCGGGGACGCTAATCCTACAGCGATGTGCCAGGAGGGGTCGGCTGGGAGCTGTGTTTGTGAATGCCCCCCCGTCATCCTTGTGCTGGATGTAAAAGATTGAAAGAAAAAAAAGGGGGGGGGGGGGGAAATCCTCATTATGCATTTAGCAAACTTGTCTCTGGGCCGAGCGGGGAAGGAGGCAGATAATTGGTTTGCGGAGCAATGTCACTGTTTGTTGCTCTGATGCTCATTCGTAGTGAAGTCTGCAGGTCAAATGACATTCATCGCCAGTAGGTCTGCGGGAGGAGAGAGCCTCTCTGAACGAAAGTTCAGAACATGTCATGGAGGATTAATCACATTCCCCTAACGCTGACTGGCTGGGGAATTATGTAAGATGCATATTTTGGGGGGCGCATCCGCGTGCGGATGCTTTTATCCACATGTTCGCACCCGCCGCGTGCAGCCTGGCCGCTGGGTGTTCGCAGGGGGGTGTTTTGGGGTGCTGGGGGCAACTGCTTGCCCCGGACCTGGTCCCTGCTCCCCGCATCAGCAGCTCCTCTTCCCCCATGAGTGCCTCAAAGCATCAGGTCCCATGCAGCTGGATGATGGGGATGTGATGGTGCCATGGGCTTGAGACGAGGTGGCCCTGCAATGAGGAGACCTGCATGTGGAGGATGGACAAGGTCCCTTGCCTTCCTCACCCAGAGCTCACAAACCCCCCCAGCGCTGCTGCTCCTGCCTGGAGGTGAAGTCAGGACATCCAGGGGTTAACTCCCAGATGCTGGGCTGAGGGTGTTTTAACCACACTGCAGAGCTCCCTGTGAAGCAGAATGGGGGGAAAAGCTATTTCTATGACAAACAGCTGCTGGGAGCATGGTCTTTTGACTGATTGCCTGCCCGGTGAAGTGATGTCTGGGGTGGTTGGGAAGGGCTCAGGGCCGGGGGATGCAGGCTCTGCCTGTCAAGGAAACTGTTCCCCTGGTGCGTTGGTGTCCTCGGGACAGTGAGTGCAAACTCTTCTCTTGGCAGTTTCCTTGGTCTGTAACTTCTTCCAACAGCTGAATATAAAAGCTGCCTTTGTCGTGGTTGGAAACCTGTTTGTATGTATATAAATGCACATACGGATGTATGTAAACAGAGCTCTTCTGACAGGGCTCAGGTGTATCAATCCTTGGCAAAAAGGCAATGCTGGAAAAGGGTGCAGAGTGTGTTAACATTTGAGATGGTATGAGAATTTACTTTTTCCCCTTCTGACGTTTATCTGTGAGCAAAATTATGCACAAGTTAGTGCACAGTATCTCAGAATGCAGAGGACCTTTTTATTATTATTTTTTTAAATATACTTGAAAGGCTTTCTGTGTTACCCAAATTCCAGCTCTATTCACTTCATCTTGTTGCCCCCATCTTCCTTCTCCTCTCACCATGCCTACCAACTGCTATTCACCTCTCTCTACCATCTCCGGTCTCAATTAAGTGTTCATCTTTCCCTCAAAATCCATTTTTCAGCCTAATTATAATTTTAAACTTGAAAAAAAAAAGACCAAATGCTCCAGCCAATTCTGGGGCCGCTTCCACATTCCCCGGCTGCCTTGCAGCCCTCGGTGCACTTGATCAGAACAGTCAAATTACACTGCTAATTGCTGGATTTACAGCTGTTTCATTTTGGGTGTTAAATGATGTGAGTGGAGTTTTTTATGCAAAAAGTGCTGGTGACAGTGGAATTCACTAAACCCGCTCTTGTTAACTCTGATGAATTATTTTTGAGCTTCACAGTAATCACCTGTCAGAGGGTGTGACTGGCATCGTGCGAGTGACGTGGCAGCTGAATAACAACACCCAGTTCTACAGAGTTTTAGGATTTCGGAAAGCAAGCGCAAGCAGTTTTAATATTGCCTTCTTTTGGCTTATTTATCATCTAAAAGGGAGGTGTTAACTTCTGCTTTTGGAAAACCTACGGGGGTTTTTTGTTTGTTTGTTTTTAATGCATATTTCCCAGAAAACCATGTTTTGGATTTCTGGTGTGAAAAGCAAGCAGGTAGGGCACAGAGGTGGGGAAAGCCCTTTCTGCAATCTAAGAAGGAAAATACTGGCGTTAATCCTCTGCTGTTTGTGTACTATAGCCCCATATGCTACTCATGGCACCTCTTACCACCTCCCACTTAAGTCCTAGATTGAATCTGCAAAGAAATAAAGTTCATAGCCCAGCTGGTGACACAGTGGTTCTGGGCATTGGGTGCCTCTTGCGATTGGGGGGCAGCTTTGTGGTGTTGCAACACAGATGGCAGAGGTGGGGGCGTTCCTCAGAAGGGCTGGTATGGTGGAGGTGGTGTGCACCAAAAATGCCCTCAGTTGGTCCAGGTAGTCCAGCCTTGAGTTTGCATTCCCATCTTTTGTGCAATTTGGGTCAGCCCATGGTGGTTCAGAGGTCAGCGTGTCTTTGTTAATAAACGTCTCGTACAATGGTGCTGCTGAAATTGGTGTATACACAAGCGGAAATATTTGCAAGACTGGTGACAACTAAGGTGGCTGTGGGTTTCTCAGATGTGAAACTGTAATTGTTGCAGAAGCAACCTATAGGTGTGCAAATTTTGGTTTACCAGTAGTCTGGCTCAGACATAGACCTCTGTCTCGAGGAGCAGGGACTTCATCTGACCTTCAGTCTTCTGCTTTGACTATCACCTCACACCCAGAGAGAAGACGCTGACATAAGACTGATTCTTCTGAATATTCACAGTGCCGCGATATGTTTTCATTTGTATTTCCCATGTACTTTGGAATCTTATTTTCAGACAAGAAATTGCATTTAGAAGCCATTAAGACGCAACATTGGCTCAGAACCAGTAAAGGTTAAGAGAAAGAAGAAAAAAAGAGTGACTTGTAGCAATTAAGTGAAAGTTGCATTTTTTGACCTCTACCTTGTTAATATGTTGTGTACTTGGAGTATGTATGTTGGTCACAAATCTGTGCTTGGAAATCTGTGCCCATTTGTACACAATAGGCCCTGGGTGTTTCCAGCTTTGAGTCAACTCTGCTTCATGGCGTGTGCTAGGGGCAGGAAAAAGTTACATAGAAGCTGTGTTTGTTGTTGCTGCTCTTTATTCCCCTGGCGTTACTCCACAGATCTTTGCGTGTATGTTTCTGAAGCTTATTTCTCATGATAATCTACCATGGCACTACAACTAGTAGCAATGTCACAAACGCTATTACAACTTCACTTGAGAAACGACTCTCCTGCATACGCACCTGACAATAATGAATAAAGAAAGACAAAAGAGAAGAAATATGTTCATTTGTCTCCCTGGATTAATTTCAGTCCTGTGGATCTCTGGATGTGTTTAGACTGCTTTTATTGGGGTCTGCAAGAAGTGAGTAAGACAAGGAGGTTTGTCATTTGTGGTGCATGGGCTTCACAGTTGTTGCCTCTCTGGAGTCCCACAAAAAGCAAATAAAGCGAAAAGCAGAGTTCTGCACATCACATTGTGAAGTGTGTATGAACTACCGCATGTATAATGGGTTCGTTACCTGCAAAATATTTTGTATAAAAATAGAAATTTTGTATCACTAGGCTGAGGCTTTTAGTTACTTCTTGCTTGCTGTGGTTTTTGCCACAACTTTTCCTCTGCAAACACAAACCAACCTGACATTTGTCCAGTTTCCGTGTAAATTAACAGGAGCTGCAGTGCTGCACGCAACACCTTTTCGTGTAACCCTCAATAAATAGCGGAGATGCAGAAACTGGCAGAAGTTGCAAGCTGGGAGATACTGTGATTGCCTTGTTATCTGGAGGTTATTGTTTTAGAATACCATGCAACAATGTCCCTGCTCTGCCAGCTTACAGCCCTGTCTAGGCTGGTATGGGCACAGCTGGAGGGGTATTTTGGGCACAAAAACCATTTAAGTGGCTCTGTCTGAGCTGGTGCTGCTCGTATCAGGGCAGTTGTTGAGTCATTTTTGTTGTAAGATGAATCTTGTGGACACTGGGGCTTTTCTTGGTAGAACAACTTGGAAGTGGACATTAGGATCTTTAATGAACCCAACTGTGTCTGAGAAGTTGTATTAATTCTTACGTTTGTGCAGAAAAAAATACATTCCAGGCCTTGCATGACTGCAGATCATCACTGCTCATGAGCATCTCCATGGGATGCGCCAAAGATTTCCGAAGCAGTACAGGGCATTTGGACAACAAATCCCCATTCATCTCTAGTGGAAGTTGGACAAAGGCAGCTTCAAAAATCTGTGTGCGCTTGGACCAAGCTGACCTCGCTTTGCATCCTTGCCTTCATGATATGATCATTTGGTGAGCCAGGAAAAAGGCCAGGCTGTTGCCAGCCTGGCAAGAGTCAAACTTGCTCTGATTGTGTCACTTCTGCAAGGGTTAGCAACCTTTGCCTTGCAAACAGATGTGTATGTGGAAGGCAAAGGGAATCTGAATCTTGAAAGACTGATAATAAGTCTTGTGTTTTGTCGTAACTCTGATTGCTCATCTGGCCATGAAGTGCTTTTGTTGGATTATATTTGCATGCGTATGAATGGACATAAGTAGCTGCATGCTTTCAAGTGTGTCCTAGAAAAGCCTAGATATCTTGAGATACTGAAAATAAACAAAAAAAAAAAAAGGTAATGCTTGCATGAGGCATGTGTGATTAGCAGTTTACTCTGTATAGTGTATTACGGGCCTGAGATATTTTAGAGTTGCTTGAGGCTCTTCATCATGTTTGCTTGTGCTTGTTTAGTTTTTGCTTAACCAGAAGGCAGCTGTGTGCTCTGGCATGGGCAGAGACTTTAGGTGACGGAGCAGGGTAACCTTGCTGAAGCTTAATGCTCCTCATAGATGCAGGGCTGGAATAGCTGAGTGTTTTATCTTGTCTAATCCTCATATTGAAAGAAAAGCCTTAATAAAAATAATATTTCTTTCTGCCTGCTGGTGTTGCTTATGCAATGCCAAGATCAGATGCTGCATTTAGTGTTGGGTCCATCCATCTTGATGTGTAAGATACACAAACACATGTGAAAAATGTATTGTCAGGTTCTTTTGGTGTCTGCCTTGGGACGTAGGTAGCTGTTCTGGAAAACCTGGTCTCAGTTCCTGCCTCAAAGGTCTTGTATACGTAGTGTCAGGTCAATAAAACACTCCACCTAGTCAAAAAGTGTAAATCAATTTCAATGGTATTTTAATATTAGGAAGGTAATTACCATGTAACTAACCCTCCTCTGTAAGCTATCATTAATTGGATGATTCCTTATAGGCAGCTTAGTAGAATGAATGCAAAATACACTGCAGTTCCATACAGACAATAATTGCCACAGTGAAACAAGGGGATGTCAGTGTCAAAGAGACCTAAGCCCTGCGAACAGGCTGTTTCGATCCTTGTCATTGGACATATGACTTGTGAACTTATTGGTGACCTGCAGGCAGAGAACTCTGTTGGACAAGTTATTTTTATTAGGAAGAACCGGGATGTGGATTTTGCTGTTAGATATCAGGCTCTGTTGTGTGTGATGGGGAAGATCTGAAAAGTTTTTGTAGTCTCGCTGAAGAGAGATGTGAAAGCCATGTGTCACTGTCACTGGGACAAGGGCAGCAGAAGCAGTAACACTGCCTACATGGTATTTTACCTTCTGGTCTCAAAGTCTCAGCTTCTGGGAGTCTTGTGATTCTGAAACCTTTGGCTTTGATAGACCATATGCTTTTAGATCAGGTTAGCAGAAGAAAGAAAGAATTCCTGAAGACTGAAAACCCAGAACACAAGTGAAAGAGCAGAAAATCCATCTTGTGATCCCATGGTTTTACACAGACTGCAAAGAGCTGGCTGTTCTGCACTCTGTTCACATGCGTGTTTGTCTGTGTGCATATCTTATTGAAAACTGAGAACTGTGCTAATCTTGTTCCATCAAAAAGTTGCTGTTAAAATGGTATAAATGCTGGTACAGACAAGGAGGGAAGGAGAAAAGGTCAGCAATGCCTGACCACGTTGCAAATAAATGACATCTTTCATCTGAAAAGTGCTTACCATTTTCTATTTAGGTTCACGTTGTGATCGTGGGAGAGTTGATTTTAAAAGGTCACCTAACAAGTTATTTAAATTCTGATGATTCTCAAGTGGCCCAGAGTGGGACTGGTATAAGTGAATTACGTAGAATCAGTACATGAGATACAGTGCTCCAGGAGGCAGGAGTTTTTGGAGTTATGTAGTGCTCCCATGGAAATCCCTGGCTGAAACTGTTAAAATCTCCTTATGGTAAGCCACCTTTTTGATGACAGAATCTGCTGGCATTATCTGAATGTGGCTGTTCAAAGCATTAGGAATAGAAGATGAGGAGAGAAGCTCATTAATGCTAAATTTGATTATATATGCAAACCAGGTTGCTATGAAAGGAAGAATAAAAATGATCTGACTTTCAAACTAGCAAGAAGATGCATGGAGATAAAGGGTTGTGCCATTAGACATAAACGGTTAAAGTCTTCTTGCAAATTTTTATGAGGGAGATGTTTCAGTCATTACTCCTGTTAATCAGCATCTGCATAATTGCAGCCCCGGGTAAAGGCCCAGCATGTTGACATCTCTGGATTCAAATGTTGCAGTTTGGGGAAGACAGGCTTGGAGGTACTTATGGTAAAACCCTTTTATCATTTGAATCCTGTGGTCCCTGAGTTAACCTGGATTCAGGGCGCTACGGGTGATCCCAAGGGGCAGGAGACCTTCTGGTCCATGGCTGAAGTCTCTGTTCTGCTCTGGGAGAGAAGACTTTCTCCTCCTAATGTGGGAGAAGGGGAGAGGCAAAAGCAGGTAACGCTGGGCTCTGCACAGGGCTGGTGATGGAAGGCAAAGTGCTCCAGCCACACTTCTGCAGGTGCAGCTTTCTCCTCTGGCACCAAATAAGATCTTTAAGTAGTATTGTAGTCCTGGAGTGGTCCTGGGGTGCAGTATGGAAACCAGCACTTGGACATCTGTCTGTCTGTCCAGCCTGGCAACTGGCCAGAGGGGTCTTAATGGCTTTTGCTCTCAGAAGGGATCTGCAAAGTGCTGTAAAGAACACCATGGAAAAGAACATATAGTGTGGAGGTGCTGCTTTTAAGGTGGTTGTTCAAAGTGGTGCATGTACTGCAAAGTGTGACATAGTTGCTAAGGTGACAGCTTGCTTGCTTTTTTGGCAAAAGCAAAGGAATACTGAATATAGACAAACTGTAAGCTTTTGCTTTGTTTAATTTGCACAGTTTTATCTTTTGACCATTGTAGACACTTCTCGGGTTTGTCTTTGGAAGCAGTATTTTGCCATTCAGAATGCTTCACTCAGTGAGAAGAGCTAATATTGCTCCCCTTCTTTAAGGAAATGCTTAAATCGCATAAAATGACGGGAGTTTCAATTTTTATAATTGTAGATACAAATTATGGCATTAAAGGGGTTTGGCAATAGCATTCAGTCAAGTAAGTATTCTCTGAGAACCTTTTATATGAACAAAAAATAGTAGGTGTTGCCTCAGCAGCCTGTGCATGCAGGCACATCCACGGGTGCACAACCCAGAAGATTTTTGCATGTGCTAGTCGTAGGCATTTGCAAACCACTCAAATCTCAGCTGAAATGTATGGTGAGATGGGAATTCATGTGGGTCACACTCAGAGGTTGGATGTGGTGAGAGGGAGCAGAGTCCAGACAGGGAGTCTCGCACCGGGCAGCTCGGTCACTGCCACGGCTGAGTATTTTCATAATGCTGCTGGGGGAGAAGGATCAGCAGAGGATTAGACTGACGTGGCCTCTGAAGAGAGGGGGTTTTCCAGATGAGCAGCCATCTGTGGTATGAGGCAGTGCTATGGTGAGTGTGGAGAGGAAAGCAGAAAGGTCTCATGAGCCTAATGCCAACTTGGGTCCTTAAAGCAGTGGGATATGTGCACAACCCAGGAAAACTGGCCAAAAAAGGCTGAAGTAATGTGCTCATCACCCTTTATTGTTTTACCTTTCATTTCTTTGGGATGTTCTAATGGATAGATGTGTTTCTCTGAACAAGCTGTTCTGTCTGTGCCTTTTCCAAAATGCCTTAGCATCTGGGGAGAAGGCTGTGTTAGAGGCAGAGCCTGCTGCAGCTGCTGAACTGAATCTGTGGGGAGCAAAAAGTGCTGGAGCTTGGGATGAAGCTGAGGGATGCTCTGTGGGCTCCCGTTCCCACAGAAGCGCTGGTGCAAATGCCCCAGCCCCGATTTGTTTGTACCATCACAAGGCAGAAATTAGCGCGTGTGTTTTCAGAGCCGTGAGAGATTATGACACCCTACACAGAGCGCTTTTGTTAGGGGATTGGGGATGTCTCTTTGCTAAGACGACCCCAACAAGCATCCCAGGCACTGAGGTGTCCCAGACGGCAGTGGGGAGTCTCCTGCTTCTCCTTGTTAAGGAAGCAGGAGAAAAACTGTCAAGCAGGAAGATTCCAATGAAGTATTATACATTTTCAGATGGGATGTGTACAGCCCCAGAAATAAATCTGATTTGACTGTCTTGTGAAACTCCTGACCTGTCAACTTGATCTTTATTCCATGAGAAATACCAGAGCCTCCTGCAAACAACCTGACTTGAATATTCACTAGAAGTGCTGAAGAACCTGAAGTATTGGGGATAAAATTCTGCCCAGAAGATTTCTGAAAGAAATGCTACCTAACATTGGCAAGTTCATGGATACATCAGGAGTTAATTTATAGTAACAGTACTTCAGTAGCTCTTTGGCTTTCAAAAATGAGTTTGTTATGTCTGTCCTCAGCCTTCACTTCTCCTGATGTTAATGTTTTGCCCTCCTGTGTTATTTCTCAGGTGATGCAAATCCAATGTATCCTTGGCTGTGGTACCCCAAATAATGCTATATAAGTAGCAATATCTACCTTGCCAGGTTCTTGAAAAACAAGGAGACAACTGGCTTCTTGGTTCAGCCTCCCTGATACAGGCTGTATTATGGCCTATGGCTGCCTTCAGCATCCAAGTCAAAATACCCCCAGATGCCAGGAAATATCTTACAGTTATTTAACAAGCAAACTTGAGCTTTGGTTGAAGTATTTTCAGAATAATCTTCTCCCCGGCTGTGTGCTGGAGGTATGCTTGAAGCAAAACTAAACAAGTCCCCCATCTGTGTGCAAGTTTAAAACCACATAGTTCTTCCCCCTGCTACTCCTCAGGCAGAGGCTGCGTTGTACACAGAAAAACACTGCTCCTTATCAGTGTTTTACCCAATTTAGAACAACCTTCGGATGGCAAGAGTGGTGCCTGTGAGCGGTTGAATGCAGCAAGGTCACAGCTCCCCATTGGGGCTGTAAGGAGTAATGATGCCCATGGGTGTATATCGTGCCCAGCCCAAAGAGATTAGGCTTGATACTAGAAATTGGCTTATTACTACAGAATATGTATGTTGCAATAATTATCCCGTGGAGTTGAGCAGTTCCTCCAAGTGCTTTTTTAGAGACTGTGCTTCAAAACCAAAGCAAGCGTGGGATTCCCCCCAGTGCCAAATCCAGCAGCTGATAGATCCGGCAGAGCTCTCCTGATTGCCATCTCCAAGGGCAGTCAGCGTGCTGGAGTAGAATTAGGTCCCAGTTTGAAAGAACATGCCTGCCAAAAAATTAAACAATGGATGCCTTCCTGTTTAATTTTAACATTTTAATTAAATTCTTTGCTGCTGCGTGCCTTTGATCTCAGTGAGCTGATATACATGGTGTTTGCTGCTGTGTTTTAGCAGCGTTTTGTTCTAATCTTGCACATAGATGGGAGGATGCATTTGAGTATGGATAAAAATGCAGAAGCTGCACGCTGCCAAGTACTGAGTGCATTGCAAACTGACTTTTCCAACTGGTGACCTAAGGCATGTGGACAGAGGGATTATTCACAAGTATGGCTCAATAGAGCTTCTTTCTGAACTTATTCTCTATCCATTTTTAATCTACTTCTGTGAATGGTGCTGCAAGAAGAGTTTTCTTGATGGAATTACCCATTGAGACGGTTAAGGCCAGGAGTTAGGATTTTACTGCAAAACAGAATCAGTTGACTGGACACATCTATTGATTAGTGCCATCCCAGTGCTGGTTTGAGAACATTTGTTAGGCTTCGGCTTTCTGCAGAGCCGTGCAAAATATGGGTACCGAGTAGCATGTAGCCAGGCAACCCCATCGCAGCTGATTTCTAAATGTGTAGAAAAGTCTTCAAATAAAGACATGGTTACTCATTTTCCATGTGCTGTTGGTGGCTGGGCTTTGATTGTGATGGGAGGAGGTGAGCAGGGAGTGTGTGATGTTTTTATGGCAAGGAAAGGTATTGAGAGTGAGCTCCCTCATGTTTTATAGCCTGGGACAGGTGACTGAGGAACCTGTGGAGTATTTGTCCTTTGCAATTTGGGCTGTACCTAAATGCCAGGGTAGCAACCATCATCACTACATCAAAGAGTCATTGGTAGAGCTGGTTTGGAATAAAGAATTTCATTTCCTTGGGGGAAAAAAATAATGTTTTATCTAAATTTCCATTGGAAACTTTGGTATTCTGGTGAGATTGTGAATGAAGAAATATTTTTCCCAGAAACTACAATAGTTCAGCTCAAAATATTTCTGTAGGGAAATAATGGTCAGGTCACATTCCCCTTCTCTCCACACCCCACTGCAATGCCACAGGCTCTCTCCTCATGAAGATGTGATGGATCACATTAACAGTGTAGTTTGGCTGTGAAGCCTGATTTACAGAGCACGGGCAGCATGAGGGACCAACCCAAACTCCTTGAAGGCAATGCAATAGTGTTCCCAGGATGGATATCACAAGCCCTTAGCACTGGGACTTGCAAAGAAGAGTCAACATGTTTTTGAGAAACGACGGCTTTTTTGGAAAAAGATGAGTGAGTCTAAAATGCAGGAAGTGGTTTTGATGGAAGATTTTCACCTGACTTTTAAGACACTGTATACATATTGGTGTTTTGGTTTACGGTTATATTGTGTACCTAGCCCTTTTCTTGGTCAAACATGGAGTTTTTCAGAGCTGCACAAAGGCAGTATAGTCTGTTTAGAAGAGAATCAGCAAGCTGGGTTCATCAGCCTTCTGGGTTTGCTGCCTCCTTTGTTGGCCGCGTTGGCTCTGTGGGCTGTGCCCTTGCAGCCTGTCACCCGTGGCAGGCGGCTCTGCGGGGACGGTGCCCGTTCCAGCACAAAATCTGTGCCTGCCCAGATTGCGAGGCCCTGGCAGGCAGCGGGAGCTGGCGTTGCGGTGGGCTGACATATGCAGGGGACGCTGGGTTTGCCACACAGCAGAACGGCTCCTGCCACTGCCCGGGTTATGGCATTCACGGGAAGGGACAGTGCTGTGAAGAGGAGCTCCTTGTCTGCGGTCCTCTGCGATCCGGTGGCTCTCCCTGCTGTGGGGACCAAGTGCTGTCACTGTTTTATTTCTTTGTTTGTTTTGTTTTCTCTGTGTGTGGGGGGGGGTTAATTATTTTTTTTTTTTCCTTTTTTTCGTCCCTTCCGTCATTGTTTTCACAGTAGAATCACAGCAGCAGGAGTCTGAGACAGGGCCCATGTCTCATGGCAGAATTGATCCAGCACAGATTGCATTGCCAAGGAGTTAAATAGAAAAGCTCTTTCTGCCATATAGCTCACCATGGTGTAGTTCACTCATTTTTTAAAAATAGTTTTCCATCTTTTGGTTTAGGTGCTCATTAGCGCCAGCCACCCATGGGTGCAGCGTTTGTAGTTAATGCAGCTGAAGAGGCTCTGACAGAGCTAATAAATACTTTTTGCACATCTTAGTTCCCCCAAAAGTAGTGACTCAGCAATGATCAACCATCTCTCATGGGAGAAACAGTTCCCATCTATTCCCAACTTGCAATAAAACCCGTGTGTCACTGGCCTGCTGGGAGGCAGGGCTCGAGTACCCCGCATCTGTATTACTTCTGCACAGAGAGATTGCTAAGCATGTCCTGGTGGAAGGACAAGAGTACTCTTACTTGGTTTTAAAGAGATTTTATTTTTTCTAGGGATTTTTACACTTCACCCCGTGATGCGCTTTGGGATGCATTCAGCTTTTGCTTCTGAATAGGGCTCCAGATGATGGAAATAAATTATCATAAATTAGAATAGATTGCACTCTTCAGCATCTCTACATCTGTCATTATGTTTCTTTAACAGTTCAGTTTAACATTTATACACACTCTGACAGCAGCTACTGGTGTGTATGCTATAAATATTGGCTTGGAGAAGACATTAATGGAGTTTAGGTAAACGTTTGATGCTGCTGAGATTCTGTTCCATATGGTGGTACGCAGCGAAATCGGATTCAATGTGCCACGTATAGCGCTCACGTATTCCCTATAGACTGGCCTCCTGGCATTTCATCAGCTTGTTGCATTACCAAGAAAGTGCAGGTGCCTTTGAAGAGTAAAGTGAGCTTCTTGCAGTCTGGTCTGTTTTTTACCACCTGTATTGTATGCAATGTATAAAGCCAACATGTAGCATGTGCAGATGGGAAAGGCTCAGGAAGAAGGGACACCTTGCAGATGCAGCAGTCAGGAATTGGCCAACAAGGTGTGGGAGTGCTCTGCTTTGAACATGTCTGAAGAAAACCCGTGGGATTTTCTGGCCAAGATGCCATTTTGTTAGACTGTAACTGAGTAACAGGGTGAAAACTTTGCATGTTTGTTGGTCACAGTTGATTAAACCTGGAATTTGTGACTCTCAGCCGCAGGTGAAACTGTCACCAAAACCAAACATGGGAAGCATGGCTTCAGGGTTTGATGGGTCTGGCTTATGTCCTAATGACTTGCAGAAGGACTGGAGCAAGTTCAGAGAAGGGCAAGGAAGCTGGTGAGGGGTTTGGAGAACAAGTCTGATGAGGAGCTGTTGAGGGAACTGGGGGGGATTCAGCCTGGAGAACAGGAGACTGAGGGGTGACCTTATCACCGTCTACAACTACCTGAGAGGAGGTTGTAGCATGGAGGGTGTTGGTCTCTTCTCCCAAGTAACAAGAGATAAGATGAGAGGAAATGGCCTCAAGTTGCACCAGGGGAGGTTTAGATTGGATATCAGGAAAAATTTCTTCCTGGAAAGTGTTGTCAGGCATTGGAACAGGCTGCCCAGGGCAGTGGTGGGGCCACCATCCCTGGAGGGGTTTAAAAGACGTGTAGCTGAGGTTCTTAGGGACATGATGTAGTGCCAGTGGTAGGTTAAATGTTGGACTTGATGATCTTAAAGGTCTTTTCCAATCAAAATTACTCTAAATAGCTGCGATCATCACAGCAAGAGACAGGAAGAAATACATTCTGGCCCCTCTGGTGTTTCTTCCATCATTCAACAGAATTTGGATGTTTCCCACAAGTTTTGTTTTGCTGGGTTTTGTTGTTTGCTTTGCAAATTGCAACACCCTGATTAGTGTAACCTCGTGATGTGGGTACCTCCTCTGCAGTATTTCCCTGATCTACCCTGCTTTCAAGCTAGTGTGAGGGTAGGTGTACTCTGTGCAGTGGAGGTACAGTTGGGGTAGAGCAGCCAGGCAGCCCAGCAGCCCAGCCTCTGCACCTGATGTGGGGCCCTGGGAAACATCTGGCTTCTACCGGCCCTGGGGCACATCTGCCACAGACAGGAGCGCGGCTGCTTCGTTTGCCCCTGTGTAATGCAATGTAAGTAATGAAGTAACCGTAATGTACAAACTGGCTCAAAGCAGGGCAATCTGAAGAGAAAGTGCTCTTCACACTGTAAATTGCTAAAGGTCTTCATGATGCCAGTGAATTAAAAATCTGGGAAGAAAAAGCCCTCCAGTGCTGTAAGGTCAAGATGCATCTTTTAAAAGCTGCTGGTGGGGAGGGGAAGAGATAACTTATCTGAATGGAAATGTATTTAAACTCTTATCTTGTACAGTTCCTGGTTACTGCAAGGAAAACTGTATTCACTGTCACTTGGAGAACTGGAGAAATTTTTGCATAGACTGAATGGATTTCTGTGATGATGTTACCTGTCTGATCTGAATCTTTAGCCGAATTTTCAGACCTTTGCAGGTTCTTTTAAAATAAGTTGCTGCAGATATTTTTTTGCAATGTACTTGTATTTGCCCTAGCAGTACAGAGAAGCCTGGTGTGCTCCTACATCCACTGAGGCACGACACGCCTCCAAAACCCCTTTCTTAACTGTTCTCAAGTTTCCAGGTTTTATTGTTGTTCTGGCTGCTTGTGTGGTTCTTCTACCTCAACTTTTCTTTCTAACTCCTGCAGAAAAGAAGTTTTGCAAAATCATGAGCAAAATCCTTCCGCCCAGAGCAAAATCTTGCCCATGATTTTCCTTTGAACAGCTGGTTGTGTTTGAGGTTGGCATTTATGTCTTTTGAATGATACTATAAAGGAACTAAACTGTATTTAAGGAAGGCAGCATTTACATTTACCTGATGTCAAAGACATTTTAGCCCAGCCAACAAGATTTTATGGTAAGCCTTGCTCCAGCAAGGAAACATTTAGCTTTCTCCAAGCTGAAAGAGAAGCTGGACTTGGGAGCAATTTCAAAGCGTTGAGACTCTTTTATCATTATTTGTTGTATTTCTTTTCCACATCTTCTGGCTCTTAGAGGCCTCTACACTCCGGGTGCAGCTCCCACCACGTAGCTGTGACAGGCATGTGTTTCTCCCTGATGCCTTCGTATGAGCATGCTGAATTTGAGAAGGGATGTGCAGTGGAATGAAATTAATGTAAACAATCTGCATAGAATCACTTGTCATGAGCTCCAGCAGGGGGATTGGACTAGATGATCTTTTGAGGTCCTTTCCAATCCCAAACATACTGTGATACTGTGAGAGTATCTCCATTTATTGCATTTTTTTTATTTAGCTCTGATTTAGACTGTAAGGGTATTCTTGGGTGGAGGGGAGAGAAAGGAGTCCTTACTCTCGGTGGGTTTTTCTGTTTGTTTTCAAATATACATGATGCTCTCATGGAAAATGGGTTTATGTACTTCTTTTTCATTAAACCTGCCATATTTTAGTTTCACATATGACTGACGTTCATAAATCCCAAAGCTATTTCCTTTAGACTTTCTGTCCCCATAGAAAACCTGGAGATGACCTATTCCCAGTTCCTACTGTCACCCATACCTGGCTGACAGGCCCTTCAGGGTAGGACAGGAGGAAAGTCACACTTTTTTGCACTCCAATCAGTGCTAGATCTCAGAGTTTAAAAATAACACAAGTGAAAAACATGGATGTGAGTCATAGAGAAAACACTCTTCATTTCTAAGGGAATATAAATATCAGAAAAACACATTCTTCAGATGTTTCCTCCTCCTGAGAGGTAGCCACATCTAAGATTTCTGTTTGAAGTATTCAGTCATAAACATCAGTCCCCTGCTGTCAGAATGACCACTAGATACAGGAGACGCATGTTAAATGTTAATAGCTAATACTATGCCAAAGCTACATCAGTCACGGAGGGTCTGAGTGAGCTTTGCACAAAGGGAAAAGCTGGAGAAGGCTGCAGCTTCACTGCTTGGGTCAAGATATTCTAGTGATCATAGTCTGCAGTAAATGCCTCACTTCTGGAAAACTGGGTGCTCACTTTGGATCTAAATGCTCATCCACATGTAATACATCTGGTGTCATATTCCAGGACAGCATACCTGCATGCTTTTGGGGGAGTGAGCTCTTTCTTTTCAGTCATCTCCTTTGCCCCTCAGCAGCCGGGATGCTATGATTTTGTATCACCTGGGCTTAGTGGTATCTTTGAAGGAAGTATGTGTTAAAATGCATATGCATTTCCCTGTGTTTTTATAAGATTAATATTTTAAAGGCTATTTAATACAAAATTGCTGAGAATTATTTAAATCCGAGACATGCTGGAGAGATCAGAGAACTCTTATCAACTGTTGAATTAGTAATGTTGAATTAGACATGAGAAAATCCTTTTAAATTTAAGTGGCTTTTCTCAGAACCTTTAACATCTTTAATGTCTTCATTCATCCTGCTAATTGTTCCAGTTTTGGCTCTCCCTGAGTTTCCATGCAGATATGCACAGCATATACAGTTCAGGCTCTGATCCATTCAGTGAAACTGTACATCCCTGAGGACCACCAGGGAGCCCGCAAACCATTTGTCTCAGGGGTGCCTTTTCCTCCTGTGGATGTGCTGCAAAGACTGAGCCCTTCATGGATAGTTTCATACTTGTATTTGAAAAACCTGGTTGTGCTGCCATCTGAGAGAATGGAGATCATGAGTGCTCTTCAGTGTAGACACTTCAGCACTATCTTCCAAGAATCTTGAACTTTAAAATTTGAACTAGAAATAAAATTTGCATAATATTTTGGAAGACTATTACCATGAGGCTCTGCAAGGGGAATTACATTACTGCTTTTTTCTTTCTTCATAACTCTTGGAGGGGGTCAGCCTCTCTCCAGCCCCCCTTGATAACAAGCTGCTGTGAGAGCTTAGCAGAGCAATGTGTGTCTTGGTCGCACCAGATGGATGTCATTTGTGTTGCTGTTCATAGTCATGATAGGCAGCAAATGGAGTGGAGCCTGAGGCAGCACTTTGCTGCCTGAAGTTGGTGCCTGATGAATTATGGAGATAAATAAGGCGAGATTCTGCCTTTGCTTTTCCCTTTGAGTGTGCATGTAAGTGTTAGGTGGCCCATGTTTGAAGAGACGATGTGAAATGAGCTTTCAAATATTTCCTTGAAGTTGTCTTAATTATTTCACTATAATGGCAAGGAACAAAGCAGCAGAATCAATATGCCTAATTATTACATCTAAATGCAAGAGAAATTAGCCAGTGAACTCTCCCTTCTCTGGGGAGGATTAATCTTCCTATGCTCTATTTCAGATGTCTTCCAGAAAAATGAAAGGCTTATCACCTAGGAAACACGCGGTCCTAATCGCCCAGGTCTGCCACTTGGATTTACAGACAGTGAGGGGACTCTTACTTGGTCTTCTGAAGCACAAAATTAGATTGTTTTGCTTGTGTTTAACCATTGTAGTTGGAGTTTTGTAGCTGGGTGATTTGAATGACAAACACTAGCAGGGCATACACCATGTGTCATCCAAATATGCTTTGACCGGCTCTGAATGGACCTACTCAACACCAGGCAGTGCCATGTGGAGAGGACAAGTTGGATCCTAAGGTGATGCTGTCATGTCAATGCGGCAGAGCTAATCAGCTCAGTTTCTCAACAATGAAGTGCTGTATTGATGAATTTATAACACAGAGCTCTCTCGTTTGCCTTTGCACTGTACAATACATGCTTTTCTTGATAGCTATTTGAGACTTCGAGAAGATAGCATTTTGTTGTGACCTAGTGGCAAATAGCCACAAAATGCTTACAGGTGATCCTGGTGGCATTTGATTCTTCACCTTTGAATTAGTCATAAATTGGAATGACAAAAATATTTCTTGCATACTAGGCTTAGTATGGCAACAAATTCTGGTTCTAACTGCTTGCTGTTGGCTTGCTCCAAACCAATATCTCTTGATACTTTCTACTAGGTTGATGATACTAATTTCAAGCTGTGCCACAGATGTAAGATGATTTTAGATGAAGTGTTAAATGAATAAATTCATCTTTATATAAAATGTGGCTAATCCCCATCCCCCATAAGGTCTGACTTTCTTTCGATTTTGTCGTTTGTTATCATGTGTCATCCTGGTGGAAATCCAAGTCTGGAAGTACTAAGATATGCTTCCCCAGAATATTATCACAGACAGATCATGCCCAGGAAGCGAAGGGTTGGCTTTATTCCTTGCGAGCAAACCCACCTCAGTGTAAAGAAGACTCAGCAGCTAAATATGAAGTCTAAATTAAAAAACAAAAAAAGACCATTTCTTTGCATAACAGTGGGGAAATCAGACTTTCAGTTCACAAACTGAGATGACAGCTTGCTGTAGGGAAAACTTCAGTCCATCATTATTTTGCATTTTTGGGTTGCGTTACTCATGGCAGTTTATTAATTAGTTTTTATTTTGCCGTCTTTCTTAAAAGAAAAAGATTTCCACTCATTAAGTTTCACCCCTGTACCTTTCTTACTACCCAAATTATTCTTTGCATCGTGGTCATTTCCCAGCTTTCCTGGCTGTTGAGTTGATTAACTGGGTGATGCTGGCTGGAGGGCATGGGATGGGCCACTGATGCACCACCTGATTGTGTGGTCATGGAAACCCTTGGAGGTAAGACCTCTGTTATCAAGATAAATTGGGGTTTTCTGCCAAGTAATGGTTGCCGAAGCTTGCACTAATGCTAGATTCTGCTGGATGATGCACTATGGAAGCCAATTAGCCTTTGCTGATAAGCTAGGCTTTGATTAAGCTTTTCCAGGCTTTCTCATCACAAGAAACATGTATTACTCATTGAACATGCAAATGCATTTGCAGTGTGTAATTACAAAATTTTCAGAAGGAGCAACCTATTTTAAACAGGGTTTTTGTTTCACTCTTGTTCCTTCATTGCACTTACCAACTCAGTCACAGAGTCTAATTCAGCAAACATAATTGACTGGTTTTAGGACTTAAAATGTCCTGTTGTTGAATGTTTTATGCTTCAGATACTGAAAATAATGAAGACCACTGCAGCGAGTACACAAACTATCTGCCGCCAACCTGAAGGCCTTGCCCTTTGCAGTGAGCCTTGGGAAGCAATGGGCTGGCAATGCCGTGATCCGCAGCTTGAACCAATTCAAAAGTGATCTTGTCCTGATAATGCTGAGAACAAACTCTTTTTCTGTAGCCATAGTCAGGGATAACTTATCCTGCTGAATGTGCAGCTCATTGCACTTGATGGGAATTTATTTATCGATCCAATTAGCTCCTGACCTGTTTACAGGATGATTGTGGATGAAGCAATGTAATTAAAATTTATTATGGCTGTGTATAATGTCTTTAATCTTTGACACTCAGGATTTGGATATTATAGCATGCCTTCTCTAGCTGATAGTGGATTGTGAAGAGCATCAAGGAGTTAACGTATGTTCACACTCCTTAGGAATACATTTCTGTGTTACACGCTCACCTATGGTGTTGTTAACTGAGCTACAGTATCACGTTTCTTACCCAGTCATATGTATTATCGTACCTTTAGTCATTTCATCTTAGAGATTGCATGAGCTTGTATATCTGTGTCTATATCCATATGATGGTGCTCTAGAAAAAAGCCTAGGAAATGGAAGTTTTGTTTCCAGGTCTAATTCATAGTTGCAGTCCTCGAGTGTAACAAAGTCATTCCTATAGCTAGATGCGTATCTTTCCTATTTGTGGTGCCTTTGGTTTATTGCATGCCTAATAACATGGAAATCAGTTTTCCTATGCAGAGTTACATGCTGTGGTACACTGATGTGATCAAAGTCTGGCATAATTAACATTTTCCGATGAAAATGTCTTGCAAAAGTCTCAAACCAGAGCAGAAGGAAGAAACATGGAGGTGGGCAGTGTAGTGCCCTATCTGTACTTTCCTTATGGTACATCCCATCTCCTGTGGGACAGCTACAGAGTCACAGGTGCGTAATGGCTGCTCTGTCTGCTGGTCCCATGTGCACCAGCTCCTGCTCTTTCTCCCCGAAACTCCCCGAGCAGCACCAACACGTGGGGTGGGGACATTGTTCTGGCAGCCATGGTCCCTGCCACAGGGGGACCAAATCTACTGGTGATGTTACAGAGCCTCAGGAGATGCTCTCTGAAGTCCATCAGTATTAGTGCCTTGGCAATTTAGCAGATACTCTTTTTTTTGTATTTTTTTAAATTTTGTTGGAGGGAGAGAACCAAGGGTTCAACCCCTGCAGAACACCTTGGCAGTCACTATAAGCCCCAATCCTGCAGAGTGATCTTGTGTGTGATAGAGGGTTTGTCCCTTTTGCAGGTTATTAACCATTACTTCAGCTTCTCTTTTCTTAGCAGGGGGGCTGACAGGTTCCAGAAATGCTTGATATGGAGATGCACATAGAGCGTGGGCATCCTTCGCTTGCGGGGCTTTGTTTTCCCAGGCCACGCTCTCTTCCTAAGGTGTTTCCCTCTGTTATTCATGTGAACACTCAAGGGTTTCAGCTAATGATCACAGAGCAGACTTCTCTTCTCGCTCTAAAGTCATGTGTCTATCTTCTTCCCAATTAGCAGTTTTCAAGTGTCTCGCTGGACATTTGGCTGAAAATAATCTGAATATTTCTACTGTTTTGTTGTCATCGCCAGATTTCATGCATGCACACAGGCTCTGGTGAGGCCACAGTCTAAACGCTTGCATTGTTGTAGCCTTTAGTTAAATGAAATTCCATGTATGGTAGTAATTTTGCAAGGGAAGGTCCCAGGACTGATGTTTGAGTGTGAATATCTGAATTAGAATTTAAATTCTGCAGCATTTGAGCTTAAACAGATTTTTAATCAAATTTTAAGAATTGCAATTCTTTACAATTCTATCAATAGTAACTGCAAACGAGCATATGCTGCAGAACACATGGAGGCAAAGCATTCAGTTAGAGAGAGAGCACAAGTGCCTTTTTCATCTGAGGAAAATTACAAAAAAGGAGACAACTTCCAGCAAACTGTGGCTTCCGATCCACAAGCTGATAAAATCTGCGTATTAGTCACAAGTTATTTTTCCAGATTTCTAGTTCATTCTGTTTTCTTAATTAAAGATGCTGAAATTCTCTTTCAATCCTTTCACTCTGTTTCATACTACTTGGGGGAAAAAATGCCCCAAATCATCACCACTACCATTATTATAGCTCACATCTAGCAGGTTGTAATTTGTTATTGTCTCAACCAACAAAGATGCCAAGCTGGTTTTTATTCAGGAATAAATATAAAGAAGACTGCATTCTTTTATTTGGACCATGTTGTGTAAAGATGAGGGGTTTTCCCAATGAGGTGTTATTTTGCAAGGAAAAAGCACAAGGCTGGATTGGTAAATCCAAGCCCTTTGGTGCATAGGTTTTGTGCTCAGCATCCTAGCACATCCTGTATTTGTACATTTTCTGCCCATATGGAAGCACATAGCCATTCTGAGTCTTCGCAGTTGTGGATGTGTCTCTGCCCAGGTCTTGCTCCACACTGAATTAGTTGCTGTGAGGATTAATGGTACTTTACTGATTTCACTTGCCTGTCAAGGGGTTTAAGTGCCATAAGCTTTCCCTAATTATAGGAGCCTTCCCTGGCTTGGAGAAGGGGTAACATCACTTGCCTCGTCTTGTAACAGTGCAGTCAAAGGCTCAGGGAAATGGTTCCTTATCAGAAAAGATGGTTTCTCTTGGTTTAACAGTATCAGAATCAGCTTTTCTGCCAGAAATAGCAACCACAGGCTACCAGCATGGGCATTGTTGCTTGGGATAATGCACAAGAGTATTTTGGCTGGAAAGGTTAGCTTTTTACATCTTTGTAGCATTACAGTGACTGAGGAAATCTCTTGCTCTTCGGTCACAGAAGGTGTTTTCTGCACTTTTTTTTTGGCATGTGGTAGGTTGTGTAAAAGTTGTTCATGTGGTGCTGCTGAGCCTGAGTTTCTGCCACATCATCACTTTTGGGAAAGCATCATTGTTCTCAGTGTTGTCTGCCCAGCGGGTAGAGCAGCTGGCACAATCAGAGCAAGTACCATATAATCTGCTGGCTCTCATGGTTTCCTGATAGTCCTCTGGCTTGGTGCTGCTTGTTGTTAGTGTCAGTAATTTTTTTATTAGCTTTTACAGAGTTTTCTATCCTAAATCTAAATTTTATTCACTTCCATAAAATGGAGGGATGCACAGGGGGAAGGGCATTATCAGAGAATATATACAGAATTTGTAGGCTGGGAATATTGACCTACAAGCAGAAGACAGACTTCAGTAGAGGCCACTTTGATATATGCAGCACATAGTTCCAGCTCGGTTTGTGGGTAACAAACTGTTCCACTGTATTACGCGTTTTCCCCCCAAAGGATCATCCATAATTCTGCTTTTCACTGTCCATTTTTCTTTCTTATGCTCCTCCTTTTTGCCCCACTCTCACTGCCAGCAGCCTGATCATTGCCTGGAGATGTATGTGCATTGGTCCATCACGCACAGGGAGGATTTTTGTGGAGAAACAAAACTTCCCAAAAGGGCTAACGTAGGGTTCATGTTCTTCAATCTGTAACAGAGGAAACTGAAAGATTTTTCCAATCTATGCTGACTGATACAGCAGCAAAAACTTTTTTATGCCCTATGAAATTCTAAAATCCCATTAAAACAGAATGTTTGCAGTGTTTTTATGTGTGTGTATGCATAGAGAAATGAACCTTATTGATTTGATGGCACTTGTTATCCTAGAGCTATTTTTTCACAGGGTCCTTCTGCCACGTTTCTAGACTCTTTGTTTTCTCTTAAAATTTGCTCTCATGTGCTTTGTAGGAATTTTCCCTCCACAAGATGAAGCAGTATCCTGTCATCTTTTTTTTTTTTCTTTTAATTGTGGCAAGCTCTTAGAAGTTAAATGCTGAATTCTTGGTGGGCTATGAGGAATACATGATTATGTTAACCTTTTTGCCAGCGTTCTGTATTGAAAATGTCCTCTGTTTATTTTCTGTTAAGGCAAACTGATAGACTTGCCCATGCAAGATCATACCTTCCCAATGCCATGTCATTAATAAAAATATTTTCTAAGAAGTATAGCATTGTGTGTGGTTTTTTAATTGTTATTTTCAGCGTGACCTTCTTGATGGTTTTGCCTGTTGTTCAGTTGAGCGGGTAACAATATTCTGTGGTGTTATAACACTACGTATAACAATGGTATTTGGGTATGAATTGTGATTGTTGTTGTTTCACAGTGTGTGAAGGTAATGGGCAATTTCCTTATTCGAAGGTACCACTCTTCTGAAAAGGCTGATGTAAGTAGTGTCATCTCTTGGTGAAGGAGAATTTCAGGAAAAAACTATTGTAAAGAAATGTTTCACAAAAAGCAGCCTATGCTAGAGGAGTTCACCTAAACAAGCAGGCTCAACTTTTATAACACCTGGGTGTCTGCACCTGCAAAATCCAGGTGGAAATCACACTGGGTTGGGTACCAGTTCTCTCCAAGTCATTTCTACTATGTGGCATCACCATACACAGCATGACCATCTTCTTGACTTTGCAGCAATTCTGTCATTTGCAATGGATAAAAGTTTATCTTTTTCATGTTATTGTGGTAAGACATTTACAGTTACTCTTCTGGATGGTTGGAAGAGAGAGAATGAGGGATTTCTCGTGTGAGCCCAGTGTGGAACTGGGCTGGCGTCGGTCATTTGAGCAGGATACGTGCTGCTGGCCGGAGTGGTCACAACTGAAATATTGCTGTGCTGATGTTACAATATCTCTACATTATCTCTGGGAAAGATGGTTGGTTGCCATAGAAGTTGGACTTCTGACAAAAATAAATCCGAAGTTTTTTAGACAATGGGAGAAGTTTAAGACATGATTCACAGGGGAAGTAGCTCCTCTGAATCTAAGCAAAGCAGGTGAGACAACTTCATTTGGTGGTGATTTTGGACAACAAGCCTTTGACGTGGGGCGTGTGCCCTTGCCCCACATCTCCTGGAGGCAGGGAGGCTTCTGCTTGGGTGCTGGGATACTGAAAAGCCTACAGGAACCCCTCCCTGCAAGCTAGAGAAATTACTGTGGTCATTTAAAAAATGAATTCCTCTTTTCATGGTTTAAATTTATCTTACTTTGTACATGCTTGAAACTTCACTACCTGAAATGTGCGATGGAGCGCCCTTCTGCAGGGCTTCGTAGGTAAAAAACAAAACAAACCAATCAACATATTTCCATGGACACAGTGATTTTTACTTTCTAAAGACAGAGACTGTGATTGCAATGTGTTCTGCAGGAACTTGTTTAAGGCAAATATACCCTCTAAAGATTTAACTATCAGAAGTGTTTTCCTCTTGTTTCACTATTACTTCCCCCCCACCCCACCCTGAAGTGAAAGCTTATAAAACTTGGGCAAAATGTAAAGCTGAAAGGAAGAGAAGCCAGGAATACTAAAGAGAGAGAGAGAGCGAGCACTTGCTTGAAAGTGTTGGCCAAGCAGCTGTTCATGCCTCCTATTTAGCATGAATGGAAGACATAGCCCTGATTAAAAATGGTAGGTAGCAGCTGCACAGCCTGGGCTAAGGATTACCAGATGGTTAACTGTGATTGACTTGTCTCCATGGAGCTCATTGGGGAGGGAGGAATGGAATATCTGAAATGTGATGAACATGCTAGGTACACAATTTTTTTTTTTTTTATAATGAATGTGCCAGATTTGTTTACATGCTTCTTGAATAAAATATGGCTGCTAGTTTGACTTAAGACAGACATCTTTAGTACATGCTATGTTGCAAAACCTTGCTCTTTTGATTGTAGGTGTGATGATTCCCCCTCATCTCCCCTCTCCTCCCCCCGGTGCTGTGATACAGCATAAAATAATTGGTTGACAGAATGTTGATTCTGCAGCACAGGAAGGATTTGCACAGATGGGAGTCAAAATATGTCTTCTTGCCTTATGCTAATGCCACTACAAAGGTTAGGGAGAAGTTCAGAACTGAATGTGGAATCCGTGTGCTGCTTTAGCGGTTGCAAAGTATTTTAAGTTGATACCTGAAGGAAGAAGATCTGGATCCACATGCTCCGGTTCTCTGCTCCCTCTGTTTACAGCAAAAGGGTATCAGCACTTGCTACATATTCATAGTACAACGGTGCTTATGTGGTTGCTTTTCTTTGACATGTGCCCATTATGGCCAAAGAGGGATTTTTTTTCTAGCCTGGAAAGGGCTAGAAATCACAGATAGTTCTAAAAATACTGTGTCAAGAGGATGACACATCACCATGATTTCAAACAGCATCTTCTAACAGGGCTTGGCCAAGCTTCCTGCGAGTGCCAAACAATTGGCACTTGTTTAGGCAATATGTTCTGTAGGGGCCGTAGCCACATGCAAGGTGGTGTGTTCATTGTACAACCTGCTCGTTGGCGTGGTGGCATCCATCACGCCGATGGCCAGAACGCCTCACCCACCTCTTCTCCTGGGTGATTCCTGCAAAGCGACTGCTTTGTGACTCAGCTTCTCTTCCCCTCCCTCTGATCTTGACCCCTTTGCGATGGGCAGCAGCTCTCGTGATGGGTTTTTGGAGGATTCCTGCAGCTGCAGTGTCCTGAAGGCCATAGGGTTCATGGGCAAACAGTCCCACATGCTTCCCACATTCCACGTGTCTGCCTTGACTTTTGTGGCAGGTGGAAATTACAGGTAACTAAGAATAGAAGCCAGTAATTTGGGAAGTAATACCTTGACGTGTATTTAGGAAAAAAAAAAAATAGTAATAACAGTGAATAATTCAGAAATGCCAAGATAAATTACTGTGTTTGAGGGAACAAGTTGCCTCCAGCTGAGGGGAGTGGAAGACATTGATCCTGTGTTTCTCTATCCTCTATGTTGAACATTTTTACTTTGTGTTTGCATTAGTTTTTTAAAGCTAATTACAAATATGTCGAAAAGATGGAGTTGTCAGTTATGCCAGCTCATTACCTTGGATTTCAGTATGAATGAAACTGTGACGCAGATTTGTTTTCATAAATGCTTTGGTACGTAGAAGACGTTACTTCTGAACCTATGAATCTGAGTACTTAATAATTAGTCTCACCTGGATGTCTTCACTGTATATAAACACAAATAAAATGCTACTTCAAGCTTCTGGTATTGATAAGAAAGCGGTTTATTTTGACTTTGTTGGATTTTTTGTTAGTGTTTTGATGATACCAGGGGCCTCCTTCCTTCTCCTTTCCAAATGAAGACCCCATCTGATTTATTGAAAGTGGCAGAGTCTTAAAACTGGTGGTTTAAAGGCTCTTTACACTCAAACAATACATGTTGGTTGGAAGTGACCTTCAGAGCTCATCTAGTCCAACTCCTGCCATGAGCAGAGACATCTTCACCAGCTCAGGTTGCTCAGAGCCCAGTCCAGCCTGGCCTGGGATGTCTCTAGGGATGGGGTATCCACCACCTCTCTGGGCAACCTGGGCCAGTGTTTCACCAAACTTATTGTAGAAAATTTCTTCCTCAATGACGCTAGGCAAAGCCACGTGTGAAACAGCCTTCATGTTTCACTGGAAAAAAGGCAAGACTGCCAAAATTTTGTCTGTTTTGAGTCAGGAAGAAATGTTGAAGTCTTGAAAGTTTGTTTGCCTTAAAAAAGATACCAACACCCCAAAACTCAGATCTGATCAACTGAAGTATTTTGATTCCGATCCATTATACTTTCTTTTTTATGCAAGTTAAAAATTTGTAACATAGCGATTTTCAACCAAAACTGTTCATTGTGAAAACTTCAGAACAAGAATTTTGACAATGTAAAAATTTCTGTACAGAACATGTCATCCTTCCTGTCTGTAATGATTTGTGACAAATCAAAGTTTTAAGGGGAAAACACACATGCACAATAATAGTTCTTTGGGAAATTCCTTTCCAGCTGCATTGCTTAATACATTATTCCAATTATAATGAAAAAGGAAATGGCTAGTATAGACCTGTAGCATATTTTGAAAGCCAATGGCAGTTCCTCTTGAGCCTCAGTCAGGTGGTCCCTTGTTGATGGGAAGAGAAGATGGATCTTCTGCTGTCTCAACACTGCTTGGGAGAGCTCTCGGGAAATCATCTCCCACTGCTTCCCCCGTTAGCTGAAGCTTTCAGAAGGACCTGGCTGATGGCACTGCTGTCACAGTCCCAGTGAGACACATCACTTTATCTGCTGAAGAGCAAAGAAATGTCGAGCCATTTGAAAATGGAAAGACAAAACCAAGGAGCCAGCAGCTCTGGAACCTTGACTCTGCACATGTGGCCGGTTGCAAATGGAAAGGTAAGGAGAAGGGAAGATCAGGCTGTCACCTTTTGGGAAGAAACAGGATTCACAAGGTGATCTTGGGAGAAATGTCGGGGTCTGGGGGGTACGGGCTCACATGATGCCTCCTCATGGGTCCATCTCTTCCCCTCTAAGAGCAGCAGGTTCCTCTGTATCAGCTATGGGGGCAGAGCTGTCAGGAGGGAGTATACCCTACCAAAGGTGCCTTCCCAAATCAAGAGGAGACTCCTGTCGCTCAGGGGACAACTACCCATGTGCAGCACTGTGTCCAGTACTAGTTTGGTAGCTAATACTAGTGAGAAAACAAACCTAGCCATCAGAAAGTGGTGAAAATGAGGGGAGGCAGAGCTGCACCAGTGAGCTGTCTGCAGGATAGCTGCAACTCAGGCTTTCCGAATGGTCAGCAAAGATATGTTAATGACAAGTCACTGAAGCTACCCTTGAAGGTAAGTGCCTGTGGCCCTGTTTTTCATGTGTCGTTTACTGCTGCATGTTGTAAATACCAATATAAGCGAAGTGTTTATGCCATATTTCTTTGGCACAGTGTTGTGTTCTGCTGGTACAAGGATGCTCACTGATGTCTTTGCCACAAAATATTTTCATCTTGGTGAGCTACACATCAATAAGTGCTTGATAGCAAACAAAAAATATCTGACTGCTGTTTATGACTCAATCATAAACAAAACAGATGCAAGTGGTTTTGCTTTTTAGTGCTGTGTGCTTGAGCTTCAGGCTTTGGAAAAAACAGTGCTGTCCAAACCTATTTACATTCTGTTTTGCCATTTTATTCTTAGTAAAAAACCCATCGTCTCCATGTCATTCCATCACATATAGCTCATTGCTTGACATTTTCCCAGCATATTTCTAAGCAGACTTTTTGTCCCCAATAGCATAAACACTGTGGATCGGGATTTATGCTTTCTAACTCAAGGCCTGGTACTTTGTACTGAGAATAACATCTTGCCATGAATAAAAGCTCAATGTCCACATGTCAGGTGACTACAGCATCCTGCTTTCTGCTCTGCAGGATTTGTCTCAGAAAGGCCGTGATGAATTAGCTCTTTGGCACTTAACTTCTACATGTGTAGTCTGCTTTATGGGTGCTTGGGTGACTCACTAGTACTCATACAATGGAAATCAAATCTCTCTCTAGCTCTGTGAATGCTGCCTTGAATGAAGACAATAACTTCAGAAATTGTCTTGTTAGAGACTGCATTATTTATCAGCTTAAATTAACTGTTAAAATTATTGTTTGCAGTAATATAGAAAAATGTGGGCAATTGATCTAGTTTAAGACAAATATACGTTGATTTTGTCTAGATTTATTATACAGGGTTGGCTTAAAAGAGATTGCTTCTATAATGTGTGATTTTGCCTTAGCCAGATTAACTAAAGAAGTCAAATCTTACCATTACACCGCTACAATATAGAATACATCTGCGTATAGATTATTGAGAGTATGTGTATGCAGGAAGAATATATATATTCACACATGTGCACAAATATATAGAAATTAAGTAGAGAGTGCATGTGTGGGTGGCTGTAGGAATCTGGATTTGAAGCATCACCTCTGAGTTGGAAATCTGTACCAAACCTTAATGGGACAAGTTGTCAGCCTGCTGCAGTTTGTATTTTGGTGTGTCAGGAGTAGGCTATGTTAAATGAGGCTGGATTAGATCTCGTCAGTGCTGTACAGGTCATTAGGAACATGGGCTGGCCCTTGGCCCACCTCCTTGGCTAAGTATTCACAGGCTTTTTCAGTTGCATGCTTCCATGTAGTCATCCTTAAGTTGAATCTATGGATGGAAAATAAAGACCTTTCCTGAGCTGGCTCACAAAGACTGCTATAGTGCAAGCTCAGCATTTTGGATCATTCACGGTGAACACGTGCAGACATCTCAGCATTGCTCTCATGATGGGGGTGATCCCTAAAGCCCTGTATTTAAAGCTTGGATAGCACGGGTTAGATAGCAGCAAGTTTTACGTGCATCTGTGCCTTGCACGCCTGCATTTTTGCCTACAAAAGCAGCATTCCCTCTGTTACTTGTGTCTGCAATGTAAGGTGGTACTGGGCTCTAATACTGGTCCTGGGGGTGTGTGAAGCCACAGGGGGCTTAGCACCCTTTGCACACATGGAGAGGTGCCACAGGACCTTGCTCTCCAGATCCATCATCTCTTCTTGTGGTACCCTCTGTGTTCGCACAGCACAAAAATCTCATCACAGGGGATTAGAGGGTTTAGTTCTGCATTGTGTGGTTGGACCAGTTAAGCTGCACTTGGTTTATCCACGTGCCCAGATATCTTGATGAATTCATCCTGCCCTACAGCACGTGCATGTTCTGCTGAGAATTACATTTATGTTTTTAAATTTCTGGGGGAAAAAAAAAAAGTATAAATAAACAAAAAGAGTTGAGTGATTGATCAGGATTTAATGGGGACCAACTCTATTAGCCTAATACAACACTAATCTGATTCCAAACTGTTAACATATTAAAGCTGCTTAATTATATGTTCATTTGACACAATGTAGTAATCCTGTATGATTTAGGGTATATTGTCACAGCTCTTGACTTGCAATGCCTCACCATTGATAAAAACATAATTAAAACCCTTCAGTATGGGTTAGGCATTCACTTCACCCTTTGCTGTATGGAAATGTGATTTGTTGTAAGTGCTGCCAAACATCCTCCCTGCTTTTATAGGCTGAAGAAACAGCCGGCACCTCTGGTTCATGGATGAAAAGCAAGAGGTAGGAAAGGTTGAGGTCTGCTTGTGCAGTGAATGGGTGTCTGAGCTGGGAATTTAATGCAAGGTTCCTGAGTCCCCGTAACTGATTTAATGATGCAACAACCTTCCTCTCCTGTTGACGCCACTAACAAAGCTGGGTTTCATCATACAGCAAGAAGAACAAAAATTCGGTAGAGGGGGAGGTCTGAAATTGCTTCTAGGTTAACCAGTAGGTTAAGGGATAAGAGGATATACACTTCCATGTATTTGGGCAATTGTCTGGTGTTGTGCAGTATTTTCTGCCCACTCTGGATACGGTAATGCTCCGAAAGTGAAAAGCCTCCTCACATCTGCTCATTGTGAAGAGTGGGATAACAAGATGCAAAATCAAAGCAGAACACAAGTCCTCTTTGCTTGTTTGAGCCAGGCGTTGTCAGAGGAGAAGGTGTCTTCACTGTGAAAATTACTCAGCCATTTCTGAGCATTCTGTTGATGCAGAGAACTTGATCCTGGGCTTGTGAGGAAGATGCCGCCCTGATCCACTGTGGGAGCAGTGCCAAAGCTGGGACATTTCTGCCTCCCTCACTGAGCATCTCCGTGGTGTATTATATTTTTCGCAGCAGAATGTGCAGTGTGAAACATGCCGTGGGCTCAAAGGCATGATGTGCATTTCTTTGTGCAATTCAGCTAATAAGCCTGTTCTAAAACCACAGGTAGCACCTCTCCTTTTCAGACTGTTAAAATCTCTGCTGTCCCAGATTACAAGGGGTTTTTTTGACACCTTTTACAATACCTTTGAAATTTTTAAAAAGAATTGCAAATCTTGAAGGGTTCCTTGCAGCTTCGGTATGAAGATCTTAGCTTAAGCTTGGTGTAGAGTCATACATGTAACAGGAAGATATGGGACTCTTTGGAAAGATTATTTTTTCCATATGAGCTTTTATCTGTCCATTGCTCCCACTTTTGTTATTTTGATTTGGCACAGGAAGTCTCTGTCTTGGCACCATTTGCTCCAGATGCCTGGATAGGTAACTGTGCTTTTTAAAGTAATCACTTTTTGCCAAGGTACCCTTTTAATGCTCATGCCTTACACCTTGCTTTACACATCTAGGGACTAACTCCTCCTCAGCTGGAGTTGTGGGATTGATCCAAACCAGTTCCCTTCTGGAAATCTGGACCATAACTGCCGTGTGGGCTGTTTTTTTATAGTGAAGCAAAGGCTATATAATACTGGGTTTTTCCATGGGCTAGGAGAGGCTTCAGTCCTACATCCCTCATGTCCCACATGGGAACAAGAGTTAAACCTAATTGTTGGGTTAGGTTCTCTTTTCCTGTAAGGTGGCAGACTGTAGGAATGACTGCAAACGTGATTATCCAGAGGTAACTGTACTGAAAGCTTTTTTACAAGAACGGAGACAAAGAGCATCCGATTTTGGAGGAGGAAGTGGCCGTTTTCTCTGGGTATGTTGGTGTTACGCGTGAATATCATGGCCTTGAGTAATAAATGGCCTGATAAAAGGAGCATTTTCAGCTCTGATCTGCGTTGATCAAGAAGCTGGTGACACCTGGTGGCAGCTCCGCTGACTGCAAAACCGCCGGAAAACATGCGCGTTGCTGCCTGACCCAGATTCAACAATTGCCCTTTAGATGTGCTTCTGCAGAATTTGCTGCTGTTTTCTGACAAGGGCAAAATGCTCCAAATTAGAGTTATTGTTTCCCAGCGTTTTGCAACGGTAAAACCTGGTAGGTAATTGTGTGCAGTGACGGGAGCATCCTGACTCTGATTTGGCTCCTGCCTGCACGGACAGGATATCGTCCCGAGAGCATCCCTGCATTTTTCTGGCTGCTCGAATTCAGCTGATCCCTTCCTCTCCAGTCACCTGGAGTATGTTTCCTGTAAAAGATGAGGAATTTGGGGAAGAATAGACTGTAGCAAAGGTTAAGCTCAGCTGACTTCTTATCTAGTATATTTTTGGAGTAGTAAATGCTGCTCCTGCTTATCAGGATGCCTAAGTTTTGCTTTGCTTTCATCTGACTCACATTCTAGAGACACAGAAAATCAGTTTAAAGGATAATATTAATAGCGTGCTTGTGTTCATTCATAGCTGCTATACTTGCCAGCATCTAACTTTCAAGAAAACTCGCCTGTTCAGGGGAGGTTTGGAGTCACTGATTTTGGTGAGAGCAGCTGGAGCCTGCTGGGCTGGTGCCCATACGGACCAGTGGTTTTGGATGAGCAGCAGCCGCTGTTCAGGGTGGTCATTGCTGCTGCAGAGCCACAGGTTGAGCCTCAGCAAAGTTGCATTTGGATCCTTACTGTGCCTCAGAGAGAAATGGTTCCAGTCCCAAAACCTTGTGAAGTGAAAACCGATTAAAATATTTATGAAGACTTCTCTAAAGTGACTTGTCATCCTTTGCAATCATATCTTCTGGTCGATAGAAGTGTAGCATCATTATATCAGAGGATTGACATGAAAGGATCATTCAGAAGGTATTGCTGCTCATGTCCTCCAGTGATGGCTTTATTTCAAGAGATTAACTATCAAACATATTTCTGGGATAGCCTAAAAACCCCGGTGTTTTAAGATCAGAGAAACTGAGACTTCACCAATTTCCAGTCAGGTCAGCTGTACTAAGTGTCTTTTCAGACATTATTTAATGTTTTGGAAGTCTTTTATGCTCTCAGTTTAATTAGTTTCCTCCACTTGAATTTGGATTCTGCATGTTGACTAAGTGATTCTTGCCCAAACTGCCTGAGGCATCAAGTTGATCTCGACAGAAATGCTGAAGTAAACATTATTATTTGGTAGCTGCGACTGTTCAGAGATGCATCACTGGTGCCCAGTGGTTACTGACTGTGACAGCTCATTATCTCCCTGCTTTCCCAGGCACGATAACATCAAAATCATGCTAGGTTCTTAGTAAATCTTTTCATTTATCCTGGTGGGCTGAAAAGAGATTTGTGTCCATTTTTGCTTGTATTGCTGTTGTCTGTACAGTAGTGTAACCACGTTTATTAGGTTTCCAACAGCTTGCTTGTGTAGTTTTATCGGTGCGGAGGCCAATGGGGAGGCATGTAGTGATGTAAGCTTGTTTTATGAAGTCCAGTATATTTTTATAAAAGTATGTGCACACACTATAATATATACTATTTTTACAGGGAGCTCAGCCTGTGCATGGATGAAGATGACAGGTGCTTCCAGTCAAGTCTGTATAACTCCTAGAAACAGTCAATAAAGGGTTTACCTGGTCTGAAACACTGAAAAGTGTCTTTTTGAGCTCATCTGGCTTCTGCAAGGGACAAAGACCATAACGTTGTCCATTCTGGGTGATTTTTTTAACAATACACCAATCAAATGTATCTGTTCTGATCCATTGGGTGTCTGTTGGAATGGCTGTAAACTTTTGGGACTGTTCTGAATCTGTATTTGTTTGTTTTTAGTGCTCCATCTCAATAAATGAGCAAACATTAAGCATTGAAACTCACTTCAATACTGTACTATTATTCAGATTGAATCTGAAGGTATAAAAGCCCATGTTTAATTGGCAGTTTATCCCTCTTTTGATTTGCAAGATGGCCTTTCATGCATATTTGTCAGGAAAGTGGAGCAGAGGGAAAACCGCAGTTTCCTTCTCTGCCTGGGGATTTGTGTTTCATTGTGCTTCATTGCAGCTGGGTCATCTCAACAATCGGGCTTATTTTGAATGGGAGTTCCCTGGTTTTGCACAGGTGGCTAAATTTACGTCAAATCCCATAAAATGTTGCTAAAAGCAAACCAATAAGAGTTATTTCTCTTATGTATTAGGGGGAGCAGTGATGGGATCATAATTGCAGAGACTTTCAGGTCAGAAGTGCTATAATTGGGGTTGTGCCACGTGCATGGAGGACTCCAAATAGGGAATGAATTTTTGATAAAACATCTCTCAGCTGGAAGAGCTGGTGCATCATCACCAGATTGATGAAGTCACTAATTCTAATTACTTTTTAAAAGCTTTTGAGGAAAGCTGTTGCTTTTTTTTGTTCATGACTTAGGACAACCTTGTGACACTGACCTTTTGACCAAGCAAGTGGCCCTTTTCACCTGTACATGGAGTCTATAATCTGCGTTACACGTATCAGTAGATCATGGCATATTTAAAAAAACCCACACAAACAAACAAACAAAAAAGCAAAAAACCCCACAGATATCTGGCCTTATCTATGCCACAAACTGTTTTACACTCTCATCACAAATAGGGAAGGAGATGTCTTGAAGCCCACAGTTCTGCCTGCAGGTGTGGTTTAGAAAACCAAATTTGAAAGCCAGCGTCAGTGGCTGATGCCAGGAAAAGTCACTGCAGGGGAGCAGGGGAAAGATGTTCTGCTCTTACAGCATCCAAAAGTCTCTGCTCTGAGGAGATCCCAGGTGCAACACATTGAAGTTTGCTGGCAGCCTGGTCCTTCAAGGCTTCAGTGGATTCTTGCAAGATGCTGGACTGAGGAGCCCCACCACCAGGATCTGCCTGGGTGTTGAGCCCTTACGGTGATGTCTCTTGAAGCAGTAATGTGATTTTGTTTAGCTAGATAGGGGACGTTATTCTCAAGGTTCAGAGATGACAAATGCACGGCTTAATGTGCTACAGATGTGTGTGATGGTGATTCAGGGCCTTGGAAAGCTCCCAAAGAGGGAGGCTGTGCTGCTGACACTCAAGCGCTACATGAGCTCACATTGAAAACCAGCCCTGCCATCCTCGTGTACATCGGTGTGGTATAAATGGCAAGTAAGCTCCGAGCGGCGATTTGCAGAGGGTGGTCATTAAGAGACTTATCTGCTTCTCCTTCATTGTGTTTGCTTCTCCTTCATTTGCAATAAATTTCACCAGTGAGGGAACCAATGAATAATTTTTTGAGGATACTGACAGTTATTCCAGACCAGAATATTTTTTCTCTAAATCTTTCTGATTCTGTCAGAAATGCTTGTCTTTTTCTTCAGTGGGATAGATTCATTGCATTATGCATGTATCTGTTGTCATAAAAATGCTGACAAAAGAATTTGCCAAAATAGCATTTGTTTCCATAAATTTAACATATAAGAACCTACTTGTGATGCAGTTGAATACAAGGAAAAGCTGTTTGGTATAGAAAGCAGAGGTCCCTGTTTGTTGTGCCATTGGTTTTGACTTTGGTATCAGAGACAGCCAAAGGTATTCCTGTGCATGGATTAGTGTGTGTACGGTGTGCTAAGAGTGATATTTTAATGGTACTTGAAATAGTGTGGAAGGAGCCTGTGTTGCTGCAGTGAGACAGTGAGATGCTGAGGGTGAAGGTTCACCTGTGGCTCCTTTCTCCTTGGGGTGAGCTCCTTTTCCACAGGCTGTGATCAAGTTCCTGTGCAATTTCCCATGTTCTTCTGTAACATCCAACACGTAGTAAATGCCTCAGTCCCCGCTCCCCTGCCTGTTCACCTGCTGTCACAGTTTATCTCCCCATCCCCAAAGCACATGCTGTCTATAGCATAAGAAAGTGGAAAAAACAAACAAACCAACAAAAAGCAAACCAAAATAAAAATCAGGAAATGAATATGGGGCAGCTTGAAGGTTCAACATCATATTGAATACACAAAGCTCTCAGCCATGTTTAAATCCTCCTGTTCCTGTCACAACTGAACCTGTGCCGTGGGGAATAATTCCATATGGGCAGAATCTATATTTATCTGAGAAACTACAACCACTAATACTAAAAGCAAGTACAAGGATGCTCTTTGCATGGGGCTCAATGCAAAAGCTCAGAGATGAGGAAGAAGGCAGCCTGACCTATTCTAGCAGCGAGGACTGATAACAAATAAGTGCCTGTGCATAAAAGGCTGGATCACATCCAGTCATTCCTCGACAGATGTGTGTATATTATATCCAGAGCAGTCACACTGGCCCAGAGGGGACTGCCTTCATGGATGGAGCATACAAAAAGAATGAGCATGTCTTCCTCCAGTCCAGATCTAATGCTGTTTTCTCAGAAAACTGCTAACAGGCTGAGCTCGGCTGCTGAAATTGGCAGCTGCTGCTGCTTGTGAAGCAGACAGGTTAGAGAAAATCAAACTCTTCAAAATGGGCTATACCCCAGCATGATTCTCCACTTCAAGGGTGCTGATGTCCTGGGTCTGGCCCTTCTGGGCAGAGCAGGCAGCCTTGTCCTAAAAGCTCCTCATCTCTGAAATACCCCAGAGGAACCACTTTACAGCCAGCATAGATGGAGGCTGGAGAATGACTCTAGATTGGGATTGACATAAGAAATGTTTACTGAGAGCTCTTCCATGAACCTCAGTGTTTGTCCTTCATGGGAACTGTGGAGACTGCAGCTTTCCCTGACAGTACTGGCATTGTAACTCATTTAGGAGTCTTGTCTTGCTTTTAATAGACTTTCTTAGTGTGCTGCTTGGTGCTGTGAGCTATTAAATTACCCAGTTGCCAGCAGCACCAGAGGGGCCACGCAAAAAAGGAGGGCTGCCTCGTCAAGAGATGAACACCAGCATTTCTGGATATAGCACATGATTATATGTCGAGATCTCTGTGTCTGCCAAAAACATCTCACTCCGTGCCCATCCAGAGAGTCAGGAAAGTTAGAAACAAGTCTAAGAAGCTACTTTAAAAGCTCTGTCTGAAGTCCATCACAAGGAGGCATCACTCCAGTTGTTCTTCACTCATGGCTGCTTCTCCCAGCAGGTAGAAGAGGGGTGCAGGCAGGGCTGTCCCCAGCCCCTGGGGACACTTCTCCTGGCAGTGTTGGTGCAGGATGCCTGTGGTCTGGAGGGTGGCATGGCCGCACCAGCAGCACCACCTGCATCCCAGCCATCACAGGTTTGCCTTCAAAACTCTCTGGCATCATTTCCTTGTCTCCACAAGCTCTTTATGATAAGTGCTTCTGCAGTGCCAGCTTGTCCCAGCTCAGCTGTCGAAGAGACACCCCAGGAGATGCTCCCCAAAGTCAGGCTGATGCTGCAGAAGTCCTGTGGATAATCCCATGCTCACACCTTGGGAAACTTGTCCCTGGATATTACATATCAATTCAGGTTAAGGAAATAATAATTGAAAATATTTTTTTCTGGCCACCTATGTTTTGACATCATACTGTATAGTTTAATTTTGGTAGTCTCCATAGTTATTACAAGCGTTTTAGTGTGTTTTTGTCAGTGAGCGCACAAATGGTGCTCACTGGCAGTAGAATTTAAAGCACAGCATCTGTTTTCTGTTCTGTGTTTGTTTGAGCAATTGTGACAAGCTCCTTGGCTTTACAGGCATGCTCCCCGCTTTCCTGCAGTACGCCAAATGAGTGTTTTCTCATTATTGGTCATCAGAAAATCCCTGTTCCTCTCCCAAGTGCTGCACTCTTTACCTTGCCTGTGGATCTCACAGGGAGACTCGTGCTGCTGCAGTCTGGCACCCATGGGCTGATGTGGGCTGGGCAGCTTTTAAACCAAGCAGCCGCCCCCTCAGGCTCTGCAACACACTTCATCCTTCAGATTCCTGTGTCACTCAGATAAATATGTCAAATAATGTGTTTGATAGCAAATTCTTATTTATGAAAGTAGAACTCCAAACTGATAAATGGGTGAAAGCAGTATGGTGATTGTAAAGCATTTTTTTGTCCAGCATCTCAACTAACTTTCAGTTCTTCCCTTTAGGTCAAGCTGGAATCTCCCTCCATGAGTTTAAGGTGAAGTTTCTTGCTTATATTTTCTAGAGGTTGCAGCTGTACCTTCTTCTTCCATATGGAGAAGGGAATGACCTTGGCGGGGAACAAAAGCTAAGAGTTCTGCACCATCCCGAGCAAGAACACAGCACTTGTTCCTATTTCAGAGTAATTCCTGCAGCTGGATGTTGAACCTACCTGGTGCATGTGTGGAGTGGTTTTCTTCTTCCCTACTTCCTATGGGTTTGGAGGTTTTTTTCTTAATTAACTTGTTGCTTGAACTTAATAACTGGTCCGACTCTGGTTTCTGGCTGCTATACTCTTCCGCAGTCTTCTGAGGACACGATGGAGATCATATAATGATAGAAACTAAGTGAATCATTTTCCTAACAGGTTTGTGACTACTGTTGCTCTGTGAACATTACATAAGAGCAGGTGTGTGACACAGGCTGTGAATTTGAGAATAGGGTGCTTGATATGAGTAATTCTTTCCACAGCAGTGTGACATCAAACGGTGTGGAATATCCCTTTGATCAGTTGGGGTCAGCTGTCCCAGCTGTGTCCCTCTCAACTCCTTGTGCACCCCCAGCTAGCTCGCTGGTGGGGTGTGACAAGCAGAAAATGCATTGACTGTGTAATAAGCACTGCTCAGCAGTAACTAAAACAACCCTGTATTATCTACACTAGCTATACTAGCTACTATGAAGAAAATTAACTCTGTCTCAGCCAAAACCAGCATACTGTGGCAAGCCTCCTCTTGTAATCCTGACATGTTGGTTGAAGCACAAAAAGGACTCTTTCCAAATGATGTTGGAGGCAGCATTCAGCTCATAAATATTCGTGTTTCATCAACACATCAACAAAAATCCAGAAGGCTGTTACACCCAGTTGGTTTCGTCTTCAGCGACAGAAAGATTTTAATTGGTTTTACTTCTAGTGCTTGTTAACCCAAAAGTAATGTCTGCTTTCATGTCGAGTTCAAGGGGAAATGAAATCCCTTCCAAAATTTTGGAAAGAAGTTTCTTAAATAGAGACCTAGTTTTGTGATTAATTTTTTTTCTAGACAAACTGTTTTCTGCTTTTTGCCTCCAACTGCCTTTATCCGTATCCTTAGTTCAGCCAACTTGTTTACAAGGATTGAGCTTTCAAATCAAAGCACCATAAGGACTCAGCTGTGACTTTACCTGGATTATAGCAACGACAACATTGCTAAATACCTGCATTATGTTATTATTTGGTGTAAGCTCTGTGGAAGAGACAGCCTTTACTTTTTTTTTTTCCCTTTTCTATATCACATCCAAAACACAGTGGCCTGTGCTCCAGGTGGCACATCCACCTTGACCTTCCCTTAGGGAGCTCTGGTCCAACACTATACTTGCAGGCATGGAACTGGCACCAGGGTTAATGGAGCAGTGTTTTACCCTCGTAGCAGCAGGAGCTGCTTGAGATGGAACCTGGGGAGAATAGGGTGGGTCTGCAGGTGAGGACACTGATGAGAAAACCAGGCTCTAGAGGAGACCTTCGCTTAGCGCTGAGTCAGCATCAAAATCTTTAAGGTTCAGTACAGCCACTGCACCTTGGCGTGCAATAACTGAACTCTGCCCTTCCAGAGAAACTTGGAAAATTATTGCAGAAGAAGCCAGATTTCTTCCATCAGGTGGACGTGTGCTCTCAGGTTGGGCTATGCGTGGCATCACCTGTGGGAACTGCATTTCACTGCCCAGGGTTACTGTGGGGATGTGCTGGCAGCGGAAAGCCTCAGCTGAGGGCTTGGAAAACGTACTCAGCTTTTAGAGAGTTTTTTATTTTGATGATGGTTTAAAAGAGAAATAACTGTAATTAGTTTTGCAGTGCATGGTTATTTCAGAGGGCTGGCTGAAATCCTATGCTATATCAATAATGACCTGTTTCCCTTGTCTCCTCCCAGTGCTTAATGGATGTAAAAGTGAGGGCAGAGTCTGACTTCTGCTTGGTTTTGATGCAGCTGGTCTTAGTCACAAACAGTATTGATTCCCCCAAGGCTGAGTGGATGCACTCACTTTGACACCTGTTAGTATCACTGCCTATGAAGCCTTGTTTAATCCTGTGTATGTTTGAAGTCATGTACTGCAGAATATTATTGAATTTTGTCATTGACAATCCTTTTACAGAGGAGCCAGCAAACTCTAGTTAGAAACAATCAAAATAAAATTTAATTAAACAGTATACTACTTCATGATGGGCTGAAAAAAACATAGAAGTAGAGATTTTTTTTTCTTATTTCATATTCTTTACTTCTTGAGGTACAGTGAAGTACTGGCAGTTTGAGTTAATCCAAAACTTGGGCCCTGGTGTCATAAGCTGGGAGTGCCCTGGCTGATGCAAACATTTCTAACCCTGTCCCAGGTTGCCCAGTGCAAACAGTGAGATGTCACCTCCAAACTGGGTGTTAAAATCACAGTTCAAGTAAGAACCAGCAGTCCATTTACAACTGTAGTTATTACTCTTAATTGAAACTGGCAGGCTGGAAATTTAAAGATCTTTCCTGCATTAAAAGATCTTCAAGCAATAATAGAACTTTGCAGAGCTTTATAAAACCAATGGTCTCTAGTGAAATTAGTCCCTTTGATCTCAGTCTCCATTTTGGGTCTTTATGAAACTAAACAGAACTATGCAAATATTTGAGAGGAGAATAAAATAGTTACATTACAAATAAAGCAACTTCTTTCATGGGGCGTGTTTTTATTAAAGCTGGTATTGTGTGATTTTAAAATTAATGATAGAAGAGGAGAAAATGGCTTTGTTAATTATGTGGATTTGCAGCTACAAGGTGATTCTCAGTTTTTAAATGTCACATCCAATATTCTTTAATCTTTTTTTTCCCTCTAACCATTGAGATAATTCTTCAAAAATACTTGGCAGCCATATGAGACAGAAGAAGAAGTGAACTGCAGGTCTGAGGTGAAGGGGCGACAGAGGAAGCCACCCCGGGGCATGTGGACAGCAGTCTGACACCTGCTGACCCATTGGGCAGCATGCGGGGAGCTGCCCTTTGCAGATATTTTTCCTAATATCCAATCTAAACCTCCCCTATTGCAACTTGAAGCCATTTCCTCTCATCCTTGCTGCATAAGCATGTATTACATAGGTCACATTTGATACAATAATATATTTAGCCAAGTGCACAGACATAGAGATTCATGCATTAAATTGTTTGAAGGCTCTTGTTTACCACTATTGATTCATGACAGCTCTGCTCTGATTTTAAATCCATCCAGGCCTTGGTGTTCTCTGGCTTTGATGGTTCATACTGCTCAAACAGCAATTTGTGTGTGTTTCATTTATAATCTCATGACAGACCACAGGTTTGTAGTAATAAATAGGGTGCTTTACACTTGAAACAATTAAATTGTCAAGCATTTTCCAAGTACGCACTGAAAAATTGTCTAAACTGATTGTATATTTATGATTTTCATGAGAATTTACATACGCAAATCAGATATTTTCTTGCAGAACCACCACACGAGTTCCTACAAATGCATACGAGCAGTTTTGGCGAGTGTATTTGGGCTCAAGTCAAGAATTGCTTTATGCTGAAACCTGGAGAGTAGGTTGAACCAGGCTCGGTCTTGCTCATTAACATCAGAGGCATATTATCTTTGTAATGCTGCTTAAACCTTGTCTGGCTTAATTTAGTTTTATGCAGGGGTGCTAGATTTTATGTTCCCCTTGGTAGGGAGATAGTTCTTTTTCTTAATGTTTCTGAATTTATTACTCATATGCATATACACTTTATGACCTTCGATTTTCATAAGCTTTTTTCCCCCTGAGTGATCTGTCACTCAGCTTCTATGAAAAAAAAGGAAGGTTTTTTTCAGACTGATTGTGAAACTTTGCAGCAGAGCTGAAGATAACATGTAAGTTAAATGAGCCCAGCAAAGTGCTCCAACATGATAACTACAGCCACAGAGGGATAACTATGTAGCTGGTGTAAGAAATGTGTCTGATATTGATTTGCTTTCCAGGAGTAATTTGTTAGTAATTATTTGGGGAACGGGGGCAGCATTCATCTTAGTGCTATGCTTAACCCTGCTTGAAGAGGATAACTGCATGACAGGTTGTTTGGTACACAGTAAGGGGCGAAGAAAGTTTCTCTGCAAATCTGGATGTTGCTTAAGTGTTGCATAAACCCAAAGTTGGCTGTGCTGTGAGTAGCTCCTCGGTGAAGCCGAGCTGAATGTCCAGGGAGGGAGCAATCGGTGGTTGATGAGCTGGGGAGGAGCCTGCCCACACCTGCAGTGAGTTTGGGATTTGTGAGCATGAAATTGAATCACTGAATCCTGAGTGCCTAAGTCAGTACAGGTGAGCTCAGGTCAACCAGACTGAAAGTTTAAGAGACCATCATTAATCACGTTTGCAGAGTCTCATTCAGTTTTTTGTTTTTAAAGGAAGAGAGAGGGAGCAGCAATTTTGGTCAAGTGGCTGATGGAGATGCAAGCTGGACTGATTACGTGCCTGTGTAAGTTAGACTTGCCTGGTCCTCGCTTGTGGTTTCCTCTGTGGCACACAAGCAAACAGTTCTTGTGTGGAGATATGTGGGGTAGGACTGCAGATGTGCAGAAGGCAAGCTCAAGTGACTAGTGAGTAAGAGGATCAAGGCATTTTAGGACAGTTAGATTGTGCTGTGTAGTCCAACTGAGCTCTTTATGTAGCCAGTGGAAAGAGATAAGCCACTCCCTGTGGTAATTTGAGGGATGGCTTTGATGGGGAGAAAATGTCTGTAGCCGTCTGATTTTGTGTAAGCAACATATGTGGTGGTTCAGGAGCAGCTTCACAAGTAGATCCTGTGGTTGGACTGTGCAGGGAGGGGAGCTTGGAGGAGAGGGTCTTGCTGTGATACAATGCTTCATAGACTGGAAGGAACAAATATGCTGTTACAAAGCAGCCACATAGGTATGGGGCTACAGCAAACCAGGAGGGCTGGCTAATGGGGAGGTGGGGTAATGCTTCCTGCTTTATTATTTACTGCTTAGACCTTGGGAAAGTGTCTGCCTTCACGTTTTGTCATCAAAAGAAGAGACGATTGAGGAAAACAGAGTCTAGAAACGTACAGCAAAAATGAGATGAGAATAGAGGCTGTGGGGAGAAAAGTTGTGGGGCTAAGGCTGTTTATTGTCAAGAAGAGAGAACTGTGAGGAGATGAGGTCATTGTTTTGAGCTCTCCTGGGCTGCTGTAGAAAGGGAGGGAATGGATATTTCTTTGTCTGTGGTGGCTGGGATGAGAAGTGATATTAAGTGATATATGATTTTGAGGATGGAGAAATACTGGGCTAGATTTGCCCTAGGAGGTGGTGGAGTTGCAGTCACTGGAGGTCAGAAGTTAGACAAACACCTGCCAGAAAAGATGGAGCTGAGCCTGCCTCAGGCAGGGTGATGGGCTGCCTGGCCTCTGCTCCCAGGCTCCTTCCAGCCCGCTTTGCTGTGATGACACTGGAAAAAAATTCTGCACAAAAATCAGTCGATGTGTTGCCTTTTCTCTGCAAGGAGGGAGATGCAGGTGTGCCCAGGAGGAAGAGCTGTGAAATAAAGTAGCTGTGGGAAGGGCCAAAATGAGACTGAGACCTGAAACCAATATAATTATTATTTTCTTCCTTATCTTTAAATATTAATAGTAGACTTTTTTTTTTCATGTAATCAAGATAGCCAGTGTTATTCTATGTTGTTGCTTAATCCATTAAGGCACTGTGCTCTGAGTTATATTTTGCAGGCCTTTTTCTTCCCCTCTCAGGAGAAGTTTTCTTATTAAGTGTCATTGTAGGCAGTGGAGCTGGGTGCTCAGGTACAATGTGGTGTGGTACTTCATGAACGAGTTCCTCAGGTTCTGGAACAGTGACTTACCGGTGCAAGACTACTTTGTTTCCCTACTCAATAGCAGACAGCCCTGCAAGGATGACTAATTTTTGTAATAATAAAGAAAAACACACTGTATGCACTGGGGAAATAAGAAAAGGGTTTGTGAGTTGTTTGGAGTGGGATTCGTAGGGCTGGCATCCTTGTCCAACAGAGCTGTCAGTACCAGGAGTGCCGCAGCAAAGTGCAATAAAGAAGTTAGCAAGTGTATACTGTCCCAAAACCTCTGTATGTAAGAGCAGAAGTGTGTCAGGTGTGGGAATTACGGTCTGTCCCAGCCCTCCTGAGCGAGGTGCAGTGGCTGGTAGAGTTGCTCTCTGGATTGTAGACCCTGCTGTAAGTGGATGGATGTGCCCTCAAACAGTCCTGCTTGTCCAGCCACAGGGTTTTCGGTGGACTGTGGTCATCTGCTTGAAACCAAAGATGAACAAAGCCTGGAAGGTTTTGTCTGTTTGGAAGCTTTTTGTTTTTTCATCATCTGTTTTGATGGTTAACAGCAAGCCTGGGCAATGAAGTATCAGTGTTGCCCATAATTTCAGGTCTCTGTGATCAAAGCTCCCTGATGAGTAAAGCCTTTTTATCTACATCAGTGATGGGAAGAAAACAGGCTTTGTTCTCTCCCTGCTGTGGAGATTATTCATTTTGCCCTGTGTGCTCCAGACTGTCAGAAACTGGGGCTGGCCCTGGGTGCTGGTGCTGCTGTGTTGGCCAGAGGCTGTCCCACACCAGGAGGTCATCTCAGTAAAGACGGTCAAAGCAAGGAAGTGCAGGCTCTCAGTTGGCTCATTGGTACCTGTGCTTGTCACTTCTAAGTGGAAATATGGGTGGCTTTTGCATATTAACAGGTTTTTGATACCAGACAGGATTGTGGAGAATTCAGAAGCTGCTTGAGAGTCATGTATTTTTTTCTTTCTCTCAGATAGGTGAAGGGTAAGCAGCTCTGCCCTCTAGTGCTGTATGCCAAATGTGTAAAAACCGAACACATCTGTGATACTGGGAATGTGCCTCACCCAGAGCATCCCTTGGGGCACACGGACGTGTGTCAGTCTGGGGCTGCTCTGAGCATCCTTCTGAGGGCGGTTGGGAATGGCTGAAACCCAGCAGCTTCCAGGCAGAAGAGTGTGGGCACACGTTGGCATACCCTCTGCATGGCATCCACAAGCTCATTTCTGTATTTTCACTCGTGCAACCCCATTGAGTCTGATATTTGCTTTCCTATAATGTTTATTATGCCTTTGAGAGACATGTAGAAGAGCTAAATAATGAACAACCGTTTCAGCAGCTTTGCTCTTTCAGCCCCATAAATAATGGATTCATCAGGGTGAGAAAACACATGCCCAGATACACATGCAGAACCTCGAGGAGAAAAGGAAATAAGCACAGAAGCTTTGAGATCCAAATGCAGAGCCCTAGGCCAGTAAAATGGGAACTGCTTTTTGGAGTGAGAAAGTGTTGGAGACGTTAATTGCCTCATGAGGAAACAAAAAGCAATTAGGAATGCTGGTGAGCGCTAGCTGTGGCTTGAAGTGGTAGGCTGCTACCTGCTTGTCTTTTGGAGAATGATGTTAGGTCAAAGGGGATGTTTGTTTTATTGTCTGTAAGTTCTGTCTTTAAGCATCAGCTGAAATAATCCAATTGTGACTCAGCTTGCACTGTGGCTGGCTCCTTGCAGCCCGACAAAGTGTAAGAATAAATTTTGAATCTGCTGGCCAGCCTCAGCTCAACTGGATCAGGGTCGTGTGGTTTCAAAGAGTCTGCATTTCTGTAAGCTCTATAAAAGTCAATAAATAAATGAAACCTCAGAAATCCCTCAGTGCCCCTTCTGGGAGTACTGGCAGAGGTAGTGTATGTGCAACTTCTTATAGACATCAAAGAACCCACAGTGAAGGGCAGTGGAAAGGCAGTTCCATGTGGGTTTCTTAGCCCCAGTGCTCACAAAACAAGTCATTGTCTCCAGAAGAGTGAGGGTTGCGTGGGGGCATTAGCCCTGGACACAGCATGTCACAGGATGCAATGTGAGAGGAAGGGGAGAGCTCGTTTTTCTGCTTTGTTGGCAATTAAAATAGGCAAGCACGGTGGGGCAAGAGCTGGTGTGTGCTTGCAGAGCCCTGCAGACGCACATCTGATCGGCTGGAATGCAGAGCTGCCAGTGCCAGCCAGGGGCTGGGGAAGCCATTGGGATTTATGCTGCGTGCTCTTGCTTTGCTCTGACTTATTTTCCCTGATTTCTTAGCGCCACCAGTTCCCACCTTCACAAAAGTACCTGTCTGCCCTTTCTACCAACAAACTGCAGGTAGCTTGGCAGCGACAGCTGCTGTCAGAGGCCACAGCTCATCTTTGGTGTGAGAACGTGTGTGAAGGAGCTGAACCTGCTGAACGTGAGGGGTGGAGGCTGGTTGCCAGCACTGCCAAGTCCTTGTGGTGGTGATGGAGGAGCTGCGAGGCAGCTGCACTGTGCTGGGGACCTTCACACCTCCTCCTCCTCTGCCAGGCTGGTCATGGACCTTTCAGGCTTTGTACCTGCTGATCCCCTCAGGTGTCTTTCCTGGGGGGATGGATGTGCAGTGAGAGATGGAGCCCTGGGGTGAGATGCTGAGCAGGGTAGCGTGTGGGGTGAGCTGCTACTGCCTGCAGGGCTTCCCAGAAACAGGTGTCAGCAAACCTGGGCTGCATGGGGAAGGTAGATGAGGTGCAAGTGGTTCACTTGGATGACCTTAGCAATGTTTTGCTGGTCGGAGAAGAGAATTGCCGTGATAACTCTGTTGTTTTCTGGAAAAATAGCAAAGAAAAATATACTCACTTGCAATCAGTCCTTCAAAATACAAGTGCTCCTGGACAGCAAGTGGAGCACGTAGGCAGCTTGTTGATTTATAAAATGCTGAGACTTCAATTCTCTGATCTGTCTTAGCTTGATTTGCACTGGTAAGAGCTAGGGCATTTTCATAAGTTTCAATCACCTGTTTATAGCCTTGTCTAAAATGTTTAGCAAGTCAGCTCCCAAGATGAGATTATCTTTCATGGAGCTGGAAATTTGTTTAGGGAAGGCTGGACAATTCAATTTGGAGGCACTTTACCACTCAGCAGGTGGTAGTTCATGCAGAGCTTAAAGATACTGAATTTCTGAGCTTAACTGGGGCTTGCAATTGTTATGCTGGTATCAAAGCCATAACTGCTTGACTGTTGCATAAATAACCCACCAATCTGCGTGCACTGATTTTTTTATTATTATTATTTTCTTCTTCCCTGGAACTCAGACCATCTATGACAACTCTTGACCTGCTGTATTTTTCTCCTTGATCTCTGAAGCAAAGGAAGCCTACAAGATCAGGCTGTCTGATCGCCTTCCTTCTCCCCATAGATTTTGAACTTCATTAGCCCATCTTAACCACATTTGTCTGGGGGGAAATACTGCATCACTGTGAGTTTTGTGGCCTTATGTGGCTGGGCTGAGCAGAGATGTGTTAGTGCCTGCAAGGGTTCACACCGAAGATGACAAATGAAAGCGGGGGAGAAGGGAAAAAAAGAGGCATTCGTAATTCCCTAATTCAGGAGAAGTTCAGACAGCGCTTCCCCCGGTAACTGTCAGTTCCCTTCTCATCCCCCTTTATTTGTAGTGATGAAAGCTCAAATGTGAATGCAAATACAAGGTAATTTTGCAGAGCATTATTCCTACAAGTGCTACAATCATTACAGAGTGAAATAATATAATTAGAGAGATAATAGTGAAGAGAGAGGAAAATGGAGAGGCTTGAGCAAAAGAGAAAATAAGTTTGCAGTTGGGTTTTGGAAAGAAACAGAGCTAATGAGTCAGAGCTCATCTAGATGGCAGCAGCAGGCATTGCTTTTCCTACTAAGAGAGGTGATATATGTCTGGAAAATAAGAGAATTAAAAAATTGCCTGACTAGTGGATATGGGTTTAGAAAGAGCTACAAAAAAAGGACTACAAGTAGGCTAAAACAGACGAGGTATCGTGGATTTATACGTTCTTCAGTTTATTCAGAATGTGTGTCTGAATACTGGGCAGTTCATAAAAACAGGCTGTTTTGTCTGTCTAACCCTGTCTGGCTTCATTTTTAAAATAATGCTTGGATTGAGCAGTTTGGGTCCTGTTGCTGCTACAGGGTGGCCAGGGAAGGAGGATGAAGGTGATGACAGAGGGCTTGGCTCAGCCCAGAGACCAGCACCAGGACATGTCAGAGTTAGGGGCCACCAGCATGCCCACCCTGATCCATTGCTTCCTGCCGGGCGGGGAGGCAATTTTGGCAGCTGGTGGCCTTAGTCTGGTGTTGTGCCCCACCTACAGGCAGCACATATGTAGGCAGAGCCCTTCTGCTCAGCTGTGGAACTCCTGACAGTTGAGGTGGAGCCCAGACATGGGAAAAGGCAAAGAGCATACTCAGGACCAAGAGAAATGTGCGGTTCTTGGGCTTGTTTGTCCTTGGCCCTCTCCCGTGAGCTCAAACCCAGAGCACTGAGAGCCTTTTGTTCCAGCGATGATGCCAAGCAGGGGATGTTTTACATACTGCCAGCTCTACAGAGGGACCTGGACCAGGTGAAAGGAGGTTGTAGCATGGAGGGTGTTGGTCTCTTCTCACAAGTAACAAACAACAGAATGAGAGGAAATGACCTCAGGTTGCACCAGGGGAGGTTTAGGTTGGATATTAGGAAAAAATTGTTCCCAGAAATGGTTGTCAGGCATTGGAACAGGCTGCACAGGGAAGTGGTGGAGTCACCATCCCTGGAGGGGTTTAAAAGGCACACAGATGAGGTTCTTAGGGATGTGGTTTAGTGACAGTGTTTGGTTAATGTAATGGCTGTACTCTGTGACCTTGAGGGTCTCTTCCAAGCAAAATGATTCTGTGATTCTGTCTTCTATCTGGCATTTGATACAGACAGCTCCTTTGCCTTTTTTTTTTTTTTTCTGGTGTGTGAGTGTGAATCCTGGTCAAAGAAGCTAATAGAGCCAACAGCTGTGTAATTAATGGAAGCAGGTCCTCACATTTGCATGGGGCATTTGTTAGCGAGCCTGTTCCAGGCTGAGCACGCACGGTGCCTGCGGAGGTGCTGGCTTGTACTGCTCTGCCAGACAGACAGCGGTGAAGATGGACACAGGTGGGCTGCTTGGTGTGATGGAAAATAATTAGGAGAGCATTAGTTTTAGGTTGAAATAAATGGGTTGTCCAGCAGTAGCTGCTGCAGAGAGGAAGTTGAATGTTAATTAGATGCCACCAATAATTACAGTGATTATGTATTTTTCGAGTGGCTTTTGGGAATAGCTCAATTTGCATCCAGAGGGTAATGTGAATGACATTTCTGGTTACTTTAAGGAAGAGAGAAGGTACTTTTCTTTTTTTCAAGGGAGGGCAGGGAGAAAGGACAGTTATGGTAAAACATGGCTACAGTAGGATACGAAGAACTGTAAGTGGTTTGATGTGGCTGCTCAGGAAAAATGAGTGTCAGTTGAAGTAAGAGAAGATGCTTTGTATCTGGTGCAAGAAATACATCCTGCTTTTCCACGTAGAAAAAATAGATGATGGCAGAGATGGAGCCTACCCCTGTCCTTCCGTCTCCTGGTGCATTTTCTTAACTGTGAGACAAGCAGTTCTCTTGAAAATAGCTGCAAATTTAGTATGCTGGCTTTCAGGTCTGTTTGATGCTTCTCCCCCCAACCCCATCCCCCCATATTACACAGATAAGCAAAGGTGATGCAAATAAAATTTATAGAAACGGTGATTTTTGCAAGAGACTGTTACGTGATGTTATTTGCAAACAGTTAATTTTAATATTTAGACCAGAAACCTGATTTTACAGGCTTGTCCATGTACAGGGTTAATCTGAAACAGTTGCTCCCTGTGTATTTATGTAGGCATTGAGATAAAACAAGTGCCCACATGTGATTCTATTCAGGAGTAGCTGCTCTAAATTCAATTTTTCTTTCAGTTTTTTTCTTACAGTTGTAGATCAAACCTCTCGCTTGTACCCGCTAGTTAAGAAGTGAACTCATTAACATGCCACCCACTGTGTCTGATAACCTAGCTAACACCTTCGATCTCAGACAGTCTCAGCTCACATTCACTCTTAGCATTACTTGTCAAGGTTATTTGCAGAATAAATTTGCATGAATTCCCAAGAAGCATGTACCGGACACCCAGAATTTTGTGGATTACTTTACCGGAAATCATTGGTGTTCAAGAGAGTTGTCTTCCATTGAAAATCTACTAAGTGCTCCTGGGGGTTCCTCGCTTCAAGAAATAACACACACCTGAATCTTATATACACAAAAATGGGCAAAAGCTCAAGGATGATGAGCTGATTTGCACAGAAACCCTCTGTTGGTCGGATGAGGAGAGTGTCCTGTGATCCACAGAGAAAGTCCACCTAAAGCACTTGTGTGACTGCCTAATCTGAAACTTAAAAAATGCATCATTCCCCTTCATTCACAGGGGAAATACAGTACCTCAGCACCTGCCCTTCCTGAAGCTGATGTTTGGAGGACACCTGCTGATGATGATTCAGGTAAGGTATAATCTGTTTTTTGCATCAGCTGTGTTACTTACTGTCAAGGGCATGACTGATATTTTTTTTCCTGAGCATTTGGACAATACAAGGTACCCTTATGACAATCAGTGGTCAGGATGTCTCAGACAGAACTGAATTGATACCCAACACAGTGGTGTAGCCACCCTCTTGGTCTTGCATTGCCCAGCCTGGGCATCAACTGGAGAAGCGTAATCCTTCACGAAATGGCCAACCCCTTACCTTCAGCTTCTTTCTCCTTATGGGGGCTTTTCAATGGTCCCTGGTCCTGTTAAATAGGACCACCTATTCCTTTGAGTGTGAGTAGAAGTCCATCCATTACAGAGCCTAAGCACAATTGTCCTGCATCATGAGATGGGCATGTGCAGATAACTCTTCTCCTGTGCATCCAGGCACGTGGGCATGTCTGTTGTATGGTGCACGTGTGTCAGAAGCACCGGTGTTTTGCTCCCATGATCGATGTAGTGGTGTGGTGGGGGAAGAATTGCAGATCTGAGGGAGCTGGAGCAGTGGGGAGTCGATTCCCCATGTCTGGGAACAAGCCTTAGGCTAACAGCTGGCCGAAAACTTTCGGTAGCTTGGATGTGTGCAGAAGCATAAGATTTGCCAAAGGAAAGGCTCCTCTCTGAACTGCAAATACAACAGCCCTTGTGTTCCTTAATTACTTCCATCTAGGAAACCTGATGGCCTCTTTGACTTATGCTAAATGAAAAGTAGGTGACAAGATGACTGCTTTGCTTTTGCATCTAAAATCCCACTGCTAGTTAGATGTTATGGAAGCAGGAATGCACTCTTTTTTTTTGCACTGGCCAAAGCGTCAGCTGAAATATGCTTTCACCCTTTTACCTATAATACTTTAATTTGGGGTATAGTGAGACCCTACCCACATTTTCTTGCATGCTCAGACCACTGTGCAAATTTGAAAGTTGGGGTGGCCTTGACTTACCCAGTGCTTATGCAGCTTGTACTCTCTTCCAGATTCCTCCTGAAGGAACTACTGCTGCTTGACGGGGTGTTGTCAAAACACATTCTGACACATCAGGAGGAGCACAGGATAGCCTGGGACTTGCTCCTCTTTCTTTGAGGATGAAGAGTTGACAAGTGGACATACCATGAGCAGTAGAGTCTGAAGGAAGATGGAGGAAAATCAGGAGATCCAGCAGTTTTTGAGGCTTTGAAGAGTTGGACCCCAAGGATATTCATCTAGATATTAAGGCCTGTGTTTGTAAGAGTGATTGCTATGCCATGTTCTCCTTGAGGACTTGGTTGAGCATCCATAGAGGGGATATATGCTATCACCTCTGGTGGAGGCAGGATGGCTCATGCCACCTTATCTGTTCTGCTGCTCTGAGCTTCTCTGCCTGCTGAACCATCACCAATACTTGTTTTTGTAGCAGTTCTTGCTGTCCTGTGCCTGGCAGCTTCAATTTTCCTATTTGCCCTTTATTCTTCTCCTCTCATCATGTACTTTGCCCCAGGGCCTCCTGGTCATGCTAATGGGTTTGCCTCGTCCCTGATATGTTGGTGCTTCCCCACTTCATCCTGGCACAGACATGGAGGCTGTGGGCTCTGCACTGTGGTGCTGCTTGGCAGCATGGGCGATAGCATGAAAGACTTTCAGTCCTCTTGTTTCAGATAGTAAAGCGATGTGATGGAGGGAGGAAGGAATAATGCAGCTCAGGGAGCTGTTCCCATGGAGGGTTGCACTGAAGCACGATCATGGCTCTCTCAGTGCACACCGAGGGGTTTTAACCCTCGGATCCCTCTTGAGTGCTGGTGAGGGTATCTCAGGCTTGCCTGGGAAGCAGTGGTTTCCATGTGGTTGCAAAGCTTTGTGCTGGGGCTGGTCCCTCCTTGGGCTGATGGATGCTGCTGCAGTCCCTTTGGAGGATGGCTCAAGTCACAGACCATGAGTGAATGTTGCAGTACCTCAGCTCTGTGCAGTATCACCTGTGTATGGCTGTAGTAGGTTGGGCAGTGGCTCTTCCAGGAGGAAAAACACCTCAGCCAGAACAGTCTCCTGTGATTCCCCCACGGAGCCGGTGGTGCAGTGACTGTACTGGTGTGGTTTGTGCTATGTGTCATCAAGTCACAGCAAAGTGAGAGGCTCCTCCAGCGGTGGCTGAGCAGGGTAAAGCCAAGTGAGATGGCTCCAGGCCTGGTTCAGGTGCATACAGAGCCCTGGTGTTGACTCTGTCCCACCATGGGCACCCTGGGCCCCCCCCTCTGTGACACCACTTCGGGAATACATGTTGTTTCCCATCTGTTCCTTGCCAACTCTCAGCAGTTTCTGCATGTGCCCACCAGAGAGCAACCCCAGCACAGGGTTGTTGTCTCCAGAGAGACAGTCAGGAATGGCAGGTGTGGGTGTGAGGCCAAATCCGTCTTTCCTCACCCCTTCCAGCCCTATCACCTCATCCCAAACCTGAGCTGAATGGTGGGTTTCGCCCCCCCATGCATGCTGTGTCCTGAGCAAGAGGAGCATCCCAGCAGGTAGGGAGGATGTGCTGCCTTGAGAAGCTCTGGTAAGAGACCCTGCCTGGATCTTCTGCAGCAAGTCCACTGCCATCTCCAGGGTAGGACGACAGTGGGAGTGAGGAAGGAGCATCTGTCCAATGCACAAGGAGCAAGTAGGGGTTCAGATAGAGCTTACAAAATCAGATAGGTAAAAATCTGGTGCTTTTATGCAGTCTCCTGAGCAAGTACACAGATTGTGCTCCTCTCGTAGAATCGTGGAAAGGATGTTAAGATTGAGTCCAACAGATATGAGTGGATACCTCTGGTACTTGAACATGTAGTTGGGTGTCTCAGTGTGGTTTTGTGAGATGCTACGTTAGTACTTGGTGTTTGGGTAAGGAAGAAACTTGTGCTTTTCGTGGATCCACAGACTTTGCAAGTGTCAGCTGAAGTTCCACACTGGCCTGAAGTCCCCGGGTAGATAGTCACATCTGGGCTTGGAGGTGGAGCTCAGTGGTGCAACAGCAAGTATCTTACTCAAGCTGCTTGTGTCAGGAGGGAGAGATGCCCAGGATTTATCTTGCCTGGGACAGACACACGGTGCACAGGGGATGAGTTGCCTGCTGAAGGACCTGTCCCTCTCCTCTGGGTTTTGCTTGAGCCAGAGGAGCAGTGTTCACCTGTCAGCGGTGGGTGCAACAGCTCGTGGCACTGAGGAGCTACAGCCCTGGTACTTGCAAAAATGGGGTTCGAAAGAAAGCTGAGGGAAGAAACAGCTCCTTGCTATTTTTATCCTTGCACCAGCCCCCAGGGATTTCAATTGACAGGATTAGTTATGAATCCAATATTATGAATTTAACTATGAGTGAAATAACACAATTTCTGTGGGAAGCAGAGTAAAAGAGGCAATTATACAGTAGTTTAATAACAGCACTCTGCTGGCTGGGTAGCTGAAAACTTACAGTTCACAGTAATTAGATTTTTTTCATTCTTCCTGTTAAATAGCTATAAAATTACAATAGAAATTCATCTGATTCCCTTTTATTCCACGCTGTTTTCATCATCCAGTCTGTGCCCATTTGACCCTCAGGTTATTATTTTGTATGTTTTTGGTGTCTGGTACTGAAGACATGCAGAAACAGAACTTAATGTCAAAAATGCAGACAGCACCAAGAATAAAAGTGGTGGCAGTAGCACTCAGCATCAGAAATCCAGGGGATACTTGTCTGGACAGTGAGGGCTTTCCAAATTGACTCAGCCTGAATAACAGCTGGACTTCTAACCACAGGAGCTATTCCAAATAATTTAAAATTACAGGACAAAATGAGATGTTAGAAATTAAGCACTCTTTTGCCTGCCTGTTACTGTAATGTGCTGTGTGTAGATAAACGGGAGGGAGATGCTGTGGTGCATCCATTTGCATGCTGGTCACTCGCTGCCCAGCCCTCTCTTGTGGGATGGAGTTGATGTTGTGATCTGGTTTTGGGCTTTGCTCCCACCTCAGGCTCTGTGCTGGGATGAGGGTTATTTATCAGCTGTCAAAGAGCTGGATTTATGTTAGTTCAGGCAGGAACCTGTGTGGCCCCCCCAGGTCTGTGGGGCTTATTCTCAGTTTCCTCTGCTCCCCTGCAGTGCTGTGATGTGCGATGGGGCTGGACAGGCATCTCATCTCCCTGTCATTTACATCGCAAGTGATGCTTGCTTGCCAGCTGCCCTCTTTTAAAGCACTGTCCTTTTTCATGTCTAGACAGCATGAAGTTTTCTCTTATGGCATAAAAACTTGAATTACTTTAGCAACTGTGTATTTCTGAACTTACAGGGTAGAACTTGATGAGCCAGCAAATGTGTGGCATTTCAACTGCTTATGATCATGGCTTGAAAGTGCTACACAGTGTGAAGGAAAGAGCTCTCGGGTTTACTGTTGTCATTGAAAGCTCAGGATGGGATATTTGCTTGGAGGCTAAAAGTATTCTTCCTCTTGCTCTCCTTTATGATGTACAAGATCCAGGTATGATAAATGAAATCCTGGTCTGGATGTCATGAGGTAACACAGGGGACTGAGTGCAAGGTCGTGTTTTGCAGCTCTGGTGCCTAGTGGGATCTGTGAGACACACAGTAAATATGGTCTGCAGCAGGACACCTGACCTTGCAGCATAGCATGTCTCTTCTTTTATTTCTTTTCCTCTATTGTGGCAGGAACACCACAGTTCAACTTCACATGTGTATTTTAGTTTTAAAACACTCTGGAGATGCCCAGAGCCATTAGCAGGGCAAAGGCCGCCTCCAGGTGTGCCTCTGCCTCGTTTGCTTCTGCTTGTTGGCAGAAATACGTTGTGCTTTTGGCAGATGTAAATGCTCCAGATGGCATTGGGAGAAGTGCAAATGGAAGATTTGATTCCAGCCCTTCCTCAGTCGAATAAATCTTGTTCATCTATCTGGTAGATCCTTTATTTAAGGGCCCTTAAAAAAATTCATCCCAACTCCTTTCTCCTACCCCAGCTCTGAGTTTGTGACCTTCAGCTCATCCCTGTGTCATTGCTGTTCGTTGTAGTCTGCTGTCCAAAACGTGTGCGTTCCAGCACGTCATTCTGGTGCTCAGATCATAGTCTGTAAAACCTGGATACGATCCATTAAGCAGGGTGTCCAACTGTCTTGGTGGTGGAGCCAATTTCCAGTTTTGGGCCAGGTGGACAAGGTAGCAAGTGGCTCTCAGCACCTGGCCATGCACTGGTGTGGTACAGACCTTCAACACCTGCTGAGACAAATATTCTCTCGTACCCTGGGTTCCCACCAGCCCCAGTATCACTGCAGCAGGGGCAGCGTGTGGCTTAATACACCTGGTGCTGATGTTGGGGTTGTCTGCTGGCCATGGGCCACTACCTGGACCTAAATTTGGCTTGGGAGAAAGAGGGAGAGGTGAGCTGTCATCTCCTCCATTAGCCCCATCTGGAATGGCATGTGCGGTCCCAATTGTGTGCTGATGCTCATAGAGTGCCCAAGTCACCACCCTGCATTAGCTTATTCCAGCACATTTTCTTGTTACAAAATGGGATCCATTTTGCAAATTGCTGCTGCACTAGTAATTGAGTTCAAGGGTGGAATTTTTTTGTCGTCTTTTTAATTTTTTTTTTTTTTTACACTGGAGTAAATCAGGAATAAGTCAACAGAATCAAGCCCTTAGTGCTTTCAGCAACATGCTCATTTAAATTGGATGCAAGAGGGTGTCTGTGTTTACATTTGGCCTGCCAAGAATCTCTGTTTCAGAAACTGGCTTACATAATATGTCAAAATTGGTTTACTCATTAGCATTGCAAACTGTGTGAAACAAGCCACAGATTGATAAACTTGCAGCAATATTTGCATCCAGAGCTGAACAGCACAGGGGGAGGGGAGGTTCATTAGGAAATGTTCCCTTTCCACAAGAAAAACAAATGGTTTCCAGTTAGATATCTCATGCTTCGTTAATTTTCTGTCTTCCCAGATTTAAATAAAGATTGAGAATGAAATGTGTAAATCTCTGTTGGCAAACAGGCAGGCTGGCCATCTTAATATTTCCTGAGCTGGCAGGTTGTTTGCAGCAGCAGCAGCTCCAGGTTGGATGATCCAATCTCCCTGGCCAGGGCTGCAGTCACTGCTGCCTTGACAGGTATTTTCTCTCCAGCACAGGTGGGATGGAGGCTCTGATATTATTAAATGTGGAGTGGGCACAGATGTAGAGATATGGTCCAAAGGCTCTGTGGTGATGCCGCCTGTTCCTGCATTAGCCTGGGCAGGGTGAGCATTGGTGTGATGCAGCCGCAGGCAGAGCTGGGGGTGCTGATGCTAAAAAAACTCCCATTTCAGGTCCTGCATGGCAGGACCAATGAAACTTCATCTCCACCATGCACTGTGTGATTTTTGTAGGTATCCGTAAATCTAGACACACATACAAGCATGAACAGGCCTCCCGGGGTGATATGAGCAAATATGCTTAAGAGTAAAGCAACGCCGCAATGAGATGGTCTGGATGTAACCAGTGCTTTTGGGCTCCCACTATGTGGGATTTAGGTACCCTGATGTGGGAAGAGGTGGCACAGTCTCTTGCTGTCCTTGTGCAGAGGCCTGCTGTGGCTTCTGCTGTACCCAGGGAGGAGAAGTCTCTCCCCAGGCTGCAGCGTCAGTGTTACTGGTGTCACTGCATCCCTTTTAGCTACATTGGCCATGAACAGCCATTGGATTAAATCTCTTCAGACCCTTGAGCAATGTGACAAAGCTAGTGGAAATCTGTCGGACATGTATAGCTTTTCTGTAGTATCTAAAGGATTTTGGTGCTTAAATCCCATGAAGCTTTTTAGTCTGCTTTGAAGCTACTAACTTAAAAATTCAAAATCAGAAAGCCGTGATACAGCATGGATAGAGATGTGGCATGTTAGCACTGGCATTGGTGGCAGCTGTTTGTATGCTTGGTGAGGCCAAGTGCCTTGTCCCGTATTTCAGATGAATTTTTGCGAAGTAATCTAATAAAGCTGAGGAAAGCACCAGCCTGCAGTGCTGCAGGGTCTGCTGCACCCCAAAAAGTGTTTTGCCTGGTCAACAAACACTGATGTGTCTGCTTGCAGCAATATTAGACCTGATTCACAGAATGCATAGTGTGTCACTGATTTGGGGAATAAAAAGGCTTTGATCTCTTTGTGCTATTAAGTCTGTGTTGTAGCATGGTTTGAAGGAGCTGTGCAACAACAGAAGTCATCACTTGTTGCAACACATCATGCTCTGGCTAAAACTGCATCCTGCATCCCTCACAGATGCCCAAGTGGGCACATTTTGGAGGACTGAGATGCAGCAACTCCTGGGGCACCTCTGCAAAACTATTTTCATGAAGGTTTTTTTTAAGTTTTCAAAAGACTTTAGTGAGTTTAAGTAACAGCAGTTGTGTAGCTGTGGAAAGGGAAAATAAAATGATCTCACCGGAAAAAGAAAATGAGAGGTGTTTGCGTTTCACTTACTGTCACACCTTACAGCAAGAGGCTGATCACCATGAGATACAGCAAGTTTTGGTGCCAGCTGGAGAGCTGAATGCAATGAAAAAGGCCACAAGCACTGAGATGTCTCAGCTGGGGAGCTCAGGCAGGCTGAGCATCCTCTGCCAATGTGTGGGAGCAATCCCGGTCCCTACAGGCTGCAGAAGAGTTCTCCCCAAGGTGTGGGAGAGCCAGCATCACCCCTCATGCTGATGCAGTGGGTGGTAGGTTTTGTGTGATTCTCGGTTGCCTTTGCCCATCACTGGCTTTTGGTTCATGTCCCTCTTTGGGTCTGTGTTCTTCCTACAAAACCTCCTCTGCGCCTTGTCTGTTTTGTCTTTCTAGAGGTGGTAAGGAAGGAGTGAGATGTGTGAGCCCTGTCTTTGTGAGGCGAAGGTGTGTTGGCCAATGCCAGCCAGGCAAATGCTGATACCACTGCAGCCCATGTGGTGTGTGATGCTGCAGGTTGCAGTTCTTGCATGGATAAGGCATCACAAGACTGCTAATGGGGCAAGGGGAGGCAAATACTGCCTTGTGCTGCAGACCAGAGGTGCTGAGTTGTTTAATCTTTATGGCTTGGACTCAGGCAGTGTGCACAGTAGCTGGCAAATGCTTTCACATAGGTTAAAATGCACTGAGCAGCAGGACAGTACCTCAGCCTGGAGAACTCGCTCAGCACCACAATGTCTCCTCGTTACAGCATCAGCTGGCATCAGGCTGTATCTGTTGGAAACACGGGGCCACATCATCAGCAATGACATCTGTCAGTGTGGTGGTGTGGCTTCTGCTTGTGGGAAAGGGGCCTGGAAGTTCAGTGCTCATACAAGGCTGCTGGAGTCTCCTCTGTGCCTGGATTGTGCTAGAAGTGCAAGCACTGAACAGATAAATTGAATTATCGGATGAATTCAGTCTCCTTGGTTTTCTCTTCAGGATTTTCCCCGTGAACTCTGTCTCTTCTTGTACAATGTAAATCTCAAGCCGCTGGGGAAAAGCAATTGTGCTCTAATTTTGCTGCGTAGAGAACTGTTGTCACCCAGCAGGTGTTTTTGTTATACCAGCATGTAACTTCTGTCTCCAAATAAAAAAGAAAGTTCACCTTGTGTCTCATCCGTTATGTCACATGTATTTGAAAATATGTGATGCAGTGTGTAGAAAAGAGGGCAAAACAGTGATAAATGCAGGGATGATAAACACATAGCACACAGCGTGATTCACAGTCTTGGTTACACCAGGCAGCGCTGGGGTGATGCTGGTGATGCCGGAGGCTTGCAGGGGACGCACAGAGCCTTGCAGAGAGGGATCCACGGGTCCATTTTGTGCTCTTAACCTGCTGAAGTCCTGAATACAGAACAGAGACATGGGACCAGCCTGAAAGCCCTCTCATGAGGAGGTTTGCAGTGATGGAGCGTGGGGTTTGTGTCTTTGTACATCTGATGGGGGGGGGAGCAAATGTGGCATCTTTCCAAAGATGTGGCGTGTGTTTGCCACTGATGTGTCCCCTATGCAAGCAGGTGCCTGCGTTTTGGAGGCAATGAGCTTCCCTCCTGCTACCTTCTCCTCCTCCTGCCAACACACACAAGGGACACAGCAAAGGTTTTCTTCTTATGCACCAATGGCACAGAAATTTTCCCTTTTGGTGCAAGGGAACAGTGGGTTTCCAGTAGGTTTTATCTGATATATAAAATAGGGCAAAAGCTCAAGTTCCAGGCAGACGCTTTAGAGGTCTGATCCTGTGCAAGCACAGGAGGAGCTTGGTGCATTTTGATGTATGGGAGACCTGAGAGGTCTTTTGCCCTTACTGAGTGGGCTCCTTGCTGTAGCTGCAGGGCAGCTTACTGAGATGCAATGAAAGGCATCTCAAAATAAAACAGTCCAAAAATCCCCTAAACCCAGCAATGAAGATGCACGGCTCCAGTGACAGTCTGAAAGTGTCAGAGCTTTGGAGGATACTTAAGCTTGCTACAACTTTAGCCCAAAATTTTGAGCTGTTCCTACAGAGCAGACACAAGGACCAAAGTGATGCTGTGTTAGTGGTGGGGAGGAAGGGACTGCATCTCCCAACCCACTGTGGTGGTACCTGCACCACAACACAGCAACCAGCCTTGCACCCAGGGGAAAGTATTTGCTTGCTCTATTAGACTGTGTGTAGTCATTGTCTAATAATATGAGCATTTTGCCATCCCTCTGCAAATAAGGCTGAGGCTGCTGCCTGATTGGTATATCATCTCACTTTCTCTCAGCATTGATTTTCTTGCTCTCCTTATTTGCTTCATAAAAAGCGAGGCAAGGAGCTGGTGCTCGCTTGCTCCCTCTCCTCCCTCCCTCTCTCTCCTTTCTCTCTCTCTCTCTCCTGGAAGAAGCTTTTGGGAGCCTTTATTTTTAGCATGAGACAAACCTTCCTTTATTTCAGGAGACGCAAGTTGGATTATAAATCCTTTTGTAAATGTGTATGGTGATATTTGCTCCGGTAAGTTATATGCATCTCTATTTATTTGTGTAACTGTACTGTTTGGGGGAGAAGTGGGGTTTTACAGGAATTGTGAAGCCCACAGACTTGTTTTTAGGTTTGGTTTCTTTGTAATCTCATGCTGAGCCCAACTGTTCCATGGATTTTATATATACTGAAATATTTTCAGTTTGTATTTTGCTTTGCAGAGGGGGGTGTCTGCTTTGAAAACTTGTTTTGCACTTCATTTTACAGCAGAAATGTGGAGAGTGAGGATTAAAGGGAAAAAGAACTCTGATTTATCATGTTCCTTCTGGCATTTTAAATCAAAAATGTCTCAAAAATAATGCAGAATGTTTGATATTAAAAAATCAGTAAGAGCTATTTAAGATTGATCAAGCTGTACTATAAATATCTGACTGCATATTACCTTAGAAAGATCAACCTAAAGTGTGGCAGGTTGGCAGCAACATGCTCATCATCAAAATGTATTAATGAAATAATGAAAATCTTTAAAGTAATTAAGAAAGTAGCTTGCTTTTCAGAGTGTAACATCATTTATAGAGGTCGATAGACTGTTGTTCTGACTTTCTGCTCCCTGCCTCTGCTTTGTGCAGCTCAGCAGCCTCATTGCCCAGTGCTCTCAGCTAACTTGGAGACGTCTTTGTTACCTGTAAATAACAGCGAGGTGCAGTTATTTCTCTCCCCCAGCACAGCTCCTGGTGTGCCTTCCAGGCAGTGCAAGACAGTGGTGGTAATAGTACAGCTGAGGAAAACAAGACGTACAGCTGTAATATTTTCAGACTACATAAATAAATACTTGAAATTGCAGCATTATATTGATTAATTTATTGGGAATTTTATTCTTTCATACTTGAATCATATCCATGGGAGCTGATTGCTTTGGTGTTTCAGAAGTCTTTTAAAAACTCCAGCTCTAGCACAAGCTGGAGCTGCTATGAGAACATGCTTGAGTATATACCTGCTCAGAAAATCAACATATTAGACCCAGAATAATCTGCCTACTCTCATGATACCAGAGTATGCTAATAGATATATGAAGTGTACCTTAATACGATATTAGAAGACTGTAACTGGGTTTATTAAACCCACAGGAGAAGGTAACGATGTTGCATCTGGCAATCCAAGCTAAACTCTTCCAGAGGGAAATTTCAGGTTGGCAATAACTGCTTAGTCATTTGGACCGGTTTAATTGTTCCTGTTTTTTCAAAATTAAATAGTTGCACTTCCCTGAAGGGCAGCTGACGGGAGTGTTTTGAGGTGTGCCCCTCCGCAGCAGGCTCTGGAGCTCTGCTGGGCTCTGTGCTGGGGCAGGAGCTGCTGCTGGTACGCAGTATGCCATGGGTGGTCAGGTGTTGGACAGGTGAGTCCACACGCTTGGTTCTGCTTCCTTCTTCCTGAAAATGTAGTTAATCTGCACCCAGTTCAGTGGCTTTTTGGCTTTTGCATGATTGCTATTTCGTAAGGACCATATATATTTATAACAGCTGTGTAACTTGAATATATGTGCTTGGCATGGTGTTGGAGAACATGGTGCATAAGAATAATTGTCTTTTTCACAGTTGTTTAATTCCTCAGGTGTAGATGACATGGGTATCTGAGCAGTGCACATCTCACACACTTTCTAAGCGTAGTCCTGCTTGCCTGAGGACAGCGTTAAGCATTTCGTACTTTACTGAGACTTGGTAAGACTCAGTGCAGTGTCCTTTAGGTGAGCAGAAGGACGATGGTCACAGAGTACATTTGGGTGGCTCTGGAAGGAAAGGGGCTGGGCAGCATGAACCGAGGAGCACAGTTCCTGCATCCTACCCTGCGAAACTGAAGGCCTGGGGTTTCTGTGCCGTGTAACTCATTGTAGCAGGGATGCCAGACTGCCCTGAAAGCTGGGCTGTGGTTCATTAAGATGCCAGTTGAGCTCACCTGAATAGCTTTGAAGTGGGAACAGTGGCCAGGAATGGCTGGTTTGAGTGCAGGTGGGGGGGGCTGTCACCCCTGCCCCCAAAGGCAGGTCACCTGTAGCCAAGGGAGCATAAGGCACAAAGCAAATAATGTGGTTAAGTCCTTTGCTGCAAGACTTTCCCTTGGCAGAGGAGCTTGTGGCTGAGCAGAAGTGATCCCTTCAGCTGTGCATGCCATCTCCACAGAACAGAACTGAGGCAAACTTGGGAGGGCAGGAGAGCTTGCCTTCCTCCTCATGTTGTACACAGAAGGTCTTCAGTGTTCATGGTTTTCTATCTGTTGCCTCTTGCCCATCCTTGTGCCCCTTCATCTCCAGCTACTTGGTGGTAGCAGATCTGAAGGAGTGAACCTTCTCCCCAGTCCAGTCCCCCCAGCCACCACTCATCTCTTGGACCTTGGAGCAGCCTCTGCCACCTTCCCAGGAGTGTGGCATCCTCTTGTGCAAGAAGACCTCAGGCTAATGTGCAAACCAGGGCTCGGTGAGGCCGTGGGGCCAGGTCCACAGCATGGTGCTTTGCAAGCTGCCAGGGCTGAAAATAAGAGATTTGTGCCAGTGGGATAGAGGAGTCACTGCCCCTTTCTAGCAGGTGCATCAGAGTTTGAAAGGAGTCTGAAGTGTTATTTTAGGGGTGCCTGGATCCTGGGGAACTTCTTTTCCTTCGAGATCTGTTGCCTTGGCCGCTCCACTTGCAGCTCAAACAGTTCCTAGAGAAATTCCTTAAATTCTTAAGAAATGCATTTATTAAATATCTGGCTCCTCCTGAATGCCAGATACTCTTTGTTTAGCCAAATCCTTGGAAGACTTAATGAGTGCTTTCCTCACCTCTGTTAATCCCATTCAGATCCATAGATGCTCTGCAAGGGGAAAGGTATTTGTGTTGATATTGGATAGCAGCTGCCTGTCACTGCTACTGATGGCAGGTGGTGTTTTATTCTTCATGTCGCTCTTAATTAGGAGTTCCTGTACAATTATATGACCATTTTTTTCCAGGAATGTTTCCCTGTACATAGGGTGGCAGATGGCAACTAGACCTAGAGGTTGGTCTTTCCTGATTTTGCCTTTGGGCTCTCTTTGCCCCAGCAAGCTAAAAGCAAGCCGTTGCAAATAGTAGCATGGTGCACCATTGTCAATACAATACTGGGGGCTCAGCCCAGCCGATCTGAGCAGAACTGGAGTCCTCAGATGTGGGTACTGCCTTGGAATGAGGGCATGTGGGAGGATGTGAGGAGAGCCATGGACTGGGGACAAGCGAGAGCTGCGTTCCCTGCTCAGCGCATCCCTGCTCCTTCATCTAGAGCTGGTGTGGGTAGCCTGTGTAAGATGAACGGATGAAGCTGCTGTCTGCCAGCACAGCACATGTGTGTCCATACGTGGGATACAGGGTTGCTAGAGAGCCCAGACAGGCCCAAAGGAGAGCTTTATCTCCTCGCCAGGGTATGCAGTGGCATAGCGCCAGCCCCGAAGGAGTTGGAAGGGGCCCATCAGTGTGTCTAGGCTGCAGGTGAGGTTGGGGCTGGGGACACACGCTCCTGCCCGGGCTCGCAGGGTCTGCGGGAGCAGAACTGTGGAGTGCTTGCACAGCGTGCAGTGCGGATAGAGGGGCTGACTCTGCCTGGCCTTAGTTTGCAGATGTGATCGTTGCCCTCCACCTGAGGGGATGCTCAGAGCTCTTGAACCTGCAATAAAACTCCTTGGTAAGCAAGCTCTGGGAACAGAGATGTGACAATACTGTGAAACTCTTCAGTCTTCCTCTCCTGTCACACACAACCTCTTATTTTAGAGAAAAAAAAAAAAAAAAGAAAGAAAGGAAAATAAGAAAGATGTGCTGAGCCCTTCTGTAAAGACAGGTGATCAGCGTGGGGGACCATATCTGCAGTGCTGCCCCTTTCCTCTGCAAACTGCTGGGTGCTGGGGCTGTCTGTCTGTCTGTGCTGTGTGCAGACCGTCTGGGTGGAAGGGCTCTGCGCCACCTGAATGGCTGCGCAGTGTCTCATCTGTCACCAAACTTCCCCGGTGCCGTGGCAAAGCAAATATGCTGCAGCAGGCTGGAAAGCTGTAAACATATGGGCACTAACAACAGATTAAGTGAGTGATTTAGTTTAAGGAGCTTGGTAGATTACCATAAAATGTGTCTTAATTAGAAAAGCAATCAAACTTGCACAGAGTCAATGAGGATGGAATGTCCCTGTTGGCAGCAGTGAGTGCTCGGTCCCCCACGCCAGGAGATGGGGATGGCCATCTCATGACCATTTTGAGGGGTTGGCAGTGGTTTGCCCAATCCAGCTATGGGTGGAGGGTGCTCTCATGCTGAATTATTTGTTTTTTCACCCATGAATCCATCCCACGGGCAGCTCAGAATGAGACTGATGGTGAACTCAGACTCCTTTAACAGCGTTAACTAACCAGAAACTGCTGAAGGTGAAAGAACGGAGCATTTGCACATTTTCCTTAAAACTATGTGCAATTACCCAAAGATCTATTTGAGTGTTTGCCGTGTATAGCACAGCTAGTCCCAGATAAAGGATTGAAGCTTCTAAGTGCTACCATAACACAAATAATTAATAAGTCTATCTCCCTCGCTGTGTCCTTATCTTTTAGTGAGCATGGCCATAATTAGCTCTCACCTGATTCTGAATTTATAGCATGTTCAATTGTTTTTTTTCATTCTGCTTGTGTTTTCTTTGCTTCCTCATTTTATTTGCCCTGGTTTTATTCCACAGGCCTGAATCTACAGTTAAATAAAAACTAGATAACCATCTCCAGCTGGGCAGGTATAAAGATTGCAACAGCCAAAACCATATTGATGCATTATTGGTTTTGTACAAGTGCTTGCTTTTTTCCGGGGTCTGGGAGGATTTGAAATACATTGGGAAGTAGCACAGAAGATGTACAGCAGCTGCTAGCAGTTGTGAGAAAGAAAAAGATGCCTGGTTATTTCAGAATTAAGTATTCTTGAACCACGAAGGAAATGGGGAACATTCAGGAAAGGTTTTTGCCAAGTTTTTTTTGTTATCGTCTTTTGTGTTTAGAAGCAGGTATAGCTGCAGATTTCAGGGAATGTGAATGAAAGGGCGTAAAGAGAAAAAGAGATAAGCAAGAGGTGTGGAGGTGCACAGTAAGGAGGAGGCTGTAGAGGAAACAGGACAACTTAAGCTGTTCAGATGAAGTGCGTCAAGAGCTAGTGAGATAAGAAATATTTTTCTATTTTAATTTAAGGATGCTGTTATTAACCTTTCCTAAAAATGTTCATGTTCAGGTGTTGCTGTTTAAGTGTGGGGAAGGAGAGCAATGCAATTTCAGGGGACAGAGTATAAGGGAAGTGGTGGAAGAGGAAAGAGAGGTTTGAATTTTAAAAATGTTTCTTGCTCAAAATGTTCCCTGTGAATTCCAGAGCTCAGCAAAGCAAATGTTCATTTAGAGCCAAGAGCAAGAAGGGAACATGTGCGGTGGTCAGGTTAATGAAGAACAACCCTAATGGGCTTCTTTGGCCAGGGCTGGGTGGTCCCTGCAGGGCTTTGCAGACATGCCATCTAGAAAAACAGCCTCTCTTTTCCAAAAGCAATGTCTTGGCTCTCAGTGGTCCTGCTCATACAGACATCGTGGGCTGAAAGAGTGCTGCTGGGTGTGTGGGTGTGGAAGAAGGGACTGAAGGCCCCATTACACAGTGATTTGAAAGCACTCCTACATCCTCATGGGAATAAACTGTTGCACCAGATTATTAATCCCGAAGGTTTTCTGCATTCCTTCCCAAGATAAATAATTTTCACCCATTTCCTTAGATCTGTTGGAGAAAGAAGACTGAGCGGAATGCAGGCGTGCATGCCTGCGGGTGGGCGGGAGGAGCTGTACAGCAGAGAGGAAGCTACTAATGGCCTCTGATGAGCACGGACATGATAATAATGAGGTTAATGCCCTTTCAGTCACCCAGAGAAATCTTAGCAAACATATAATCCCTGCCAGTCAATGGGTAATCATTAGGTCATAAATAATACAATGTGATTGAAGGACAGGAGCCTTTCCTGTAACAACCATTTTCAGTCAGTGGTGACGCGGGGAGGGTTTTGTTGCAGCCCCCATGCGGTGCCAGGCAGCGGGACTGAGCTGTTGGGAGCACTTACTGATTAAAGGAGCATTCCCACCTCTTGTTTCTGCTGAATACATCTGTCATCAGGGCAGGAAAATAATAGAATTGTAGAATCATTTTGCTTGGAAGAGACCCTCAAGATGAATGAATCCAACCATAGCCTAACTCTAGCACTAAACCATGTCCCTAAGAACCTCATCTACACATCTTTTAAACACCTCCAGGGATGGTGACTCAACCACTTCCCTGGGCAGCCTGTTCCAATGCCCGACAACCCTCTCTGTGAAGAAATTTTTCCTAAAACCCAGACTTAACCTCCCCTGGCAAAACTTGAAGCCATTTCCTCTTGTCCTAAAAAAGTTCCACTGAAGCCCAGGTCTACCAGGTAGTGCTGGGAAAGAGCCAAAGCTAATGGAAAGGAGAAGGACACAAATTAGATAAGGAAGCAATTACAGCAGCCATTAGATGGTGCTGCCTGGTGGTGACGCTGGGAGAGCTGGAGATGGGGCTCGGCTCCCCAGCTTGGAGAGGTGCCTGGTCCCAGCACCAGCCTGGGGCAGGCAGTGCGTTCATCATGTACAACACTGCTCTTGCAGATTGGATTTGCTGTCCCCTGCCATCCAGGGCTGCAATTGAGGAGCTATGGTGCGGTCTTGGTTGTTGTTGAGCTCCTGGGGCTGTATCAACTATCAGGGGTTTAGTGGCATTAAGTTTGGAGGCACTTTCCCTTAGAGTCCTTCCCATGTGCAGATGTCACTCAGCCATCATGTAAATCCCCTGTTTATTAGAGGGAGTAAATCCTACTTAGTAATAACTTGGATCACGCTCTGTATGTGTTTATGTTAGATCATGGGTCTTTTTAAACCCAGATGCCTTTAAACCCACCAAGAGAGCAAGGAAATGAGCAACTGTCCAACCTTTTTTATTTTATAATTAAATGTTTACACTTGTTACACAATAAATCCCATACAATCAGCTGGTAAAACCTACACGAAGCCTGCGTGTTCAAGAGGGAGCAGGCACAGACTTACATTTATGCATGAACTGGAGTCTTTGCTGGGTTGCTGAACCTTACCTGTTAATAAAATAAGAATTAACATCACGTGTTAGAAAACCTCTCCTGTACCTGACTGTGGCTTTCCTTGCATTTCGTCTGTGGTGATCAGAGGTGATTGATACCAAAGCAGCTCATGAGATAATGTGGGCATGGGGGGACACAGCTGGCAGGGGTGAAAGGAAGGAGACCCAGCCCAGGGGTGGCCACTCTCCTGGGCTGGCACTTGCAGTGCTCTGGGCACTGTCACAACGTGGATCCTGGTGGAGACCATCACGGTTGGGTTTTTCTGCTAGCGGTCTGGGACTGGAAAAGTTTTCAGGCCCAAAAAAGAATGCATGTCTCTGCTGAAATGACATATGTCACAACATGAGTTATTCAGGTACAAATCTGAACAAATCTGTCCAACTTGTGCTCCCACCTCCTTAAAAGTAAAAGGTACAAGTATGAAGTTGTGGGGACTGCAGAGGAAGAGCTGTAGCTTCCAGACTGCTCTGCAGCTGGGGGGGGCAAAGAGCTGAAAGGCTGTAAATGCAGCAAAAGTACCACTCTGTGATAGGTCCCAAATGAAGGAATGAACACCCAGCCATTGCCCCAGGTACTCCTAAATCAGTCTGCAGCAAGTATTGGTGTATTTTGTTTCTCAGAATACTCATTGCCAACCTCTCAATGCCCACATGCAGAAAGCAATTTATACAATAAATTTAAAGCAAACAAGCAAACAAAGCACAAAACAAACAAGCAAACCAAACCAATCCAAAACCAACCCCAAACAAACAAACAAACCACAGCACCCAACCTCAGGTCTTTGTAAATGTCTTCAGTTATCTCAAACACTTGACAAATGGTTAGAGGGGCTGGAAGAGCTCAGCATCTCCACCTTGCTTGTGTAAGTAGCTTTGTCCTCTGACAACTTTTTGCTGCATCCAAGGAGAGATGCTCTTAATATGTCTATATTTTCTGCCTGTTAACTCTTCCTTGCATGCTGCCAACCTTAGCATTAGCTTTCAATTTTATGGCTGACCCGTTAAATACCGGATGAAACACATCTCATCAGCTTGCATTACATTTTGAACTTAATAAATAGGAAAGGCATTACACAGATTCTGTCTGGCCATCTGGAGGAACAATGTTCTTTACCTTAACGAATGGCTATCTAATCCTCTCATATACAGTTGGGTTTTATTCTATTAAAATATAATGAGAAAAGACTCCCATACCATTATGTGGTGGAGCTAAATGGGATTTTTAGAATAATCAATGAAAGATGAGTAAAAAAGATAAAGGTTTACTTCAAAGAAAAAGAGAGAAAATTGTCTCTTTGGGATTAAAGTATTGTAGAACTGAATTATTATAACATGATCTTCACTCACTAAAAATATCCCAATTTCATTTCCATAAATCTTTCCATTATGGATCAAATTAAGTTGGTTTGTTTTTTTTTTTTTTTCATTGTAAAAATCTGAGGCATTAAATGAAATGCTGTGCTTTAAACAGAGGATTCTACAGCATTCTTGCCCACCATGGGGTCAGGTCTCTCTGCACAGCCACTGGCATTAAGGGCTGCTCTCTGCTGGATCCCTTAAAATGCCAAACAGGTTTTTTTTGCTGCAAATGCCCCAGCAAAGACCCCAGCTGAGCAGGGAGGTCTTGCAGTAGGTTGTTCTCCTCCAGGTGGGTGGCACTGGCTGGGGACATGGTGCTGCATGGGTCCTGCTGGCCTCAGGGGCTGGAGGACATGGTGTTTTCCAGAAGTAGCCATCCTCACCACACAACATGCACAGGAAAGGGCCTCATTCACTTAGCTCTGCCTAAAGCTGTTGATGTTGATGCAAAGATTTTCCTCCAACACATCTGTAGCTGCGTTTCCATTCCCTGATAGGAAGACACTGGAAACATTGAATCTGACAGCCAAGTGAAAGCTATGAGGTGCTTTGTATGAGATCTCGGTAGGTTGTATGTCCCCACCTCCAGCATGGTGACACCAAAAGCCCTTTTCCAGCTGCCACCTCGTCCTGGAGGCACCTGTGTTCTGCAAGTGCCTTCTGACATGGAACAGACTGGAGTGGTTGGTCCTTCAGTGGTGTGCTAAAACTGAGGCACCACTGGGGTTGCTGTTTGGGCAGACATACAACATTCCCCAGATGGGCCATATGTGGTTCTTCAAGCCCCAAAGATGTTCCCTCATCCCTGGGCTTTCCCTCCATGCAGACCAGCTCTGAGTAGGTGTGGGGTCTTTTTTGCAGTGCTGCTGTTTTTTTGTCAGGGGGCACACTAAATCCCAGCAATTAGTGAACAATTACTTCAGGGTTTTTTTCTCAGCAGGAGCGGAATATATTTCTGCTTTCTCCCTGTACAGCTCTTGGAGGAAAATGACTCCTGCTAGTCATCACCTACCCCCCTAGCACTGCGTCAGCTGCGATCCTATCCACCTCCAATTCATCAACCAGTCAAGCTGATATAATTAGGAATCCCAAAGTCAATAATCTGATAATCTACAGTGCACAAAGGCTTCTATGTAGGAGAAGTGATTCCAGGAAGTCTGCAGCTCAGATCCACACAGGAAAAATGCCAGATTTTAAAAAAGAAACAAGTAGAGACCTGGAGGAGAGACTGCTTCCACATCCTTCACTGGTGATATATTTTGGGCTGTCAGCTCTACAGTAAATGTTTTCCCATAAAGTCATTGAGTGCCTTCAAATCTTCCCTTTACAGTCTTAATAATAATGTTCAATTACTGGTTCTGCTCTATAAATAAATAATCTCAGTTTAACGAGACGCTCTGCTGGGTGAGTGATGCTGGCTGCAGGGACGATGTCTCCGGAGGCCTTGGAGCACCGTTGGCCACTGTGAGCAGCAGAAAGTGTAAACCAATATAACATTTGGCAAACATTTTGCAGTCTCTTTATTATGGCAATCCAGAGAAAGGGAAGTCTTACATCCAGAAATGATGCCAGAAAAAATTGTCTTTGTAAAACACTTTGAATGTGTAAAATGACTAATAAAAGAGTAGGCGTTTCAAATATTTCAGGTTGCTCTTTAAAAGTGTCAGGAGTTCCCCCTGGCTTTCCAGTGTTAGGGCAGTAGTAGGGGGTAGGGGAGACCTCTCTGGGAAAGCGTCCAGCAGGTTCATCCCCATTTTCCTCCCTCAACCCCAAGTGTTGAAGACCAGTCCATGTAGTGAGTTGTGTGTCACTTGCAGCCTGCTTTTGGCCACCACAGCTCCAGGCGAGACCAGCGCACGTTCTTTTTGAGATTTTGACATCCTGGAGAAGTCCCTGAGGAGCCCTCAGACAGAGTGGGGATCTCCCCTTTACACCAGCATGGATTTGGGGTGCATTCTCAGGCCAGTTCCACCTCATTTGCCAGCGAGCTGCCAAAGGCTGCTGCATAGGGCAGATGTGCTCCTGGGAAAAGCAAGTGGCTTATATAAAAGTTTCATCAATTTTAAATGCCAGTGTTATCTTCCTAACAGGATGTTTTAGCTGTAACATGCTCTACATAAGCCTTTTAACTCGTCTTGTCAGGAACCATTCTGCCTTCTTCTGGTGCACACGGCGAGCCTGTCGCTCAGCAGGCATTGAGGGGAATTGTTGGAAAGCCAAACACAGAGAAGCGATGGGAAATCATCCCGGTTTTCCTTTCCAGAGTGGGATGGGTGATGTCCGGGGTCACATGCTGAGGTGCTGCCAACTGTCTAATGTACAGCTGGGACTTCTGCTGCCCCAGCGCATCACACACCCTGAGCCCCTGGCCACTGAGGACAGCTGGGCTGGGAAACAAGGCGGACCAGCCTTGAGTCTGGGTAAATAACAGCTCCAGAATACTGATTTAGAGGATCCATTGCCATTGTGGTGAAGTCTAACATCAGAAGAAGGAGGGTTTCCAGCTGATCCTGTAAATCAGCTGATGAACCTTTGCCTGCCCTGAGCTGATGTGAGCAGCACGTGCCCTGCTGGAGATTATATTGCTATTTTTTCTCAGAGTGCTAAGGAGCCAACTAATCTATAAAACATGTTAACCTGATTTGACAGTGAAGGCTGTTTATTATTGCACAGTACCATAATAAATACAATTTCTGTTTGTTAAGTTAGACTGTGGGATTTACCTGACTTCCTTACAAAAATATACCAATAATGCAGGCCAAGGCTGCAAGGTCATAAAGGGAATATCACCATAATGGGAGCAGGGGATGGGATGTTAACCATCATACAGAAAGGCATTGCAAGCCTCAGAGATGTGCTGCCTTGTTAAAGGTGTGTCTGAAAGCATGTGGAAGTAGGATGATCTTCCAGCCAGGCTGGACTGGACATGGGAAATGTGCATTGCTCTGGTCTGTGCCGGGGAGCTCAAATAATGTCCTTCTTCCCCCTCCCTTTGGTCTGTGGCCTCACTGTGTGGGTTGGTAACTGCTTCCATAGCGCACATCAAGCAAGCGCGATGCTTTCCTGGGGCATTATCCCACATTGACCATGGACCACTGATCCAAGCTGTGGACAGGCATCCTCCATGTCCCTCAAAGGTCCAGGCAGGAGCCTCATCATTGTATCCATGTTGCAGGAGTGACAGGATGCACAGGGGATGGCTGGGCTTTTCCCTACTCCCGTGCTGGCACAGCCGCAGCAGCAATGATTTGTTGCCTCAAGGGCACCACGTTTCTCCCAGCTGTAATTCCTCTGGGGAAGGAAAGTGCAGCACTGGCCATTGGGGCTGAACCTTGAGATGCAGCAGCCATGTGATAACCAGAGGTGACTGGGTGCTGGGGACATTTATCTAAGCTGAAGGGGAAGAGTGGTATGCATGCACATTGCAGACGGGGCTAGCACTGTGTGTGGATTTATAGGCAAAAAGTAAATAGGAACATAGGGAAACACTTTCCTTTTCTCCATAAACTTTTCAATTTCAGGGAGGCCAGATTCAATAAAATTATCTCGCAGATGGAGGTTTTATTGCATCTGGCCCATAAAGCTCCCATTATGGGGTTTACAACTGCCATTTACACAAATCCTGCTATAATAAAATACAGCGGTGTTTACAGCATTCCTGCAACCACCACAGAATTACAGCGTCCACAAAACCTGATGAGTAAATCTTAGCTTAATGCATCAGGTGCTCCGCTGAAAACATAAAACTTGGGGGGGTGGAAAAAAGGGAAAATGCAGAGGTCGGAGGAGAAGGTTATGTTTATGTTTAAAATTATGTTTACTGCTTGGCCAAGATACCCTGGGAAAACACCATTGATTTACAGCCCCCACCCTCCTCTCCTGCAATGCAAAATGGAAATATGCTCCTAAAAGGTGCTGTATGGCCTCAGCACACAGCTGTGGGGACCGGCTGGGTGTCACTGGCAGCTGGGCAGTCCCAGCCTTTAGCAGCACCTGATCCAGCCACGGCAGAGAGCCGAGCTCAGCTTGGCTGGGACCTTGTTCAGTTTGGTATAAAAGTCTCCAGCTGAGTCATTTTCTTGTTCCCACCTGCCTTCTGGGTGCTGGTAGAAGAATGTGTGCTGAGACAGGCTGGGAACTGCTGGGTAGCCCTGGTGGGTTGTGGCTGGAGAAGAAAGAGGCTGAAGGGTTTGCTGAACGAGTGAAAGCACCTGAAAAGCCCCTGGTTACGAGCTGAATATGAAGCAGAAGGGTGAGTAAGGGTTAGATCTGAACTGTCTGAGGGACTAAGACTTCAAAGATACTGTCTGCTGTCAAAAATACTCTTAATAGGGAGAGGGAAGATTTGGAACTCCAGAGGAGATCCTGCCTGAGAAGGAATAGCCTGAGCTGTGTTTGGGGAATGGCTCTGGGGTGGCACACACTTATACTGGTTTCTAATACTCGATTAAAGGAAGGGGATGCATTTCAATTGCATCTTTTTCCTCTACTTATCCTCATGCTGAGAGTTGTAGCTGAGAGGTGATGGCTTTTCCTTTATGGCAGGCCTGTCTCACACCACAGCCCTTCAGTTCTCTCTTTATACATCACTGCATTAATTTTTGTGCCTCCTTATGTATCTCCAAAACACTTGCATTTGCAACTCCATTAATTAGGCCAGAAAAGAGGTCAGCACTGATCTCTTCTAGTTTTCTTAATACATTGTTTTCTGACATGGCATCACAAATAAAACTGAGATGATTGATACTGATTTTCGATGCAAAAACTTATTGCATTTACAGTTCAAGTTGTAGTAGAAACATTTACTTTGCAACACATATTTAACAAGTCAATTCACAGTGAAGTTCAGCTTTCTTTTATCCCCCCTCCCTGAGCTCAGTATGAAGAACTTGGTAAAAGTTGTGGGTTTTTTCAAACTTTCCTTATCATTGGGCACCTAAATACCTTTGTAAATCTCTCATCAGTGATATATCCTGGTCATGCTGGAAGTGAGTAGCAGAGTGGGAATTTGCACTGTTCTCCTATTATTGTCTATGCTTGGTTGTGCTCAGCACATCACCCTGCAGCTGGGGAGGGTCAGGAGTCACCTTGTAACCTGGCAGCATCTGGGGAGGAGATGGACCTGTAAAGGTGAAGTCCAAGGAGTCTGCTGAAACTCCTGCCTTTGCTCATGCTGTGAACTGGGAGAACTCAGGATAATGGCATGTTTTGCAGAGCCTCGTGCAACAAGGATAGGTCTTTCTCTACTTATTGTACTTTGATATTACATTTACTGAATCATTTTTCAGTGTCCAAGAACATGTTTTATTTTCCAGATGCGCATACTGTTTGTTTCCTCTGGGTTGCTGACGTTTAGCTTATTTAATTGTGACCAAAATTAGGGGTTTACTTGTAATTTTCCATATCTCCCCCACTGTAGATCTCAGAGTAATTCTATTAAAGTTGATGGAGCTACTTCAGATCTATAGTGATCCAATCAGCAAAATGTAGCCTGTCCTTTAATTTAGATTACAACTGCATAAATAAGCTCTTTCCCCTTCTGCTCAGGGTCTTCTGAGGAGGCCTACATCAATTATGTTTTAATATACCCATTCCTGTTTCGTATTCCTCTGTTTGAACGCCTAATGGAAATATAAATGCTGATGTGTCTCTGCCTTGTGCACTCCTCCTTCACCTCCTTCTCCTGGAAGATTAAGATGTGATATGGATTTGCATCGGAATCAGCCAAGCTCTTTGTTCCTTGTCTACTTTGCCTGAGTTTATCTTAAGTCTTGAATTTTTTTCTGCTTTGCTGAGTGTCAGTTTACTGCACCTCTGTGTCCATCTTGGGTTATGGTAGTAACTTAGAAAAGATAATCAAAATATCATTGTGGGGTTCCTCTCCAAGCTATACTTCAAATGGAAGAGGGGCAGCGCAATTTTGTGTTTTGCCATGTAATGGGATGGTGGCCACATAAACTGTCTTGGTCTACTATTGCTACTTTTGTTGCTCCTTATAAATACTTCTGCCAGTGTTTGATTTGGGTTAAGACTGACTCATTATGCTCAGTTAATATCCATTCTTCTCTTGTCGAAGCTTGCCTGTCAGTGGGATGATTTAAATAGCTGCCTGGGTTGTGAATCCCAAATGAAGTTTGAGACAGGAGGGGAGGGCTGAGATGGCTGGCACAGACAAATGGTGACATTTCTGTCTACGTGTGGCAACGGAGCTTCAAGTTTTGTGGTTCTTTGCATTGGCTTTTTGTGGGGGACTACAATGGGTCCGTGGATTCCCTGGCGGAGGGCATGGGAACAGAAATTAGCCTAGAAGATATGAAGGCCTACCCGTGAGAAAGATGGGAGTAAAGGAGTATCCGGAGATATTAAGGATGTGCCTGTGAGAGAGAAGGGAGTAGAAGAATAACACTGATGATAGCAAAATTAGCCAATGAGATGTTACTGCTGTAACTTGTAACCAATAGTGAAGAGATACATGAATTGGTAAAACTGTATAAAAAGGCACTTGTGGCAATAAATGGCATCTACTACTTTCATCCTGGAAGAACTTGGTCCATGTCGTTTGTCCGTCTCAACCACGACAGCTTTTGGGAAGGGTACAGGCAAAACATATGGAGTGATGGATAACCTGACCCAAGGGGGTTGGTGCTGCAGCGAAAGCTGCTGCGTGGATCTGCTTGTGGTGGTCACTGAAACGAAATAAAATAAAAAATGTTGTTTGTTTTTGACAGCTTTTTGCAATCTTTGCATTTGCAACATGCGGTGGGTACTCTGGAGGACTGCGCCTCAGTGTGGACTGTGCAAACAAGTCAGAGAGTGACCTCAGCATTGACATAGCCTTTGCCTACCCGTTCAGGTAACCCGGGCTGCTTCGTGGTGGGGTGCTTGCAGATGCGAAGCCCATTTTCAGTGGGGTTTCCCATCATTTGTAGCAGCTTTTGATTAAGTACCAATCTGGGGTTCTTAAATTCTCCTCATAATGCTGTTTAGGCTCTGGTTGTGCAGGAGGAATGAATTTGGCTGGACGTGGTGTGGATGTGGGCATGGGAACCTCTGGGGAATGGGAACTCAGCAAAGGAGAATAGAGGGGTTATGGGCATGTAGAGCTCTGTAAAGGCCAGGACAGCTCAGGGGGTGGAAAACAGCAGGCAAGGAAAAAGAACAAAAACACATTCGCCCGAGAAAAAAATAGGCATAAAGCAGCCATTAACTAAGCTGGCAATGAGAGAAGATTCCCAGCCACTGGACTAGCAAGGACCTGGAATAGCCACTCCATGGAGAAGGGGCAGCAAAAGACAAAACAAGTCTAAACCAATAATTTTGAGATGCTTTTGCAAATTCTACTAATTGCCTGTCTGCATCTCTCAGTGCCTGAATACTTTAAAACTTGGAATGCTGTGACTTAAGAAAACATATTTTTGTTATTTAAGTAAATCTGAATTCTGTAGTGAGGTTAAAAAATTATACATATATAGATATAAAAATATTCATGCCTTTTAGAATCCTGCTTCAAAAGAATATCCACAGTTTTCTGGTTTTAAAGATGTCAAATCCACTCTAGAAACCTTTCATTTCTATATAAGTGGTTTCTTTAAGGAACTGATGATTAAGAAAAGAATACATAATCTGATCTGAAGGCCAGTACACTATGATTCTAAAATTATTTTGCTTCCTTTGGAAATTGTCTGCTGTTTTGCTTACGATTGAAATGCACAGACCAGAGGTAATAGCATCTACTTCTTTAAAATGCTCTAAAATATATCATCTACCAAACAGTGGAAACTGAATTTGATACTTTGAACTGTTGTTCTTCCTTGACACACAGGTATTACTCCAAAGGGGCACATTTCCTGGTATTACAAATGTTTATTTTTTGTCTTGATCTTGTCTGCATTTTCTTTCATTTCTGCTTAGTATGCATGTGATAGATCCTGAAAATTGAGTTATATGAATTTGTAATGTGATTCACTTCCAAATGGGTCATTTCTCCAGCATTCATTACAGAATACATCATACAGTGAAGTGCTTTTAATTTGCATGATTATAAAATAGTACTTTACGTAAAAGGTTAATAAAATGGAGAGACATAGCCAGCAAGTATCTCCTGGTGTTTTGCCAGGCATGTCAAATATTGTTTTTAGAAGGGTATGGCTGGATCTGCAGCTTCCCACAGTCTTGCTTATTAGAAAACTGGAAATATTGCTGAGTAGTTTTAGTATTCCAGCATGTTGGAAAGATGGTACAAAACAGGGTTTACTTGCAGAGGGGATGCAGCTGAGGCTGTAGCTGTCTCTTCAACTGTGTGTGTTTGGAACAGAGGGGGCATATGAGGAGGAGGCTGCACCCAAAGCTGGTGTGTATGGCCTGTACAGTGGGATGGCTGGCTAGAGGGTGGAAATATACCTGTAATTTTCAGGTGAGAAAGGAGATGACATTTAGCCAGCTGGTGCTTTGGGAGATGTATGAAGTTATTCACTGTTTGTGCAATTTGGAACTTTGCATGCAAACCTGAGGCATGTGCAAAAATAAATGTCCAAGGATGTACAGACTACATGGGGCAGCAGATCTGTGCCTGAAAAATCTGGTCTGGTGCTACCTGTGGAACTTGGTGTCATTTTACCGTTTCATATAAATATTCTCATGACTTCCTCATACACTTGTTCTTTCTACTTTTCTCCACTGCTCCTTTGGCAGACTGAAGAAGGGATGCTCTAAAAACAGAAGTGAGCTTAGTCGGGAAAGGTAATATCTTGTATTAGAGTAGTTGATACCTTTGGAAAAAGCAGACACATTTTAAGTTCAGGCTCTCTCATCAAGACGGTGATCCTGAAGCTCATCTACCTGCATGGGCACGTAGGCTTTGTGTAGGTAGGATTAATTTCCCACCAGTTGTCTCGCATTCAAGTCTGAATAAGTCTGTATTCACATGGTATTTTCTTTTCAAATGCCTTCAGTGTTCTGATTATTGGCTGACAGCTGGGGGAGGTGTAGGTGGAAGGAGAGATGCTGCCGAGCATCTGACACGGCAGCGCTGTTGTGGTTGTCAGCACTGACACTGAAGCCATTGAATACCTGAGCGCTGTTTTTTGAGCTGTGCTTTCCAGCATGACTTGAAATAAAGAAATCCATGCAGCTGTGCTAGCAGCTGCTTTCATTCCTGTTGCTGTGAGTTTGAGGTTTTGTTTTCTTCTCTTAGAAGCTGAACTGCTAGACCTTGGCTAGTTGGTGTGTAGGTGTCAAGAGCTTTAAGCAAATAAAATTGTAAGGCTCGACAGGACAGCTTGGCGAAGCAAGAGGACTTGGACATTTTGGAATTAAGATCGAAGGAGCCTGAAAACGTTTCCAGTAAAGCAAGATCAGAATGGGGAAGGAGCTTTCCAGACTGAAACGGGTGGCACCTCACTTGTGACCATGTGCTCCTGGGCCTCATCACCTTAAAGAAAGGAAGGATGCAGGAGGGCAAAACCAGTGCTGATGGGGTCTGGGGATGTGTGACTAAAACATACTGATTGCCAAACTGACTTCAAACCAGTGAGCCATGTAGCCTGAGGCCAGTCCTGAATGTACCAAAGAAAGTAGTATTGCACTCCACAGCTGGCAGCTCCAGATGCTGCTGCAAACCAAGGAGCATCTCCCTACCCTCTTACTGAGATTTTTCTTAGTCCCAATCTACAAGTTGCGAAAGTGTCCAGCGAAAAATGTAAATGAATTCAAGATAAATTATTAGTTCCAGCAGACAGGGAGTGTTGAAGAATATAGTTAAGAATTAAGAAAGGATATTAAAGTTATGGGAAGATGAAAATTGTGCTTGGTTCCTGCATTATCTTACTGCTGTTGTAACTCAGACAGCAGCAACTTGTGAAGCACCAAAAACCCCCCAAATAAACCCTTTGCACAAGGTGGTTTCTTCTAATTTCTGCCAGAATCATGACCTCTTGTCATTTTAATTCTGGACCTGGATTCATCTGCCCTTTGAAAAGGGAGAAGTGAGGAAATACAGATAAGTACATTAATCACTAGAGAAGACCATCAGAGTAATCTGGCAAAATGATGCTTATGCACAGCTGGGAGAAGTGATCCCTTGCGAGAAAAGCCCATGTGGTGGGTGCCTGTGTGAGGCTGTTGTGTGGCAGGAGCACAGGGAGGCAGAGGGGTACCCAGTGCTGGGGTGCACACTACTGGGGTGCAGTAATCATAGAGGAGCCTCTCCAGTGTCACTGATGAGGAATTGAACCTGAATATGTCTCTACCATCTCTCTTGGAATAGGAGGGAAGGTGAATGCTTTTTGCCTCTACAACTACACCAATTCATTTAAGCTTTCTGCAACCAGATTCATGACCCTGTAGTTACCCTGTAATGTGCAAACAACCTGTAGTCCAAACCCTAATACCCCTCAGCAATTTCTCCTGGAGCTCTGCCACACTTTTCTATGCATCCTCCCAGACTCTTCCATATTCAAGCTGATCTTCCTAAGGCCATTTCAAATAATTACCTGAAGTTTTCTCTCATTTCTTCTGCCTGCTTCTAGTTTTGTCACAAAGGATTTCTTTACCTCTTCATGATTTAACACACAAATCAGCCTTTTTTTTCTGGATACCTGTATATATATTTCAGAAGTTTTTACAAATTCATATATGGAAAAAACTTCTCTGGTCCCACGCTAGCAGTTTTTCTCAGCATTAGCATCTGTGCTTGGTACAGTATCTGTTGCAAGTTTGGCACACATTAGGATGTTTATCAACTTGATCCTCACCCCAGTAATGGTTAGTTGAATGGGGGATAAAATCAGCATCTTGAAATTATCTGTTACTCCTGCAATCCGTCACTCTTTCAGATCAGATTTGTCACTCATCCAAGTGCCCTGAAGCAATATTTTTTTCCTATGGTTATAAAGGTCCTATTTGTTTATTATTTCTTTCAGATCCCAGCAACACTTATCATGTACTTTGCTATTCAATGGTCTCACTTTGATAGTAAGTGGTTGAATAATATACCTGCCATGCATGTATTTGTTGCTGGTATTCATCATTTTAAGGTGCTTTTTAACCAGTTCTCCTAAAAGTAAACTTTTTTCAGTTACCAGCTTAGTTGTCAGGTTTGATTTACCAACTCTGTACTGAAGATTTTTGCTATATAATTGTTGGTGTTACAAACTTCATGTTTTTGTTGTAACTTGCAGAGTTGCACTGAAATGTTTCGGCTTCAGCTACTTATTTAAATGAAGCTTTGCATAGTAGAAATGCTCTCACACCAGAGGAGATCCTGAACTAAAATCTTTTTGTCTTTCCTCTTGGAGGTGCTTTAGCCCAGCCTATATACACAGGGTACCCCCAAGGTAAATATTGCATGGGAATTCATTTGGATTGTATCTTGCCTTTTCTTGTGGCATTCATCCTGCAAGCTACTTTGAAAATGTTGGCCCAGAGGATCACATTATTAAAGTTTAAACACAGCCTCACCTAAACCAATGGCTGTTGTAAGTGTGTGCACAGGTGTTAGGAGAATTGAGCCGTAGGTACTAGTGGGACAGAATGGGATTTCCTGGTGGTGTAAGCGTTAGAGCCTGGTGAAAGAATGTCTGTGCATGTCTTTGTATCACAGCAGTGAGCAAAACAAATGTTTTCCATTTCATTTTAAATCGTCTATTAATATCTTTCCAGTGTGCTGGTAAAACTGTCTCTTGAAGCAATCCTTGCTTCTGAAGGTAAAGGAAATTGTATTTTATGGGAGGTTTGCGTTCACTCTCTAAGCATCTCATTTGAATAAAGACATTCCCATTGAGCATCCTTTAAAGTGTATGCCTCATCTGCATGTGATGGGTTGGCTAGACTTTCATTTGAAATATGACAGCCAGATCTAAATTGCCTACTTAAAAGCTACAGATGATAATTAAGGAGAAAGTAGCTAACACTTCGTGCTTTGCAACTATCTTTCTTTGGAAAAAGCCTCTTGTTAATATTAGCACAGGGTATACTATCTTTCTTTTTTATTATCCATTTGTAGTAAATCTGGCTTCAGAATTCAGTGGAAAATATGTTGGCCAAAAGATTATAAATGTCTATTATGGCTGTGAGACCCGGAGCTGCTGATAAATAGGGAAGTCTTTAAATGAAGTAGTTGCCTGCAGTGCTGACTTTCAGACGACTTTGGCAGGCTGTCCTCCCAGCTGTCCTGGACTGCTGTACCAGTTGAGGATGGGAGATAGGAAGGAACAAGGTAATCTAGTCAGCTAAACTCTGTAAGATTCATGTTTTATTTCGCATGTGTCCATAACAAAATATATGCCCCTTATGCAAAGCCAAATTCTGGCCTCATAACACATCTGTGTAGACAGACGCAGAAGTGAGCCAGCAGAAGTTGCACCAACCTCAGGTGTGCTCTGTGCCAAAATGTGGATGCTCCAGTTCCCGGGCAGATTTGGCAGAGCTCCTGGGAGGGTGAGAGCTTCTGATTAAACTCTGCATGACCCATTCCAGCTTCATGAAAGGAGAAATCTCAGTCCTGGAACTCCTTAGATCAAAGTTTGGTGCCTTTTGAAAAAGCTGTGCTTTTGCACAAACAGGAGTTGCAGGGATGGTCAAGTGAAGTTCAGCAGGGAAGAGCACAAGCTACATGGTCGCAGTGGTCCCTTCTGGCTCTGCAATCGATCGGTCCAGGAAAGGGGCATCAATTTAGTTCCTTTTCTTGCCGAACCGTGACCTCCTTATACTGCAGATCTGGGCTAAGTGTCTGGTCTGACAAGGAAAGATGTTGAATAATACACCAATGAAGGTGGAGATTTTTGTCAATTCTCTAATTATATAAACTGGCTCTTTAGGATGGGCACGAAAGGCTCAGTCATGACTTTAATTATCTTCTCCACAACAGTTTCAAACCTTGATCTCAGTACTTTTTATACCTAATTTTGGCCTCTTGTTGAACGATTTGCCTCAAAAGGACTTCCAGGTTTTAACTACTGTTAGTGGAAATCATGTGAGTGGGGAGCCTAATGCTGCATCCTGCTGAGCAAAACTCAGGAAATAAATCCTTTAGGATACAGGCATCTCTAATTGTGATGTCTTCACAGAAGTCTGTTCATATTTAATGTGATCTAATGATACAATGCAGACTGAAGCATTAAGATGTTTTTTAACTAGGAAATGTATTTTTTTTTTTCTTAATTGTGATTTGTACATTCTGATAGCTTATAGAGCTGTCCATAAAATTGCAGCTCCATTTTTTTCAAAATCTTTTTTTTTTTTCCCCAATGGAAACACAGTACAAATATTTTATTCCATAGTGATATGAACCCAAGACCTTTCTGAGGTATTGAAAGTATGGTCCCAGAACATGGCTTCCCTGGTGGTGAAGTTATCAGAGACCTTGGTCAAGTCTCTGTACTGAAGTAAATCCATAAACACCCTGAATGTGGAGCTCACAGGACCAAGCTGAGTGCTCTGATCAATGAGCTGTTGGCTTAGCCGGAGCTGTTTGCTCTTACATTGTCTGCTGGGACGGGGAAAAGGCAATCCAGGTCTGCAGGGTAAATTTATTTCTTTTCAGCTTTGAATGAACATAGTTTTTAATAAGAAAAAGTATTTCACATTTTTGTAATCAATTGTAGTTATTATTAGAGAGTGAATGTCATAATACAGAGCACTGATATAATTTTTATTTACTGGTGCATGGCTGCAGACTACTGATGTAATTAAAATCTGAAAATCAGCATTCTTCAGTGTCCTTGAGTCTCCAAGGACCACACTGGCTCTGGGAATACCAACTTGGTGTTTTTCTTCTCTGCTCTTGCATGTCCTGTGGGATGGGTTATATTTTTTAGACCAAGAGCATAGCAGAATGGGAGAAAATGTCTGCTTTTGTACTTGAACAGCTGTGGTTGCAGGAGTGCCTGCCTGAGCACAATGTACAATTTAATTCCCATTGTCAGGAAGTTTGAAATCATTGCTGGTCTGATTAAAACAGGTGAAAATAAGGACGACTTTGTGGCCTTGCTAGTTTTGAGTGTCTCTTCCTCACCCTAGTTACAGCCTTCAAAACCCACTTTGTAGAAACCATCAAGATTGGACACTTGGCCAAAGAATGGTTATTACTGTCAGTTTTCACTTTTGTTTGAACTGTAGATAAATGAAAGTATCCTCTTCCCAGCAGCGGGAGACTGGGAGATGCTTCCAGTCACTTGACACTTTGTTCATGCATAAAGTCTACAGAAAACCACCAGAAATCTGATACAGCCACACCTTCGCCTTCACTTTTGAGGCTGATCATGGACATGTGGTCCTGAGCACATCTGATGCATGGTGTCACATGAAGGAAGAGACCATCATCCCAGGGCCCCCACAATTTGCCAGGTGATCTGAATGGCTTAGCTTTTGCCAAGTTATTTTGTGTGCAGCCAAGAAGCCACAGCCCAAGGCTGGCTACGTAAGTGGTAAAGACTCTGCTCGTTTGTGCTGCTGGTGTGTTGGACTGAATGCAGTGTTACGTTACTTGAGTAGGTCGGAGAACGAGGTCTGGCTGCCAGTATTTGTAAAACTGCAGATGTGTCCCCCGTCCATTGCTCAGCTAGGGAGAGACTGGTTGCTCCAGTCAGTCAGCTTCTCTACAGATGAGATGACTTTTCCAGATGTTGAAGCCTTTTCAGTTGCTGCTCTCCTCAGTGTTCTCCAACTTCTACTTTATAGATTTTAATCCCTTAAAACTTGAAGCAAACGCGCCCTTGGGTGCTGAGCTGTGCCATAGAGGAGGCTTGTCTTGCTTTGCCACTCTTGAGGCTGCTCAGCTGTTGTCTTCTGGTAGGAGCGTCTTGCAACAAACATTATGTGAACACAGAGCTCATGGACACGCAGCAGGCTGGGAGTTAAACATGGAAGGAAAAAGGTAGCAATTTTCTGGAGATGGTGTCTGCTGCAGAGAAGAGAGGACACTGCTTCTTAAATCTTTGTTAAATTGTAGCAGCTTTTCTTTTGGTACTCAGAGCAAATGGATTCCTGATTAATTTGGATGGTATTGATCCAGAATGGCTTTTTTTGTTTCATAAAGGCTGTATTTTATGTTTAACACGGCTTTGGTGCCAGAAAAATTCTTCATTAATGCTTCGGCCAGAATTAGTTTTTTAAAGTGGAAGTCACTTTCAGATTTGTTAATATATGTAGCTCTTTCCCCAAGTTGAACTTTTAATATATATTCATGAATAGTCTCTGTAGTATTGTGCAATGATGGTATTTTATCTATGCCTGCCACAAAGGCTTTTTCCAGAAGTCAGGCTTTTTACAGCTTCCCTTGCAAATTTCTTTTTTTGCACATTTTCATGTTACCAGTACAGAAGCAACTAAAGCAGAAACCCTGCTTTGTTTGGCATTTGATCCCATACCCCAGACAGTGTGTGGTGACCCAAGTAGGGGACGATCAAACACTCATCCTTCACCTTTCCTCTGCTCCCAAATCTTTCCCTGTGCAGCAGCCCTGAGATTTCCCCATGAGCGTAGGGAACTAGATCAGTGGGATGTCTTTGGTCTCTTCCCACGCTTGGCTTTTATGTGAATTGATTTGTCGAAAGTTGAATGCAGTTTTTCTTTTTATTCAATAGACTCTGGTGAGAGTGGGCGTCCAACCCTACCCAGCACAGCCCCACGCAGCGCGGCACCTCTCACTGTCCTGTCTCGCTTCCCACAAGTGACACTTCTTGGGTTATTCAGTGTGAAGGTGCAGGCAGGTTGTTGGCAGGTCCATCAGCAGATGTTCAGGTCTGTCTTGGCTCCAGCCCTGTGTGCTGCTCAGCCTGCGATTGAGCCCATGGGCTCCCTGAGAAAAGGATTTGACAGGTAATTTAAATGAAAATATTTTGATTGGGAGTTTTATTGGAGTCATGCCATAAAACTCTACAGAGGACTTAATTTGATTGCTTTAAGTGCCTTAGGACAATATACTTGAATCAATTATAGTTGAAATACAAAGTTAATATTAAGATATGATACAAAAGAATGAACATTGCTGCATCTTCTGTAATTGCTCTTGCATTTATCTCAGCTGGCCCTAGAGGTGAAATTGCTGCTTTCAGGGTTTACAGACCTAGATTAAACTGTGTGTGAACCCTGATTCTCACAGGGCAAAGGCTTAATGCCTTCAAAGGGTTCTGTGTGAACATCAGGTGATGCCCAAGAAATGGTCATATTATATTCAATGACTAGTTTTTAGGCCTTTGCTTTATGATTTTTATTGCTCATGATATATTTCTAGATGTTTAGATCTTTGTAGATTTTTCTCCAAATAGATGCTTTTGTTCTGCTTTGACAGAGGCTTGTTAGTTTGGATGCTGATTCCCGTGTCTGTCTGGAGGAGAAAGCAATGGGAGGGACACCAGAGCCATGAGTTCTGTCAGGATGTTATGGTAGGACCAGGGAGTGTTGGACAGTTGTGTGTGGTGTTTCCAGACCTCCTAATTTACATTGCTCCACAGAAAAAATGACTTTTTTTTTTTAAGATAATCAAGGGTTACCTCCCTTCAGAGATAGTAGATAAGCTTCCCAGTGAGTAGGAAGCTGTTCACCCCAAGAAAATAGCTCAGTGAGGGGGGAATCAGAGAGCAATGCCACCAGTCTGTACCACAAAGAATGTAAGTGTCCTATCTGAGAAGATATTTGGGTTTGTAAAGATGAGTGGAGCATCTCTTTGAGTGTTGTGCTCTGCTTGCACAGTAAGAAAGTGCGTTTTTCTGAGAAGAGCTGTGAAGATATCTCAAGAGATAAATCTGGGTCTGGATGTAGGCTCGGAAGTGGGGTTGGGATCACCCACTCAGCTTTCTGAGCGTGTTCTATAATGAGCAGTTTTATTTCCTCCTTGGTGCTACGGTGGAGTACTATGGTTTGCATTACTGTTATGTATGCAGTCTGGGGAGGTTCATTACTATGGCTGGCACACGTCCGGGACGTTCCTTCTTCTGGGAGTGTGATGAAGCTCTTTTGCGGGCTGTTTTCCAAGAGATTTGTGAACGCAGTCACCAGGAGCAGGTTCTACAAGAGGAATCCTCAGCTGCGGATGCAGCACTGGTGCTGTCTCCCCACCACTGCTGAGGTTGTCCCTATTCCAATGTCTTTAGACTCCATCCTCTAAAGGGTTTTGTAGCTTCCCTTCCTGGAGACACTTCAGAGGGTCTCTGGCTCACCGTGTTAATAGGAGAAGTGGGAAGGGATGGAGCAGAGGACACGTGTTGTGATGCTCTGGGTAGGCATCACAATGTGCCTGCTCTGAGCTGCTGGCTCTGGGGGAATTACCACTTCTCCCAGCATGGCACATGCAATGTGGTGTGTTGAGACAGAAACTGTGGCTGACAGCTTGTCCTGTTTAAAACAGTACTGTAGGAAAATGGTACTGGCCAAATGTTTGCACAACAGCAATGTGCAAGTGAGGGCTGGGAACCTGGCAAGTTAAGAAATTGAAAATATGGGAGTGGGGGGAAATATTTTCCATTATTTTAACTGGACATAAGACAGAAGATAATACAGGTTGCTACAGCTTTCCTGGTCACCTTCCCAGCAGTGTCTTTTTGGGTTTTTTCGGTGATGCTGCTCTGAACATGTATTTGGGTGGGTATAAGCCACTGAAGGCAGCTGTGACAAAGGGGAGATCTTCAGGGTGTTCAGATGTCCAGGAGAGGAGTCAGGAATAAATACTTGCAAGAGAAAGCATGTATTTATGTGAAACTACCGGGAGAGTTGAATAATTCTAGAGAGAAATGGGCCTTGGGATTTTTTTTTTTTTTTGAAGAAATCGAGAGGACAGAAGTTCAAAGTGAAATACTTTCAAATACTCTTTGATCAACAAACTATATTCTCTCTTCCTCTAGAAAGGAAAGAAACAAAAGACCAAGTTTAGACTGCTGAGTCAGATGGAGAATTTTACTCTTGTTTCCTATTTCCAGAGAAAAATGAACTGATTTTGTAGGGGCAGGTATGTGGTAGAAATTAATGTGCTGCTGCTCTGAAAGGGGAGGAGACCAAGGAGAGGAGGGTACTGAAGGTACCTTTGGATACTGGGGAGTCTGGAGGGGGTGTTGCTGTAAAAAATTGCTGGGAAAGTTAGGAAATATCAATAAACACCTCAGTTTTGAATGGCTGTGGTATACACAGGCAGTGTTGTCATGTGTCAAGGCAGATGGGTGGTGGGAAAGGTGGGGACAAGACCACTTGAGTAAATGGTAATTTCTTCATCTTGGGAAAGGAGCTGTTAGAGAGCAAGTTTGTGCTGAGAAAGCATCTTGTTGCTGCTAGGAAAGGGGTGGAAAATTCTGGTTTTGGCAGAACATCACAGGTTCAAAAGGGCTGGGGAGCAGTCCCCTCCATGGTACTGCTGTCCCACCGCTGGGCTGAGCGCGTCACGTCCCCCAGCTGTGCAGGGCTCTATTAATATTTCAGCTATTTGACTTTGAAGGGTTGGAGAGAACTTCAGCACTAATGACTTCAAGCAGTTCAAATGTGGTATTAACAGGCTGGCTGCCTCAAAAAGAGACTGACTTCGGGATGGCTGGGTGTAAAGATTCAGATCCTATGGGAATTACTGGATAATGGTTATAATTGGCAGAAAAATATGGACTGAGGGCAACTGCTTAGCAGCGGTTCCCTATAGAAGAGTTCATGGTGTGTATGAGAGCTCACAGTGTGGCTTCCTTGCTGCAGGGTTCCCCCCTCAGGAGTCTGTCCTTACAGAGCAGATCTGCCTATTCCTTGCAATGTGAGCAGCCCCTCAGATAGCCAGGATTTAGCACTGAACATGTGGGGATGCCCAACACCTGCAATGTTCTTTGCAGTGAGGAGCACTGTATGCATTGCTTCCTTCTGGAAAACAGTCTGTGAAGAGTGTTGAAAGGGTCAATCGACCTCAATTTCATTGGAAAGACCTTATCTTCTCAAGCAGATTTCTACTTTCACTTTATGCTTAAAGTATTTTTCTTCATGCAGGTAATATCTCTAGAGAAGTCTTATGGGAATCATGAACTCTGCTGTGAGAGGAAAGGCTCCCATTTATTAGTGTTCTTCCGCTAAACCTATGCAAAATCCATATTTGGCCTCTTGAGAAGAGGCGTTTGCCCAGGGACTGGCTGCCTGGAGACACTGGTGTGAAAGCACATCAGCAGAGTTCTCTAAATACAAGGGACCTGCGGTGTTTCCAAAGCTAACGAAAAGAATTACCTTGATTTTGTATATCGGAGAAAAGAAGGCAAAAAACTCCTATTGTGTTTTTATGCCTAGACAGAGCAGTTTGACTCACTATGGGGCCTTGTGCATTTCAGCGTTTCCCTACTGTATTTTGAAAATTCATTTTCCCCTCATTTTGGAGATTATCAGCCAAGCTAAACATTTCACAACAAATTCCTTCACAAGCTCTACCTGCAGTAACTGATTTCCAGTGGTGTATTTCTCTCATTGCTTTGCAGACAGTAAACACAATTGACAGTTAGACTACCAGAAACTAGTGAGGGGGAAATAAAGCCCAATGAAAGGATAATGGATCTCCAGATTTTTTGCAAATATGTGTGTGGGTGTTGCAGATTTCGTTCAAGCATGTTGTAGATGAGTTGGGGGGTGGATTACAAGATGCTATTTTCAGAAAATAGGACAACCTGCCAAAACAGTTGTGTGGGGTTTTTTTTCCTGTTTTTCCTCATTTCCTAGTATTGGAATGGAGAAACTCTAACCCCCATTGAGCATTTTTGGAGGCAGAACTTTATCTGTTATTTATCAATCCAGGTACTGATTGAAGCTCAGAAGAGGATATCTGTGCTGGTTCATCAGTAATACTTGATGAAGTAATAGCACATACTTGCTGTTAATTGTATGTTCTGTTAGTTTCAAGTCTAAGCCCCATGTGTGTTGCTAAAGGGGGAGTTTTTATGAATCAGGCAAGATGTAATCATTTGGTGCACACTCTTCTGCTTGGGCTCTTCTGTGTCTGCGGGTAGAGTGGGACATGAGACAAGATGTGTCTCTGAGGCGGTTGGCTCTGACCATTTTTGTGCTCAAGGATCATCAGGTGGACTAGGCTGCTTGAAAGAAAAAAAGAGGGGCTATAATGAAAAGCAAATTGTGGCTTGAATGTATTGAACATATTCAGGGAAGAAAGGGAAATTCGCATTTACATGGAGAGAGCACAGCTTCTGCTCCCCCACACGCTTGTAACAGCTGTAGCTTTGTTCAGCGTGTCTGGCTTCACATATTGTTTTTGGAGCAGGGGTAATTAGTGACTGAAAACCTAACTGCTCTTCGCTATTGTGGAACAATGTATAAATCCTTTTTTCCCCACTGTAAAACATTCCTGCCCTCTTTTGATCTTGTCAAGCAAGACAATACAGCTGTCTTGTCATCATATTTCCCACAGCAACGGAAATTTTGCCAAATGGTAGAAGAAACCTCAGAAGCCCTTTAATTACTGTGACTTCATTGGTGAAATTGAGCGCCTTTGGTGGACTTGCTTCCATTTTAAGCAAATTTGAGGGAATTCAGACCTGGATGTCTTGGCAACGGTGGCTGCTATTAGCAAACAGAGCCGGCAGGCGAAGGGGAGGGTGTTGGTGGGGATGAGCAGCGAGGCTGACCTTAGAGCTGCTCTGCTGAGTGTGGGGTGCAGGGTGTAACATTCCCGAGTCATCAGCTTTATTTCTGAATTAATAACAGTAATTAGCACAACACAAGGCAAAAAAAACTTCTAGCTCTTTTTTGGAGGAACTTAGAGGGAAAGGTTTTTCATTACTTTTTCCCCTAATTAGGTAAAGCTATTACTGAAGTGTTGCTTATTTTCATTGTCCATCAGTCAGCAAAAATCAGTTATTCTAATGCAGCCCAGGAGTATTGCTCAGGTGTTAAAGAAGAGCAAAGGGTCACCCTCAGGGTTCCTGATTTTTGTTTAGGAAAATGAAGAGGCAAAGGTGAAACGCAGCCGTGGTGCTGGAGGTCAGGAAAGCAGCAGAAAGAAGATACTGGCTGAGGATGGCTTGAAGGAAAAGGTGGGGTGTAAAGAATGAGAGATAAGAGAAGATGAAAGAAGAACACATCGTAAGGAAGTAAAGGGCAGAACAGGTAGAATTACATCAAAGGTGGGAGGTAGAGGCAATTAGTTTTTTGTGAGTCATCACCAAGCCATCGTTCCCCCAGAAAGGCTGACTCAGCAACATTGATGGAAAAATCAGAGCTTTCCTTCTGAAATGCCATTCCAAATCAAAGAGGTTTTGATCAGTAAAACTGGATTTTCTGTAGCTGATCTTCCTCTGCTTTAAAGAAACTGTTCAAATGCATCTTGTGAACTCAGCACCCACCCTCGCCACCCCAGGGCTCGGCTCACCCACTTCTCTTCCCTGCCGCGTCTCCTCTTCCCAGGTGTGAGTAATAGTCTATTTTGGGGCACTTTGCACAACAGAGATCTCAGTTGTTTGGGCAGAGGTGAGGTGGCCACAAGGGGCACCAATTACTGCACATCCTCTGAGAGGCTAGGGAAATCTAAAACAAAAGTGAGTGAATAAAATTAATTTGATGGAAGAGGGTTTGTATGATCTGGCATCCCTGACAGATGCTTGGTCACAGAAGCACTGCTGGGAACATACAAGTGAGATGATAATATATTATATTAACGTTTTCTCTGGCTTACCGTGATTCAGAACTGAAGTACAGTCAGGAAAACAGGATAGAAAAGGAAAGTGGTCTCAGTTACTTCATGTTTCGGAAAGGCTGGTGGGCTGCTGATGATCAGACTGGATGGCGCTGTGGTGACTGGGGTCAGTTGGAGCTGCATGGGGTGGGTAGCAACTCCAGGTCTAAATCTTGATAGGAACATTCCTTAAGTTATTTTGCCTTTGGTGTGCGCAGGAGTTTGAACTGCTACTTGCAACACCATGCATTGCCTGCTGTGCTATTTCAGGACTCCAGAGGAGAAAAACAACAGCCACCCTGAAGATGTGTTTAACATGATAAAATGTATGCAGAGTTACCTTGTTATGTTTCCCCCCAAAGCAGTTGGATTGTATCTAATGTAGCTCAGCCTGGTTTCACAGCACTTGGGGAAGTAATATGAGGGCCAGGGCAATTCTCTAAAGCCTGTTAGCAGTGTGAGTTGGTAACATAAAACCGTGGAGCTCCCACCATGGCAGCAAAGTCTGGCTTTCCCGTGAGGGGCCAGAGCCTTCTCGCTGTGCTCAATCAGAAAAGCAGATACCGCATCCCACAGTGAGGCCCTTAAAATGCAGCTGTGGTACCTGAGTGTGGCCGTTCAAACAAAGCGAATGTGGTTAATTATTTAAGAAACAGAAAACGCTGCTTAGCATTTGGTGGTTTGAGAGGGGGGTGCCTCGGGGTAGGAAAAACGACAGAATGAACAAAAATCCAACCTTGAATGCCTTTGAGTTGTGAAGCCTGGGATGACTGGGGGGACCCTGGGTCTACCGGAGGATGGGAGGGAGCACAGGATGGTCCCCAGCTCTGGTTCTGCACACCATGGCAGGTAACCCCCCTGCCCCAGGCTGCAGCCCCATGGGCTGTGTGGAAGGTGACACCTGGCTGGGTGGAAGGTGACATCTTCAGTTCACCAGCCTCAAGCCCTGAACTAAATACAGGACCTGAGGAGGGCTACAGAGGCTGCATTTCCCTTGGGAAGGAGGGATCATATGGGAAGTTTCTTCCTGATCCAAAACCCCACAGAGGTTGCCACGGTTTTCAAGTTGTTTTGAACAGGGTTCTCAGTTTTGTTCTGTGTCAGTACAGCACCCAAGCAGCTGTGCATGAAGAAAGCAGAGAAAGTTTTCTTTTCTGACCGTGCAAATCATGCATTTCAAACCTTTCCATAATCCTAGTGATGGATAAAACAAAGCCACTTTCTCCCCAGGCTGCAGAATTGGCATCATAGGTTCTAAGAAATCTTCCCCTTTTTTCCTCCACTTTAGGCAAGAACAGTAAGCCCTGACAAAAAGTGTGTATGCACTGATGCTGGGAAGCTTTGAAACCAAGTCAGGAAACTGATCATAAGCATTAAAGTCTCTGTCATGTTTTCTGTTTTCATCAGACATTGCTGTGTTTGCGTAGGAGAGGCGAGTCAGATGCTGCTCATCTCCGCGATCTAGGCAGACTCGTTTCTTGTTTTCATCCCACCACTACTATAGTGACGGAAGCTCAGGAAAGAAAATGCCTGAGGCGAATAACCGGCATTATGCATCAACCACTGACGAAAAGGTTCTGCCTACATGTTTGGGTACATTTAGTTTGGACCAGGAAAAGCAAAAAGTCATGCAATCCTCCAACATCCATTAGTCCGTTTTCTGTGATTTCGACTGTGGGTTCTTTGTTTTCCTCTGGGGACCTAACTTTTTGTTTTGTCATATATTCATGGCTGCTGCTGTTGGCTCGCTGTTGCACACGTTAATTGCCCTTGAGCAGAGGAATGTCTCCCAGAAGGCCTCATCCTTCCTCTGCACCAGATCATAACCTCGTTAATTGCTGCTGTTAACTTGCTGCTGGCTTCATCCCCTCTGCTCTCCCTGTTCAGAGCAGAACAGTGTGATCCCTCATCAGGCCCATGTCCCCACTGAAGCTAATATAGGCTATGCAACAGGACCTGTCAAAATACCTCCTCCAAGGACTCTCTCTGTCTTTCTAAAACAGTAATTAAAACTATTACAGGAAAAAAAAAAGAAAGGATCTGGCAGGAGTGGCCAGACAGAACCACAAATCTATTGGTTTGGTTGCTAATTGCAAACGGTGTGTGTGTACAAGGCTGCTGATTGCTTATACCAGGGCATGTGGGCTGTTTCTTTGACCCAGTAAATGTTTCATTTCTGCTGAAGCTTGGTTGTAAAAGCTTTTAATGTAGAGACACTATATGGCTCACAGCCCCATGGGCTAACAGCCACAGGTAGCTGTCAGGAAGACATGAGCTTCCAAACACAGACATCCCATGACCTGAATATAGAGGATAAAACCTGTTGTCTGCTGCCTTGATTGTAAGAACTCAAGAATCAAATAGTTTCTCATCCTTTTTCACTTGTTGCCATGGCAAAACCCTAGAGAGGACGTGGAGCCACAGGAGGAGGTTGTACCAAACCATTGCAACATCAACTATTCTCTGAGGTTGATTAAAAGATGTGCATAGGTCATCATTCTCACCTGGATGCTCACATAGATGTAACCTTATGTATGAGCACCTCTGAAGAGCACAGCCCATGAGACTACTTATAGGGGCAGTTATTCAAGAAGGGGATCAATGTACATCAGGAATGAGATAGGGAGACAGAGCAAATGTATTTATATCATTATTTGGGTGACAGTTTCCTTTTTCTGTACTTCACCTGCCACTCTTTGGGATGTTTTCCAGGTTGCATCAAGTGAATTTCGATGCTCCCACTTGTGAAGGCAAGCGTCGAGAAAAGCTCTCCTTGATAGGGGACTTCTCTTCTTCGGCAGAGTTCTTCGTCACCATTGCAGTCTTCGCCTTCCTATACTCGCTGGCTGCCACTGTGGTTTATATCTTCTTCCAGAACAAGTACCGTGAAAACAACAGAGGGCCTCTAATTGTAAGTGTGTATTTGCAGCATTTTCAGGTGTAGGTCTTAACCTCCTGCTTTTTTGGTGGTTGAGGCTGTGGTGTGGTCTGGGAGATGTAAGTGACCTAATGCCCAAAGCATCTCTGCATTTGCCTGTGGGGTTTTTTTTGTGGGTTTTGTTTGGTTTTGGTTTTTATCTGAAAGTGAATTAAACTTCTAGTATCAAGGGTAACAGACTACGTGCAGGTGGTATTTAGTCCTAATCTTATATGTCCTTGTGGGATTCCCTGCTTCTCTCCCACTGCTTCCAATGATGACGTTCATACAAATCATGACATGTAGCTGAGTGGTTGCAGGATTGGGGTCCAAGCCATGCATCTGTGGCAGCAGAGCTTCGCTGTGGGGAAAAAAGGGAAGAGATCTTGGGCATTAACCTAGGAGACAAAAGAAACCATTCCCCTAACCAAAGCCTAGCCAGGTAGATTGCTTGTTGCTAATGGCTGCTGCATTCAGCTAAATGATTTTGCTTTGGAGAATTATGTAGCTGGTTTTTTCAGTATTACCAAGAGCTCCTAGCACATTTGTGTCTCAATGCTGGTTTATGAGGCTCCTCACTTTCCAGTTATCACTCTATGTACCTGTCAAGCTGTGACTGTCTGCACCTATATTGTTCTTTGTACTGATTCCTGAAGGCCTGGAAAAAAAGTGCTGCTGTGCACTTTCTCATAAATGAAGACTGTGAAGGCAGTGAAAGCTATTTTGTTCTAGGTGTCTGTTACCTGTCAGTGCATCACACCCCGTGATACACCGCTTGGTGTTGCTGGGCTGGTGAGGTCTGTGTGCTGATCCACCACTGCACTGAAGTTGGGCCAGGTCTCTGTAAGGTTGTCTCGCACTCTCCCTTCCATGGCGAGCACTCTCCTCCATGACTGCAAGGATAAGGTTACACTAAAGTAGAGGGAATATTTCTCTGAATTCTTGGTGTGAAGAGCAATTCAAAGAGAAGATGGTGGGAGTTTTAGTGAGGACTGACATAAAGAAAGAGTTAGTTCTGGCTTTAAGAAAAAGCTAAAGCTTATAATTGACAGAAACCAGACATTCGGCTGAGACTTGCACCTTAAATGACTGAAAGCGACTGATAAAGAGCATCAGAAAAATATAATAGAATGGAAAATAAAATCACCAGGATAGAAAGGCTGTACCTGTTGAAGAAAATAACTACAGTGACAGTAAGCAAAAGATTAAACTCTAAAAAGGTAATCTAAACATCACGGGGTTTTGAGGGAAAGGTTTCCTGCTGCAAGATGATGTGAGGTTTTTTTATTGAAGTTTGCATAATTCAAAACTGATAAATCGATACAGAAGGGAAAATTCTCATTCCATGTCAAAGGAAATTAAACCTTTTCATTTCAGGGTTGTTGAGACCTTTCCTCTCTTCCAAAAAAAATCAGGAAAGGAGGGAAAATCTTCATAGAGGGAAGGTAGAACAGGCAAGTTAAAGAGGTCCCTACAGAAACAGTAAATAAATGAAGTGCATTGCTTCTGCTTCGTTCAGTTGATGTCGACTAATATCTCATTTAAAACTGTCCTCTTCAAAGGATTAATTGCAGAGATCTGCCACTTTAATGTTCTTGTGGAAAATAATTCTTCTGGCCACATTATTTTGTGCAGCAATTGAAAAAGGGAAGAGGAAAAAATAATTCTAATATGTCAGATTGTGATGTGGCTGCTTGCCATTGTCCAGGACTTTCCTGATGCAGCTGCTGCAGTCGTGTTCGTCACAGGATGCACAGTGCAATCTGCTGCAGCATTAATGTGGCATTGATTTAATTTGTTCTGTGTAATGGATTGTAATTGAATCTACAGGTTAAATTTAAGCATTGTCCATTACCAAAGCTGTTGTTTGCAATTTCCCAGTCTTTAAACCAAGCCTAAATGACCTTATTTGTTCAGAATATGAAGATGCTCCTGATTGTGTCCTACAGCAAAAGCAGCTTCTGTGGTGAGTTGTATTGGGAAGTGGCTGAGGGTTATGCTCAGCTTATACCTGCTCCAGCATGTCCTCTACGCTTCCAGCTCCATTGTATTGGGGTGTTTTTAGAAAAACAGATCCTTTTCCACGAGGACCACATCCTTGCAAGTCTCCCCAGAGGCTGCCCAGTGCAATGATAGCAACACTGCTGTGCAGTGGAGATATAGGGAAAATGCAGAGCCCCAGGCAGAGAAAAAGCAAGCAGCTGTAGCCAGGACGAATTAAAGGGAAACTCAGAGTGAAAACCAGCTTCCCATGGCTGCAGGGCTCACCTAAGGGATGCAACAAGCAGGCGCCTCATCCTCCAGCTCCAGGCAGATGCTACACTGAACTGACATAACCAGTGAGATCACACATACATCAGATCAGATGTGTGGGTATGTCTCATCCCTGAGATTGTTCCTCCCAAAGAAAAGTGCTGCAGAAATCTGAGGTGCTTTGTGCACACCGAATCCTGCCAGCAGTCCCCAGCATGTGTTGGTGTCGGAGGGAGGGCAGCCCTTGCTCCTTCCTCATCATCAGGTGAGATCCATGTGTCAAGCACTGTTTCCAGACTACCAGTTTTTTGCCTTTTAGTGAAGAGTTAGAAGATGATGGTTTCATCTGTTCTTTCTTCTGCTGCAGTGCCTGTTTCATATTTAAAGCCATTCCCATTTAAGCCTTGTGCTTCCTCCTGGCTTGATATTTGCTCAGTCTGGGATGACATCTGCCTTTAAGCAGCACCCTCTGAGAGCTGGCTGCCTTTCCTCCTGATAAATTTTCAGGATTTGAAAAATTAGTATGACAGGAGAAGAGGAGAGAGAAAAAAAAGACTTTCACTTGAAATTTTAATTTTAATTTTATTTTATTTTTTCAAGAAACCTTTGTGCAGGCATTCAGAGTACCATCAATGCATCACCAGCCTGCAGTGGCCTGACCGGATGCAGAATATACTATTATAAAGAATTTAATGACCACTAAGTCACAAGAAACTAGCAGAGAAAATTTCAGTCACAAATGTTTCAAGTTTACCTATTTTATACAAATACAAGGAAACACAACTGCATGTGCTGAGCATCCCTTTAACTGTAGAAAAATGCTTTAATGGTCAGTGTGAAGTGAGACATCCTAGCAAGGAAATATTTCCGGTAGGAGAAGCCCTTAACTCCTTTCATAATTGTTTGTATGGCATCAACATGTTTTACTCACTGCAGTGAGCAGTGTTTGTTGCTAGTGTTACCTCTCAGGTTTTGGGGATAGAAATCTTCCTTTTGGTCACGCAGGTTGTGTTACTTACCTGTGATGGACATGGGAGTCACCCCCTTCCACAGGGCTTTTGGCCACAAGCCCTTGCCATGTGCATCCTCCACTTACCTCCATGGAGAGATGATTTGGAGGGGGGTTCACACTGGATAGATAAACCTAAGAGATTACCTTGGATTCCCAGTTCCTAAAGGAACAAGGAGCAGTTTACCAAGGATTAAATATGTAATTGATATGTGCAATGTATTTCTGAGCTCTCAAACTCACAGCTGTGATTTTAATTTCATTGCAAACTCCCACCAGGTGCATGCGTATGGTGAGGAGCTGGGGCCTCTCCTTGGTGGCTACAAGCACAAGCCAGTTTCTCAAGTGACTGATTAGTGCTCAAGAGTCAGAAACATTTTAAAGAAATTAATTGGAGATGCTGACATGGGTTTTAATGAATGTGATGTACAACATCTCTCCAGTTTTCAGTAGATCTGCATCTCTCAGACCAGCCTAAGCTGGTTTCCACTCGTGTACCACCATGTACCTTGGGGAGACATTGCAGGTTTGTGATGAGAGCAGAGGTGACCTGCACCCTGGGACTGCCACCCAAGCACCCCTGACTCGATTCCCTGCTTCAGATCTGTACATTTGCAGCTGCTTGTGAGCAGAGTAACCAACCCCACAGTTGTGCCGAAGTTTTAGGGGATCAGGACTAGATGCTTCTGTGTGTCCCTGAAGTAGGAAAATAAAGGAAAGAATAGTCACAGACAATGTGTATCAGTACCTATCACTCAGACTTCTTACTTTTTCTGTAGTACCCCATATGTACTCCATTTAAAACTCACACTAACAACTCTGTCTCTGTGGGCCTTCAGGTTTGTCTTTGGGAAGTTATAGATTGGCCATGAAAAACCACATGCATTAATGCATAAATGTAAAACACTTCATTAGTATTCCAATCAACTAGTATAAAAGTAAAAAATTACTCAGCCAAGAAAAGTGACTGACGTAGCCCTGGAAAGAGATATTTCATTTTTGTAGTGATTACTTTATAATCTCATTCTTACAGTGCATAAAGATGCTTACATGTAAGAAGGTGAGCTCTTTCCTTTGCAGCTGGAGTCCTGTCAATAATCAACATTGAGCAGAAAGACATTTGTTTCTTTACATATGTTGCAGACCAAGTGAGTTAAGTACACTCCTAGTCTACTCTTTGAAGATGTCTTTGATTAAACGTGTTCTATTTCCTTTGCTTTGTCCAGCTTTCTGGAAAATAGATAGAAAAAGAATAAAGAGCCATCTGTAAAACTATGACTGAATCCTTTGCAGTTAAAAAAAAATAATAACCAGAATAACTCTTTGCATTTCAAAGAGCTGCTTCAGCCTGCTGTTGTCATCTCCCTTTTGAAACACAAGCCCATGACCTTGCTGTGTGTGCTGCTGCCTCCCAAAGGGCTCTGCACATTCCCACCAGAAGAAAGCTTGCAAAGCCATACACCATTGCAAGAACAGTGCGATGCTTCCAAAGCTTCGTTCAGCACAAAATCTAGGGCGAGACCTTGTTCAAAAAAAAAAAAAAAAAGGAGTTAAAATGCCACTGTAGAAAGGTGTTTGCTGCCTGTAGCAACCTGCTGTTGACCACTTGCCCAGGTGGGGACTGTGGCTATGGCTCTTGCTGGTTTTTGAATTTCTAGGTCATTTGTGACTCTGAAAGCAAATCCTCTGAGTGGTTTGCTCCTCCTGGGGTAAAGAAATCTCCCTCTGCTCCTGTGTGGCTGTCCATGAAACCTGTTGGTAGTGCTGCCAGGCTCGACAGGCTCTGGCTGGGAGGGTTTATAGGCTTTGGCATTTGAGGAGTTGCTCCCTTGTAAGCTGTAAGACCACGGAAGGGTTTTGTCAAATTAAAAGGTTTTGTAGCATGAGTGTTGGCACTTGTGGAGAGGTGCTGGAAGCCCTGCATGGAAGCCAGTCACGGGGCCAGCAGCTGTGGTTTAGCGAGGGAGGAGGGGGTGGAACAGGGATGCCAGGCACCCTTCTGTCAGGCCAGAGCTGAGGTTTTGCATGTTTTCAAATGTAACAACTCAGGACCATTGTGCCAATCTTGGACCATGTTGGCCAGGAGGGAGAGGAGGGCATGGAGAGCACACAGGGGCATGTGTGTTAGAGCACTCTGGGGATTGCTGAAGCCACAGAGCAGCTCAGAGCAGATGAAATGTGTCCCCTTCCTGAGTGAACAAGCAACTCCTGCAGATGCTTTTGGCTGGATGAGATTGTACTGGACACTGAGGGGTCCAAAACTGCACTTGGGAGACTTGAGCGAATGTGATTGCTCCCTCCAAAGAATGGGCATTTTGTGAACGTCAGTAGCTTGATGCCATGGAGAAATGTTTCAGTTACCATGAAAAGACATTCACAGTTCTGTTCTAAAACATATATAAAATTGTTCCAAGTAGGCATTTTTGGCAAACTCAGGCACAGCAAGTTTCAGCTTGAAAAAAGCAGCTAGATTTTTATTTCTTTTCAGTTACACATACTTTAGGCTCTTAAAAAGTCCCTCCTTTGGATATTCAGCATATTTTAAATCTTGTTTTCTGCTTTCTCCTACGTGCTCCTATTTCACCTCCTTCCCAAAGACATCTGTAGGCAGACCGGAGTATCTCAGCTGACATCTATGAAACTTTGCAATTAGGACTATAGCATAGCCATACGACAGTACACACTGAGAGTTCTGTAGATTTCAAGAGAGTGACTACAAAAATCACTTTGTTCCAAGGGAAAAAAAGTCACCCATGCTATGGGGATATTAAACATTCAAATACAAGATTTGTTTTAGTATGCAGACACACTGGCTTTAATTACCAAGGAGAAATTCCCCAGATAGACATTAAGCCACAGAACAGCTTAGCTTGAAATTCACTTTTATTTTCAGTATGTCATTATCTTGTAACTCTGTTCCACCCAGAGCTGTGAAGATGTTCAGCCAGAAATCGAAACCCACTTGAAAACAGGAGAGGCTCAAGTTCCAGCCAAAGCTGAAGGTTAGCAAAGATTCAAATTAAATAGGAAGACACAAATCTGCTCTAGTCATGTATTTTGCTTGTTGCACAGTGCAGAGGAGCAGAACAAATCCTGCAAGAGCCCAAGTCTGGCTATGTAGCCTTGGTGAGAGCACCTGCTGACAAAATCCTGGTGTTTCATTAGCCTTTCTGTCCTGTGTTCTTGACAAAGTGTTGGCTGGCTGGCAGACGGGCTGCATAGTTTCTTCTCCAAGTCCCACTGTGCAGTCCTTCCCTTTTGGCTTGGTGTGTTTCTTGCACCCAGGCAGTTTTTTGAATTTCCTGTATAAAAGGGCCAATCTCAGCCCCCAGAAGTGGGGGCCCTTTCCCCAGGGCTCTGATGTACTCTCAAATAAGGGCAGGATCGGGCAGCGTTAGGCTCGTGTGGACACCCTGGTGCAGGGGAGAAGAGGAAGTCAGCAGAAGGCTGGGCTGAGATGGAGAAGACCAGACCTGAGAAATAGTATAAATAGTTCCGTTAGGACCAGTCCTTCAACTGTGCAGTGCTCTTGGGTGTTCCTAGCAGTGCTTTATAGCCCAAGACACAAGCTACTAGCAGTTGGAGTGAGGGACTCATGCAGATTGCTGTAATTTGTGTCATGAGTTGTGCAAATGGCTCACTAACATGAGGGCAAGCTCTGAAAGCTCGACAGTGGGTCTGTACCCCTGCTGCTGTCACCTGCTTGAAGAATTTTGCTCACTGTTAAAAATTTCCTTATTTTTAGCAAGTTTAAGCTCCTACATTGTGTTAATTTGGGTCAGTTTGTCTCTGTTTGCTTCAAATCTCTACCTGTGTTTCGTGTTTATTTTATTGTTATTGCCAACGCATTGATCACAGACCTTGGTTTAGCTAGCGAACAGTGTGGTGGCATTGACAGAGAATTCCTTCTCATTTTAAAAATGTATTCCCCAAAACCCTGCTGTTTCTCTGTCTATTGTGTCAATCAAAACCAATATGGGGGCTTGGCATCCAGGTAGATAACATGTCAAGCCTCATAGCAAATAAAGAGCATGCCCCATCATAATCCACAGCTCAGCGAATATCTGGTGTTTCTACCAGCTGGAATTTTTCAGAAATGTTTGCAATTGAACTGGTGCCTCTAGGAGACCGTTTCTCATTCGGTTACTGCTAGGACATATAAGATACAATAATTTTGTTTGCTGGAAATCTCCCTGAGAAGAAAAATTACTCTGGGCTATCTGCCTCTGTCTGCCTGGAGTCTCTTTGGGTGTTAAGATAGTTGTCAGCTCCTGGGCTTCACGCTCTTCAAGAGAGCCCATTTGGCCATCGTGAAGGGAGGTCAGAGGAACTCAAAGCTCGGCAGCAGATACAGGCCTGCAGAAAACAAATTGTGGCGCTGTTAAAAAAGAAGGATATACCCTTTGGGAAAGCATCCAAGCACAGTTAATTTAATCCCATCTGCATGAGCAGAGAAATCCTTTGTTCATGGCTCGTTTGTGCGGCTGGTTTATTGACTGGTGCCTCTTCCATCGTGATGGAGGTTCGTGCTCCCTGTCCCTGTGGTGCCACAGACCTGCTTCCTCAAATGTCAGGTGCGTTGTAGAAGAGGAGAATGATGCTTCCCAGGGATCACTTATTTCTTTAGATAGCAACCCAAAACTTAGTGTTCTTAATGAGCAGTTTCTCTTCCTCCTATGTACACCTTTACTTTGTAAGGGGGAATGGGAAGCAGCCCCCAGGGGAGGTGGGATATCAAGACGCAGCGATGCAGTTAGTGGTATGTTAGACTTTGGCACCTCTACCATCTGTTGTGGGCTGACAGATGGGATGAAATATGACAGCAGAAAGGCTCTTCTGTTTTAGCAAGACACAAGAAAGCTTGAAAAATCACACCTCCTCCCTCCTTTCCCCCCAAACCCACACAACAACGGTGTCACTTGGCCACTTGTTCTGGCTAAGACAAGGAGAAGTTTGTGCCTGTGTGTGCTCCTGAGAGTCTTTCGAGGGAGAAGTGAGCAGAGTGGTTCAGAGCAGAGCTGCTCGGAGGTGCTGGATCCTGGAGGGACTGTCACACCTTCTCTCCTCTTTTCACGTGGATGGGAATTAGAAGTAAATGCTTTACCAGCACAGAGAGGAGCCGAGGAATCTCTATGCTTGGCGAGTCTTGCTGATTATTTGTTTGCTTGTGATAATTAGTGGCTGCATGGCTCACGCAGCAAGGACATTTGGCCTTACCTGTAGCTGGTGAGAAAACTCCTCGTCTGGTAGCGGAGTATTAGCCAGTTTCAGGTTCTCCCCAAGATGCTTCCATGGGTGGAAACTGTTCATATTGGAAACTACCCCCGCTGTCTGTATGAGCACCTGAGGTGAGAGCCAGCCCTCAGGAGATGCCTTTCCAGGCATCTATATTTTCTTAAAATTGATCCAAGTTCATCAGCCAGGTGCTGTGAACAGCCAGATTTCCAAGGCAGCTCAGCATCCTGAGTACCAGCCACACGCTTGTGTGATTCTGTGTCCTCGGGGCTGGAGATGCGAATGGCTCTGCTCCATTAGGAACATCAAGCGCTTCTGAAAATTAGCTCTGTAGGTGATGACAGTAATCACAGCCTTCCATGAAACAACCACCTCTTTTTTTTTTCCTCTCTCCCTTGATGCAAGCTTTCAATTTTCAGGTGATTCTTTCCCCCCCTTCCCCCCGCTTCAATGGACACACCAGTATAATGCTTCTAACTAATTTGTCTTTTAGGATTTCATTGTGACAGTGGTCTTCTCATTCTTGTGGCTAGTGAGCTCATCTGCTTGGGCTAAAGGACTGTCAGATGTAAAGATTGCAACCGACCCAGACGAAGTGCTATTACTGATGTCTGCCTGCAAACAGCAGTCCAACAAATGCTTGCCCGTTCGCAGCCCTGTTATGTCAAGCCTCAACACTTCAGTTGTAAGTGACTTTGATTACTTTTTGCCGTTACCTTACAAACATATTTTCGTCTCTTTTTACCCGTGTATTGACCTAAATTGGCTGGTGTAAACCAGTTAGCTGAAATGATTTAATTGGAAATACAGTTTTGCTGCGGGGCAAGGCAGAGCATGACTCAGGACAGCTCTTTGCCATGGAGCAGCAGTGGGATGAGCGTGCAGGGGCGGGATGGGGAGAAAGCAAAGTGTCTGTCCAAGGACATTGCTTCACTCATCTGCTTTCAACTTGCCCCAGCTGCAATGCTTTTGAAAAGGGGTCTGTGATCTCCTTTAAGAAGAAACGGTTTTGTGTCTTGCAGATTCCTTTAGAAATTCTCAAAAAGAGCAACATGAAATTAATGTTCAGAATGTTTAAAACAAACAAACAAAAAAACAAACCCACAACAACTCTCTCCAGGCCAGCTGACCGATTATTATAATATCTCTCTTTTAACTTATTTATTTTAATTTTATCTTTACACAGTTTATTTAAACTAGATTATATTTTCAAACAAAACATTATTTTGGCCTAAAAACCTTCTTCTTGGAAACAAAAAGTTAAACAGACACCTTGTGAGCTACGGCTAAAGGGAGGTGAATCTGGGAATTTGCTCCAAAGCTGAAACAATTTTCCAGCCAGTTTGGGGAGAAGGATGGACTGGGAGCAGCTTTGACTTCTCCCAGGACCATGCAGGGTCCATAACATCAGTCTGGACTATGAGACCATGGCTGCTGGGTGACAAGCTCTTCTTCTCCCGACCTAGGTCTTTGGCTTCTTGAACTTTATCCTCTGGGCAGGCAACATTTGGTTTGTGTTTAAGGAGACGGGCTGGCATTCCTCGGGCCAGCGGCACGCTCCAGACACCATGGAGAAGCAGTCCAGCAGCTACAACCAAGGGGGCTACAACCAAGACAGCTACGGGCCGGCCGGTGGCTACAACCAACCAGGCTCCTACGGCCAGGTGGGTGATTATGGCCAGTCCCAGAGCTACGGCCAGAGTGGGCCGACCTCTTTTGCTAATCAAATTTAAGGTTCACGCAGCACGAGCTCTTGCATCCCTCACACGTAGAGAGTTTAACAGGTCTCAAGTTTCAGCAGCGCCAGATTTTGAAGGGTTTTACGTAAATTAATACTACAACACGGTGTTTAATGTCTATTGAAGATCTAAGCCTACCTCCTGAGGCAGACGGGAGGTGGCCAGTGGGCTGGAGTTGGCTTTTTTGTTCCCTGACTAGCCAGATACAGGGGATGCGCTCATCGCAGGTGACCTGGAGTCAATGTTGTAGTATGTACTGTAGAAATAACTTTATGGTAGTTTTGTATGTGTTAAGATGGTAGAAGCATTTTGTAGCCTCAAGTCTGTAGTATTTAATATGCATAATATAATTGAATTTCCTTCTGCATTTTGGTGAGAAACAAAAGTGTTTTACTATTATTTCTACAGATTATTCTGTATATCCATGCATGTAACATTGCACCTAAATTTTCAAAACTGCCTGTCTGTGACGCTTCGGAGCATTTGTTTTGGTTATACTTTTCTTTTTCACAAGATTTTACTATTATTTCAGTTAACTGAGTCATCCGTAATTTAGTGCATGGATAAGCGGTTTCATACCACCAAATGTCTGGACTGTGTAAATGAAACGTCTCAACTTCTGCCACTATATTTTGTTAAATGTATGTTTAAAAGAAGTATGCATCTTTTATATATTTTGCAGAGTTGAATATATGGCTTACCCAAGTTCTGAATGCTTTGTAACTAAAATGTTTTTCCTTAAAATGGCATTCAGTAGTATATATGGTACCTGACCAATGTTTATTCCATTTAACTCAGCTAAGTATTCATTCTATAAATCACTATTTCTATGGATGTTTTGTGAATCTTTTAATGTGACCTGTGGAGAATAAGGACCAAGTAACTGTGTTATATGTTTACAAAGGTATTTATTTAACTAAGATAACAGAGGTGCAGATATCAGTATACAAAACCATGCGAAAATGCCCCATTGCCTAATACAGCAACACAGAAAAACCGCATGTATTGTTGTGACCTTACAAAGCATTAAATATTCCTTTATACCCCCTTTATAGTAAGAAAACCTTTCTATATGTGCTGTTTCAAGATTGTTAAGATATCCCTCTGTTCTGTCGCTGCTCTGAGCACTAGCTTGGTGCTACTGGAGAATGTAACTGGATTGACCAAATAACCCAGGCTCAAAGGAGCTCATCCCCAAATAGCCAGAGCCAGACTTGTAGCCCATTTGGATTTCTCCCTGGGAAATCCAGCTCTTCTTCACAACACCATATGGGACACATTGATGCAAACGAAAGTCTGAAGCACAATATACTAATCAAAACTGATCATCTGCATTTCTAAATCAAAGTGTATCAGTATATAATCTTATTGTATGAGCTGTAATGTTGAAAGCATCTTAGCTTAAAACAGCTTAGTCTCTTCTATGATTGTTGTAACCAATTTATGGCTACTCGGTGGATGAATCTATATTGTGATATCTATTTGACCCTAATAAAGTTATTGCATACAATGCATGTTTTCAGAGTATGTTACTATCAAAATGTCACTGAAAAATATCTAAGATAACTATTAAAGAGAAGTAACTGTTCCTGTGCTTGACCTTATTGGTCATATTCTTGTTGTTTTCCAATGCTTTTATGAAGATTGTTTTAATGTACAGTGAAGTAAAACATTTCTACAGACACTTGTCATTGAAGGTTAGTATCACAAGTTAAAAAAAAAAAATTAAAACTGTGCAATTTAATACCTGCCTGTCTCTTTACCTCTCTTTCCACCTGTCAGTAGGACTAGCCCAGTACTGTGCTAACTATCCCAGTTCTGTGGACTGCTGGAAAGCCATGTTTGAGACGTCAGGAGGACAAACCAGAATATCTAAATATCCTGGTATTCCAAATGGAAGCAAAATACAGTTTTCTGGGACAATGAAAAATGTTATTTTCTCTCGGTTCTTTTGTTCCTTATTTTTTTAAGCTTGGAAAAAGATAAAGGCAAGCCAGGGGAAAGGGAAATCTGTGTGTGTGGGAAAGGATGGGATGTGTGCTCTTCATGCTCCCTCCCACATAGTCCTATTCCTTTTTTTTTTAATTATTATTTTTTTAATCCACTTTGTACTAGTAAATCAGGAAAATCCCAAGTTGGTTTATCTAAGTCTTTGCACTAGAAACAGAGCTTTTTGTATCTATTAGCTTTCTCTTCCACTTTCTCTGTTTCCACTCAGATCAGCAGGGTCCCATTTCCAAACATTTCTCTTTGATGCTGAGGGTTAGAAACTTGAGTTTCGCTTAGGTTTATCCCTGCATTTTGAGCAAGTTGAAATTCTTGTGTAACCGTGTAAGCACTGGGGCTGCAGCTTTCAAACCCTCAGGAGCTGACACCCCTGGAGAAAGGGGACTTGGGACAGACTTAAGATGACGATTTATTCTGGGTATTATTTGTGTAACACCAAAGCTAAGATCTTCTCATCAAGGACAGAGCTGGTTGGAAGAGCTGACAAAAGCAGTGAAAAAGGCACATGTTTTCATGAAATACACGCCCTTTACCCAGCTGGCCAGATCTTCACTGGTATCTTAGCTCCTTACTGCCATGCAGAACAGTTGTGCTGGTCCTTCAGGGACTATAATCTTCACTGTGAATTGGGAGGGATGGAAAATGTCTTCATCTGTAGCTTCTCAGATTAATATAGTATGGCAGCAGCAAAAGTGAAAACAAAAATGATGCATGAATTTTTTTTGGGTTATATAAGAAAATGTATCTGAATGTTTCCTCCATGTTCCTCTGTATTCAAGTCTTCTCAACAATTGCCAAAGGATGTGATAAATTGGAAGTTTATTTGAACAGGGAATAGTGGCTGTATAGCAAAGTGTTGAGCAGCAAGACAGAAAAGACTGCATTTGATGTTTCTTGGGTTTAAAAGAAATAGCTAAGTAAACTCAAGCATCCTGTGTGAAGCTGCTACTGTCAGACTGGTTGCTTTCCTACTCCATCATTGGTAAGTGCCTCTGCCAGTTAGTTAAATAACTAGGTCAGCCTGGGAAAAAAAAATAAAATGTTCCTTGATCTTCTGTGCTGTCCCTCCTGTTTTCTCATGTTTCTCTTTATAGCCCATTTCTCAGCTACCAGAGATGGGAGAGCATTTGCATTATCAAGCGTAGCGCTGTGGAGGAGAAGCAGGTACCTCTGCAAGTGTGCTGGGGGAGGTGGGAGCACGGGACATTCTCTCCAGGTGTCTCAGAGGCCAAGGAAGAGGCAGCTTCACAGGCTGGTTGAGGGTTTCCCCATTGCTCTTGACTGGGGAGGGGAGGCAGTTTGCAAAGCTGCAGCATCATACCCTGTGTGGGGAGATGCTGGAGAGAGGAGGGAGCATGGCTCTGGGTACCCAGCAGCTCTGCAGCCTGCATTGCTCCCAGCACAACACGGATGAGTTTAGATGCAAATCCAGCCCACAGAGCTGTGCCCTTACTCGACAGGGTATTTTTTTTTATTGTGCAATACTTTCCCGATGACTGATCAAATCTCCTTCACCGTGGCCATCAAGCTGCCCATAACAGAGCCTTGGTGATAGCCAAGACTTGGAGAAAGTTTGTGCTCCTGTTGCATGAGTTTGTATTGCAGTTGCCTGACCTGATTAGGTTAATTATTTCCAATCTGTATATGCTCTCAATCTGAATGAGCAATTCAAGCTCTAGTCCTGAATTATTCTTGGCTGAAACTCTGATGTGCTGATGAAAGAAGCAGTCACATGCAACGTGCATTGCACATCTCTATAGTCTGCTCCTGACAGTATCTCCAGTTTTGTGGTTAATATTACAGACAGATAAGAATTACTGTGTAAAAACTGCCACATATTTTTTCATCCTTTTCTGAAAAAGTTCTTCTCATATTATGGCGTAACATGTCATAAGCATTTAGTCCTCTGTCTACTAGTTTTAAGCTGGATTTGAGTCAAAATCTTTATACATGTGAATGGATGGGCTGCTTAGCTTATGCTCTCTCCCTGACTTACCTATTCATTTTCTATTTTTCTTTTTATTCTCTCCTTCTACTAAACTCAAGAGCTTTTCCTCCTGGAATTTTCTAACAGCAGCAATAATCAGTATTTTAGTGTTAATATCTGGTGCTGATTATCCCATCATTTGTCAATGCCATACATCCTTAGTAGGAAGATCTTAGCATTTCGATATGAAATGTTAATAGTTCAGTGGGGAGGCATCCCATTTGTTGCCTTTAGCTACTGATTTCTTTCTTACGTTTTTATTGTTGTGTCCTCCTTTAATAAGATTTTAGGTTTTTGTGAATATAGCTGCCTTTTTAGAGTCTAAATGTCCTGTAATGAAACATTTCTCAGAGGAAAAGTTATTTGGTAATAGTATATTCAGCCTTCTGAAAATGAACAATGTACGAAAAATGTTGGGCTCATCCCTTACCCATTAGATTGCCAAAGAACCCAGGGGAGCTGGGTGCCTGCACGCAGGAGTCCCCACAGCCACGCTGCTGCCTGGTAGCCCTGTACAAGGCACAAGCACGTGTTAGCCAGGGTGCTGTGCCATGGCTGAAAAATGCCTGGGCGTGAGATGACAAATGATGTCTCCCTGCAGACAGATCAGTTCTAATAGCTTTTCTTAAATGACATTTTACCTGCTCTGTCCTCAGCAATGGGATTCATAATCGTTCATGACCCCACAGCTAAATTCCCGGCTGAGCTGAGCTGTTTCTCGTGTGTGTGGATGGGGAAGATGGGCTGACCTGTCCATGCCTCCCAGCTGGGGTGTCCCCTGACCCTGAACCTAGCACAGAGCCACAGGGTAGCTCTGCATTGCCTGGAGGAGCCTGGTCATGGGTTAATCATCAGGCACCAGTCAGCAAACTGCATCCAGCATGGCCAATGCAGATAAATAGTGGTGCAGACTTCACCCTGGCATAAAATCAAATTGACTGTGAAGAGATACTTTAAAAATGCTGATGGACAAGAGGCAAATGTTCCTGGGACACACAGCACATCATGCCATCCCAGCACAGATGAGAGCAGCAGCAGCGTGCGCCCCAAAAGGCATGGGGATTGAGAAACAAATGGGTAGGAAACACTCGCCCCGTGATTTTATTTATGCTCCACATTCCCTGCCTCCTCAAATAAATGTAGGTGTTCAATTTTTGTTTTGTTTTTCTGGATGCTTAGTGGTGTGTTAGTACTGGTAAACTAGCTACCAGTGAGCAGGAGTTGGTTTGACTTTGTGACCAGCAGGGTACAGTGGCCATTAGCTAAATCACAGTTACGCAAAGCCGCTGGTTCTTGCAGTAACGTGGCCGTTGATGTCTTGAGCTGGTTAAATCCCCCATTAACCTGTACTGGGTTGTTTCTCCTATTTGCATGCTGCCATGCAGAAGAGGAGAAGGTCCTTCCCCAGCGAGGCTGAGCCCACTTGCCTGGGGGGGCTGGTGTTAAGAGCTCAGCTGCAGGGAGCGCATTAGACCTGCTGCTTCTGCTGGCTTTTCCCATATTAATTAATTGATATCAAACGGATGGAGAAAGACGAAAATACTATTAGGCTATGGCAGCCAGTACTGCTTTGGGTGAAGATGAAATGGGGGGCTTCTCAGTCTTGGCTCTTTAGAAAAAAATACACCCATCATAAAAGATCAAAACGACCATATTCTGGTCACAAAGAAATGAAGCTATTACCTCCCTGGGTGCAGGTTAGCAGCACTTCTCCTTCAGCTGTTATAGAGTTCACTGAAGAAATGCAGTCTGGGTGGCTGATGGTGTGAATGCAGCTCCAGTTTGAGGTGTTCCCTTGTGTCCCCGTGCCCCGGCCGTGCCTGCCCAGCGCAGACAGGCCTGCACCTGCCCAGCCTTGCAGGGACATCTCCAAGGGAGCCCGCGCTCCATCGCACACAACCATTTCGCAATGTAAATCTTCTTGAATTGCACAAAGCACTTAGAAAGTAAAATAACAAACGTGGAGACTGTGGCTTTTTTTCCGCGTCAGTTAAGTGAACTGCCTGTAAAGATTTTTCAGTTTTAGTTGTTGGGTTGCGTATTTGGTGCAGACAATATTGTTAACGTGTCAAATGTGCTAAAAATTGACTGATAAAAGCACCTGGATATTTAAAACGTAAATAGAGTGTATCAAAATAGATGCAGAGCAGATGGCCTGGCTCCCTGCACACCTTGCTGACCAGATACTCGAGCAACACATACAGCCAAAACCTTGCTGTCTTCAAAGCTGATCATCTGCAAAGGCAAGGGTTATCCTCATGCTACCCTTCATCCGTCAGGCACTAATGCTCCTGCAAACGCTAATTAGTGCATCCCAGAGGGATAACGTACCCCAGGCTTGCTTGAACTTGTTAGTACCCCAGCAAAGCAAATCACCTGTTCTAGAGCTCAGGCTCTCAAAAATCGGCAAGATTAAAAAAACTGTGAGCTGAAATCTGCTCTTGGGTGGAAAGGGCCCAAAACACAGAGGGCTGGGTTTGCCAGCCAGCTCAGAGCATGGCCTGTAGCTGATAAACATGCAACAGAGTCTGTTTCTCCCTCCCATTTTTACCTTAGATGCTAAGACCAAACATTACCATTCAGTGGATTAACCAGGATGTAAGGCTTTTCATGCCTCCTTGTATGGTTCAACAGATGTGAAAGGGAATTATCACTTCAACATGATATCAAGACTCAGGGGTTTTTTTTGGTTTTTTGTTTCTTTTTTAGTTGATGGCAGATTACTAAGCCCAAATTCTTGTTTAATTTTAGTGTGTTAATTGATAGGATAATGAGCATTGATTACATGTGTTTTGGCTGCGTCATTGCAATTACAGGCTCTGTTTTATTCATGAGCCAATCCAAAAGAACGCGCTAGAGATCTAAGACAGCTTAAACCTCTCAGAAAAACCTCTGAATTGTTTGAGTAATGACACTCTGTGATGGAAAATTAAAGGTTCTCTTTTCCCATGCTTTTTAAGATAATTAAAATCCAGGAACAGTAAGGTGGTGAACATCCTTATTCATTAGCCTTCAGTAATTTAGCTTCTACTAAATGAGGAAAACATTTTAATTCTCTAGGCCATCTGTTGCAGTCTCCTCTGCATGTCCTGTTACATAAAGTCTCATCCTGGGTAGTTTTAACATCAGTATTGTCTCCTTTCACCAGGAATGATGGGCTGAATGAAGTAGTTGAAGTCAGAACCTATTAACAGACCACCCTGGGATTAAAACAACCACTTGGTCTTTTCAGTTAAAGTTATCCCATCTAGACACCTCTAAGCAAAAGATCTGCAGAAAGCAGACCGTGCACAGAGATAGGCAGTGAGACAAGCTGTGTGTTTTCAAATAGCGATATTGCTGCCAATAAATAACAAAGTTCATCGGAGCCCTTCCAGTTCCTCTGATGTGCGACTGCTCTGCCATATGGCTCAGGGCTGCTTTGGGAAGCAGGCAGTAGCCACGCCGGTAGGAACCCAAGCAGAGGCTCCGAGCTTGATGCTGCTTTGCAAGTGGTTTGGAGGAAGAACAGATCTTCTCTTTGCACTGTGCTAGGGGAATAAATACTAGACCAGGAACATGCCTACCTGGGATAAATGCTGGGTCAGGATTTGAGAAACACTCAGTTTCTGACTATCTATAGGAACAGCTCACTTTATAGCTTGGGGCAAATTACATTAGCCCACACTAGATAAGTTTCTGATTAAGACAATAATGTGTACAGCTGAATGGATTCCCCGTCTTAGTTATTCCTGATGCAAAGTTACATCCCTACAAATCTAAGAGGATTCAGGCTCCATTACTTTGGTTTGTTTCTGTCAAATTCTCACACAAAATAGAAGAGATGCCTCTCACCAGCCCAGCAGTGCTGCCTTATGGGGGCTGGTTTACATTGATGTATTTATCTGGCTCCATGATCACCAGATAGCATTTACATTGCTGATAGAGCACGGCTGCAAGCAGCTGCTTTCACAGGGCAGAGCTTGAATTCACCTGTTTACTATTTATTACTGGAGTTGCTTAGAGATCACAAACACCCCAGCCTTGGGATGTGTGGCTGCAGAGCCAGTGTTCCCAGCACACAGCAATACTCAGTCAATCAGCCTGCTCCTGCTTCCATGAAAAAAAGCCCTTTGGCTGCAGCAGGTATGGCCAAGCGGTAAGTCACGCTTTGCTTTTTGCATCTCTGGTGATCTGCTGTTTGTCTTGAAATTCATGATCTGGGTTTATTTTTGTCTATCACAAACAAACTTCTGCTGTGTGCTGGATGCCCTGTAATTAGTTTCCAGCACTTTAGCAAAAGTAAGTAGGCTTTCAGTTTTAATAAAAAGCAGGGAGGAACTTCTTGGACATGTGAGTCCTGCTGAAAATAAAATCTGTGTGTCTGCCCCAAATTGGGAACACTGGTGAGTGGGGGATGACAGACCCCTCTGTGCTTCCCTGGGGACGGGCTTAAAACTGAGAAACTTCCTGTGGCAATTTCATGTTCTGAAGAAAATACCCGGAGAACATCACAATGCCTCTTTCAAAATTAACTGATAAGCGCTTTTAGTAACAACTCCAAGCTACTTGCTTAGGTGGGGAATTAGGAGCTGTGTGATGTTGTGTGCTGCTTGTAAAGGCCATTTTCCTTTTCGTTGTGAAGGAAAGCCAGTCTCTCTTGGGAAGCCCCGAGTTCCCAGGGGATTAAATGAAACAGAAATAAGCAAACTCACTCATGAAGAAGTATATACACATACAATTCACCAGGTGATAACTGTGCCTCTCTTCTCTCTCACTACCAGCATATCCATAGCCAAGCAGCTGGCATCAATAAAAGGTAAGGGGACCCGTTTGTTGCCCCTGGACGGCTCAGTTCTTCTAAGGCCACAGCCCAGGTGTGGTAAATTCTGGAAATTTGGCAGGGCTGTGGAGGCTGTGCAGACCCTTGGTTGATGGAAAACAAGAGAGTCTTGTGAGTCCATGCACATTGTGCTCCCATGTTGATCTGTGTCTCCTCTTCTGCTCACCTTTCCATTAAAAATCACAACCCTGTGTGTGATGCTGTTGCTAACCGAGGGTTATGAGTGTGCATTCTTTAGAACATGGCTTAGCAGCGAGGGAAATGAACCCACCCAAAATCCCAGGTATACCATAATGCTGAAGTACAGTGCTGACGCTCAGATGTGGGCATTTCTGTTCAGTCACGCTTCCCAAATGGGCCACTTTTTCACTGGTACGGGATCTTGGGAGCCCAAATGCACCCAGGAGGTGGCCAGCATGGCCTTTCCCTGTGGTGTAGCAGGTCCTTACTGGATGCCCAGGGTGGGGATGCCACGCATCACCCTGCATTACTGCCTCAGCTCTGGCCAAAAGCTTCTTTTCAGGGTGTGCTTCCGTGGGACATGAGGCGTGCTGCTGGCCCACTCCAAATAAAATCTGGGCCAGCTCCCCTGTGAGTATGAACAGTTTGAGTCTCATTAACTTTAATGAAACTACATAGATTTCCACCCACTCAGGATGCTTCTGACAGATTCCTTTCAATTATATCTCAAATGCCATTTTTTCCGATAGGCTGATAACTTTTTTTTTTCCCCCCAACTAGCTCTAGGAAAAGCCTCAGACCTTGAAAAAGCTTTTGCTACTGTGGCTTTGGTGTATAACAACTCTGCTGACCCGGATGGCAAGCTCAGCAGAGCTGACACTAAAAGCCTGCTGCAAACCCAGTTTGGGAGTTTCATACAGGTGAGGGGGTTTGGGCAAGTGGGTGACACTGGGCCAGCACCGGTCGGGTGCTTTGGGAGCAGGAACGGCACCTTGGGCTCTGTCCTGCAGCTGGGTGGGCATCGATCCATGGGATAACCCCAAGAGAGACTTCAGTGATTTGGTATAAATGTCTTCAGTGGATTAGTTGCTTTATGTTGAACCTGTGTCTGACACAGAGGTAAAGGAAGGGGGGACAGCAATAAACCACAGTTGACATGCCCGCTTCCATTTTTTTTAAAGAAAATTGGGCAATTTCAGGGGAAAAAAAAATGATGACATGAGACTGTATTTATGAAGAGAATAAAGCCTTTGCATTTAATTAGGTGTTTGGTCGTTTGCCAGAGCACTGACCCAGTATGACGGTGGTTACTGGTGGTGCTGTGGAGAGAAAAGGAGCAGAAAATGCCTCCCCATCAGTCACTCACCCTGGTTTCAGGAGCAGCTGGGTATGGTGGGAAACCAGCTGTATTGGCACTGGTGCCTGTAAACTTGGAGATTTTTTTTCCAGCAGTTACCAGCTATGTTCATCACTACCACATTTTCAGTCACGACTAAGTGTATTTTAATAGAAGTGTTCTGAATTCAGGTGGAAATTTTGGGGTCTAATTGTTCTGTCTGATTGCAAAAATATTTCTGTTTGAGTTTCTTGGGATACCTTTAGAAAAACTAATATGAATGTGCATATAAAAACCTGAATGGGAAGATAGAAAATACATTAACTTTTCCATAGATGTCTGTCTGTCTGTCTTTTTTTTTTTTCAGATGATGCAATAAAAGGTGGACTTCATGCTTAATTTTCCCTTTTTTTTTTTTTCTTTTTTTTTTAATTTAATATTCTCCATAGGGCCAAGAAAACAAACCAAAGTACAAGGAAATAGTTTCTTCTCTGGATGAGGAATCGGAGAACAAACTCGATTTTGAAGATTTTATGATCATACTAATCAGTCTCACTCTAATGTCTGACCTGCTGCAGGAGATCAGGAAAGTGAAAACCACAAAATGATCAGTGTTTTAAAAGAAGAAATGGCTTGGTACTTCATAAGTAAATCAGGAGTGAACCACACACAGACATAACATCTGTGCTGGTGCCTTTTAAATGGAATAAAGCTTTGTCCAAACCTGGCTGAACTCACTCCTATGTAGGAATGGTCTGTGGAGTGAAATATTGGTGCTCAGGGTTTTGTGATCCCTACTTGTGCTTTGGGAGGGTGTGATCTGAACCACCTCTTGGTGGGTCCCAAGGCCCCGCACCAATAAGCAGCTGGGTGCAGCCCCCAGCCCAGCATCATGACAGGGGAAGGCAGCCCGTGGTCTCCCAGACCTCTCCATCATCTCAGGCACCATTGTGGGGAGATGATGGGGAGACAGCTGCAAAACTGTGCCACCCTGTCTCTCTTCAGGGCAGCAACACACGGGGCTGGTCGGCTGTCCAGGGCTCTCCCAGTGGGCTCAAGGCACTTCAGCCCTGAGCAGGGTGACACCAATGATGGGTTTCATAATTGTCAGTTGACCACAAAATCTGTTGTAGCCTTTGGTAAACATTAACTTTAGTCTGCGTCGTTTCCAGCCCACCCTTTTGAAAGGAGCATTTGTTTATTTTTATTTCCTCCTTCAGCTGACCTGTTCATTGAGTGATCGCTAGGGAAGGAATTTCAAGTCCAGTGTTTGCAATGCATCTTTGGTAGTGCTGTGCTTGTGTGACCAAAGGGATGACGTAGCTAAAATGATGGTCAGATGAGTCTGTTGTTTCATGAAGCTGTGTAGAGGAGAAATCCGATACGCTACGAGTTGGTCCAGACTAAGGATGGTGAGGAAAGAATGCCTGATGAAGTATATGTATTGGAGCTGAGTGATACTGGTTGTGCGCTTGGTTAGGACCAGAGCCTTAGTATTAAATGCTCATCATCCTAATCTTTGTTTTGGTTCCTGCCTATAAGGTTGTGGTTCAGGGTCAGCATTTATCTCACTGTTGTGGTGCGATCATCAGCCGATGCTCCTTTTCTGGGGTTGAGAGGTGGGCTGAATGTGAGAATCCCTAGAAGGCTTTCACATTACTAAAGTAAAGAAAACACAGCACAGCCCTGAAAAGTTTGTTTGGCAGCCACTGGTGACATTAAAGCATAAATTTCCTGGTAACCCTCTGCTACAACAGACGATTTCAGAACAATATTGTGAAGCCAATTAAGAAGGAGTTCTTTTAAATCGCTAAGGTCCTAACACAGTTTCTGTTATTGCTGAAATGTTTCTTTATCTTGCGTGACTTGAATTAATGACTTAAGAGCCTTTTATCAGATCAATTCACTCTGTCATCTCATTGTATGCAAACCCTTTTTATTCTAATGCAGTGTGTTGTAAGCCAGCATCCCGAGTTCCTGGCTTCAATCAAAAGCCCCTTGTGCTAAGCACAGTGAAAATCCAAAGTAGCAATTCCTTAACAACTCAATAGCAAAGACGTTCAAATGATAGGGAAGGAACAAGAGGCACAGAAAAAACAAGTGCCTTTCCCAGCACAAGTGGGAGAGTTGGAACTGGATGCACAGAAGATCATGGCTTTCCAGGAAGCACTGTGATGGTTTTTGCAAGAGTTTCTGAACAAAATGAATGGGATGTGAAAGGCTTGATCTGCATCAGTCCTTGAAAGTCCCATCTGATGCTCAAAAGCAGAAGATGCACTTGGAAGAGGCCCAACATCTTATGATTAGGAGTAGGGAGAAGTTTGCAGCTCGGCTGTGGAAGACACTCTTTTATTAGCACAGACTATTTGTGGCTGCCCTGGGCACTCTCAGCTAACGGCTTTGAAGTTGATCTGGCGTAGACAGCATGTCTGGCTGCATCCTTGGGGAGCTAGCTAAAAGCTTGCCTAAAAGGCTACTGTTGTGCTTTATTTTGTTCCTAGCTTGCTCCTGTTGGAAGCGATGGGAGTTCATCATCGATTTCTCATAGCAAAACCCACGCAAGTGCCAAGGAGTTGAGCAGGCAGCTAAATTGGTGAAATCCGCAGGCTCCTCTGCCTCAGAAAGTGTGAACATCATATCAATACCTGATACGCCCTAGAACATTAAGGGCAGCTAGTCAAAACCTGACCTCTGTGGGTTTGGGGCTGGGTTGGGGTTTGTGCAGCTGCACTGTCCAGGTGTGAATAGCCACCCTGGGAGGCTCTGCAGACTTTGGATCTAAGTTTAAGGTACTGTTCGAAAAGTCTGAGTCATCTCTGCAGTTATGTGAGCTTTCAAATGACTGCCAGAGGAGAAATGGGGGTCAGGGAAAGCTTCAGCCTCAGGTCTTCAGCTTCCATTTCCAAATATCAGCTCAGGAAGGCAGGTTCATTGTCATGCTTGAACTACAACACCTACAGCTTCTCACTGTGACTTCTTACTTCCTATCTGGCCTTAACTCCAAAGCCTGCTGAACCTGGAAGGTTTTGGAAATCCAGCATTAGTCTAATCTCTAAGGTGCTCCCCCAGATCACAGGGGAGCCCTCACATCCAGCCCACTGGCTTCCAGGGGTGAGTCAAGGCAGAGTTTTACATGTTGAGCTTTCTGCTGGGAGCCTAAGGCCACATGTGTTGTGTGTGCAATTTTGCAGAAATCTTTCAGGAAAGAGAAATATGCTCCCCACTGGTCTCATTGTTATTGCACCTTCAGTAAGACCTCCTGTCTGGGACACTGAGGAAACCTTGTGGTCTGAGAGACATTTTGTCTCTCTACTCCTCCCTCAAACTAAATGTTGTGATAGTTTTTCACATAAAAGAAAACTTGCCTTGGCAACACATATTTTGCAAGTGTGTGATGGAAACTCCCCCCAAGTATTTCTGTGCATCATGGTCCATGAAAGCCTCTCAGCAGCTGTTTGCTGTGTGCACTCCAGTAGTTATTGCAGCAGGTCACTTTGCAGAGAGAGGCGGAGGTTTGTATCATACCACCAAAGTAGCAGTTAAGTTGTGGCTACATGGTAGGAAAACCTTCTTCAGGAATGTTGGAATGATTCATAAAGATGCTACATGGTGCATCCCCTTAGGAGCTCACTACAGAGCAGATGAAAAGCTTTGTCCCAGAATTATGCTCTCTCCAAATTGTGATAGTTTGTGAGCCACAAAGGAGCACTTTCGAAACACCTCCTGGAAGAAAGAAAATCTTTGTTTCAAGCTCAGTCAGGGAAGCTAGATAAAGAAGAGATGGTAGGTTTTTATGGCTTTCTGAACTGACAGCTTTTAATTCCTGCTTTGACTTTTACTGCAGTCAGTGGTTTACAAGGTTTCCAGTGAAGATATGTCTTCTCTCCTCACTTTGTTCATCGGCTGTTCCTTTATCCCGCAAGTGTTTATAGCCCTAGTTCCGAGTCCTCCTCCAGCAAAGGTAAACAGCAAGTGATGTTCAACAGTTAGATATATCAGACTGTCTCTCTAATCCCAAACTGCAAAAAACAGCCATTAGACATAGATTCAGAGCTACAGGACTTATCTTTTATTCATTGTTATTGTAGGAGTGAGTTTATGCTGTGCATCGCCATAATGATAGTCAGTCCCAGCACGTACACAGGAGGTGAAACCATGAGCCCCAAAACTGAACATAAAGAAACCCATGGGACCAACCGAAGTCCAGCATCAGTTGTCTGTAGCAGAGGCTGGTTGTCCATGTCTAGCGTAGTGCCTTGGGCATCATTCCTCCCATTCAAAAGTCCCAAACAGGACAACTAGGAAAGGATCTGCTGTGCAAAGAATCACAGGTGTTGCTCGGTTCTTCTGGGCCAAAATGCATATTGGGTTTTGGAGTGAATGAGTGTTTAATGGCTTGCCAAAAAACCATTGAGTCTCAAACAGGACCTGAAGTACCAAGGGCCTCTGGGCACTCAGGGACCACCACTACCCAGGGTCAACCTCAGGTGATGGGTCCTCATGTAATGGCAGCACAAGCTGCAGTCCTTAACAGGGACATCTTCTGACACCCACAGTGCAATGCCTGGAGCCAAGCAACAAATTCCCATTCGTGATTTCTTCTTTGTTTTATTACCGTTGCCATGATCCAGCTTTCTTCATTGCTATCTGCTGGATCGATGTCTAGAGAAAGACAAAGCCTAACACATTCTTGTGAAGCTGTTGCTGAAATCAATGAGAGGCCATGACCCCTTGGGTGGAGGGAAGCAGCTCCTCAAGAGGGCATGTTCCTAATCCTCCAGTAAAACTGGAAGCCTAAACGGATGCACAAGTTCATCAGTGGGCAAATCAAGCCCCTGCTTGTCCTGTGATGATCAATAAATGATGTACAGGATATCAGGAGCTCTTCGACTCTTGCAACCTCCTGCACACAGCAGCATGTGGGCCTCCAGGCACGCTAGCATCACTGGAGCAAAGCACCACGGTAAATGATTTTTGGTGAAAGTCTTGCCTTGCTGCATGTGGCTCCTGTGCGGCTGGTTAAGTATTAGTCAATGTTACAAAATGCAATATGAGCTCTTTGGGAAGACAGCTAAAGCTAGGACAAATGTTTGACTGGATAAATTGATATAGGCTAGGTCTCTGCTTGAGTTTGAAAAACAAAGCTGGATAGTACTGGAAACAGTCCAAGTATTCTTATAGTAGGGACAAGTCAAAAGATCTACAACCCAACCCTGAGACCTCTCCTTCTCCTCCAGTGGTGGCCCAGAGAGTCCTCCCACCACTTCTCCAGTTGTTTTTCCCAGGACTATGAGACTGGTTTACTTTGACACCTGGGCCTGTGGGAGGAAGCCTGTGTACAGATGTTGACCTGTTTCCCACATTTCCTGGTTAATTTTTCTTGATATAGTTCTTCTGCCTCCACCCTCACATGATGCTCTTTTGGGGTTTGTTTGGAAACAACATGCACAAGTAGAGACATCCAGGTTAGGCACTGTATGACAGTTCGCTTTTCTAAAGCTGTCGAGAGCAAAAACCACATGGGGACAGAACATCAACAGGTAAACATCTTTTTCCTTGGACACTGTAGCTGCTGTCACAGCTCCCCTGAGTTTATATCCCACTGTGTGCATTTTGTAGGGTTTTGCCTCATTAATTAATGGAAACAAATTGCAAAATTACCTTCTTATTAAACTGATCTCACTATGAAAACAAGGCTGATTACCTCCCTGACAAATTTAATTAGGCAGCTACAACAATAATGAAGAGCACGAATTAAAACCAGATCACACTAGATGTGGCTTTGTCAAATGCTGTGTTAACTGTGGCCAACATATACAATGATTAAATGATATGGAAAAACTCTGTTTTTTCTCCTCTTCTAAAAATCTGTTATTTTCCTAGAAGAAGAGAAGTTGATATAAAAACATCACATTAATAACCAACACAGTGGTTTCTTTCCAAGAGCAGCTATTAACTTGCATGTTTTGCAAGACTCAGCCATTACAAGGCTCTTTATCTCATCTCTAAACTTATGTTTGTAGCACACATAACCCAAGGTTATTGCAAAGCCTCTGAGGAAGAGAAAAAGCTTTATTACCTGCACATTTACTCCTCAATTTGTCTTTCCTCTTCTGACTTTTTTGTGCTTGGAATCAGCTCAGCTGAAATCAGAACACAATTTGAGAGCAATTTGCATAAGAATTGTAAGGAGAGGCCCACATAAATTAAGCATTAATTAATGAGCACCTAAAGCCTTCTGGTGCATGCATCCTGAGATGAAGAAGTGCTGTGAGTGCTTGAGTATACATATTAAATAAAAGAGCAATGCTTAATTCTTCTTCAATATTTATTATAGCCCTTGAGACAGCAGGAGAACTGTGGTCTCTTTATTGCTGTTAGAGAACAAGGAGAGGTTAAAAGGAAGGCTTTTCCATATGAATTCATCTAGCAAACCCCAGACCATACTGAGCTTGGGATGCCAGGCTCTGTTTGAGGAGCAATGGTGCTCCAGCCTCGCTGGCCCTGGGGAGGGAGAGGCTGTCCCAGCCTGGCCAGCACGTGGGCGCAAAGTGGTGCTGGGATGGGTGTTTGAGGTCTGGGATGGGGATGAGTTGCTGATCCCCCAGGACAGGTGGGCAGTGGCTTGGAGCTGTGGGAGAGGAGGAAGGTCTCTTCTGCCTGATGCAGGGTCAGGAGGATTTACCTCCTTTGTGAGAGTAAAGAGATGACTCATGCAACAGGAGAGTGGGCTTTGGACCTGAAGGAAGCTCAAGGTTGAGTCTGGAGACTTTTGAAATCTGAAGTGACTGTTTTCTTATGATGCTGAATGCATATGTTTAACACAGTGGAAAATGTCTCCTAAGGAAACTAACTTTTATGTTTACTGAGTAGCAGACATGCTCTGGACATGCCTGCTCCCCCCCAGAGACATTATAGCTAGAGGAGCCTTCAAAAGAGAACATTTTGGCTCTAATTCTCTCCTTTCTTCTAGATCAGACAAATGTTTAGCAGTTCCTCCTTGGGCATCCAGCTAGGAGCTCTCAGCTGCTGAGTGACTCAGATCAGCTCAGAAATTCTGATAAAGGAAAAACATTGTTTCTCTGCAGAGCTCTTTGGAAGGAGGTCAGGGTGCTGGACTTCCCAGGCTGGGCAGACAGAAGAGCCGTTTCATTCTACTTTACAGGTATGTAAAATGTCTCCTTGCACCAGAGATTTATTAATACAGAATGAAGTGAATGCTATTATTTGGGGAAGTGGGGGGGGTGGTGGTGGTGTCTTTGACGTAACCCACTTGTGAAGCTGTCTTGAGTGCAAACCTTGCATCCTGGTAGCTTAGGAAGGTCCAATCTGGCCTTGCTTCTTTTAGTAAGTGTTAAGAGCTTAGGAAAGGCAGGACTGTCCCCCTGAGCTAGAAGTTGTGTGAGCTGTCTGCATGCTCTCATGCCACCTTAGAGTCTGTTGCTATTGATAGTTCTTTCATTACAAGATTCCGAGGTAGGTGTATTCATCCTAATGAGCACTATGAGCTAACAGGGGCCAATAGGCACTTTAAGATCAATTGAAGTGCCCAATCAGTTTGCTAAAATAACAGACTAGAGCCCGAATTATTAGCTAACAAACAAACTGAAACGGTTATGTTTTTGACCCCTGTGCTACCAGTTCCTGCAACGTCTCTGGTGTCTGTAACAACTCTTAAAAACACACGCTGCCCGCGTGGGCTCTTCTGGAAACTGTTGCGTAGGTCTGGGCAGAGAGCGGCTGTCCTGGTGTCTGTCAGCCAGACTTGCTCCGTGGGTGCGATGGAAACTGGTTGATGTTGCCCAAGGGGACAACAGGAGGGTTTGGCTTCTGGGACTGTGATGGAGCTTGGGCTCAGGGTTTAGCACTTAGTTTGCTCTGAGGGAATGCATTTAACTGGCTGCCAAGGCGTTTCTGCTGTCGTTGCCTCGTGACCTCTGCATGTCGCTGTGTTGCGTTCGGTGTCACTAACTGCCTCTTCCACCTCTGCCGTGTCAGTGGCTGGTGCCCAGTACCTGGGGAACGGCTGCAGCAAAGGGGGTGGTCATTAGCTTATATATATTTGTGTGTGTATATATAAAATACATATGTTTAAAATAACATATAATTTGGCTTATATATACACAAAATATATTATATATGTAATATGTATAATACATAACTACTAATATGTAAGCTATATATAAAATATCTACGTGTGCATATCTCTAGTATTCACTATCCTGGCTTATCTCACCTACAAACTTTTTCTTGCTTCCAAATGACTTTTTAGGCCACTTGTGACTTCAGCGAGCAGTACAGATCCCTGGGCACATCCCTCCTCTATGGAAAAACTGGGGTTTATTCCTACCCTCATGGGTTTTGGTACTTTATCCCTCCAGTTGATAATGAATTAAAGGATTTTCCCTCTCATCCTGAAACATCCTAGCAGCTTTAAGTGCCTTGGAGAGGGGGTTTTGTCAAAAGCCTTTTGGCATTCAAGTGCTGCTAAATGGAGCAGGCAATCAGGCTGCTGGTTGCAACTCCTCTTGCCCGCCGGTGTGATGGCACCTTCCCTTACCAGGAGCCATCCTGGTCCCTCCCTGGTGCTCTTCATGACAAAGCTTTTCCCCAGTTTTCCAGATACTGAAGCTAACAGGTCTCCATACTCCCCCAACCCTATCCCAGGGATTTATCTTCAAACTTGGTATCATGTTTGTCGTTTCTCATAATTTTGGTATTGATGTTAACAAGGGAGGGGTTGTCACTCTACCACGTGCAGTTGTGGCTAGCATTGCTAGCAGAAAAGTCTTTGAAAAATAGCTTTTTTTCTTTTTAATCTGTGAGCTGAGTAGTAGTTTACTGGCAGTGAGAGTGTAGAGGTTACAAAGCCAGCCTTTTTCATAGTTTACTATTTCTCTTCTCTCCTTCCTGCTAGTGAGAATCCAAAAAGTGCCGTATAAATCATAAAGATTTGAGTTTTTCCTGGCATAGACCAATTTTTTTTTTAATCTAATTTTTCAGCAACTCTTCCACTTCAATATAGCCCATTAGTTTATTAGGAGATGAGAGAAACAGGGCCATGATGATAGCAGATACTTGCTGGTTTGTCATTTAATCTGTAGTACACTGCTGCATTTCACTGAAGGTAATTACCACAGAAAAGTCATCGACTCCTTCTCAAGAGACCCCTTTTCACAGGTGCATGTGGTGGGAACCAAATGTCATGTCCCATGTGAAGTACGTTCAAGAGAGCTCCGAGATGCTGCTCCAAAATCAGGTGTTTCAATTATTCTTTAGTTAATGGTTCCTTCAGGGTGTAAGGAAGGATGGGACTTGGGAGCCTGTCAAGAAATACAAGGCCAAAAGTATTACAAGTGGTTTATATGGTTTACAACAGCAGACATCCTGGAGATGCTCTGTGTGAATGTGGTTTTGCAGATGGGCACAACCCCAAATCCTCCCCTGTGGTGAGTGGACTGACTCACTGCAGCCAACAAAACCCCAACCAGCTGAACACCCAAACCCATGCTGTAAGGTAGGAAAGGTGAGCAGTGACCTTCCTGGGGCTGCCATGCTGCTGGTGGAGCTCTAGGAGACAGACTGGTGATGAATGGAGCCTGCACTGGGGTAACTGGAGTTACACACTGATATGTAGAGCACAATACCACATGCTCTCCTTAAATGTGTGTTAGCCCAGCCAAATCCCAGTGCTCTGCTCATAGGCCTGTGATAACAGTGCAAGTTGCAACACTCCTTACATTAAGTGCATTACCACATCTCCTGAAGCCACTACACTGAGCCCTCTCCTTCCATGTGATTCAGGACATACAAGCCCAGCTCCTGGCTGTTTGAGATCACTGGGCTAAGAGACCCTCCTGAGTTTCCCCACACACACACCCTGCTCCCCCCCAGCCTGGAGTTTGGCCCAGGGACTGTCTTCTGCCTGCTGTGCCCCAGGGTGCAGACACTGTTGGCCCAAGTATTGAAAACAAAATTGCATGGCATATTTAACAAGCTTTTTTTCCAACAAGTTTTCTCTGCTTTACTGCAGGGGCTCTTAATTTGATAAATTAATGTAAGGCATGCGAATGTACCAACAAAGACAGCAGGCAAAGATCTGTGTGCTGATCTCGGGTACAACAGATTTCGACTGCGCTGCTGAGCCTGGTGCATGCTGATGCCACTAAAAATTGCAATAAAGATAACAGCAGTATTTGTGCTTGCCTCTGAAGAAGATGCTTGTGGGTTTTCATTTCTCTTCTGCCTCTGTGATACGGCTGTGAGCAGCTGTCTTTGTGAGGCTGGAGCAGGCTGGTGGGAATCTGCTCCCAAGTGCACAGGACAGAGGTGCATCCTCCCAGCAGGTACAGCCTGAGACCCCAGCGCGGGTCCCCAGCTCAGTGCTGGGGTCTTTCGTTCCTGAAGAGATCATGGGGATGTCTTTCTGTGTCTCTAGCTTGGTGCAATACAGGCTTTGCAGTGCATTTTTAATGAAACTATAGCTAAAAGAGGCTCAGACCATCTCTGACACTACCACAGTGCTGTTGTTAGACCAGAGGTGACAAATGCAGAGCTATTTGGCTCCAAATATATACATTTTTTTTTCCTAGTCTGTTTGGTTTTTACCAATGTGTTATCTGTCCTTGAGTGGTGACACTATTCCTTTTCAAGCAGGTTTCTTTTAAAGATGTGGAGTGGTTTTAAACTGAAAGAGGGGGGATGCAGGTGAGACATGAGGAAGAATTTTTTTCCAATGAGGGTGGTAAAACACTGGCACAGGTTGCTCATACAGGTGGTAGATGCCCCATCCATCGGAACAGTGAAGACCGGGCTGGACAGGGCTCTGAGCAACCTGATCTGGGTGAAGATGTCTCTGCTCGTGGTGGGGGGGGTTGGACTAGATGATCTTTAAAGGTCTCTTCCAACTCAAACTATTGTGTGATTCTGTAGCCTGCTGTTTGTTGTGATCCTTCTGCACTGGTTGCTCAAGCAGTGCCTCCTCCCAGCTGCAAGGGCTCTGCTCTTGCCACAAGCAGCTGTGACCACCCAATGCTGGGCTTTGAGAAAAGAAGCTTCCAGCTCCTACATCTGCAATTCAACTGCAGATAAGGGTCTAGATTTGAAGAAAAGTCAGTAAGCTACATCCTGCTGTTACTGGACTTGGAAGAGGCCACGTTAAAGTGCTAAGGGTGGTGATGCCTTGGTCCTGATATATTTGAATTGGTAGTTCATTGGCTCAGGCCTTCCATGCATGATCTATAAATAGAGGCGTGTTGCTGGGGTAAAGGAAACTCCTATTGTTTCTAGAAGTCTCTCTCCTGCGGTCGCTGTGTACAATGATGTGTTAGTACTTCCACAGCATGTAATAATGATCATGGTTTGCTTATTGGGAAGCAACTTTACAGTTTTGCTGTCTGCTTGAACCTGCCCACAGCAAGCTCTCAAATGATGCATATTGAAATGGAGCTACCTCAAGATGCTTGTGCCTAGAGAGAGACCTCCAACCAGAGAGGACAAGATTGCTCTGTTGCTATTTCGAAAGATAAATGACCTGACTGTGAGTGGCTGTCTGCTCACAAAAGGAGCATTTAGTCATTTGGCATAAAACAGAATGTCTAAACCATTAAGGTGTGCGGGCTTTGCTGTGCATAAATAAGTTACAAATTAGGAATTCTGAGTGGCTGCTCACCTCTTGTGTGCAGTGCTCCAAGTGATTACTGTTCTCCTCTTTGTCTAATCAAAGATCCTCAGCTCAGAGCAAGTTTCTAATTTAAACACTTGAGTACAACATATCTCACAAGTTAAATAACCTTTACCCAGACGAATCATTGCAGGAATCTGTGTCTCATACACAACAGATTCTACCCCCACTTTATATGTGACTTCCCCCTCCACCCCCTGTCTGTAATACAGCTTCTTCTGAAGAGCAAATTATTCCTTATAAAAACATGAATAGCCTAGGCTTTGCAGTATTGTATCTTCAAACATCTCCTTTCAAGAGATCTATGAGAAAAGGCAGAAAGCACCCCATAACTTTAGACATAATGTGTTGATTTACAGGTTCTCAGCCAGCACCTCCTACACCACCCCACTCTCCCCCAGGCTGAAATCTGAGTTACTTTGGGACAGGATTTGCAGTAGGGCATCTTTACGTGGGGGCCGCAAATAGCTGTCACCACTGCTGTGTCTTGCAGCCTCTGTCTGTATTGCAGTACTGGAGTAACTGTATGAATAAAGCATGTGTGTGCAAATATTAATATCATAGCACTGCACTCTTCCTGTATAAACACGTTTATGCAAATAATTGGTAAGCAAAGTCAATAGGTGGTGAGCAACAGAGAGAATACCTCCAGAGACTTAACAGCACCTACAGCATCTTTCCTACACTGCAGCGTGGTACCGGCTCTTGGCAGTGCTGACTGTGGGGCTGAACTTGAAGCCTGTCCAATGAAGAAACCGTGCTACAGCTGTCTCTATTCCAAATTACTTTGTTTCTGTGTACAGTAAAATATATTTCAGGTATGCAAGGCCAATTAATGCCGTAAATCAGGGGTGTCAAGCTCATTTTCACTGGAGACCACATCAGCCTCACCGTTGCCTTCAAAGGGCCGAATGTAATTTTAGAACTGTATATAAATGTAGGAGTAGTTACATTTATACAGTCCTAAAATTACATTTGGTCCTTTGAAGGCTACGGTGAGGCTGATGTGGCCCCTGGTGAAGATGAGTTTGACACCCTTGCTGTAAATACTAGCTCCTGTGCCTGACCCAGTGAAAGCAAATGTGCCATGCTTGTTAAATGGTGTCACCTGGCAAAAGGTACATCCTAGGGGTGAGGGATGCAAAGGGAGCATCCCCATGAGTAGAGGGAGACGCGTAATATGGCTACATGTGTACAAGGGGAGAATATTGCCCTTGCAACCCTCAGAAAGGTTGGCTTTGTAGGGCTTCTTTTTCCCTCTGCCAGAGGCAGACACATCTCAATCAGCTGTAAAGCAGCTGCTGAGTTGCTGCAGCGTGCAGATGAGCACATCAGAACACAGCCCACACGAGCTGGCTGGATTTGCTGAGCTGGGAGCTGCAGCCACTCAATAGGTGCCTGAGAGGTTCTGTAGCTGCCGTGGAATTGGGTGGGGGGAGCAGGCCACAAGTGCTGCATTTGCTCCCAAATAAGCTGTTTTCTTGGGTAAATCAGATTTAGGGGCGTGTATGTTCAAGCATTTAGAGTTACAAACACAGGCTTTTGGCTCAGGCTTGAAGTTATACAGACATACCTTCGTGCTGCCTTGAATCTGTTCATGTCTTTATGCTTGCTGCAGCCAGAAGATAGATTTTACAGGTGGAGGTGATCAGTTAACCAGCATATCCTAAAAGGATAGCAAAGCAGACATTTATATGCATGAAAATATTCAAATGTATGGCTTTAAAGATTTGTGAAATTGTGGTTTAAAAGGGATTCTAGGCATGGGACCTTCAGATGGGACCATCTGGGACCCTGTATGGATCAGCCTTGTGCTTTGCTTGCGGAGGGTCTCTCATTGCCTCTTCTGGCTTTTTTGGAGCTCAGCTGCTTATAATCTTGGGAAGAGCTACATCTTCCCTTCTGATGTTTTTTTTTGGCCAGGTTTTCTTATGGAGAGTGGTGCAGACTTGCCCGTTCTGCCAAGCTCAGGGAAGGTGGTTGGACAAAACCTCTCTGTGCCTGCCCAGCTTTGCTGTGGGTAAAACCCAGCAAGGAGCCAGGGGCTCATGTACAGAGCTGTGTTCTTCCTTGGTTATGATGGAAGAGTTTGAAGGCATCTGTGTTAAGAACCACCCATATCTCATGTACAGTTCAGCACAGAGCAGAGTCAGTCTGGTTTTAGCTCTCCTTTGATAATCTTTCTGCCTGTTATTGTACCCCCACCTGCACAAAGCTGGGGGAGCACATCCAGCACATGTGCTGCCTTGGTCACAGTGAAGAGAGGGATCATTACAGCAGCACTATGGTCTGAAGGAGAAGTGTGATCCATCAGTAAGGTGGTAGCAGAACCAATGTGGAGCTGACAGCATCAGGTGATGAGCTGCAAATTATATCTTAATAAGCAGTTCATTTACAAAGCGTTTTCAAGGGTTTTTTTGTCTAAGTGATCAACAACTCATCACTTCTGGATGTGTATCCTTCAGACTGGAATTGTTCCTGCCTTCTGGTTTTGATCTAAACCACGCACTGATGAGTGAGAGAAATATTTTTAAGGACAAGAGGATGGTGGATGCCATATTTCTGCTGTAAACTTTGAATAAGGAGGCATGTGTTAAACTCATGGAAATGTTGTGAGCATCTCTCGGAAATGTCAGTCTTTCATTGGCATGTGAATGATCTTTAATAATGAATAAAGCTGTTGATGTCCCAAGACAAATGTGAGGCTATAGTTTGCCAAAGAAGCAGATGCTGTGTTGCATCCCATTGTACGTTTAAAACTCCCAGAAATGGCTTCTTGGCAAAAATTTTCTTTCCCAATAGGTGATACTTCCTGGAGTTGTTTCATTCTGTGAACATCTAGCTCCTCAGTAAAAAGCAGAGAGCACTAGAAGTAGGATGATACTTTCTGGCTGTGAAATGAAAATGTTCTGACTTCTTTCTCTCTTTCTTTTTTTGTTGTTGTTTTTCTTTTTTTAGCAGGGGAAAGCATTTTTTTCCCCTCTGACTTACTTTAAGTACATTTCAATTGGAACATAGTTTTGGGTTTCTTTCCTTCACTTTTTCCATTTCACCCAGGCCACTAACCCCCCACCAACATTATTCTAGGCAATGCCTGCATTTTAGTGCAAAATTGCCATGGGAGAGACTCCACCTGGTTATTCTTGTTCTTTTTGCCTGGGATCAGAAGGTGAAAACCCTCCAGTTCTGTTGTGTAGTAACAGATGGACCTTTGTAGCCTGCTGGCTATGCCAAACTGTCCCCTGTGAGCTGGTCATGGTTTAACCTTCAAACCTGCTGCCTTCCCTGGGCAAGACTGTCGCTGCCGCTGCTGTTGTGAACCTCTCGAACAGAGGTGTAACCTGCTTTGGTTGCAATCGCAGTGGGAGCAAGGGGCTGCTGCTCTAGCATGGCAACATTTTATTTTCACTTTACAATGGCATAAATGAAATAAGAAGTCCTCATGACAGTTGATCACCTGGGCAAAGTAGCATCAAAGGGAGATAATTACTCGTTTTCACTCTGACTGATGGGTTTTTTTCTGCTGCTTTGTGAGCGTTCGTCAATCTGCATCTCAGTGTCTCCACATCACGTGCAGACGCTACAGCCCATGGACAGAGGTCAGAGTGACCCAGAACAACGTTTAATGTAACAGGCTGGTTGAGATGCCTGGATTAACAGTCCACACACAGTGCTGGTGGTTTGGCTCTGACACCCTTGAAATCCCACCAGGATGTCTGAGGTCTGAGTCTGCAGCTCTTCATGGTGTGTTGTGTGTCCCAGAAGGATGTGGTTTCATTTCTTGTGTAAGCATGTTGTGAAGGAGGTGGGGATCACCTGCATCACCCGGCTGGGGTGTCCTTATCAACACCACCGCTGCTCTTTGCTGTCGTCTGGTTCACACTTGCTGTTTCTCAGACACTGAATTGCACCCATGGGCTTGGCAATAGCTGTGTAGTTTTTAGCTGTGATAATAGAAATGAAACAAGCACTGTTAGTAGGCTCTTTATCTAGTCCTTCTACTACGTTCTGCTTTCTAAATGGCAAGTAGGACTCTGCGGTGTTCATCCAAAAGAAATGAGCGACAACTCATCTCTAATTGCAACAAGCTCAGGAGAGCACGAAGCACATCACCAGATACTATCTGAAACTGCATGGCAGAGCTATTCAAGTCCCTATCAGAACAGTTTAGCTGAAAACTGTTGAGGTTTGTCCCACCAGTACCACTGTCAGATACAGCTGCCTTTTACAGAGAGGACTTGCAAAGTTGCTGTTCGTTGCTATTCTCTTCGATGTCAGTTGTAACCTGTCAGGCACTGATATAAAACAAGCTGTTGGCACTGTAATATATAGATTGATGCTACCTTTTGTGTGTAGCACATATTCTGTAGACCACATGAATCTACATAATCAGTTTACTCGCTGCAAAAAGCTGTAACTCACAGGCCTGACATGACTGAAGTATTAAAACTCCCTAGACAGGCACCCCCTACCATCTAGACAGCCAGATATCTGCGGATTCCACCTGCTGTTTGTCAAGATGATGGATTTCCTTTGACGATGTGGGTACAGCCCAGGGCTGTCACATTCGAACAGTTTACATCTCTTCTTGCTGTATGAAATCCAATGTGTTAGATGATTTTTCTCAGGAATTAAACTAGGAGAAAAATGGTATAAGCACTTTGACCCAAGATGCTATGGGTGACTTGAACCCTCATATTGACTACTGATTGACAGTCAGGAGTCTGTTCTCCATCATTTTAAACACAAAAATCCCCTGTAGTGGCAATCAGAGATGTCTGCAGGGCTCCAGCCGGCAATGGTGCTTTATGGTGGGAAGCAGGGGACAAATGTCCCAGTTAGGACTGGTACACGGGCAGACTGGAGTTACAGCTCCAGGCTGGGTGTGCTGCTGGTGGAGGAAGTGACGGAGGAGTTAAAGATGGAGGAAGCTTGTTGGCAATGACAATATCTCAAGCCACCTCCCATCAGGTGTATTGGCCACCACCTCCCAGGTGATGTCCCAGTGAAGCAGATGTGAGAGTCTCTGCTGATTGCTGGAACTTCTGAAATTAAGATTTGCTTTATCAATCTGTTTGACAGTCTGCAGAGCTTTGCTGTCTCATTATGGTAAATGCAATTGTATTCTCCCAACTCTGGAAACCCCTGTCTCTTGAGTTCTGGAGCTCTGGGTTGCTTTCTCTCCTGTCTCCACTCTCTCTGGTGCACTCAGGCTGTCCTGAGCATCTCTGCGAGCTGAGAGAGAAATGTTGCAGCTGAAAGAGCAAGGTGACAAAACTTCATGGTTTTGTGTGTATTTGGGGAAGCTTTTCAATTGTGTTGATCTGTTAGTAGCTTTTCAAAGGACTGGTGTATTTCAATGTCAACTAAGATAATAAATTGCTGCTTGTAGTCCATTGTAATGCCAAATCCTTCCGGAAAGGTATCATTTGTTCAGGAAAATGGCATAGTAAATTAAAGTGATGGTATGCTTGAGAGCAAGTGATTAGACGAGTGTAACTGAGCTGTGTCAGAAAAGCTGTACAAGGGTTCTGGAGACTGGTGGCAAGCAAATAGCTGGTTGTTCATAGGAACTTCTTTATCTAAGATTAATGACAGGAGGTTAGTGCCATCTTGCCTCAGACCCTTTTTTGGCTCTGGGACTCTTGCCAAAGTTTAGACTCCCATTCTGAGTGTTGACAGGCGGAGAGAGCGCTTCAAAATGTGTTATGGACATAATTAGTTACTGTTATCACAGTTTTCTTAATTAGAATATCATAAAAAGGGGAAGTGTGATGATTTACATGGGGAAGATCGGAAGAGCAGCGATTCTAAAGGCCAGAGACTGAATGCCAGGGAGCGGTATAAAGGTTATCTGCCTTTTGGATGAGGGATGGTGCTCACCTGCAGTATTCAGAGGGATGCCTGGAGGTGCTCTCACTGATGACTGAACTTTATTTTTTTTCAACTTTCCACTAACTTAGCCAAATGACACAAGCCTTTGTTCAGCAATTGCCCATCCATCTCCTGCAGGATGGCTCACCCGCTGCCAGGATCCTTGCAATGCTGATAACTGGCAAATGTTAAAAGGAAGCTTATTTTTTAAGAGACAGCAGCTTCTTTCATAAGCTACGTTTTTTCCCCGCTGTTTCTAGAAAAGAGAATCCAAGGCATCTGAGTTATTTATTTTCATAATTGTGGGGAGAAACCAGAAACCTATTTTAAAAAGAAAGCAAAAAACTAAAGAAAACCCAGTTATTTTACTGATGCCTTCTCTGGCAGTTCCTCAGCAGGGCTGTGCCTCTACTTCTCAGACGTGCCAACCTCGAAAAGGCAAGGTGCCACCTCGCCAGGAGCGCGGCTTCAGCCCTGGCTGCTCCCAGCCTCCGCACCTGGTTGAATGCTGATTCTTCAAGCTGTTTTCCAAATCTCTAGGACTGGTGAGGAGTCCAGACCAAGGTATTTGCAGGCCCGGCTGCCCCTGCCATGCAGGTCTGCTTTGCTGCTGCAGGGAGGAGTGTTTGACTGGCTTTGAGGCCAGCGCTCTGGAGGATGAGGTGCCCCCAGTTATTTTGGGGGGGCTGTGGATCAACAAAAATACAACAAAAATTGTCACTGATTATCAAAACTAGCACAAACCCAAGAGGTCTTCCTGAATGAGATGGAAACTGTGTATTTTGGAGGATGTTCACATGCTTTGATGTTCACATCTGGGCTGTGCTGCCTCCCCTGGCACATCTGTGCCCTGGCATAGAGAAGCACATGCAGAGGGGATGTAACTCACAATCCATAAACCTGTTTCTTCAGTTGCATTAATCCTTTGCCTACAAGCAGTGATTAAATTGTTCTCGGGGAACCTGAGACGCAGCTGCTCACATGTGTGCTGTAATCCCAGCTGGGCCTGGCGTGCTGGTGGCCATGCACTGCACCTTGCTGGCTTGGGTGGGGGTACATGGGTGCTCTGACCCCGAGGAGGGTCTCTCTGCCCCGAGCAGCACCTCCCTCAGGCAGGGAACCCTGGCAGTGACAGGGCCATGTTTTGTGCTCAAAGGAGAATCATGCAATCATAAACATGCCTTGCACAGAGCCATCCTACCAGGACTCATTTGGATTGATCAGTCCCCTCCCTTCCCCTCTTCCCTCAACAAATAGTTTCTGGTGAGACTCAACTTAAAATACCTAAATGAAATTCAGTGTGACTTACTCTTTTTTTTTTTTTTTTCCCTCATAAAGTAGTGACTGAATCATAGTTTTCTTGAGGGCAAAAGCTATGATTTTTCCTAGTGACGTTCCTTGTGATATGGCTGCATGAACTCGCTCCTCTATGTCTTCCTCTTCTCCACCCCCTCGGCAGCGTGAACACCTAATGCTCGCACACACACTTGTTGCTTGGAGAAATGATAGTTTTGGGAGCCACAAAGTGTCTGTATCTGTCAGGGGTAACTGGAACTACTGCTACAAGTGCTGTCGGTGTTTAATCCCTGGGAAGCACTGAGCTGAGAACAGGGGAAAAGCACTGGTTTTGAAAAAGTGAAGACTGCAAAATGCAGATGGTGAAAGCATCTTGTTTGCAGGGGCTTTCTCAAACCCTGGCTTACGACATGGGAGGCTGAAATTCAACCCTGTGTCACAAAATAACTACAGCAAGATATTTAGCCCTAGATACTTAGAATTGTCCTCCTGGGGCTCCTCTAGGTGTTCAGGAGTGGCTCTGGGGGGACATGCCACCACGCTGAATGACTCATGGACTAGTGCATACTGGTGGGATGGGATGTTGCACCAAGTGCATAGGTCACCAGAAAGATTTTGGTTTTTTTCCAGATTCTGTGCCCACATTTGACCCCAACAGTGGAAGCAGGGCTGTTCTTACCTGGTCACTGTAGGTGGATGGTGGGAGCAGGCTGGTTCCCAATGGCACATCTCACCCCAGTAGAAAAGTCACTGGATGGGCATGGGAAGGGAGACAGGTCCGTTTCTTGTTTGCTTTCCCCTTGTTCATGCTGTTCTAACAATAAGGTAAGCCCAGAAATACAACGGTGGTTTTTGAGGCACCTTGGCAGAAATCTGTGAAGAATTAGCATTTTTGTTCAACACTTTTCCCAGAGATACGTCCCCACTTGCCCTCCACGCTGGGTGTTCTTCAAGCGTATGCTGCTAATGCCCACCACCCCGCATAGCTAGCGCCCAAATTACTGCAGCTGGCATCGTCTTGCAGCTCTCGCCAAGGAATAATATGTAAGCAGGTGCACTCGGTGTTGGTGCTGCAGGCACTGTGCCCCGCCTGCCCACAGCATCGCATCCGCCTGTTGTGCCTCGGCTCCCCTCGGAAAGAAAGGGAAAGCCAGATGGGTTAAAACTGCAACAAACTTTGCACGTTTATGTGAAGGGACTGTAATTTTTGCATTTAACACTCCGTTAGATCCAATGGAAAGCTGATATTTTTCTGTAGGTGTGAAATTAACCTTTCAATAAAACTAAAAGCTATCTTGAGCGTTTTCAAGCTGAAGTTTAAAATAGAGCCATTATGAAACTTGCTGAAAGGCTGCCAAGTTTTCTTGTTGAAAACTGCTGCAAATGAATTATGTTTCCCTTGTGATTTACAGCACAGTGTATGGGAACTTTAGTTTGTATTTAAATCTGTTTCCATTAAAGACTGTTTGCAGCTTAAAGAAATCTAAATTTTTTTTTTTGACAAAGTTGTCAAACTCCATCAGAGAAAATTCCTTTCAATATTTATTGCTACAAATAGCTAAACATAGCATTGTTTTTATGAATGCCATGTGTAGTAATTGTATGCCTTGATGAAAGAAAATTTTCTTTCTGAGCAAGGATGGCTGATGCTAACCAAAGGAGCTTGTCTTCTTGTGGAGACTGCTGGAGGCAGGCAGGAGGATGAGGGGGATTTTGTTCTTCCTTAAATCCCAGCAAAGCTGGCATGTTCCGTGCTGTGCTCCATTATCATCACTTGGGTTAAAAAAGAGATGATGAAACATGTATAGTTCTTGCACTTGTGTGTGAATGTGCCCTCATGGTGTCTGTGTGGAGGATGATGGGTACTGATGGGATTGCTACGGGACACTGGAAAAACTAATTGAGCCAGCATCCATTCTGGAAACCCAGCCAGCTTTGCATCCTACTCCTAGAAACGAGTGATTAAATACCAATTCACAGCTCACTGCTCTCTTTTACACACTGGCGTTCACTGCAAACCACAGGGAAGAAATTCCTGAGCAAATGGAGTCCAGAAAAGATGGTCTGTCGTGGTATCACAGCTGTAGCATCTGGAGAGAGAGGTGGAAGCTGCTTCGCTGGCCGGTTTTCTAGGAAGTGGATTAAACTTTCTGTGAAATATGGCTTATGGATATGAAGGACAGGAAAATAAGATGGGTCTGCAGAAAGGATTTTTAAATAAGTAGTTAATGTTTAAAAAAATTCCTGTATGGAAAGGTCTCGTGTCACTATATACAGATACCATCGTTTTGTGTACATTGACACCTCCTGCAGCTTCAGTTGGATCCTCATAAACTAACTCCTCAGTGACCTTGAAAGCCTGGCAAATCAAGCCATCCCGCTAGTGCTAGGTGGTTATTAAAAATGTACATGATTGGAATTACATATTCCACGTAACGACAAGGTAATTCTTCAAGGTATTCATACCTAAGGTCAAAACCAAAAGAGTGTTTACCTATTTATTTTTCTAATTGCATTCTGAAAATAGGTGAGCGTCAATAATCCCCTGTTCAAAGCCACCTCCATCCCAGGTGTGCTGAAGCAGGAGACCCACCTGCCTTGCCAGCATGGTGGTCTGGCAAGCTCTGGTTCCTGCAGAGATGAGGCTGCCCACAGGTGCTGTCCCCAGCCAGGGACCTGAGACCCCGTCCCCTCGGAGGCGAGGCCATGCCCGCAGCCTCCCTGCTGGCAGAAGGAGGCTCCAGACCTGCCAAATGCTGACAGCTGTCCCCCAGCTTCACAAAACCAAAGCATTTTGCTGTTTATGCTGCCTTAAATAATTAAAGGCATGCCTGCTGCTCCCAGAGCCACGGCACACCATGCACAACTGTACATCCCACTGTGTGGGGTTAATCAGCTCATCATGACCCGCCAGGGGCCCACTCCCTGCACCCCCCACACCCCAAAAATCTCTCTTCTTTTCCCCACTGTGGCCCCTGCACACCCAAGCCCTGCAGCACCAGCTCCTCTGTGCCAAGTCCACTTTGCGTCCAGCTAGGGGTGGGCTTGGGTCAGGCTAGACACCACCAAAAATGGGGCAGTTTGTGGCAAACAAGGCACTTTAGGATCAGTTTTACTTCACAGATGATGTTCCTAGCCTTGCTCTTGCTTGAAGAGCATCCCTATACTTGATGGACTGCTCTTTGGTGCGCAATAAAGTACATCTGGGGACCTGTCCTGGTAAAGACATGTTAGCTCAGCAGCAACTGAATTATTTGCAATCACCTCTCTGCTGTATCTAATTAAAAAGAAACCATTAACATGTCAAAGTAACTGATATTCGTGCAGTCGCCATAATTATCCTCTATAAACGTCTGTCAGCTATATGAGGTTCATGTATCGCCATCCATCCTAATAGGTGATGGGCTACTTGCACAGCTCATGCAGATGGGTTTGGTGTTACTGGCTTCAGCAAGGTGATGATGATTTACACCACTGGAAACCTGTTTTGATAAATGCAATAGCTAGTAGGTAATTGATTTCTTGGTAAAATTCAGCTGAAAGAGTATCATGATTTTCGAAGTATACAGCAAAGTCGCTTCTGAAAGTGATTAATCGCATTTCTGATCTCATTTACATCAGCCTTGCATCGATGTAGCAGTGAGATTTGTTGGGGGTTGGCTCAGCTGTACCGGTGCTGAAGTCAGCATTGGTTTGAACGATGCTGAATCCAGCTCTGCTTTCCCAAAGGCGTCTGTGCAGCCCCACAAGGGGCCGGCTCCTGAAAACATGAAGGACCTGGTCCATCAGCAAGGGTGTTACACTGTCTCTGGAGCGGCCAACCATCCAGCACCAGTGCTGAGGATGGGAAGCAAGTCGGTCCCTAAAAGCGGACTTTTATCATAGCTGTGTTTTGTGTTGAGTCAGTGTAAAAAATGTAGAGGTCACTCACGGTGCAGAATTAATTGCTGAAGTGCAATGCTGGCTATTGGGGCTTCAGCACACAGCAGTGGGGACTCCAGATTTCAGTCAGAATAGTGCTGTGCAGGAATGGTACTTGAGAGTTAGCATGCAGAAAATCACTAGAGATTGTAAAGTATAGAAGAATGGAAGTTGTTTTTCTTTTTCTTAGAGGAAAAAAAGAAGTTACATTTTCCCCTCATGCACACGGTCTGCAGGAACTTGAACAGTGGGAACTCTCTCTTCTCCATGGGTGTTCAGATGGGGAAGGTGCTGCCCTCTGGATAACTCTGGGAAATTACTTGCTCTTCTGTCTGAAATCGCTTCACTGCGGTTCCAGCTGTAATCATGACTTGTCAAAAAGCTGTAACAGATACTGATTTTTATGCCAGTTATGCTCATAAAATGAGCTATACCTGGACTCGTGCTATGAACAGCACCAAGAGCTCATCAGAAACTCCTCATTATAATGAATATTGAAAACGTTGCCACACCAACAGAGAGTTTAGCAGCAGCCAGGGGTCTGAGCTGCTCTTTGTTTCTGGTGCAGTGTCAGTGCCAGGGGGAGGTTTTGGCCACCACTTAGTATCTGAGAGCTCTTCTGTAATTCTTCTGTCTCTGATTCTCTTCCTGCAGCCTTGCCAGAATGAACAAATTAGTTGCTAAGTTTTTGTGTATCCCCTTTGGCTCAATAGTTTGCTGTTGCGAGATGGAAATATTTATGCTGGATTTCTGAACGGATTAGATTCTTGTAAAGCTATTAATCTTGGAAACTGATAAAAAGGGCAGAAAATCTCATTTCTTATTTCAGGGTAAAACACTGTTTCTTATGTACTGAACAGCACAAGAGCCCTCATTTTCATGGAAGCCTGTAAACTTTCAAGTTTTCCACTGCCAAGAAAGCAACATTTTCTCCAATACACCTCCTCTCCCCAAGGTCCTTCAAAATTTCTGTTTACACGAAAAGTCTTATTCAGTAAAACACAGTTGAGAGATTTCAACCAGCTCCAATTTAGTCAAATAAATTAACAGGATTCTCTTTACCCTGTAGAATAAAGATTTATTTGGTAGCAAGTTATTGACTGCTGCCAATTCTTTCTGCTTTTGAGTTACTTGAGAGTACTGGTGATGCTTGGTTGGGTTGTGCTGTGTGGTGAGAAGCTGAACTGTAGAGAAGATAAGGGACAACTGCAAGGTCCTTCACACCTATCACCTGCACCATTTGTGATTATTATTTCTTTTTCTCCCCACTGGATCCTGTTTGTAAGCACGTGTGTAACACAGCTAAAAGTTATGCTGTTTAAATTACATCCACAAAGCAGAGAAGAGGGTGTGGAATGTGAAAGTTTCTAAATTTGCCACCAAAACAGGATTACAAGTGCAATAGCCACAGAGCTAACAGGCCTGCCCCAGCTCCCCAGCAACAACAGGAGGTGGTTGAGGGAATTTCACAAACTTTTCAGAGGTGGGATAAGCCATTATCAATTATTTCATGGCTATCCTGAGGGTGGGGGGGAGGGAAAGCTTGTTAAAAACATATTAAAAGAGAAGAGGTTTCTATATTTAACAAAGCCAGACAATATTAATATGCAAGTGCAGGGAAATAGCTAATGAATCGGATTCGTTCCTACTAACGCAATCTATAGCCTCTTTGAGTGCCACAAGTGGTGGGGAAGTCAGTGCTGAAGTGACTAGAATTAATGAGCTGTCTCCAGAATTTTATCAAGTTCTCTATAAAAGTCTTTCACTTGCTCCTGAGGAGATAGATATATTCAAAGAGAGGTGGAGAAAAATTTTCTTTGTATCTGCTTAAAGGTTGAATGATCATGAAGGCTATAAAACCCGTGAGCTTAGGAAGATCGCTGTGCTGAATTTTTATGGGAGCTTCGAACAGCATCAGTCCCATTAGTAAAGAAATACATTTAACCTCTTCAATCTGCTGTTTTACCTCCTATGGCTCCAATCCATCAGGATTCTTCGGTGTATGAGCATGTTCAAAATGAGAGCAGTAGCATGAATAGACATGGGCTTTGATGTAGGTTTTTAATAAAGACACTAGTCTGCAGCTTGCACAAAACTGTTATTACTTAACATTTTCCCAGGGCCAGATTGATTGAACCATCTTGTACTAAACTGATTATTTATATACCAATCATAGGAGTTTTAGAGGAAAACAAAAGCTCAAGGGTCTTAATGTATTTTGTGAGTGCATAGGTCTCAGATGAAGCTGCCTCATCTCTTTGGCAGCTGTATTTATATAGGGTGGAGTAGAAATGAAACCCTACTTTTCTCTCCCACAGAGCAAAGCTGGTGTTCACAGTTATTATATCATATGAAGGAGTTACCCCTCCCTATACGTTACCTTGCATTTACTGTATAATTACTAGAGTAGCTGTGCTACGACTTCCTCAAAGTTCACATGCCCACATCACAAACTGACACGTTCTCTTAGATCAGAGCTCACGAGGAGGGCTCAGGTGCGTGTTCACCCCCTTCTCTGCTGCTGAGCGATTGGTTCAAGCAGGAGCTACCAGTAGGGCACCACCCTTCTTTAAAAGTATTTCCTTCAAGAAATTGAAAGGTCTCAGAGGCTCAGGATGTGTTTTTGAGTGTGTGTATATATGCATGTATTCATAATTTCCTGTGGCAACCATCATCCTCTTTTTATTAAAAATCTCTCACACATATCTACAGATATATATAAATTGTATGTAGGAGTTGCTCTCTCCTGTACCCTGAGTGCAGAATAAGAAAGAGAAGCTACAGGACAGAAATGTGCTTCCCTGACATTAACACTTTGTGCCTGTGTGTAACAGTACTACCTATAATTAGACAGTGCAAGCGAAGAACAGCAATCCTTCTCCTGTTTGTTGCTCTTCTTTTACACTCAGGACTGTGGGTCACTTCCCAGCAAGTACAGGAACCTGCTGGAATCAGTTACCTGAAGATGTCCTTGTCTTGACTGGGGGGTGATGCTGGAGCAGCTCTGCTCCAAACACCGGGCTGGGATGTGAGTGCAGAGAAGGTGGCCAAGGGACAGGTCTGCAAAGCATCCTCATGCAAACCACAGAGACAGAGGTGGAGAGGAAAATAAGTATTTTCACATGATTTGTTCTTGTTTATTTTTATTTTAAAAATATTAAATAGGAGGCTTGAACAAAGAGCTGAGAGTAAGTAGATAAGAACTGTGAGACACCTGAAGAACTTCATGCACAAAACAAATGAATGAATATAGTGTTCGCTATCAGTTTTCTAAAAACTCAACTCCAGGGTTCAGGAGGGTTTTTTCTTATTGGAGAGGGGAGGGGGTGAAAGAAGCTGTTTTCAGCAGTGCCCATGGTTTCAGAAGGGAAATGCAACTTATCCAAGTAATATTCTCTGAGAAGTGGTAACCAATTTTGTGGAAATATCTTTATAAAGAGAGAGCTAGCTGAACACTTTAGCTAGGGATAAAATAAATACATTCTAGACTGAAATAAGATGTCATAGAATGGTTCCAGTCTCATCAGCAGTAAACTCTTTGCTCCTGCATAAAAGCTCTAGGCAGTCCTGTCTCGTCCATGGAAAGGAAAGATGGTGGAAATTACATGGAAGTAACCTCAAAATTTCTTGGTGTCCTATACTATGAAGAAGCTAAGACCAAGCACAGGGCACTTAACAGTAATATTAATATTCCTCCCTTTACCCTTTGGGGTGAGTGTATTCTACACTAGATTGAATTTCAGTGCAGTAAAGCTTGAAGCAAGATCTGCACTGGAAAACTTCATTATAAGGTTTTAATAATACAAAAACTAAATTGCATGGCAAATGTTGAGGCTGACTGGTGTTCTTAACTGTCTTTATGCAAAATCTGCTGCCAGTTCAAATTAACATCTTGCATAACTAGTCCTGGAATGAGAAGTGATGGTCTGAGTGATGAACAAGCCCCAGTTTCTGTCCTTGCCCATGCCCTGCCCTGAGGTTAATCCTCCCTTCTTCAGCACAGATCCTCAAAAGCTTAAGGAATGGGTGTCAAATCATGGTTCATAAGATTTAAGCAGGAACCAAAAATGTTTTGTCACTGGCACCTGCTAGAAGCTTGTGTTTGTAGTACATTTGGTGCCTGCATCCTTTTGTGAGAGAGAGGTGGACGCTCATCCCTCCCGGAGGAGTCCAGCTCCTAGCCCTGGGGTTTGCTTTGTCCATGGACAGCAGGAAAATTCACCTGCACATGCCATCCCGTGCAGGGTACAAAGCTAACAGGAGTTACTCAGCTGCATCTGGATTAAACTGGGGTGTTTGTGTGGTGACGAGTGCTATGACACACCCCTGTGTGTTTAGGTACCTGAGCTCTCCAGCATAGAAAATTGTGCTTAATAATCTGAGGTTTAGAAAAACATGTATGCAAAACGTAAGTAGTGGAAACAAACAAATAGATTTGTGGCATTTAAAATCACACAAGGCCAGGCAGCAATATCTGCTTCTGCAAAGGGCCATCCCCCTCTTTCTGAGGTGCGCTCAAACCGAACTGCTGCAGGTGCTGTTGGTGTAAGGACGTTGCCTCCATCCCATGACAGCCTATGGACCAACATTTTTAGAAGGTCTTTTAATGCCTGAGTGCAGGGACAAGTCCCTGAGTGGGATCATCAGCATGGTCAAGGAGGGAGGGACGCCTCACAGTTTTCTCAAGACGTTGCTAAGAGTCTCAATACGTGCTGCTTTCTCTGCACACAAGCATCTAAAAGCTTTGAACATCTGCCCTGTGAGCCCTGAGAGGCTGCTGCAAATGGCACAAGTTTTTTTTTCTGGTGTTTTATGAGTGAGCTATTGGAGGGGAAGGGGACTTGGGGAGGACGGGTGCTCCCAGCCAGGGGGGCAGCGGTGGATGCAGGAAGCCGAGACACAGGGGCTGCAGGGGTGGGAATGAGTTGGCCAACTGAACTTGCTGCCCCAGGGGCTCTTGTAGCTGGGGCCAACACCTTGTCCTCGTCTGATACATCACGGCTCTTCTCTTCCTGTCCAGCCCCATGTTGTGGTTGCTGGGGTGTGTGATGCTCCTGGAGCCATGGGTGGGACCGGGGGCTCTGGGACTCATCTGCCCAAGGGACCCCTGTGCAGGCAGTGTGGCTGGAAGGTCCCTGCTCAACGGGCTTCTTATCTTCCAGTGCAAGTATCAGCAATGTTAGGGAATAGCAGCTCTGTGTAATTAAGACGTGGCACGTCACATTCAGCAGTTTTTTATTCCCAAGTGGTGTTTGTTTCCGCTGAGCTCTGTGGGGACCTTTCCCTTGAGCCAGCCTCAAAGGATAGAAATATGTTCTTAGAAATGCATGCCAGCATGGGTGATTTTCCAGGTGCTGAATGTATCTGTGCAAAGCCCGAGCATCCCTGCATGTCTCCAGGGACAGGACAGGGAAAAGCTTGTGCATCAGTTCTCCGTGGAGACTCGTGTTGGAAAAGTCAGGGAGGTGGGAGAGGGTGGGCGAGGGTGGGCTGTGCCCTGGCTGTACCCTGGCTGGGGTTTTGTCCCTGTTGCAGCGAGGGCAAGGCGAGCTGTGTAAGCCAGGCAGCACAGCTTATAGCTCCCAGGTCTCAGAAGATCGAAGGTAACTGATAACTCCTACCTTGTAGCCAGGTAACACCTGCTGCCCTCAGCATCTTGTGCTGCTACCCATCTGTCTCAGGACCAGCTAGCAAAATCCAAGTCAGCAAAGGCATTTCCATCACAGCCCTCAGATGTGCGGTGCCTGCTGAAGGGTGGGAAAGTTTTCAGCAAAAAACTCCCTAAGTACGTGATACTGGTGTGTCTGGTACCTGTAAGCTCAGGCTCTGTTGCTGGTTGCCTCTTGGCTGTGTGCTGGTGGCTGCTTTGCTCCCCTCGACCTGCTCCGCTGCAGGGTCGAGCTCTTGCAGGGACAGGCAGTCCCAAGGGACTCCATGTCTGCAAAGTTTGAACTACTTTGTCAGAAATCCTGAACGAGGAAAACAATCAAGCGCACCAGAGTTTGGTTCTGCAGTGACTCAGAAGCTGGGGAAGGGACAAACTCTATCTTGTTTTTAATATTTTGGATATTGCAGACTGGTGAGTTCTTAGCCTCTTTATGCTTAATGAAGTTTTATTGTTTAAAACGTAGTTTTTAATTTTAGGTACTGTTAGGGAATAGACTGCCTTAGCTTATTGAAGCCTCATTAACATGTAATAACTAAATAAATCCCCACTGATACTTAGGGCACTTTCTAAACAGACTTCAGCAAAGCTCCTCAGTGGTACTGAGCAATAATACTGGCCCAGAGCTTTGAAGGTGGAAAATGTTAAAGCAGCACCATATTGGCTTCAGTTTGATGGGACAAAGCCCATCAAGATACTTGCTGGCCTCATGGTGTCCCCAACCCATGCCATGACAGAAGAATCATTGAAAGTTAAAGGAAAGCCCGCTACTGATTAACATAAGGACTTTGATGAAATTTTCTAAGAGCTTAAATAGGCAAGAAACACATCTTAATAAGCAAGAAGTAAAATAAATAAATAAATTCCCTAAAACTTTAATTGCTGGTGCATAAGTCTGGAACCTGCAATCTCACTTTTAACAGGTCTGCTGTACAGCTGGATTGTCAGCCACTGAAGATATTAAGTTATAATTAAAATGCTGGCAGTTCCTTAATGAGAGGCACTGCTACAATATCGTTCAGCACTGTAATTGTTCGGCTTTCTGATGGGGATCATGACTAATTATTCTTCTTCAGTATCCAGTATCTTCAAATAAAATAGAATTGGAAAGGATACGGTCATCATGTCAGTGTGCCGGAGGAGGAGCGTGAGCACTCAGTAGGTGATTCTCCAGGCAAAACTGCTTCCAGAAAGAAAAGTTTCGGGGGGCTGATGGCAGAGTAGGATCCGACTTGATAAATGCTGGGGTTGTTCCCTCCTCTTGGCTGCTGGAAAGCCAAGGTGGCTGCGCTGGTGGCAGAGAAGTAATAATGCTGTCCAAGAGATCGGTTCCCGTCTTATGTGAAACCCTAACTCTTCGACTGCTGTTTCACTTAAAAAACTGAACAAACAAACAAAAATAAAATGGAGCACCATAAACAGAGGAGCTTTTTTTAACCTCTCCAATGCTTCGTCTAAATGAGCAGAATTGCACGCTAACTTCAGTGGCCAGATCCTGGCACACGAAGCCCCAGAGAGAACACCTGGGATGGGAAGGGGCTGCGGAGGGGAGATCACATCCCAGTGATGGTGCTCCGGTATGTGACAGAGTCCTGTTGGTCCTGTGGCCAACAAGGACCTGGGCAACGACACAATGGCCACTGAGGGAAAGTCAATCAGACAGCAAGGAATAACAATTTCCCAATGGGAATAGTTAAGCATTGGAACTGGAACCCAGAAAGCCTATGGGAGCTCCATGCCTGGAGACGCTTGGTTACCCACATCCTGGCTCTCAGTAATCTGAAGCTGTCCCTACTCTGAGCAGGAGGTTGGGCTAGAGACCTTCAAAGATCCTTTGCAGCCTAAATAATTAAACAGGTCACCTGGTGTGCAGGAGGGACGTACAGCATCCATGCATTGTGCCCAGGCACACCAGGCCCCTTGTGTGCACACCAGGAGCTGTTCTATGATGGTGCCCTGGGAACAGACACCTCAGAGTGAATTAGAGTCTTTCTGGTTTGAGTGCACCGTCCAAGGAGCTTTACTGCATTTTAGCAAACAGAAACAACCTGCTCCTGTTGTACTCGCTGGGAATTGCTCCAGAAATTAATGGGCGGGAGGAGGACTGGGTGCTGAACCGTCCCTCTGCAGCTGACATGGCTAATTGCAGGCATAGCTACAGGCAGGTAGCAATTTGGAGATAACACAACTGGGAATCTTTCTTGTCTCATTCGCACTGACATATCCATGTAATCAGTTCATTTTAGTCAGTTACTATTATTTCTCATTAAAATTGCTGCTCTTTGCTCTGCATGCTGTGTCTCTTCCCCCGCCACTCCCCTGAGAGATGAGCAATTGTAAAGCAAACAAGCGGAGGAAGTTTGACAATGGGTGATAACAGGACAATGCGAAATAGCAAACGGAAGTTCCAGTGCTTCCCAAGTGTCAAGACAAATAACAACGTGTATTTACTCCTCCAGTGTGTCTCTGTGTTTGTATCACTGGCGGAGGTGTGGGAGTGGATCAAGAAGCTGTGATAGCAATGGGTTTGAGGCTTGAGACACAGTCGGAAAAAATGGGAGCCACTGAGATGTGTGTATTGGTTTAATTAGTTCAAGTTTCTGAAAGTGCTTTTGTACAGCATACCCAGCAGTCTGCAAGGCTTCCAGTTGTGCAGATGTGTGTATGTATGTGCACATAGAGAGGCTAAAGGTCTAGTCCTGGAGAACGGGAATAAAGCAGAGACAATCAGCTCACAGTTAATTTTCTTCTTTTTTTTTTCCTGCTTTTTTCTTATTTCAGCTCTCCTAAGAAAATAAATCCACTGGCTCGCGTATCTTACACGGTCACTCCCTACACGCAATGCAGTGCTTTAAATGCTATGGCCTGCCTTTGAGCACTCTGTCCTGAGGATTTGTTATGGTTTAGCTATGGAGATGTGTTCTGTGTTGTTTTCACCCCAGCTGGCTGCATACAGGCTACAAGGTTTTTTAAGTTCTCTACTTGCATTAGCAGGAGAAAGTAAATATTCCCACTGCTCTTTAGCAATTCTCATCTTCAGGCACTGTTAATGGCATAAACCATCAATCAGTTGGCAGCAGGCTACAGCTGGAATTGGCGCACTTGAAAAACCCATGACATCGGATTAAAAAGCATCCACAGGACAAGTAAACACTGGTGAAGCCCAAGCCTGTGGGAGCAGGCAGCCCCGGGCAGACCTGCTGCCGAACCGGGCGAGCAGCATCCCCACGGTGCCTGCACAGCCCAGCCATTCTGCTGCTCCCACAGTCAAAGCCCTGTGGAAATTCTGTGCTGCCGAAAAACGCTTTTGCTTTCCTTAGGATTTTGCTTTCAAATAATGCTATCATGTTTTTGTTCTTTCTTAGCTGATTTTTTTTGTTTTATCTGGATAGTTTTGCAAACTCCCTGCATTGTTTTCAGCACAGGCCCTTACCCAGACCACAGGAGCATTGTTTCCTTCTGAAGACTTGTCACCAGCCTGTCCCCAAAGGGAAGTGCTTGTTGGGTACTAGCTACAGCCATATGATGTCTAGCAAACCAACATCATGTGAGAGGCCTGAAATACAGCTGAAACATTTAGTTTTATTGCATATTATATTATTTGGTGTTGGATGGTACAGGCAAACCAGCGTCAGCTGATGCGCTTGTAGGATTGTGGTTTGGCTTTAGTCCTATCAAGCACAGGGAATAGCTCTGCATCTTGAGATGCTGCAGTGGAACACAAATCCCCTTTTTACATCTCTGTACATTTAATAAATGCGATGGCTATTTACTGTCATGGAGCAAGGAGATTACATGACGGTTTTTCCCTTGAGATCCTTTGTCATTGCTTGGTGTACTTCAGAAGTAGCTGGCAGGTTTGACAGGTTAGAGAGTAAGGAGGAGAAAGGGCAAGAACTTAAGCACAAGTTAAATATAAATGTAATCTGTCTATTCAAAGAGGGATTTGCTGTCTGTTACAGCACCCTCCTGAATGAGTAGTACTGAGAAGTCAAACCCAAACACACCCCAAATACACAACTCACTCCCCTGGCTCTTCTGCATGGCCTTTCTACCCAGGCAGGTCCTGGAGGTGCTGCTCCTGCAGACAGCCTGGCTCCCTGTCCCCCCACTGCCACCCGCTGTCCCACGGGCACAAGTGAAGGGACCATGGCCCACACAACGTGAGGGAAGAAATCTTCCCTTGGCTTTGGTGCATTTTATGTGACCTGGAAAGGTTGGTCCTGGGGATTTGTTCTCTCCATCAATGTGCCAGGGAGTGCTGGGAAGAACCTGCTTTTATATACAAGAAACTGAGTGAATACATGTCCCTGACAGGATGAGGTCTGAGATGCAGAATTTGTCTCATTCTTTCAGTGAATCCCGCTGTTGTTATACTCCAGCAAATAGTTTTGATGCTCACATTTTATTTGACCGAGGCACAGGTCTCCCAGGGAAGGTTTCTGTCATCAGATCCATCAGTTTGCCTTCAATCGCTTCTCAGGTCAGCTCAATAAAGTGTCACGCTGGTATGTCAGAAGGACGGAGATCTCACACAGCTCCACAAGCTTTGAAAAATAACCTGCATGTACCAGCTACTCCAGGGAGGAGCTCCAGCATAAACAAACTGTCTCCCAACACCTGAGCATTTGTGGATGTGTAGGCAGGTAGTGGATGCTCAGGCTGTGGTTTTGCACCTTGCTGGGTACTGGGGACGCTAATGACATACATGGCAGGGGTGGTGGCCCCAGTGCTCCATGGCCCTTCCCATCTCCAGCAGTCACAATAACAGAGCAAAGCAGAAATGATCGGAAAGCATTCTGCAAGTTCATGCAGAAAGGGTCAAAGGACATGGATGCTAACAGGCACTAAGAAAAAGAAAGAAACCAAGATACTATTTTTTTTTCTTCAGTTTCGCTGTCAAATAAGTTAAAATATCTCCATCTCTGAATTTTTACCATGTTGAAAAAGTTTCCTGGGTCTAACTGAGAGAAGCTGCTCTGGACAGTGATGGTTGTTTCCTTTGTTGTGTCTAAACTTGTTTGTTGTGTTTGGTAAACAACCAGAGGCTTTTGGTTTCAGCTTTGAAGCCTAATGTTGTTTGGGAGTTTTTTCAACAACAGTACGACTCCTCAGGGAAAATATTTTGTTTGGAATAGGAGCTAATGCACGGGGATTTTGGTGCAGCAAGTTCAGTGTAAAGATGGAATTCACTCAGGTTCATACAAGGAGGTTAAAGTGTAGTAATGCTCTACATAAGAGTCACTGCAAAGGTAGCAGCAGAAAACTTGCCTTGCCAACTCTTAAATTACATGTTGGGGTTTTTTGTTCAAAAAGGGCTACTAGTGGGGCCTATTTGTTACATGCAGTACACACTGTTATTTCCAGTGTGTACTTACAATGAAACAGTTTTTTGTTGAGAAGAGCACGATCCTTTTCTCCTTGGAAATAAACCAGCACTTTAAATTCTCTCAGTGGTGACTTTTTCACTGCAAGCAAACTGGTAAAACATAAAAAAGGTTGTTTAGTTGGTTTGGTTTTTATTTTTCCTTAACAAGAGAGCAATTTAAAAACACGTGTCTGGGCTGTTGCTTATTTTACGAATTCTCATGCAGTAGAACGCTTTCAGCAAACTTTTGCCAAGTTTCTCACCGTGGTGCTGCAAATTCTGAGCATCGCAGTACCAAGTGATCCTGAAACGGTTCTCACCTTGGCCTCGGGCTGCGGTGCTGGGTGTGCTGGAGGGTGCTGGAGCCCTGCTGGGAGCAGTCAGGTTCTGCTCCTCCTGCCCTCACATGGGGCAGCTCAGAGGGTTTAGTATCTGTCTCTTCTTTAAATTCAGTAAGAAAATTAAGAATTGGTTACCGTTTGCTTTTGTCACTTTATGGGGTGTTGCAATGAGCAAAGGTTTAGCATTGCACTTTTTGTATCACGGCAGCATCTTGTGTATCTGGGCATTTTAGGAGAGGCTTTGAGGATCAGGGTAATTCAGGTGGGACGCTGGAAACCAAGGACGCAGTGGGGAGAGCGGAGAAAACCTCTGTGGTTTTTAACCGCTCTAGACACCGGTGGGGGTCTCCGCGCGGGGAAAGTTAAAACCTAAAGGAACGGCAGTGTTTTGAAAAGGATGTGATGAAAACACGAATATTGACGATCGTGACGCGCTCGGAGCTGAAACGCTCGGCCGGCGGCTGCTGCCCCCTGGCGGCCGCTGTGTCCCTGCCGGCCTCTGCCGCCCCCTGCCGGCCGCCCCGCGGCAGCGGCCCCGGCGGGGCTCCGTTACCGGGAGGGGAGATCCGTGTCCGCGCTGCTGGTGGGAACGCGGAGTGTCTGCGGCTGGTTTTGTGCCGGTGGAAATGAGGAAATTTGGAATTACTTTTGTGCCAGTGGGGTGGGAACCAAATGCTCCCTAAGCCATACTCCAGGAGATGCTGGTCTGCACAGCGGTGAATCACTTCAGGTCCGTGTTTTGGGGCTTGTCAGCGAGCCCACTGGGCCTGACCCTTGGGTGGTGTAAGCCAGCATCACCTCGCTGGCGGCACCCGGGAGCTGCAGTGGTTGTGGAATCCAAATGTGTGATCCCCACAAAAGCTACATGAAACAACAAATCTAGAAAAACAAGTTTGTTTCAGTTCCTCTTTGTGGGTTTCTCAGTTAACACCAGCTCCTGCCATTAACAACAGAAGCAGCTGCCCAACACAACCAGTTTTCTGCTTCTAGTGAGGACAGGCTTAGAGCTTCTCCTCCCATGACACAAGCCCCCCCAGGATCTCACCCTGCATAGAGGTGTGAGGCACCTCACCCTTGTCCTTAGCACCCTGCCGACCTAGACAAACACACCACAGCACGCTGCACCCCTGGCTTTAAGATTACTCTTGAATACCCGGGAAACTCCTCGACGTGAGGATGCCAAGTCCTGTTGGTGGGCATGTGCTGGGTCCCCAGCCCCTGGTGTCCCATTCCCCAAGTGCCTTTGGTGTGTACCTGAGCAGCCCCGGGCAGAAACGCTGTGCCAGCTCCTGCTGCCTTTTTGCCTGCTGGCAGCAGGCAGGAGAATTGGGCCAGGCCAGTGGGAACAGCAGGGGTTTTTAGGCAGGCTGCGGTGCTGCGGCGCTCAGGACGCTCTGCTCTGAGCCTGGTTTTGCCTCCTGGTTCTTGTGGCACAGAGGGGCAAGAACGGACTTCTTGTTCTGCCTTTGCACAGCGCCTAGCAACACACGGGCCTTGGGCCACACAAGTGGCACTTCTGGGGACTTCTGCAACACAGGTAATAACGTTTACTAAAATGGACTTGTGAAATGAAGGCTGAGGTAACCCAAGAACACGTTTGACAATCAGGACGAAGTAGGAAAGGTAGAACGCTTCTCTGTTGCTAACTTGCTTTCCCTGGGGTCTGTCATATATGTATATATATTTTACATGGTTCTCATACTAGTATAGTATTTCCCTAATGCTTGTATTCTATAAAATAAAAATCACACAGGTTCCTAGAACAAAACTAAGAGTACTTGCCTGTACTTATATATTTTTTTTAATTTTATTTTTTTTTAAACTCACAACAATATAACCTTCCAAGACGTGAGAAAAAAGAATGAGGGAAAGGATGGTGCAAGTCATATGTGACAGCTGGAAAAGTTACATGACCACTATCTAAAATAATAATTTCTATCTCACCTTTGTGATATATTTTTTGTAATTTTCTTTGCTGGCAGCAGCTGTCTTCAAATTACCACACTTTCAGAGATATCCCATCACTTGGCAGTGTCACTGTGACCTTCTTTATCCTCTTCCTTCCATCCCTCCATGAAGCTCACTAAATCTCTTTCAAAAAGTCTGCTCAAGTTACCAATTCTGTTCAGTGTTCCACTCTTGAACTCTACTTCTCTCTCATTTGGAGAGGATGAAAAAATAAATCCTGATATAGAAAATGCCAGCTTATCACTTCATCATCTCTTTTTCTGCTTGTATTTTTGCATCCACATGGCAATGGCATTAAGATGGAGCATTTGGGTATGTAATAATGTTTCAGTTTAGATAGGGATGAGACAGATCATAAAAATGGGAAAGATTTCTTACTTAAACAGCATGGTTGTTGAGATCCTGAGCCTGTAAATGTATAGATTTTTGTATGTGTACATTTAGAGTTAATGCAGGTAGGCAGCATCATAGCAGGACAACTTTCCAGGTAGGGATGAAATGGTGACTATCATCTGTGCCTTGGAAATACAACCCAAAGAAAGCTTCAATAGAAGAATAAAGGGGTTGCAGGTATCTATTTTCAACATACGCATAGCAGAACTTGTGGCTTGATAACAGAGCAGGTTAATTGTTGCCTGGTATTATGAGTTTCATTCAGTTTTGTTTCTCTTTCATTACAAATGCAGTGTTTAAGAAGTTAGAGGTATAAATACTGAAAAACATAGGAGGAAGGATTTCAGATGTCCCACTGAGGCACAGATGAATTAATGTAATTTTTTTTTGGTTTGGTTGCTGTCCAAGGCCGTACGGTGACATCACCTCACATCACCTCACCTCACCCTCTTGCTGCCACGTTGTGCTGGGGCAACTTCATTTTCTAGGGCAATCATTTATTTTCAAGATTGCAAGAGTATAATTAAAACTAGACTCCTTACTTTGCCACACATCTGTATTGCTTCTCTTTGTACAAGTTTTGTTTCTGTGTATGTGATCCTTATGAGAGGGACAGACTCACACATTGGTCAGGTTTCTGGTCAGGTTCTGTACAGAGCAGAGCAAGTTCTGAGCTAAGATACTTGTAATCCAAGTGATTTCCAAAGAACTGCGTAAAACAATGAACAGAAAAATTTGAGGTTTTCATGACAATGCTGTTACAGAGACCATTTGTAGCTGGTAAATGTCAGCCACATCTGCATCAAAATACAATGAAGGTAGCTCAGGGAGGGCCTTTCAACCACAAAAAATGTTAATGTGCTTGAAAAGTATCTTGAGACTTTGTCATCTTCATAATTCACACATTCATGAAAGTGACTCCTCCCTGATTTGGCAATAACACTATTGCCGCTTTAGAAAATATTTTACTATTCACTTTTGATAGGAGGGGAAAAAACACAGCACCCTAAATACTTTTTGACAGTGTATTTTTCATATTAAATCCCTTTTGTTTGCTTACCTATTCCCCACCATCTGCAAAATTTGTAGTGCATAAGGAGCACTGCATGTCTACACAGGCTCTAGCAGGCAAACCTGAGCTTCCCCTGTGTTCTGAGCTGACCAGCTGTGAACCAGACAACTTTTGACAGCTTATTAGTCCGGGGCTGCACCACGCTACTGAAGTTGTGTGACTTCTCGTTCAGCTGGCTTGCCTTTAGCAAACTTGGAATGCAAGCAAAACAAGCTCAGATACGTCTGTTCAGCCCAACGCACACAGATCCACAAGCACTGAGAGTGGGAACTGTATGGCATTAGACTATAAAAGTCCAAAGTCACAATCCTGGAAATCTCCCTCAGCTGTCACCTAGTTTGAAGAGGCCTTATTCTGTATAACATCATTATTTTACTTAAACCACGTATGCTCATGGGTCAGTCTAAGCGAGATTCAAAATGTGGTCCTTTACCCAAACCACTGTAAGGTTTTGATTTAACAGGTGTTTTAGATCATGGCTAACAGGTAGTGACATGACCTACTACTGCCCCTTATTTCTTCCTCCCTGTCGTACAAAATCTGTATTTTCTACCTCCCAACCAGCTTCTCAGACTGCAGGATGATCCAGATTCCACCCTCCCTATTAATAATAACACTATTTGAAATTGTTTAACATTATGATTGCCGCTCTACCGCTTCAGTTTGTCATTATGAGAAAGGAAGGGTTCCACCATCTGTTTCAGGAACTACAATGTATTTCATAATAGTCAATTGACAGATAAACTCCAGAAGCAGATTACAAATGGTATCAGGATTAGATTCCTGGTTCTACAAGAACAAAGCTTTAAAATTGCACCTTTAAACGTGTCATTTCAAAATTTGACTTTTGATGTGGTTGCACAGGTCACAGCACAGCGAGGCTCAAATCACTGCAGTCCTTTCCATCACATTAAGGAAAAAAATAAAGCTAGTACAGTATGATTTTTGCTGTTTTACACCTCTTGACAAGTATTAATTCTACAGAAGTAATTTTATATGAAACTAGCAAATTCTAGTCTAGTCACAGGTAAGTTCTAAAATGGTAGCTACTTTAAAAAAATTAAGATCAGACTTAGTTCAGTTTTAGGTCCCATCTGGACAAGGGTGTGGAAGGTGGGACTCAGGCACAGATGCATTGCCCTCAGCCCAGCATCAAGTGAGAAAGGAAGCCCATACTATTAGGTTCGATGCCTACTAAAAATAGGAAACTCTTTGTAAACACCTTTTATTGACAATGTTTTGCAAACACCTCAGCTAACAAGTACTGTGCAGAAGCTTCATCCTTTCAAACACAAACTGTATTTCTTGTCACAAATTACAAAGTTTGTGGATTAATGCAAATGCCTGCCTGCACAGATCTGTAACTGTTTTCCCCTGAAGCATAAGCAAAACAAGTATTTTTGTATAAAAATTCATAGAAGCAGTAGAAAAGTATTTTTCGGTTCCATCTCTCTTACTGTTGGCTTCAATACAAAGTGAAGACACTTGGATATTCTTCAATAGTATAGTCAGTAGTCTTCATATTACATCTACTGTTTGGTCTCTGTTTCCATCTGAGTTTCTTGAGATTCTTCAGCTTCTGAAAGTTTTTCATCATCTAAAATTCAATAGTACTATTAGTCAAACATGCTTGGTTATATATTTACAGACTATATTGCAGAGCTGTGTCCCACTTAAATATTTTATGGTAATTGCCTTAAACGTGTAGTTGAGTATGTCATTATACAAAATGCTATTGTTCAAACAAAACAAAGTCTTCAAAGTTTTTAAGGCTGTTACCTGTAACAGCTATTACAGGAAACATGGGGTAAGCCCTATAGTACCAAATCAAGCAAACAGTACTGGATTGTTTTAAGTTACATGCCTTCTCTTTGCCTATTAAATATTAATCTCAAACTGAAGCTGTGCCTTCCACTCAAATGTTATTTCCTTCCCAAATTCTAGTAGCTGAAAGGTAATCTATACCCTCTAAAATACATTTTCACATGAATGTAACACTTCAGCAAGCGTTAGTAACACATAATAACAATAACCTTCTGCTAAAGTGCACCTAGGATTAACCGTTCATTCTGCTTAAGAAGATCTAGACGGCCTTAGGGAATGAAAGTCCGCTCTTATAGCCATCTCTGTATGTTAATCGGGTCGTGCTCAGTGGCTATACCAATTATTCTGTCTTGGAAAGACAACAAAAATCCAGCAAATAATATTTAAAACAACGTTATCCATCTTAGAGCATGAAAAGCGTTGATTTGAAAACATTAAGTACAAAAGATGAGTATAACTAAATTTCTGAATTTAGCTCTTGTGTATGGCAGTTATAGTCCCTGCTCTATTACGGACTCGCTGTCCAAGTAGGTAAGTGATTTAGCTTTCCTGTATTCCAGTTTCTTTTTAGTAAAGTGTCAAACAATACCGTGATGGCAGTGACATGTTCAAAACTACTGAAACAGGAATGACACAAATAAGTGTGGAAACTACGGACACACCTACTTTTCTGTAACAAAATACCTGTTTAAAAAAAAGAAAAAATAAAAAAGCCTAACCACTCACATTGTTATTCTCTGTCCCCACATTTTCAAGAAGTCCATTGTCTACATATCAATGTGAAGCTAGTCAGGAAATGACACAGTGGCTGGCTTGTAGAAGAAAGCAGTTCTGAGCAGGCTCCGGACTACTACTTAGTTCTGGGAAAAGAAATGCTGCCAATGCAAGAGGGCACCAACCTCAATTGCACAAAGCCAGCCCACTGCTGGAAGCTGTGATTCCTTTTGATCCGCTGAAACCCAACCCAGTTTCCTATATAGTACCTAAGAACACCACTTACTTTCCAGGGTTTGCTGAAGTTCATGGATGGTGCTCAGGAGAACATGAAACTGCTTTCTTCTCAGCTCCAACTGGAATGATAAAATATATATTTTAGGAAGACAGAGCACCACCACCAAACAACCCATAGCAGGTGCTCCATTAATTATATTCCTAATAAATAATTATATAACAATCTCTGTGAAAACCCTACCTTATCTTCAACATTTTCTTTAATGTGAGAAAGGTGTTGTAGTTCTTTTCCCAAAGCTTCCAGCTGCCTGAAAAGAAATTGTCACAGTATTTTTTAAAAGTTCTGAAAAATTCTTCAAAAATAGGTTTGAACTAAGTGGAGGAAAGGGAACCATTAAATAAGCAGCACAGGTAAACAAAGCATAAAAAATGAAATTAAACAGAGACATAAATGTTAAACTATTATGCCATAAACATGTTATTTCAGGACTTTTACAGAAAACAAGGCCCCAAGCGTGACTGCAGTTGTACGTGGGGCAGAGTACTGGGCAACATGTAGACTTTACAATAGGTATATGTAGAATAATCTACATTTTGTGTCAGACTACATAATATGGTTTATGCCTCAGCACACAGAATTCAGCACTGTGATGCATATAAATGCTCATTTCCTTCTCAAATGCCAGTTTTTATTTTATTTTACTTTAATTAAGAGATAAAGGAAACATACAACACCTATAATCTTCATTATTATTCATATCCTTTTGAAATACATCATCTTTCAACACCTGTTTGGGATCTTTCTGCAAGCATTTGACTGTTTTCTGTTCTCACTTGGCCCCACCACAGACCACCATGATCCTTTTTGAGGTAGGACAAAGAATAACAGGTACTATCATGTGCACCAGCTTTCAAATGAGGATGGAGCATCAACTCCTACGCTCAAACCTGCAGTTTGGCCTTTCTGCTTTTCCTCTAATGCCCATCATAATTTATGCTCCATGTAATGAGAACAATCTGTTTATTTAAAGATGACCTGGGCTGGGACTGACCATCCCTGATTAATTAGGAGGCAGAACTGCACAGGGGTCAGCAAGGGATTTTAGTACTGCTGCAACTACTCTGGGCAGGGAACCACAAAAAGGCCGCCAGTTCTAAGTAACGGATGGGAAAAAAGGTCTGGTTTAGTGCTACCTGAGGATATTGGCTTTTTTTGAGCCAGTATGCTTGGTACCTTGAGCAAATGCCTGAAAAGGGGGTTGGGTGTGATATTATCCTTTCCTATAATGGAAATGGGCTAACACCTTCCAGGCTCATTCAGTGATTTTCCCAGTACTTGGTTTCTGTTTACCGAAAGATTTCTGTTTGGCCAAATCTAGGGGTTTATAGTGTGCTGTCAGGTATAAGCAGACTGTGAGAAGATGGGAATTTTTTTCTCTAGTAACATCTGAGCCACATCTGGCATTTGACTTCTTTTACTTTCCGCTTCAGGGAATCTTTGCCTAGCCTTCTCATTTTTGTATCTCCTTTTCTGTGACTTAGTGTCATTTCTTGGTCCTCTTAAGAGCTGTTCTGATAGGGCATCTAATGACACTGTGGGCACTGCCATTTCGTAGATCAGCTCCTGTCACTTCCTGAATTGGCTCCTATGTATTACTTGTGACTAAGCCTATAACAGCTTCTCTTCTTTTGTGCTGTATGACTAGTTGTTCTGAGAAACAGCCCCTTAAAAGCATAAAGAAAGTATGTTTTCTGAACTTTGTCCTATTGTGTCACATGAGCTGCAAAAGCTATAAATGTATCTCTCGCAATCAACCAGGACATTTCTCCTCACAAGTTTTCTCAAGTGTTTTTAGTGATTAAGAGTTCCATGAAAAGCGTGACACTGTTAGTGAGGCTTCCTCTGTTCTGACTGAAGGGTTGCCCTTTTTGGTTCATCGCAGGATTTTCTGCATACTTTCCTCAAACTGGAGAAAAAGGAAGCCTTGTAATGAAAACACTGGATGAAAACTTTATTTAGACCTTATATTTAAAATCTATGCACATAAAGAGGTCAGTTAAAGCTAAAATACCTACGAACAAAGCTCCCTTTAAAAATGTTCCATTCTATTACTATGTCCTATTTCCCCCATCTGCAAAATGGGGGATCATACTCTGCTACAGTTCAAGTCTGTGTCTTCGACTACAGATACGGAGGACTAAGGACAGAAGAGCATATACTGTAGTCATTCTTCCAGTGGATGAACACATTGGTATTTCTAACTGTAGTATAATCTCCTAAAGAGATGACAAAATTAAGTTTCAGACAAAAATGCCACATTTAATAGCTGTAACTTAAGACCATTTCTAGCTTTGCTTAAGAAACTTATGCTTGGATGTGTTAGGCAAAATTAGAACAACCTCCCAAAACGTAAATAACTTACCATCCTCTACAAAAAAAAAGTATTATAATTTAGTTGTTTCCATTCTTAATCAATTTACTTATCTCAAAAACTTCACTTTTGATAATTCTTTATGATGAAGCCTCACTTCATAAACAGCACATGCTGATTAATGAAATAAGAAGTAGTTAAGCCTCATGAGAATTGCCTGTAATAATCAAAGCTGTGGTAATGAAATCAAGGCACAGAAAAAACAACACACAAGAAAAATGTGTGAAATATTCTCCGTGGCTTATAGCTATAATTAGGGCAATAATATAACCAAAAATCTTGCTTTTGGTACGAAAGACTATCAAATGGGAAAAGAAAACCTCCCTCTGCAGTTTCACTGAAAGTGGGCAACAGGTTAGGCGCAAGCTGCACTTAACTGAGAACAGTAACCCCCTGCTACATCTTAACCAGGTTAAGAACAAACTCATAGATGCAATGAGTCCTGGAACGTTTCCGTGGCTTGATAAAGTTAAAAATATTATCTCCCTACAACTGCACAAAATGATCCAAATTCAACAACGACACAAGCAATGCTATAAGTTACATTAGACCTACATTACAGGTAGGTCTAACCCGCATGCCAGGACATGTTATATTTTGGGATGCGACATAGTAATTTATAACCAGGCATGCAGGAACAACCATTACAAGGAAAACATAAAAATAAAATAATAAAATCCAAGAGCTTTCTCCTGTTTTGTCTCATCCCATCTTACTTGCCTCGTGTTATTTATTTTGCACGGCTACTAAACCCTTTGCTGGTGCACTTTACAGCACTTCCCCACTATCTCTCTTTTCTGAGGAACTAGTTCCCAGCAAACTGACATTAGACATGCATTTACTTCTGAGTTCACTTATTCACCTTAACAATGGAAAACTTTCAAATATAAAATGATTATCAGTGCTTCTGAATCCATACAGATGGGCACAATTTGAAAACGAAACCCAAGCTTTCCTTGCGTTAAAAGAAACTATATAGAAGTGAGGAAAGGTCAAACTAGAGAGATATCAAATCTGATGACTTCTAACTTACTGGCTTATAATTTAATGCAGTTTCATACTTACTTCAATGTTTCATGTCTGTCTGGATGGTGTTGTATGACTTTGGCCAATGCATCATACTCTGAAAGAAATTTAAATAGTCTAAATAATTCTGGAAGTATAGATTCAAGAACCAAAAATCAAGCACCACAGAACGGTGCAGATTCTTTTTCCTTCTTGAAAAACTGGTTTTACATTTTTCAAATTTGTACACAACACCTTACATAGATAGAAATACCTACAAATATATATATTAAGGTATATAATTTATACCATGCTATAACATTTCAAAGTACATGATTACATCAAAAGAGATTTTAAATAAACTACAGATAAGATTGCAGGCCATTATTTACTCACTCAAACTTAAGTTATCCAGTGCTAGTGATTCATAAAGGATAAGGCCAGAAAACACAACTTTAAGATTGCTCTGCATTGCTGCACGCTTGGTCTTTTGTATGTGAACATCAGTATTGATTTTAGATGCAATGTAGTGTGTATGTGTACAGAACACAGTGTTAACAAGATGTCACACATAAACATTTAAGATTTTGAGAAAAAAAAGTATAAAATGCTGCGTATGAAAACAACAAGATTTTTTTTAAACTGTATTCCACATTAACAATAACGTTATGGTTATACAGACAGCTAACAAAGGCATTTCCTGATAGTAAGATTGCACATACAGCAATTACCTCATCACACGGAAAAATCTGTGCTGCAGACTGGACAGAACATATCAAAAAGGAAACACTTCAGATCTATGTTTGTGAAGATATAAAAACTCTACATTCCTCCTAGTTGAGGTTCTTTTAATTTCCAGTTGAGTCTAAAATTATTGAAAAATTGATCAAACAGTTGTATTTAAAACCTTTCCTCTGTTATATTTTTAATAATTTCCTTTTTGCATTTGATTTATTAAGAAGAAACAAATTCTTGCTTCTCCTCAATTGCTAATCTTTCAATAAGACAGTATTACAGGGAAATGCTCTAAGTTTCAATTGAAAATATCAGCACATAGTTTTAAGAGTAGGGAAAACATACACCTGCCATAACAGGTATTCAGTAAAGACACATGCAGAGTTGTTGGGTGTGTAACCGGCACCACTGTCTGTGTGTCGAGACATTATCTTAAGAGCTGAAGGAATGCACTTGCATGACTGTCAGTGCTGGCTGTAAGTCTTTTCTCACTGTTAATAATGTGCTTTAGTTCTTCACAAGTCACCTAATTCTGGTTTTTCTTTGGCTTGAAAATCTCTCTCTGAACTATTGTTTTAGTTTTTTCTGATGTTACACGTCATTGAGATCTACTGGTTCACTCTTGCCTGCTTCATCCACCAAAAACTTTCAGTTGTGGGTGCGGAACCCACCAGACTAAATATAGTATTCATGATGCCAGTATATTCCCTTACACTTCAAAAATTTGTAAACTATTTTCTGATACAATATAATTCAGAAGATAACAAAATATGGAAGCCAGCCAGTGTAAATACAGATATTGCTCCTTACCCTGGCGATTTTTTCGAATTCTTTTTGCTTGCAGGATTTGTTTTTTGCATTCAGAAATCTTCTCATGTGCTGCAGCTATACTATTTTCTTAAGAAAAAAAAATATACAGAGTCATATTGAAATCAAACAATACACATAAGCCATTCTGCTAAATTATAAAAAGACAAAGAGCCGTTTGTGACATGGCGGCCTGCTAGTTTCATCAGCTTCACAAGTACATCCACTTCAATAGGTTAAAAATGTTTGTATATATTTTATATACTGATAAGATGCTTATACCTTCTGTATGAGTGCTATCTATTAAGAAAATTAGGGGAAAAAAAAATCAACCACTCATATCCATCATCATCTATACTCATATCTATCCTCATCTCATATCTATCCTTATCTCCCTTATGAAGAAAGGCTGAGGGAGCTGGGGCTCTTTAGCTTGGAGGAGACTGAGGGGTGACCTCATTAATGTTTATAAATATGTAAGGGGTGAGTGTCAGGAGGATGGAGCCAGGCTCTTCTCGGTGACAACCAATGATAGGACAAGGGGCAATGGATACAAACTGGAACACAGGAGGTTCCACTTAAATATGAGAAGAAACTTCTCAGTGAGGGTGCCAGAGCCTGGTCCAGGCTGCCCAGGGGGTTGTGGAGTCTCCTTCTCTGCAGACATTCAAACCCGCCTGGACACCTTCCTGTGGAACCTCAGCTGGGTGTTCCTGCTCCATGGGGGGATTGCACTGGATGAGCTTTTGAGGTCCCTTCCAATCCCTGACATTCTGTGATTCTGTGATATATTATGTTCACCAGAACTGGCTCAAGCTTGTTAATAAAACAGAAATTGCCAAAGAGAAAACAGTAATATTTTATCATTTTTACCTATATCCTTATAGATTTTTTCATAATTTTCCATTTCTCTCAGGTTCATATCGTACACCAGAAGAGTTTTTCCCATTGAAAATTCACATTGTGATAAAGTACTCAGCATTCGTTGGTACTGGCTGTAACTGGAAACAGACAAGATATTTATTCCTAAGCAGCATAAAAATAGCCCCTACCTTTATAAAACAAAACAAAGCCTCATGTAGCATAAGGAACAATTAAATAACAATTGTTAAAGAAATAAAATATTTCCAAGATTCAATGTATAATTTTTTGAAAGTGCAGTTAGAAACATTACACCCGTTAATTCTGCCGCCGTGTCCTTAAAGTTGCAAAGTGAATATTAAAGCAATAGGCAGATTCATCCAGGGTTTATAAACTTCACAGCTAAGGTTGGCTCTGTGACCGCTGAGATTAGTATTTTAGTACTGCAGTGCTTCTCTGAACACACAATTGCTATATTGTGTCCTCCTGGAATTTATATCCACTGCTGGTATGGACCTCACAGCAACACACAAAAACTGTCGCTCATCCCTTACTATTTTAGCCTGTTGGGCATTTGTTTTGTTTTGTTAAAAAACAAGAGAACCGCAGCAGCAGAAATACCAGCAGTACTACCCTTTCTTAACAAAACAAATGAAGAACTGCCAACTAAAACACTCGAGTCCTGATCCTGTTACAATAGCGGGACTCTGGGACGGATCACACAGCAGCACCACGATCCTGAGGGCACCGGAGAGGCGCTGGCAGATTTCACGATACCGCCTGCAGCATTCAGAAATTTCTGACCCGTCTCTCGCCTTCTTCTCCTGCCACAGCGCTCGGCTTTTGTCCTGGGAACACCACAGAGCCATACCCAAAAGCAGATGTATACATTTTAACATGGATGTTTTCGAAAAGGATCAAGCCCAGCCTTCCACTAAAATGCAAGCTAATCAGTTTCAAGACTAAAATAAACAAACAAAACCAAACAAAAGCCAACAGCAACAACACAAAACAAAACAGAAAACAAATACCCTTCCTCTTGAGATCCGGAATTACACCACTTAATGAAACTCTTCACCAACAAATTGATCCGCCTGTCGTCACCAGCACCATCGCCATCGATCAGAAGTCGCTTGCGGATAACTTCATCTAAGGAAAAACTCCTGTTTAATGGCAGCCGCACTCCAGGGCCGAGCGCGGGTTTCAGTCCGCGCCTTCAGAGAACGATTCCCGGGGCTAAACCGGGAGGATATGCTAAACAGGAGCCGGCCCCGGGCCGGAGCGCGGGGCTGAGGGACCCTGGGGGCGCCCACAGCCCGGGCGTTCCCCGGCATGAAGGGCCCGGGAGCGGGGCTGCAGGGTCGCGGCCGGGATGGCGGCCCATCTGCGGGGTGAGAGGCCGGGGATGTGGCTCGGGGGGCCTCGGGGAGAGGCCTGAAGCCGGGGCGCGGGGAGCTCTTCCCCGGAGACTGGCCGGGGCCATGCGGCGGGCGAGAGGCGAGGCGGGGCCGGCGCGGAGGGGAGCCGAGCCGAGCGGAGCGGGCCGGGCAGGGGTCGGGGCGCGGGGAGGGAGGGAGGGAGGAAAGAGGGAGGGAGGTCTCACCGTCGGTCACGGCCCCCATGGCGGCGAGTGCCGGAGCCGGCGGGGCGGCGGCAGCAGCGAGTGAGGTCAGCTTCCCACAATGCAGCCGGCGAGAGCGGCGGCCATGGAGGGGGAGGCGACGGCGGCGGCTGGGGCCTGAGCCGGCTGGCGGCGGACGCGCGGCCCGGCGGCGGCTGCGGGGAGGGCCGGCGGGCGAGGCCTGCGCCCCGCGTGGAACCGGCCCCCTGGCGAGGGGCGGCCCCGCCAGGTGAGGGGCTGACGGGGGAGGGAAGCGGCGGTCCCCGCAGCCAGGCTCCACCTCCCCGCCCCCGCCACCGCGCCCCCGGCCCCGCCGCCCCCCGCCCGAGCCGCCCCGCCATGCCCCCGGCACATGCTCCCTTGCCCTCGACGTGCCGGGCCGGGGTGCGCCCGAGCTGCCCCTGCGCTGCCCTTCTGCCACGCTCCCGCCTCAGAGCGTCTTCCCGGGGCCACCCGCCATCGCCCTTGGTGGCCCCATCCTCCCTTCGCCAGGCTCACACACGGCCTCGGTGGTGGTGGCGGCAGCGCAGGGGAACAGGTGGCCGGTCCCGCCATGGTGCTCAGCACCGAGGTGCTGGTGTTGTGAGGGTGCTGGCTGGTCCCCGTGGCTGGAGGGAGCGGGAGCACCAGCCCTGCGGTCCCGCTCCCTGCTGAGGGTGCAGAGGACGTGGTGCAGGTGTGAGGGAGCCAGGCTGGCCGCCCTGGACCACCCTTGGGATCATCCCCACTCGATACTGGGAAGATGAGCAGCAGGGCCCGGGGTGTGCCAAAAATCATCATTCTGATATGTTCCCTGGGGAGTTTGGCTATCACAAGTAGATGGGAACAAAAGTTGTTTCTTCCTACCCTGAAAAACTAAGCTAACACTGAAAATAAAGACTGGAGGTGTCTAGAGAAAAGATATATTAAGGTGTTACCAACACCAAGTGTTGAGTTTTAGGGTTTTGGTCCACAGACTTTAACACTTGGGCAGTGCTAAAGCGGACAATGTTACTGTGGTACGTCATAGTGCATGAGACATATGCCCAGAGCCTGACACCCTCATGTCCCCTCTTCATTTTGGTTTGGACACTTAAGTAGCTTGTTCTGCAAAGCACCTTGCATTTGTAATTTTAGGGTCCTGGACAAGATCAGGGTAAGAAGAGAACAAAGTAAGTGTGTTCTGTAACCTGTGCTTTCCTGGTTTTAGAGCTGTGAGTGATTACAAGGTGCTTGTTTTGTTCTGGAGAGCAGCATTTAAAAACTATGGATTTGTATGTTGTTTCAAGCCGGTGCTCTGTCTTCAGTAGGCAACTGGACAGATTCTTTGGAAGATGCTATTGGGAAAGCATTACAGGGAGAGGTCATTAAACCTCACCTGAACTTTTGAGAATATAGTTTCCAACATAGAAAACCTGGATAAGTGATTCGTGTTCTTAAAATTTTTATATATTATTATGTGATGAGTGGGTGATACAATTTTGTGTGAAAACATAACTTCCTATTCAATTACACGAAGTTTGGACCAAAGAACAGGCCATGAATTCATAAGCTATGTGCGCACTATTAAAACCCCTCACTCTTATGAACTCTGAATTTGTTGCCATTTAGTATAGTTGGTTTGACAAAAGCCTTTGTTTTTCCTAAGGCTTTGATCACCATGCTCTAGGCCTTTTGTTTTGGCTCAGAGTGAGAAGAAGACTTAGCTGAACTTCTCTACACAAATTTTACACAGTACCGTTTGTTGTTGCCTTTCCCTCTTTACCCACTGATAACCTCTTGGAAGTCTTAAGCATCTGCTCTTATTGAGACTTAATATTTTTTTGCCCTTCTCTGAGCTCTTTCAATTTTCTGAGTCCTTTCTGTTTCTACCATGGAGAAAAGTTCATCTGAACTGAAGACTAGTGTAGGTGAAAATCCACAATTATTTATTTAGTCATGTTAGAATACTTTAGTGTTATTTTCTGCCATTTAATCCAATATAATCTTGCTTTTTGTTCATCATTCCAGTGTTGGTCAGATGGCCTTATTAAACTCTCCACAATGACAAATAGATAGTCCTTGAGTAATTAATTTAGAATACAGTAGCCCATACGATTAGTTAATAATATTTAATGACTTTTGCGCCATTCTTATCTTCATATGTGTTCCTAATTACAAGATTCTTGCAAATTCTTTGTTCTGGGTCTTAGGCTTATAAGAACAATTTAGGGAACAAACCCATTATTTTTCTTTTTAAGACAGGGCTTTCAGGCATCATCAATGTTCATTAAATTTTTTCGAATGGGAAGTAGAACTTGGTAAATGCATCATCAAGGCTAAGGCTATGTATTGATGTAATAAATGTTCTCTTTCCTGTTCTCTGTTGCCATTTTAAACATCCACGAGATGTTTTTGCCCAGGAAGCCAGTTCCACCTTGCTGGATTTCTATAAGCATGTGAGTATTCACTATGTCTTTGGAGTTTTCTTACAATTCGGAGTCTTCTATCCATTTCCAAGTAGGTTTCTTGATTTTGTAAGTAAGAAACAACCCTCGTTTCACCTGTAGGGAGTGTGTGTTGCACTGGGCTGTACACAAGTATGTTTTGTCCATTAATTCAGTGTCATGTGCGATGCAGATCTCTGGAGCAGAGTTGACCCCCTCTTCTTTATTTGTCCTTCACCAGTCCACGTATTCTGTGCAGATTCTATCAGCTACAGTCTTTTATATAATCCTTCAACTGACTGGCAGAAATACTGAGTAGCATTGGACTTTTCTTGAGGCATCAGTATTGGAGATTCATGCAACAGGAAAAAAATGCCTTGCACAGGGTTTGGCACCTTCGTCCGTGCCAGCTCTTTTGGAATAAGTACCTGTGCCTGCAAGCTCTCCACCAACCTAAATGTGGTGTAGTTTTCCCTCTTCCCTTGAATTCCTTTATGTGTACCATATGGTAAGACCCTGAAGCAGGTTATACATAATAATTTGTTGCACAGCTATCCTTGTCAAAAGTGTTAAATGATCCTCTGTAATGTTTCCAGGTGACTCTGGATACAGGAAGTATAAGCTTAGGTGAGTTTAGTACTGCAAGATGTTACACGTGTGTGGAAATGGCTCAGATTTTTCATCAGTATCTTTTCTTTGCAGAAAATGGCTTTTAAGTACACCAGATTTCTTTTTTTTTTTTTTTTTTTTTAGTTGAGGAAGTCTGTTAATGTTGAAGTTTTATTGCCTTAAAAAAATCTACGAAAGGCAACGTTTAAAGTGACTTTATACCTCCTCCCCTTTTCTTTAACTATGTATTTATATAATTTTGTTTCCAACTACAGAAAAAGTTAAAGGGGAAGAAGCTTTTTATAGTATTCCAGGCTATAATGAGCTATGATTTTTGCAGCTAAGAAAACAACTTTAACTATTGATGAGGTGGATTTAAAATATTTTTCCTAAGCCTCCCTAATAATTTATAAGGTGGTTTTGAATTCCAGGTTTTCTTCGTGTTGAATAACTTCTAAATCAGACTGTTGTGTGGCACTAAATCTTACAGAGATCTAAGAATAGTAGGTCAGAAACTACAAGGTATTTTTAACCAGTCCAACCTATATTCTTGTCAGGAAGCCATACCAAATTTATTTAGCGAGACCTATTTTCTGTAAGCCTATGTTTAGCGTTACTTTTTACCACTATGCTTTATTTTTCTGTTGATTGTGTACCATGATTTTGTGCAAAACTGATATCAAGCTAGACTATTGGTGTTACCCTGTTCTCTCATTTTAAATTATGCTAGAGTGTTGTATTTTCTTTGCAGCCTTTTTTAGCCTCAGCGTTTACTGAAAACTAGCATCAGTATTTTGAGAGCTTGTCATCTCATTCTGTAAAAATTCTTAGACACTGGCTGTCTAGTTCTGCAGATATTTAGATAATAAAACTGAAATTTTTCAATCCAGTGGCTGGGGTAAAATAGAAATAGGGTTTATATTTCTTTCTTTCTTTCTTTTTCAGATCCTGAGCAATGTGGTTCTTTCTTAGCCTTGTAAAAAGCTTTCCTAACATGGACCCTTATGTTTCTGCAGAGCCAGCACATTTTCATAGAATTACAATGTAACGAGAGAAGGGAGAGTGAAAATACTTGTTGCGACTGTAGTAACAATAACAATTTAAAAATGCAATATTTTATTATCCAAACACTAATCGATTTTGCTGTCTGCTGCCTGTGTTACCAAGATTGATTAAACATACTGTTAATACTGTACTTTAAAAACCAGGCTCCTATCAGATAATAATGTGACCGCAAGTTGTAGGCTACAGGATTTTTCTTTTTAAATTGTTTTTCACTTTGTAACTCAAAGAAGTGTGTACAGAAATTTTGACCAAAGTATTTTGCAAAGTACAAGTCCTGGAAATATTTTGCTTGTTAGAAAGATACTTCTTTACTCCTGATTTTCTTGTGAAGGGAGACTAAAGCTTATCTTAGTAATTTTAAAAAAAATGGTGCTGCATGGTCCTTTTAATAGTTTTTGCCTAAGTAAAAGGCCCTGTCTCTTGGTTAATCTAGATTATACAGGTGGCATCCTGATGTTGCACTTTTACAGATAACTTCACAGGAATTATGTAACAGCTTTCCACATTTCGTATCTGGATCCTACTGAACATATATGAAGCTTGAAGATCAACTATTGTACATTGAAGGTGATCTGTCACTAATTTTTTAAAGCTTGTCAAACTCAAGTTGAAATGACATGATACTGGGAATTTAGGTATTCAGTGTAGAAAACTGACCGTACAGATGCAGGGATGCTCCCAGTGAATGAAAACACGCGTGTCAAATGTGCTTTAGTTGAGGAGGGGGAATTATCAGACATTAGAAGTGCTACACGGGATCATGGTGCCTGGTTCTAGTGATTTAGTAGATTCCCACTTGGCAAGAAAGTCAAGGTGTTTTAACAGGTCTCTCATGAAACTCAGTGTCATGAAACTGCTGCAAGACAGATTGGATGGTTAAATTTTTCTTTTAATCTAAAAACCACTGACACCGTAGACTTCAGCTGCCTGTGTGATGCCTCGGAGACCCCACACTCTGTGATTTAAAATGACTGTCAGGTAGTTTTAGGGTAGCTTTTCATGTATTTTGTAAGGAAGCAGCCTCCTGTTCTTTTAGAATTGTTTTTGGCAGGATTAGTCAGCTATCTAGTACCCTCTTAGTTTGTTGGCAGGATGTTTTCAGTGTGGCTTTCTTAATTTTTAAATTTTTTTTTTAATGAGTGAGAGCGTATTTTTATTTTTGCTTCCCCAGTCCTTCATGGGTTTGGTAGCGTGTGCCTTGTGCCCTGATGATCATCAGTGGCGTGCCAGAGGTGTCAGAGGAAGAGGCGGATAATGAATGAGGCTTTAACACTGACCAAGAAGAAGAATTTGTCTTTGTTGGCATCAGGCCAAGTAGTAAATGTATTTAACTGTGGGTTGAAACACTGGATTAAAAATAAGTGAGTTGTGAATATCATATTTACTTGAATCATGCTTAAATATATAACTGTTAGTGCTACTGAGGAAATTTTGCACAGGGATTACAAGGGAAAAGGGGCATTTCCTCCTGTGGAAAGCAGCTCTTGCCCAACTTCAGAGCCGTGTTTTCTGAATCACGTGGCCAGTAGCTTTGACTTGGCTAAGAAAGCTGAATCAGAGCTATTGCGCAGCTTCTGAGTCAGCTTTTCAAATTTTAATAAAAGTTGTTTGGTTGGGCTTGTTTTGTTTTATTTTTTATTTTAAAGCAGTCCAAATCTCTAAAAGAAGACCCAGAAATTTTAGAGGCTTTGAGCCTGGCTGCGTCATGGAGAGATGTTGGAAGAAAAGCTTCTATCCCAGAAGATGAAGAAAAAGAGTATCAGGTCTATATCGATAAACATACGTTTCTCCTTTTACATTGGATTTATGTTTTGCTTTTGATTATTTTATAGTTTATTTTCTTTTAATAGAGTAACTCTGTCTGTGGGTAGTGTTTAAGCACAGCTACAGTTTACAGTTCCCATAAAACATGATACACTGAAACCTCTCCTCACCCTCTGATTTCTGAGTGAAATACAAGCCTGAGCAGTGAAACAGAAATAATCGGAGGCATGGTCGCATGCTTTGGCGATGCCTGCTCAGTTTTAGGTTTTAGTAAGTCATGTGTTGATTGAAAACACTGAACTTTGTTTCAGACAATGGCTATCCTATCAATAGAGACTGGAAGTGGGATAAAACCCCAAAGAGAAGCTGTGGGCTTAGGAAGAAGGCACACTCTCCTCAGTTTCTTTTTGTCTCTTGAGTCGGCCAGATGTACATTTACAATGTAAGCTATCGCTTCAGTTGCCGTCAGAGCAGGTGGTTTAAAGAAATACTGTAAGAGATGTATGTAGAAAAGATAACTGGCCCTTCCCAGCAGAGACGCTCAGGTCCAGAGGGGCAGATCCAGATGGTGACATTTCCTCACCTTTCTCAGGCTGGTTGTACCAAAGGGAAGGTTGGGCTGGCTAAGGCCAGTTGGGTGGTGTTCCCATGAAGATGGGGAGAGCCAAATGCTTTAATATTTGCTGGTGTTTCATTAAAATCATACCAGCCGCCACAGCTTGAAAGGGGATGATGAATCTGCGCATTTTCTACTCGGTCGCCGAAGTAGGAATGTGCTTAAATCCTGCCTATATCCAGGGCTAAGCACCTTTCTCTAGGGAGCATTTTGGATTCACGCTCTCTTGAAATTAGGATCATAAGCCCTTTCTTTCAAAAAAGGGAGCAAAGGTCAGTCTTTGCTTTCAAAACCCTGGAGGTGGGAATGGTTCTGGTTCCCTTTCCGTCATTAGCAGAGCTGTTAGCCGCCAGGCTGCTCGCCACATGTGTGGGAGACTTCAGCCCAGCTCTCCTCCTTCCTGAGGGGATTAATGCCCCTAATTCTTTCCATCAGAGTGAACTTTGTAATCACCAGGCTCTTGACTACTATGAGATGGTGTTGCTGTCAGAAAAAGGGAGTGAACATGATGATATGGAAAATACTAAACTAAGGGATTCAAGGAAATAATCCATAAAAGCAAACTAGTAGGTTTGGAAGTGCAAGAGAAGAACATGCAAGATAATTTTTGCGTTGCAGACCAGATTCTGTTCAAAGATGTGTGAGTGGCTTCCTGGTGATTTCCAAATTTTATTTGCAAACAGGGATAGAATTTGGAGTTGGAAAGTACAGGCAAACAGGAAAAAAATGTGCAATAAAATAACCTTCTTCATAAGCTGTTTTGGTGAGTTGCAAAAGGTAGAAAGTTGGGGAAAAGATAAAATCATCTGTAAAGTGTGTGTATATATGCATGTATTTATATATGCATATGTATATTCAGTTGAGATATGAAAGCGGTTATATGTGTGTCCAAAACATTAAGCCCAAAATGTTATTCCTCTTGACAGCGTTTATGAAACTTGCAAGGTAACTTTTCTTATAATAATGTTTTAACAGAGACTTGGTATAAACAAACATTCAGGTTTGCTTGTTGTTTTTTCTTTTGCAAAATGTTAGCGCAGAATGTCTGAAAACCACAAGGTCCTCTGCCTTTTGCCTTTATTTTAATAAAAGCTTAAATGTCGATTATACACGGAGAGAATTGAACTAATAAAGTGGCGAGGCAGATAAATCTTATTTTATAACTTAAATGAATAAAGATTGGCTTGTAAGAGATGAGAGTAAAACAAAGCTATGCTAATAACAACTACAAGTATGCACCTGTGATTTAGCTGTTCATTGTAAATATTTTCCCTTCAGTTTCATTTCAGTGTCACTTTGGCAGTTGCAGGTTGGTTTTTTTCTGGTTTTGAGATCTGCTTGTGGTTTTTGCTCCGTGTGTGTGTGCATATATATATATTTATACGTATATATGTAAAGTCACGGTGGTGTCAAACAATAAACATCCTGAAATAAAATTGTGCACATGTGTATTAAAATATTATTTTTTAAAATTTAGTTAATTTGAAATTTAATTTTAAAAATACCTAAATACACTTGAGCTGCAGCCACTTTGCTAGGATTAGAATAGGAGGATATTTACAGTCAGGTTTTCTGGTAAAGCTTTTCTTTCCCAGGTTATGTGAAATACTTGCACAAACAGGAGTAACTGACTATAACTGTACTTTATGTCATCAGACAAATGGAAGGAAATAGCTCAAGAACTGCTGTTTTCAAATGTATATGTTAAATAATCCTGTCCTGATCTTGCAAGCTCTTGGACAAGCTTTGAACTTTATTAGTCCTCTCAAACGTTGGCATAGACTTGTAATATGATGATAATGCAGGTAACGAGTTTCCTAATGACTGGATTATTCTTATCAAAACTTCTTTATTTGTAATTGCCTCTTTATAGAATCTGTTCCCCATTGTGTCTTTCTAGGACTGGCCTACTAAATTTGTCACAGAGATTTTGCAAATCTAAGACAGCCATTTTGCAACCTACATTTTCTTCTCTCTCTGCTTGTGTCAGTGAGTAGAATTGCGGTTCTCTGCCTTTGTTCTGGTAGTGGATCTCCTTGTTGCTCTTCTGTGGAGATGGATGCTATGAGAATATGTTGCTCCTTTGAAGAGGCCTCTTCAACTTATTCGGCAAGTACAGTCATCTTTAAATAAGCAGTTGTTCTCTCTTGGCTTCTGTGCAGGTGGTGTGTTTTAAGCAGCTGCAATACTGACATTGTTTGGGGAAAAATAAGTAACAGGTACCCCTGGCACAAGACAGCTTCTAGGAGGTTTGGGAAGGGTACAGGACTGTTTGTTGTGGCTGAGAAATGCATTACAGTAATTCACATCAAAATGTGATTTTTTTATTACCTTAACTACATGTCACTGTAGTTAAAGAAGAATGATTTCTGCTAATCCAGTTGTCAGCAGGGCCCAGACAGACTTTACTAGGCTCTGTTATCCTTTTTGCTGAGAAAGGAAGAAAAGAGTGAGTGGAAATTCTGTGATCTCTTTTGCCAAAAATCTGATGTCAAGTCAAAGATCTTCCCAGTCAAGTGTCTTCATCAAGAAGAATGCTGAGGCTGTGATAGAGTTGTGTGTTGTTGTAAGAGAGTTTAAAGCTGGAGTAAAATTTTCTTTAGAAATATAAATACTTCAAAAATAGAAAACCTAACTGTTGAGAGTTTATGCACATATATATGTAATATTGGAGGATATATAAAAGAAAAAGCTTACTTTTATGTGGTCATATTTTGTGAAGATGTACTTTGATGTTTTCAGATTATTTTTTTTTTCCTTGCCATTTGGTGAACATTTTTCTGTGTTTCTTGTTCTTCACCAGCTCTTGTTTGTGCACCATCTCTGATATCAACAGGAATGTGTATAGTTTTACTGCAGGGCAGTGGGGCCAACCTCCTTTTTATATTTGTCCTCACACCATAATAATGACATTTTATTATCTCAGGAATATGACTTGAATTTTTGAAGTGATACGAAGATCACATCTTCTTTTGCTTGATTTAGTTGTAAGTGCAAAACACTACATATGAAAGGAGTACCTATTGTGTTCTAGATGAGCTTCCTAAACCTTTTTTTAGACAAAAAAATTATCTACATTGTTAAGGATCCCGAGTTTGTGAAAATCTGCTTGGTCTGCTTTGGTTTTGGAATAAAGTATTAATTAACTGTGTGTGTGCAGGAAAACAGAGTCTGTATTGAATGAAATTAGGAAAGAGAAAGAGGGGAAATGCCAGTGCAATTGCTCAAAGATCCAATAGCATGATGCATAAAGAAGTGGCAGAAGGATGTAGTTCCGTAGCCTAAGAGAGGACTGAGTGAGAAGACAGGTCTATTCAAGAGCATTGCAAGTCAGGGGGCTCATGGCAGGTGTGGAAAGAAAGAGATCAAATTGCAGCAGTGAGGATTCAGGATGGACAGACACAGTTTTCTAGTGGAAGTATTGAAATGGAATAATCACCTGCAGGGACAACAGTGCACCCATTGCCTGAGGTCCATCAGAACAGGTCCAATCACCTGTGTTGCTCCCACCAGACAGTTTATTTGTCATGCCCTGAGGCCGAGTGATGGGCTGTCTGACCTTTGGAGGTTCCTTCCATCCCCGCTTTGGTTAACGGATCTCTAACTACACATTGCAGGGATTTTCATGAGATCAGAGTACAAGACTGATACGTGCTGAAGCCTATTTTCCACCTCTGTGGCCTGTTTAGCCGTTCTGTTTCATCTGGCATTTGTTATACCTATAAGAATGGCTATGATAGTTGTAATGTAAAGGTTATATTTTTTAATTAGTTTGGTTTTTGGGGGGTGTTTCTTGCATGTCATCCTCTAAGACAATGCTATAGCTCGTCCTCCTGTTAAAATACCCTTCTCTACTGCAATGTTGCATTCAGGCCAGTTATAGAATTGTTATGCTACTTGAAAAAATGAAGAGGGTTTGTGGAGTGGCTTGTGAGGAAGGAGTGTGGCTGGAGTGTGGATCAGAACGAGCAGTTGTTCCAGCTGGCTGCGTGCATGCACAAGGCAGAAACTGTTGAATTCAATAGACTACAACTTGACATTTGGTTCCTACATAGGCAGTCATGTTCAACATCGAGCTTTGTAATCCCATTTAATTTAATTTTATCTGTGAATATGTATCCCCTTAGGAAAAACTAATTTCTAAGTGGAACTAGCAGTAAGAGGAGGTATGCTGTGTGATGCGGAGGTTGTGTGTCTACTGCAACGGTAAATGTGAGAAGAAATCTTGTGTTTTTATAATGCTTCATTAGCAGTTTTCTTGACCGTGAGCAGAAGAGTAAGGAAACTGGAGAACTGATTTCTTCACAAGATATTATTAGCCATAGCTGATCGTTTAATAGCTAAAGAGTATGCTAGCACACACTTACACAGCTGTGGCTTCGTATCTCTGTGTGGTTTGCAGAGAAGGTAAATGCTACTGGGAATATGTAAAAATGCAAATGATTATATTCTCCAGGTAAATAATAACCGAAAGATCCTTCCTTTTGTTCAATTAAAGAGTATCTAGTGGTTGTTAGATTAATGCTTGACTATTGAGTGCCCTATTAATAACTACATAAGTAGCAGTAGTTAGAAAAATATATGGTTTTTATATAGTGTAATAAACAGCTGTGAATTAATATAGCATATAAATGTGTCGAATTCACAGTGTGTCAGAAGTGGCTTGGGTGGACTTTTGTAGATGTTTGAACCGTTACTATATTTGGGTGGGAATGAACGTATTTCTTAAAATGAAAATGTTAAGGTTTTTAAGTTTCATGCCACAAGAAAGATATCTTTGATCTCATTAGTATCACTAATGTCGTTAGTGTTAAAGTTTCGTCAGCGCTTTTACATAGGTAGTCTTTGAAAGGTGACTGTTGCATCTTCAACCAGTGATGAAACTTTGTATTCCGTTTCTTAGCACGGGCTGGCATGTTTCCTAGCAAACAACCAGGGTTTACTTGAAAAGCATTGTAGTGCTATTTTATAAATATTTTCCCTACATGTATAACTTGAGTGTTTATAACAAAATGCAATTTCATTCTTCAAAACTGGAGAAAAGCAGGGAGCCATGGGCCAGATACTTGTGGTGCTGTTTGCCTTCCTAATTCGTCACTACTAACCAGTTTGACATAGCACTGCAGGTAGAAAAGGCAGCAGCACTCAAGCAAAGGAACAACAGTTTCTCAGCACTTGCTATGTGGGGGTGGTTACACTTCATGAGATGAATACTGCCTGATAAGAAAGCTGTTGTTATAATAAATACAGTTCAAAACCAAGAATTAATCTATACATTTCATTGATCTCTGGTTTCAAAACCAATATCAAGTTACAGTCTTGTTTATATATGTTCAAATCCCAAGCAACTCTTTGGAAAGTGCTGAAGTCATTCTGGATTTATGGAAGTATATTTAAGATCGAGTTTTGGCCTTCAGTTTCAATAATTATTTACAGTTATATTGTTTGTATTAATTGCTGGCATTGGTCAAGGGGTTGTGATCCTTTAGGCACTTTGCAAACAGTCTGTGGGACATTTTTATCACTGAAAAAGAGTAACTAAAAATCAGAAGATCTTGATTTTTGCCTAATGCAAAAAGCCACAAGCTTTTGATTTTTTAATGTACTAGTTTAACTGTGGAAAACTACAGATTTTTGAAAGGAAAGGTGCTGTAGTTACAGAAGAATAAGAAATCAACCAAAGCTTTCATTAGGTCTCTATTTTCACGTGTTTGTAGTGAAAAATACCGCTGTCATTTTATGCAAAGTCTTACAATTCACAGTCAAGAGCATTTCCAGAGCCAGTCTGAGAATCACGGTGTATCGTGTGTGAGGGGAAGCTTTCTGAGGGTTAGCAGCAATCTAGTACAGTTTGCTGTGTGAAGTTCATGTGCAAGAAAGACAAGATAGGGATAATTTCGGTATTATGTCAAGATTATGTATTAGGACGACAGGTATCGCAGTCCCTAATAGGTTGCAGAGTGTGGGGGTAATGAAGAGTGATGCTTTTTGTTCCTAACCCTGCCTTGGGCCTGGTAGGTAACTGTGGGCAAATCATTCCTGCTTCCTCAATTTCTCTGTCTGTAAAAATGATGATAATGGTGTGGATTATTTTGTGTTTCATTTTGAGATCTAAAGGGAATACATAGAAATGAAGTGGTAGGAACATGATGAGGAACATAAGGTGATAAAATAAGCATCTGTATTACAGCCAGCTTTGTACTGGCAACTGATTATAAAATTATTGATTCTACTGTTCTTTCCTGTTGAGGGTATTACTATGTACTTGTTCACAGGACTGTAGCAAAAAAATCTTGCTATTGTTTCTTGTGCTGGCCTATCTTTCAGCTTCTCATTCAGAATTTACCATTAGGTCATTCTGCTTTTATTCTTACACATTATCATCCCCATGAGCGACAGTTAAAGCTGTAGTTAATGGAGGATAAGGACAGCAAAGGTCTGTCTGTCTTTCTTTTCTCTATCTCCTCCCTTTCTATGTCTCTGTCTCTCTTTGGCCATTGAAAATGTAGGTCATATTGCATCACCATGAAATGGAACAGTCAGAAAGGTGTTTGAAAAATGCTGACATCCTTAGCCTGGGGTGCATGCCAGTGTCCTTTGTTTACATTGAGAATAGTGTTGTACCTGGGTAAGAACCAGCGGCTCTGTTAAGGTTAGTGGTATGGTACCTAAATTATGAGTCAGATTTTAAGATGACTTTCATCTGCCTGCAGTAATTTAAAATTAGACAGATAAAATGCAGCCACTCATGATAATGATATACATGAGGAGCTAATTTCAAATCTTTAATCCGCAATAACTGTGACAGCGTAGTTTGAATAATATTACCTTGAACAGAGCAGCTCAGTAATAAATTTTGCAAATCATGTTAATCATGTACTCTGCATTGTCTTGATTAGCTGTGCCTTTCTGTCTTGCAAAGTATGTTTATATTATGCCTTTGTATATTGTTTTTCACATGTACTGTTTTACTTCATGCACCCTTCTAAATGAGCCAATCAGGATTTGATTTATTTCAAAAAAAAGGAAAATCCTGATGTCCAGTGTCTTATTGCTTGCTACTAGTCTTTTGTTGGTTGTGTTTCTGATGTAATACAAGTTCTAATTGGTATGAAATATTCCTATGTTGTAAAATGTGCAACATATATTTTTCTTCTCTACAGTTGTATATAAATACCATTTTTAAAGAAAGATATAAATATAATTTCAGCTGTCCTTATTTATCTTAGTTTGCTACAGTAAGCTAATGTGTTATATGGATTGAACTTTCGAAGGGTAGTGTAAATCATAGTGCAGGATGCAGGTGTTTTGAAATATAAGACAAGATACTTGCTTATAGGGTTTTTTTCATTATTTCTGAAACCATGTATTTTTTTAACCTGTCTGTTCCACTCTTTGTGTGGTTGTACTTAAACAGCTCAAGTGCAATATGCAAAGGCTTCTTATGACGTTGTTAATCTTGCTGCTAAGGAAGACTTCCACGTTAAAAGAGAAATTCTTGGAAGATAAAGCTGAAATTAGTGACAACGTGGTTTTTTGAGCAAAATAATGAATGCAAATCTTTTCCTGTTGCCATTAGACAAAGGAAAACGACAGCAGGCAAAGTTAGGACCCCTCAAGTGCACTTTGGTGTACGTAATTATTTTGCAGCTTTTAATCAAGTTATTTAGAATTATCTGAAAGGTGTTGTTGCTTCTCCATTGAAGACATTATTTAAATTTGACCCTTCTCATTATCTCCTCATCTGTACCCTATCTCATTATCTATACCTGTGCGTGTTTTAAATGGTTTCAGAATAACTTGTACCATTATTATATTTTGCACTGAATATTCTGTTGCATTTGTGTTTGCACAAATAATAGCAAATATTTAGGTAATTCTGAGAAATATATTGGTATACATGGGAGCTATGTGAAATCTTGAGATGCTGCAATTTTTTAATTGGTATTTACAGAAGTTCAGTATCGAATCGCTATTTGAAGCATATGACTGGTACTTACTTTTTAATATCTGTGAAGATGTAAAGAATCGTGTCTCCCGAAGGGAACAGGAGGGCCAATTATTAGAGCCTGCAGCTCTTGTACTGTCTTTGACCCCCTGAGATTCTACAGTCAGTGGGTCCTGAGTCAGTCTCCAGCACAAATTAGATCAGCCTGAGCATTGCTCTGATTTAGGAGCAGCCCCGAGTCTTCTGGCCACCTCCCGTTGCCTTCCTTCAACACACGCCTCCCACACCCACTTTTCCAGGGGCAGACTCAGACCTCACTAGTTTACCCCCATAAACAAAATGTTTAAATGAAGCCCAGTAGTGGGGTGATGATACCTAGCATGTGCAAATCTTTGTTTATATAAATGTGTACATTGTATTTTGTTGTAAATTTGGGTATTTAGTAGCTAACAAAAGACAAAGAATGTTCCAAAATTCAGGCACATTTCTTTGGTGCTTATTTCTGACAGCTAAAAAAAAAAGAGTTAAAGCAGTTTGGATAGCTGAAGCTTTAGTTTTGATACTTTCAAAAGTTAGGGAAGCTTTATCACATACATTTACTTTTCCTTTCTTTTAAAGAGTTGCTTTGCAATTACAATTTTCATGTAAATATATTTCCCTTAAAGAATCATACGCTTTAGTCATCGTATCTATGCCTTTATTACATGCATCTCCGTAGACAGAGTTTTGACTGGGATGGAGCTTTTGCTCTGCCAGGCTGTGGTTTCCTGTCTTGCATATCAGTAACTCCTCAAAGGAGCAATTGCGACCAAGTTTCTTTGATAGTCAGGCATCGAGAGTGACATAATGCCAAGTCTGCTTCATTGCTTTGAAAATGCAGGCCTTTTTCCATTTTCTTGGGTTGCTGCTTTGACTGTTTTTGTCATCTTTCAACGAGCTTTCCCTTTTCCAGGGTACCCAAGTGCTTACCTTCTGGAGAGAGAGCTCCTCCTGCCGCCTTCGCAATCATCCCATCGCTTCCTCGCATTACTCTTTGCTGACAGTTGTGGTGGTAATTGACCTGCTGTAAATTCTCAACAAGAATCATTCCTGTTCTTTGCCACCCATTATCCAGAGAAAGAGTTCTCTTTAGAGGGTTGTTAAGCTGTCACTTTGCTCTTTTGAAACTTATTCTCTTAACTTCCTTCAAACTCAACTCCAGATGTAATCCCTACAGCAAAATTCACAGGTGGCGACATAATATGCTCTGATCTCTCATATACAGGAGTAAAATTCTTGCTGTTCCTTCACCTTCATCTGGTCTTTTACCACTTACTTATTGCCCTATTCCTAGATATTTAAGTCTTTGGAGAAGTCATCTGTTGTATAGGTAGTTTTGTTTTCATTTTTTAATGAAGCAATGGAACTAATAATATTTACATCAGGATAAAAGGCATTTTGCATGCAGAGCTTCTGTATCCTCTGAAGAAACTGGGGTAGAGATGGAGCGAGTTACTCCCACAACTGAGGGAACGTATGCTCAAAGGGATTGGGACTTTGAGGCTAAATACTGAATGATCTTCTGTGAAGGGGGTGGTCCATGTGAATTCACAGTCTCCTGTCCTAAACATACCAAGGAAAAAGGTATTTTTGACAAACACTGCATTGCCTTTCCCAGTGAGCAGCAGCAAGAGTTGAAGAGAAAGCTTTCTACAGCAATATTCAATGAGACTTGGATGTGTAACAAGGAAATACAACATTTTCAGAGACTTCTACTAGTGCAGAACTTTGTTAACAATCGTTATTATTAACCATAATGCAGAACAATGGCTGGAGAGGAAAGAGAGAAAATAATACTGGACTTGCTTTGAAGCGTTGTCCACTGGAGACAAGAAAATTCTAGATTTGATAGGGTGTAGCTAGAATATAATTAAGCTTGGATGTGCTTCTTGAGATCAATTATGTCACTGAGCAGAGTAAAGCTTAGAAACATATCTGCAGGTGATCTCAGTCAAGACAGCGTCAGCTGCTAAACTGCAGTTTAAAAGAAAAAAAGGGGGTTATCCTCAGTGCCTAAGAACTTAGAGACATGAGCTCGGTTTGCTGGCGGCTTCTGGAGGAGCAGCAGAAGGCAGGGAAAGGTTTGTTCTGCACCTTCCAGTGGGCAGAGCCTGCAGCCACGGCACGGCGGGGGTGCCCTCTTGGACCGCGTTCCTCTGGTCTGGACTTTAATCCTTGGAGGGGAAAAAAATAGGTTTCTCTGAAGTGTCATCCAGTCCCAGCGCTAGATTGGCTTATTTATATCTATCTTCATGACTTTTTAGTAGATGAAAAAAAGGTCGCCAGTTTAATTTCAAAGCACTTATGAAAATGAATTGTTTGATCTTTAATATAATCTGTGCACAACGATGGTTGAAGTTGTTTTTTTAACAGGGCTTTGGTTTAGCTTTAACCAGTTAGGCGTTGGTTTGTGCTAAACCAAAGCAAACCAGGCTTCAATTTGGTTTATATAAACAGTATTATAAGTATTGAATGAAAGGATTTTAAAAAACTGAGCTTGAGATGATGAAAGTTCCTTTTGTGGGAACTCGATCTGTACATCTCTCTAGTTTTTTGTTAAATTCTTCATCAGCGATGCAGTAATAGTCACTAATGACTATTACGTGAGGGATCATTTTTAGCTATCCGCGTTCTCTGACGTGGTGGTAAAAATGTCAATGACTGCGTACCGAGAGCCCCTGTTGTTGGAGTCGTGCTATATTCTAGAAAAATCCTGTGTAAAAAATCCAGCGCTGTCTTGTTACCAGCTTGTGATACAGACATAACTGTCTGCTTGGAAATCTGGTCAGTAAGAGTCGATGTAAGTGCAGTAACGGGGCCGAAGACTGAGATTTCATCCAATGCATACCTTTCTGGTAATGTCAGGCTGCCATTTAAAGAGCTGCTCTGTACGTACGAGTGCATAACAGCTCCCTGCTTACCTTTCAATTTTAAGTTCATTGCAGAAACTGTATTTGTAAAATGGATAAAACGCTTCGTATTAGTTTTTAAATAGATGTATTTACAGTTAGAAGGTTTCAAATGTCTTACTGCTATACTCTTATTTTTTGATTTTCTTTCAGAATTAATCAGGTACAAGTTAGAAAAAGCTTCCAACATCTGAACAGATGAAGATCGATTGATGAATCAACCCAGTGATTCACCATACTTTCAAGGTACTGTAACTTGCTTACCCAAATATTTTCCTTAAGCATAATATTCACATACTTTAGGTGTGAGAAGCGTGGAGAACAGGATATTAACAGGGTTGCAAAGCAAGTCTGAAGTGTTACCAGATGCAGTGGGGAGACTTTTTTCATTTCAAACTGCAGGTGTTTAATATATGTTTCAATGGGAAATAAAGTGACCTTACAATCAACCTAAAGGGAATTCAACGCATGGAACAGTCAACCTTAAAAAGTGAGTTGGATTATTTATTGCAATCGCATAGGTGAAGTGATTTGGACAAGTAAGATGTGGCAGAGAGGCAATATTTTTAATTGATTTCTGATATTTTAGAAGAAGTAAGCTTCTTTTTCTAAGTAATTATTTGTATCTATCCATGTTTTCGTGATACTTTCGAGCATTTGAAGGCTGTTAGGTTCTGGTATATACCATAGCCTCCCAGCTGCATCAATTTTTTTATCTCATGAGCTGAGAAAATAGAACTGTAAACTGAGGCAGATACTGTACACTTGCCTAACACAGCGAGGTTATTCTCCATGACTTCACATTCCTGGCAGAATGTTTGGAAAAGCAGAAAATTCTGGTAATAAATTGAAATTTTGGCTAAAGAGCTGCTAGTGCCAATTCTTTTATCAGGTACTGATAATTCATTGAAACAATATCTGTTTCTTTCTCTGTTCTCTTTACATTTATCTCTGCTCTTTATCATCTCATGCGTTTTACCATTTTGTATGTTTTTGCTTGACACCAAACAAGAAAAGACTTCACTCTAAGTTAGCATTTTTCATATGCACAGACTTGAAGAATCCAGTCTGTTACAGCCTGGCTAGTATTTGCTGTGCAAATCGTCTTCTAATGTATTTTACAATAGATTGCAGCAGAAGGGGCCATTACAGTTAGCATGGAGCTGGTCTGCAGAACTGATTGAAGTGGCAGAGTTAATCTGGGCTCGAGAAGAGCGGAGACTGTTTGTCATGGTGTGGCTCTTGCAATATGTAAGGTTGGAAACTGTAATATCTGAGGTTTCTGTAACAAAATATTTTTCCCTGGATTTTCCAGCAGCCTGAGAAATGCCAGTATTAGTGAACCCAGAGTGCCTGGGGTTGCAGACTAAAACTGGCATTGTTCTTATCTGCTTCCTTACTCCTCATCACTAAATAGGGCCACAACATTTATCAGATTTTCATATAATTATAGGAAGGTCTGGATTTGAAGAATCCTGTGGACATCATCTGGTTCAACCTTCTGTTCAAAGCAGGTTATCTGAGGCCTGGTCAAGCCAAGTGTTAAATATTTCCAGCAAGGGAAACTCCACCATTATTCTGGACAACCTCTTCCAGTATTTATTTATTCTCACATTGAATATTTTTTCTTGTATCCAGACAGAACTTCTGAAGCAACTCGTGCCTGTTGTCTCTTGCTCCGTCACCATGTTTTGTGTGAAGAGAGTACCACCATCTTCTCTATAACTATGTTTTACTTATTGGAGGACTGCGATTGCATCCCACCTGAGCCTTCTCTTGGTTAGGCTGAGCAAACCCGATTCCTTCTCTTTTCTCCAATACGTTTTCCAGCCTTCTCATCACCTTGGTGTTCCTGTGCTGGACCCTGTCCAGATTTTTAGTGTGTCTCTTGAACTGGCTCAGTCTTCCAGCCTGTCACAGTCTCTCTACATAGTGACACTTCCTTTGGGTGTATCTACCTGTCTTCCAAGTTTCGTGTCATCTGCAGGCTTGGTGAGGATGCACTTAGTCATCCATCATCCAGATAATTTTAAGAGATATTGAACAGGAGTCAGCCCAGTGTTGACCCCAAGGAACACTATTTGCAACTGATGGCCAGTTTGATATTGAGCCATTACCACCCTTTTAGCACAGCAGTTCAGCCAGTTTACCACCAATCTCATGATCCACGTCCATGACCTTTCAAGCTCACTCTTTTAGCACCCTTGGATGCATTGTGTCAAGTCCCATAGAGGTGTCAGTGTCCAATTTCTATGATACTTTGTTGCTAGCCTGCTAAGCATTTGGTCGGTGCAGGTAGCATCAGCAAGTAGCATTCAAATGTGAGAAGAATGGCATCAATATAAATTTCCATGCGCTGAGGTTTTCAGGACCCTTGCTTTGATGTTAATCAGCACATAGGTATTCATGACTTCTGGGGGTGTGGGGTCTCAGGCAGCCACACATCATAGGTAGGCATCTTTGTGATCTGGAGGAACTTCTGAGTCCTTTGGGCTGTGCTTGGACCCAGAGGCTTCCGCCCCAATGAATTGCCAAGGAACCGCATAGAAAAGCTGTCAAGAAACCAGGTAGGTTACGAAACTTTGCATGGTAGTCAGGTTCCGTCAGAAGATTGTTGATATCAAACTGTTCCCATTAAGTGCTTTGATTCAAAAAACTGGAAATTCAGCTCTAATGTTTCGTTACAATTGATCTGAATAGCTGCATGTTTTAATCATTCTAAATCGTAATATCATATTCTCTGTGTATAAATGAGAAATTGAAAGGTCGTACCAGGTTCTGATTAAAATGATTCATCTGCATAGTCACATTGCTGAAATTGTTTTAACATTTCCTAATTCAAAAGGTGATTTCAATACCTTATGTAAAATTAATAAACATTAGTTTGATTTCCAAATCATTAACTGGGTGTATTTTGTGTAGTTTTAGCTATTTGAAAACACTTGAAAACTCTGTGACACTATTCAGTGTTTTCAAGAATTGACAGTATTTTGGTGACATCTAATCAGGGCAAAGATCCGTGTTCCTGTATTCCGCATAATCCTTATTGTGCTGTAGATCACTATGGCATCAATTCTTTCAGAAATTTGGCTTGCATTTAAGACATTTGATAGTTGTATAAAGCAGGAGGTGTTTGCAATGCTTTGCTAGATACTGTATATTTTATTAACACATAGCAATAACATTGGCTTATAGTTTGGGTGTAAAAATGTTGTACTGTCTTCTGTAGTCGTTGTGATGTTTGGATAAACATACAGGGGCACCTATTGCATTCTCATCCCAATGCAGAAGTCTTCTCAGATTTATTTACATTTATTAGCCGCCATTCCCTCATTCTGTGTTCTTAGAAAAGGACACTTCAAGTTAGCCTTGTGATCTTAACAATGTTGTTCTTTCCTCTGGTACAGATGGTTTATAGTAGGTTTCCAACATACTTTCATATTCCAGTATTTAAAGTAGCTGTAGTCCAGCGGTTGTGAGCATCTTTATCTTCCCCTTTGAAGTATTACTCATTAATAAAATCATACTCATTAACCTGTTTCCAGGATCTGTGGGAAAAGGATAATAGACTGGTGTGGTTTCTTGTATAATTATTTATTGTGTGCTGCTCATGATTATTATTCTTTGGGATCATGGTCCTGTGTATAGTTATAAAGGGAGAAGTTGCTTGATTTCACTGGAGGTGAGAGTGAGCTACAGATTACCGTAATGTAGGATTTTTTTATATGTTAATGTTTTTCTACAGTGAGGCTTAGATGAAATGGTCTGTTTTGTTATGGCTGGATAGTTCTCTCATCATCTGGACATGCTGATTTCTACAGACTTTTTATCTCTTGCTTCCCTCCTTGCCCAGTTATATTCCTACACTTCTCATACTGGAGACGTATTGAAATGCACAAAATACACTCCCAGTTCTGCCGCTGTCAGCAGGAACTGAGGGGAGGGCTGGGACTTCACTTCAGTATATCAGCTCCTTGAGTTGTCCTTTCATCTTGAATCTCATCTATCAACAAGTCTTTACTAATAATATTCGTTCTTGGTTTTTAAGCCCTTCTTGATTTCATACCTTTTAGCTAGAATTAACTTACTTGATTTCCTTTAGGGCCGTAATGCCCCTCAGATCTTTTCCTTGACAAACTTTTTCATGAATTCACTAGTTTTCTTCTTCTGAGTACTGATAAAGTGACACCCTCATAGGTTCTCCCTGTTGTGGAAAATCGTCAGTGAATCGTGTCATTACACTTCTGTTCTCCAAAGAGTTTGCAGATCCATCCTTCCTTTTTCGTCCTAGTTAAGGCTTCTCACATCTCAGGTCCTGTACTGAGGCTGTCTTACAAATTGGAACTGAGCAGCTGAGGAAGGTGTTCCCTGTTTGAACAGCTTTCCCAGACCACCTGGCAAAAGTACGAAACCTGCCAGGACAGGTGAAAAAATGCCTGCAGTGTCATGCCACACAATAACCATCCTCTGCAGTTTTAAGCAGTTGCATGCTATTTGTAAGCATACACTTAGTCATAGTATGGCCAGCTGTGGTTAGTATGTTGTTTTTTAGTGAGCTTTAAAACTATGTTTTTTCCTTTTTTGTGTGTTTTGTTTCCTCTTCTTGGCTCCATTCTTTCAGTCTTTTTTGCATACTGTGTTATATTTGTTCATTTGCACTTTCTTCACCCCATTATTTGTCTATTTTCTCTACATTATCTACTGTTTTCTGCTCTTTGCCTGCCTCATGTTTTTCCTTCTCCACTTTCTGTATGAGCTTAACTTACTCCTCTCTGTTTTTTCTCCCTGCTGTCTGAATACCTGTTCTCATTCACACATACAACCAGTCTGTGGTTACTCACGCACCATCTCAGTCCCAACGCTCCTTCTTGGTCTGTTTTGCTTCCTCATTTAAGCCCTTTGAATTGTAGCATTTCTGAACTGTTTCTTATTCTCTTAAGGGGGCACTGGCTGCCAGGCAGCACTTTCCATACTGGAGTGTTCTGCCCTCTCCTGACCAAATTCATCCCACTTAATTCTAGCTGCCTGATTTATGTGTATGCTCGTCCTTGACTACTTCTGTGGTTAGTGGGAGGAGAAGGGCTTCTTCAGGAAGTGCTTTGGACCAGGAAGGACCAAAGTGATCCTGAAAGTGTCCCTTGCTCTCAACTGATGGCCAAGGAGGCGTTGAATGACCATCCTCCTGACCTGGATGTCTCAGATTCATAGTAGTCAACTCTGTCCAAAGTCTACAGCTTGTACACGTTTTCAATTCTCATGTCCTTCTAACATGATGGATTTTCAGGGTTTTCCCTGCTTTTCCCTAAAATCGTCAATGCATCTCTGTATAGCACTATGGAAACAATTCAAGGGAATTGAACTTGTGTGCTTAAAAAACCCAAACACATATTTCAGCATAGTGAGTTTGTGGGAAAAGAAAATTCTCTCCACCTCCAGTCCTTGTAAAATTAGTTTTTCATCTGCTCCTATTGCTGCTCTGTGACTAATCAGTCTTGTGCACTGAAGTGATGAACTGATCTTTCTGCTGCCGCTTTCCTCCCTCTGCTGGAATACTGATGTATTCACGACATAGTGGGAAAATATTTTACTAGCGGAAGAAGGTTTACCAAAGGACAGCCTGAGGCCCAGACTGCAGAATTAGATCTTGAGTGGGAATATATAGGAAAAAAAGAAAAGCTGCGAAAGAAGGAGGGGGAAAAAATGCAACAACCAGTTTGAAAGAGCAAAAAAGAGCAAGAAAGGGGATAATCGAAGTTATATGAAATGACAGGGGTGTGTGCTTTACCTGTTCAGCTGGCACTTTTAAAGCAAGAGACACTTTTGAGTAGCTTGATGAGTGTCAGCCTTAGAAACTGAAAAGTTGATAGTGTATGGGCGTCTTAAAGTAGTTAGCTAATCAATGCAATTTTTCCAAATTAAACCATTTTACTTTTGCATAATTTGACATACGTACATCAATAATGTCTAAAGAAAAGAATCATGTGATGTATGAACATGAAATTGATAGGCCATGGCAAAATCTGTCACTATTAAAAGGTGGCTCTGTTTGGTCACCCATCACTGTATTTGCTTCATGACCTATGTAAAATAAATAACAGCAAAAGCCTTGATGAATTTGATGGTCACTCGGATGTATCAGGGATTCTTTTTTCAACTGCAGCTGGGGCAGCTTTCTGACAGCTTCCTCCAGAACAAAGGAGAGGTCCATGAATGAAGTTTGTAATATAAAGCAGAATATTTGACACAGAGCATATAGTTCTGTCTGTAACTTGCCTTGTCCTTTGGCTGGAGTCTGAATTCAGCTACAGATGTTGTATTAGACTCCATTTGTGGAGCATTTTAAGCTAAGCTTAAAAGAAATGGGTCATAGATTTTTTTTTCCTATCTGGCTTCTCTTCAGAAATTGTTTAGCACTCACTTGACTGGCATTTTGCTTCCAGCGATATTCTTAGCTTTAATTATAAGTAGTTTTCTATATTATAAACTATTTGATAATTAATCAAACAATAATATCCTGCATTCATCATTTATCTTTAGACTCCACTCTCATAAGCACCTTTCCCCATGCTCAGCCCTGAGCTGAAGGGCTGTTCCACTGCTTTGGGGGAAGCGCCAGTACAGTTAAGAACACGTGTAACTGAAAGATCAGGGCCCAGCTCAAGAAGTTGATAGCCCTGGTTAATTGATCCTGCTACAAACGTCTGCGATAGAAGTAATCATTGCTATCATTATCTAAATCTCGTGGTGTTTCTGTTTTTCTTAACCAGTTAAATTAGGCTTAAAGTGATTAAGAGGAGAGAAAAATCTCACTAACCATTTTGTATTAGATCTACAATTTTACAAGATACATTCTGAGTGTGACATGTATTATCGGTTGGGTGGAACAGTGAAACTATTCTTATACTTGCAACCTATCCCGTCCCATATGACAATTATCTGACGAGCTTTTATTTATACATATTTATATGCTTTAATTTGGAAAGGAACATCTATATCTTTGTGGATTTTCAGTTTAAATGCAAATAACAAAGCATTAGCTCATTAGCAGACATTTGCAGGACTGGGACTTTGTGGTCTAGCAAATCTATTTACAGTTTTGATTTGTGCAGCCTAGTTTTGCAAATGTATGTATGTGATCCACTTCCACTCATCGTGTTCTCAAGCTTTATCCATAGGCTGAGTACCTACAGAGCAGGCAGCAGATGAGATTTATACATCTTTAACTGTTCATTGAGCATGTTACTGACAGGGACATTGTGGCCAGAAATCTTTGCAGATCGTGAGCAGAGAGATTAATTTGAAAGTTTAACATTTTAGTCGATTGGAGAGAAAAACCCATAATAAACGGATTCTAAACCCAGATTTTTATATATATATATTTTAAATCAAATAACTCGATTTTTGCAAAGCCTAAACTTTGTTACTGGGACTTTTCAGGCAAGGAAAGCATCCCTTTAACGTTGGCTTTTAGCACCCGCTCAGCGTCATCGCAAAGTTGAGGCACCAAAAAAAAAAAAAAAAAAAAAAAAAAAAAAAAAGCTGTTGTTTAAAAAGAAACGCGGAATAACAATGACAAGACCCCTCCTGGGAGACAGGTTACGAATATAACGAAGACATCGGCGAGCAGGAAACTCGCTCCGGGCGGGCGGCTTCCCCCCCCTTGCCCAGGACCGCCCCGGGCGAGGTGGGGGGGACGCCGCCCGCCCGGAGCGAGTTTCCTGCGAGCAGCTGCTTTTAAGGAGGCGCCGGGTTTAAGGTGGTCCGGCGAAGAGGGGCGGGGCGCGCAAGCCCGGCTCCGCCCAGCCGCGTCGCGTCGTTGATCCGCCCCCCACCCCCCCCTTCCCGGGGCAGCGGGTGCCAGGCGGGGTTGTGATGCGGCCGTTGTTTTTGTAGGGTCGCGGGCCGTAGAGCTAGGAAGCGCCTGGCGGGCGGTGTAGCTCTGCTTCTTCCCCCACCTCCGCGCCCCGCTCCCTTCCGCTGCTTTGTTAGCGCAAACACAAACGCGCCTCACCTATACCTTCACCAAGAGGAAGGGAGCGCTCCCCGTACAATAATGGGCACCCGGCTCCTGGCCCCCGGGCCGCGGCAGAGGTGAGTCGACGCCGCCCCAAGGGCCGCAGGTTCCCCGCGGAGGGGGTGCCGGGGAGGAGGAGAGCGAGCGGGCTGACAGCGCCGCGGCGCTTCCTTAAAAGCGCGGCGCCACCTTAAGCGCCCGATGACTTTTTCTCGTTACATTATAGCAGCGGAAAGAATGTCGGCGCGGGCCGCGGGTGACGTCAGAAGGGAGCAGCGCAGCGCGGCGGCGGCCAGGCAGCGGCAGCGGCGGCCCCGCCACGGCGAAGGAGGAGGCGGAGGAGGCGGGAGCGGCGCCGGCCCCGCCGCCACCGCAGCGGCAATGGCGGCCGTCGGGGAGCGCAGGTCTCTGCCCAGCCCCGAGGCGATGCTGGGGCAGCCCTGGAGCCACTGGGTCGATGCTGCTAAACTTCACGGGAACGACGGTAAGCGGCCGCCGCCCCCCCCCCGCGCCCAACCTCCTCTACCGGCCGGGTACCCGCTTCCCCCGGGGCTGAGGGTGCCCCGGGCGCGGCCCCGCCGTGGGAGGGACCGTGGGGCGCCGATACGACACGGCAGGGTGCCCGGCTGGAGGACGCCGCGGGTCCCGGGCCCAGAGAGGAGGTTGGGTCCCTTTCTCCGCCCCCGCCCCCCCCCCGCCCGCTCCCAACGTCGCGGCCGAGTTCGTTGTCCGGTGCGCGGTTCCCGGGGCGGCTGTGCCCCCCGGCCGGGGGCTCGGGAGCGGCGCGGAACGGACAGTGCTTGCCCCAGTTCCTGTAATCCGGGACATGGGGCGAGAAGGTCTGAGCCCGTTCCCGGCGGCCGGTATCTCCTGCCCTCGGTTCAGCCTGGGCTGGGGGAGCTCCCGTTCCAGGTGAGGCATCCCCCGCCGCTGACAGCGGCCCGGGCAGCCCCGGCCCAGGGGCCGGGATGGGACGTCTCTCTCTCTGTGAAGCCGTGTTACTGCGGATATCCCTGATGTGCTGGTGTGTCCCCAAAGGGGGAATGGGTTACAGCCGGGGGTCAGTCCTACTCTGTGACTTGTGCATGGATTGAGATCTTGTGACTTTTTTTGTTTTAGGAACAGCATTAGAAGAAAGTTTCAAGGAATATGGAAGAAATCGAGAAGCAATGCGACTTTGCAGAGAAGGTGAGTGCGATTTGTTCTTCAAGAAAAGTGAGCAGAGAAGTTTTGCTGCTTGTAACTAATTACTGAGAGGATGTTCATAGGAAAGAGAAAGGAACTTTACTTTCAATCCTGTCACTTTGGATATGGGATTTGCAGCCTGTCAGTGAGTGGTGTTATTAGCCTTACTATTAAATTAATATATAATCTCGAAACTGCAAGGCAGGGCATAGGTTACTTATTATGTTTACTGCGTTTCTAGTTATTTTTGGTTTTTGTTTTTTTTTTTTTTTTAGAACATAAATAGTCCTAAGGAAGCTGTGTGATCAGCACTGTTAGTATCTTCTCTTGAGCTAAAATATTTTGATTTGTAATATAATCCATGTCAGTGTTTGAGTGCTGATCCCTTTCTCTGTCATGTCAGTGTGTTTTGTTTATTTATTAGTGCATTGCTAAATGAGAGTGACCTTTCACCTGTGATTAGCAAAAGCCCATTAAGGCCTAGTTTGTTTCAAGAGTAACAATGTTACTTGGAGTTGTAAACAAATGATGAATGAAAGCTATAGATTATTGGTAACTTTGTAACAGGGAGGTGGGAAAAAACAGTGATGGGTCTGATTTATGATGCTCAGGTGTTTTTTTTTGTTTGTTTTTCCAGTTAAAAAATTATTATATAACAGAGAAACGTTCTAAAACTTTCTCAATATTGTTGACACTAGCTCGGTTCCATCGGACTTTCTGTTTCTGAGAAGTATGCCATAGAACAGATCTCGTTTTTTTAAATACTAGATCAGTTAGACCTGAGTTGCTTCTTTGACACTGTTAGAGATGGAAGACTGAATTTGTAAACTTGGTTTACGATTGCAGAAGGCAGGACATTAGGAGATTATCTGATTCAGCACTTCTGTACTTGTGAGCTACAAACAGCAAATGAAAACTAAAGTGAGGTGGCACAAGCTAGTAAGGCTGGGAGGCAGTGATCTGTACTGAGGCTGAATAAAACATCTATTTATTGTAGAATTCCTCGTGTTGCTAAAATTTGGAAAAAATCGGTTTCTAAGGTGAGAGTCAGTGGTCACTGACATGTTGGAGAGATGCAATAGACAGCTATGCTGCGGAATTCAGAAACACTTGTGTCATTTTGCTATCTCCTGAGTGTGTGTGTGTAAGTTCTTAGGCATTTGAAAAATGACTTTATTACTTTGTTGCTGAGTTCCAGTCTAATAGTTGTGTTGGGTATTTATTTTTCTGAATAGGCAAATCATTCAAGTGTTAAAACAGCATTTATAACAAAAAGCATACATGTTATCCTAGTAAAGATTTTACTAATAAGAATTTTCAAACATTCTTTCTTATTTCTACCTCTTAAAATGCAAACGTCTAAGGTTTCAGATTTTAAAGTTTAGCTGGCAGGGTGAAGAATAATCTTTGTTGGCTTTTTTTCCTCTAGAGAGATCATGAAACTGTTTTTGCATAGGCTGACCACTGAGAAACAGCTTCCCCACACTGACTCCAACCATGTAAATGATTTGTAGGGTTATGAGTTAAAGGAAGTTCATAAAACACTTTGAGAATTAAAAGTGGAACTTAGTAGCCCTGTCAGGCTTCCAGAAGTCTATTTATTTTGGTTGGTTTACGACATATTAATGAGACACTGACTTGGTGTTTACCTGTAGCTAGTCTGTAGGGAGCTGAGCCTGCTGCAAAATAAAGCAAAAGTAATGTTAATTGAGTTTGCGCTTAAAGAATTAGGAGAGCAGCAAAACATGCCAGCATTTGTATGTGTCGTGTTATCAAATAAAATTTTGGGAATACTGTAACAGATTCCTTTTCCCAGGAAGAAACTTGCACTCATTTATTAAATAATCAGACTGTCTAAACCATGAATCTTACCACAGAAAGGTGAATCAAAGGTATACATTTTAACAAATCAACTATAACCTAAAGATTTTTGTCACGGTACCACACAGTATGTTAAAAATGGCTAACAACAGAACTCGTTGTGTAAGAAAGTTCTTTCTCTACCGATTAGGAGTTGACTCAGAGGCCCAACTTCACAAAAGGACTTCAAGGTTATTTAGGCTAATTTAACCTTGCATTACAACTCTTCCAGTTTGCATAAAAGAATTAAATATTCATGGCCTGGAGAGGGAGCGAAGGAGGGGACATGACTTTACAGCCCGCTTATTAGAATTGGGTTCAAAACCAAGAACTATTTTCTTTATGTAACAATTGCCAGCTTTCAGGTCAGGCTCCCACCGGCCTGCGTACCCACTGGGTTATGGGTTGTCGTGGTTCCCTTTCCCTTGTTCGGTTTCTCTGCATCTTCCAGTGGGAACAGCTCCATCCCCAGCCTGCCTGGTGGCCAGAGGTGGATTTCAGGCTCGCAGGCAGCAGAGTCTGGGTCTCCTGAATGGAAAGTGAGTGTTGTAACACTGCATTAAAAAAAGGCTTAACGTTACCAGCTTCTCCTTTTGTTGTTATTTAAAGGAAAAGAATGAAGCCTGTTATTCTTTTAGAGGAATGAAGGACGTAAATGTGTAACTCCAGGACAATCTTTGCAAGCTGTGGAGAGAGGCAGGATTTCAGACACACCTTTGTCACTGGCATTTCCTATTTGCTGATCAGGCAGCTCCTCTCTGTGCGCTGGTGGTTGTGAAGCCTGATGAGTCCTTAATACCTGTCAGTGATGCCAGTTCCATGTAGGGATCAGGAAACTAAAATTAGTTCATAGTCTCAAACACTTTTTTCTGTATCTAACCCTCCTTGACGTAACCCAGCTTGCATCAAAGTAAGAATTAGAAGTTGAATTTGAGCTTCCTAAACTCCCAATGTTTGTGTCTTCTCTTTTTCACTGTTCTTATGTGCTTTTTATTCTGCTAATCCATAATATGTAATCGTTCTTGCTGGGTTCCTTGCAGACCTTCACCAAGCTGAGAAACTTGCTTTTCTACATGTTGCTTTTTAAGGCAGTAACAGTCCATGCTGAGCTTTTAATGTAAAAATCAGAGCTGCACGAATAAGGTACAGGCCCAATGGCTGTGACTCTCTTTTGGTACGGAAAATCCCCAACAGATGGAGATGACAAGGGGTATCCTTCACTACAGGAAAATGTGATTTTTAAAGTGCTCTTTAAATTTTACTTTGTACGCTGAAGTCTTGTTGTGATGAGCAACACTATCAGTGTAAGAGCACATTAGAAATAATTGTACTTCAGTTATTTTCATATGTAGTTCACGTGACAGAATCGTTTAGCTCATACAGTCACTTAATTACTTACTTCTCGTGATCCAGCTAAAGGTGTGACTGCCCTGCCATGCAGCTTTTGCTGCGATGAATCAAGTATAGAATGTTGCAGTATGATCTGTAAATGCATTCTCAAACAGTGAGGTGGAAAATCTAGTCCTCTTCATGCGTTTTTCTTATGTTTTAAAATGAAACTTCGCTGAAGTGCATCTTTCAAACTTGTTTGTGGGATGCTGGGAGCATGTGCCATCAGGTACAGCCAACATGCTCACAGACACTTGGTTTGTCTCAAAAGGAGGTTAGCGTGACTTTAGTATCTGACAGTTTTTCCCTTGAAGAAGAAAAGAAGATTCTTAGTGTCAAACTTTGTAATTGGTGCTTGAAACATTTTGGCAAATAAGTTCATTTTTCAGGAGGTTCTTGCCAACCTGTGCTGAGTTTGGTTTTTTTTAAAAAATTTTCAAGCCCATTATTGTTGTGAAGGTGATCTCTAAGTAGAACTGTGTTAGCAGGCGTAGGGTTCATTTGTGGTAACTCTGACAGGCTTCAATAGAGTGAACTTTTGCTTCTTGCAAAATTTGACAACAGGTTGGCTCATTTCACTCTGTGAAAGAGCAGAGAAACTCTGAGTAGAAAGGACAAGGCGTAAAGGTGTTCATTGGGACTCACCCCCCCAAAGAAACTGATTCTCTACAGTGTCTTTCCAGTTGCTACCAATTATCTTGTATTTTGTTTTAAATAAAACAAATCCAAAAAAATCAAGCCACCACAACCCTCAAGCCTGTGTTGGGAAGACAAAGAGAAAGAACCAGTCTGCTCTCAACAAAGATCATTGTTACTTGCACTAATACTTGTTAATGTGTCCAACCTTTTGGAAGTGGTTGGGGTGACAGTCTGTTAGATTCTGATATTGACTCATGAAATAATATTAAAATACATATAATAATAAAACTGCAAAGGAACCTGCAGCATCTCAGAATGGAGAATAAAAGTGTGGAGAACACAGGAGAGATTTGGTTTGACAACTTGTTTTGATTGTTTATCCGGTTCATGCTGAAAACTTTGGGTGTCTTTGCAAGAGCTTAAGCATCTTGTTCTTTCAGTTACATGTGCAGCCCCTTTTTTTTTCACTTGGTTCTACCTATTGCAAGCACTTCACTGGTTCCATCACTATAATTTATAGCTAACTGGAAGCAAAGTATAGGAGGAGAACACCACATGTGACTTGGGTCTTGAGCTCAATTTCATCAATTGTCATTGATCAAGATTGTTGAATCTTGGCTAAAAAGAGGTTTTTGCCACCTTTATGGCCTCCATACAGTCTGCCAGTGATTTATTCTAACTGTTTGTGCTTGGTGCTTCTGAGAATCCCAAGGGAGTTTCTGGTTGCTCTCTGTACATAACTGAGCTATTTTGGATGAGATGGTCCCCTCTGTGTTCATGGAGGGAGATGCAGAGGGGACAATTTACTTTTATCATAGGTTGAGGTCAGTTGAGCAATGGTCAGTGGTGTGTTAGATGGGCTCGAATATATTGCAGGTCAGAACTGATGCTGGCTGTATGGCGATGTAGTGTAGTGCTGTTCTTTCAGTTTTTAGGCTATACTGGTCTTAATAAAGAAGTGCTGAATTTTCTGTGGGAGTGCAGCTCGTCAGTTTTTATTAGGCACGTTCAGAAGACACTCCAGAAGACTTTATGACTGTAAGGATCTATCAGGAGAGCAAGAGGGAGCAAATTTTGTTCAGCATCCTGTCGCTCAGTAGCAGTTTCACTTCTGGTCTTGGACAGTTAGTGTGCCCTGGGGAGGGGACGAGACCCTGTGAACGTCCAGAGCATTCAGCAGAATCTTTGCGATTTGATTATATTAATTGTTCTTAATGGAAGGTACCAGAGCTGTGAGCATAATAAGAACTATGCCATGAACCCCTGTTCTTCTTGAGCCTGTGCTGGGCAGGGTTGAACCGTGAAATCCAGGATGAGTCCAGGAGGGCTCACTGGAAGCATCTTTATGACATAGACCCAAGGTCTAGAATTTTCCCAGCAGCAGGTTCAATAAATAATTAAAGCATTGCTGAAACTTTTGTTCCAATATGAAGTTGTAAATACAAGTAAGAGACAGCATCTTATTTCAAATTTAAATTTGTTTTTATTCAGCCTTGGGAGGTGCTCAATTGAGTTGATTTTTCTTGTGTTAAATCATGTCAAAGATGCTTACAGGGCTCTATAGTCCTTGACTGCCTGCAAACACACTATGAGAATTTTTAATAGATTGAAATAAATATTTTAAGGTAGCAGCACAAAGTGCCACGCTTCTGTTTTTGACATTCTGCATAGCTGTTCTCAGTATGCAATCAGATAAATCTTCTCTTCATTTCGTTGCATTTTAATTGACTATTAGCAGAGAGTGTTTTAAGGATTTGTGGACTGGTTATTGTAAAACAATTAAAAGGAGAGTTTAAAAGTGCACTGAACTGCGTAAGAAAATTGAAGAGATTTTATGAGGTAGCTTGAAAAACATAGTTTGAAAGGATGCTGCTTGTGAGATTATGTACAGTGACTGACCCTTGTTTTCTTCACGTGTTTTGGGGTTTTTTCTTTTCCTTAAATCCAAGTTCTGTTTACAATATTTAATTATTTCTGGTGAGATGAGTCACATGTTATAAATAGAATATTGTGGTGTTAGACTTCAAGTTAGAACTGTGTCGTCTTTTATGCTTTAAAGATACTTTGCAGGTTTTAGATGTTAATGTAGTATTAGTGTGATATTGCAAGGCCTTGGGGGACTTCCACTGGAGCTACAGCCACAAAAGTGCTTCAGTCCATCCATAATACGTGAGGAAGCAGGATTATTTTTTTCTTTATAAGAACCATTTAAATAATTGTTTGTACACATACATAACAGTCAGGAATTCACTGTTGTTTAACGCTTCCAACGTGGTATATATGATTAGCTAGGTTATACCAATGCAGAAGAGGTGATCTCTCGATAACACTTGATTAAATGTTGCTGGTGACAGTAGAAAAATGCAATAAATATTACGTAAAAATACAACTTACTTTTGAGTTGATAGCACTATCATCTAAGAGCAGGAAAACCAAAAAAGCTTAATGAAGAATGCTTATAGATAAATTGGGTTAAGAGGGTGCAGATTACTCTCTCTGAGGTGACTATTTAAAAACTATTTCTTCCATTGCAGTGGATCTATACAAGAAAATGCGCAGAGTTCCTACACCTTTATTACTGTGCCTGACCCATGGCTGTACCTGCCAAAGGCTGACTGGGGATATGTGTGACCTCTTATTGCTTACAAGGCAGAAAATATTTCATCTTTCACAAGTCATGATACGATTTGATTTGTAATTCAGTACACTAAATAGTTTATAAGATGCTTAAAATTGTTTCTCTTCCTGTTTAATGAAGAAAATCACAGCTGCTGCGGAAGTTGCACATATGTGTGATAGTCAACATTATTTCCTAGACGTTTTTACAGCGTAGGTGACAGCACAGAGATGAAAATAGGTTTGTACTATTCTTGTGGTAAGTCAGATACTCATGGGAACCCCAAATACTATGGGGTTACTATGGGGTATGACTTCATCAAAGTAAACGGCATGCACAGATGCTCCCACCTCACTTGGAGTCACGATTGCTGGTTTGGGAAATGGTCACTGTGATGGTAAATATTGGAGGTGATTGGCTCAAGTAGATTAGAAGTACTCAAATGCTCAGTTATTTGTGTGTAAACGCTGCTTGCCAGCCCTTGTTGAATAAGCTGTTTTGTGGTAACCTGTTTGCTCATGAGAACGATAATTTAATTATTTACAAGCTCACCCTCACCCTGATTTCAACTTTCGATAGCTTTGGCATAGCCCATAGAGAAACTTTATTGATAATAAAAGGTGAAAGGGATAATTGATTGTGCCTCTCTCCTCTTCTGGTGGGATTATAACAGCCAGAAAACGTGCTCAGTGTTCTCAATCTGGTTTTCTGTGGCTAAGCAGGTCTCATATCTTTCATCAACTGTTTGTAGTCTAGCAGAAAGTGCAATGTTCTCAACTGGCACTGAAAAAATGTATACAAAGCAGCTGAAGGGCTAAAATTCACTAGGGAGCAGCTTTGACGTTACTCCGTGATGTGCACTTTGGTTCTCAAATCTAGAGCTCTCACAGTTTTATTTGCAAGAAAGTTTGTTGGACAATTTCATGCTGATATGGTTGCCTGAAAATCCATTAAAATGAAGTATAGAAGCTTTAATGAGTTAAATTTGGAAAGCGATTAGTATGCTGAATAGACAGTAAATTGGATGTTTGTTCCTTTAACATCAAATGCTGTTGCATTTTGCTCTTCATAAATTCAGTTTTGTGTCTAGAGTTCATTTCATTGACTGCATAAATGACATCGTACACGTTGTCAGTGGGAAAACTGGAGTTCTGCCAGTTCGTTAAGTGGTATCTGGGGATGTGAGGTCTTGTCGTGAGCCACTGAAGTCAACAAGGGTTTTGGTTGTGACTGGAGGGAGGACGCAGGTCCAGGCCGTGGGGCTGCGGGTGAGAGTTGGTGTGTGTGAGGTGACCACGTCCCCCACGCCCCTGCGCTCAGCACCCGCCAGAGAAATACTTGGCTACACAAACACTTTAATTGCCAGTCCCTAGATATTGTAGCCATTGCTTTGTTAAGGTGTCCATAGCCTGAGTGACACCCTCTGGCTGTTGTTTCAGGCTAAAATACAGAAGAAAATCTGTATCAGTTTACACCTAGGGTGTGGTTCTACAATCTTTTTCTCTTTTTCCTCCCAATAATGCTTATTTCAGCTGCTCCTCCATCTCTACTGAGTGAAACATTTGAAATAATGGCTGCATTCTAATTTTAAAGTCATTTCCAAAAACAAGGTGATGGTTGCTTAAAGAAGATATTGATTTTTTTCAGCATGTATTTGGTCTAGCAGTCCTAGAATGCATTGGACCACACTCGAATATGTATCTTTTCAGAGTGAATCTGATCTGATTTTTACATGGCTACCTATGTGATTGTACAGCATAGTGGATCTTGTATCTTGGTTATCTGTAAGTGCTAGAGATGTTCTATCAGTAAATAACTGCAGTGTAAATCCAAATCAGTTGTAAGTAGTATTTTGTGAAAACTAAACAGCAAGTACTAGCTTATAGTGTTTAACATACTGGCTAGTTGTTTGCGGGGTTTTTTGTGTGTTTTGTTAGTTCGTTTCTTTATTTTCAGTAATTAGTTATGTCAGAAAGCCAGGTAAAAGAAACCAACAGTTTCTTTGACTGAAATTCCCAAAGCAGTTCCCAGTAACCTTGTGAACTGGAAAAAAGTACCATTTGTATCTGGGTTGCTCTACTGAGGAGGAGTTACGGCGTCATTTATTTTTGTCTCGTATTGGAGAGCTATTGCAAATGATGCCAAAAGGAGAAAGAGGCATCATCTAGCCAGTATCCGTAAATGTGAACCATACCAAATATTCTTCTTATCCCTTCAGAATTAATCTGTAATGGTGTGGAATATGCAGGGGTCTCACACTCTGCAAAGATTTGGGTTCACTGGCTGTATTTTTGGTGGATTTGTCGAAGGAAAGAAAAGTGTTCCCAATAGTCAGACAGTGTGGGTGTAGGATTATTGAGACAGCCATGTAAAATAGTTTGGAAAGCAGCTTTCAAAACAGTAAAAGGAAATTTTTCCAGTTTTCCCAGGGAATAGTAACATTGTCCATTTCATTCCTGTTCTATTAGAATGACTCTAGAAACGTATTAAAGGAGGTAACTTGTGTCAGACAACTAGGCGGCTTTGCTGGGCTTGGGTTTGTAAGGAATATAATTGTGGGTTTTAGGATGTTTTCTTCCAATAATTTGGTTTTTAAAACATGGAATCTGTGTTTGAATGTGTGTGTTCTGCTCTGCTGAGAGAGATGACAGTCATCCTGCTCTCTCTGATAGCAAATGGAAATGGTTGTGAAGAAAGGCTTCAATGAATTTTCTGATAGGCAGCATTTGCTTAATAAAAGTACTTACAGGTCAATTTTGGAAAGCAATTTTGTTTTTCATTTCTGCGTAAGTTGTACTACCCAAAGCAACTGTCTAAAAATCACACTCATTAAGGAGCTTGTGTTCCATGTTGTAGTTCATAATTTACAGATGACAAGTTTAGAGGCAAATTCAATATATCTGTGTTGCCTACCAAAGCTAGTGTAATACGTGCTTACATAATAGATTGCAAATTTTCGTCCTAAGTACTCTTTTTGTAGCTAAGTGATTGAAGGAAGACGCTGGCAGATCTTTTATGAGACTCTGGAGGAAATATCGATGTCTGAACTATACCTGATACAGTTTGATTATGTTTTGTGTCCAGGCTGGGCAGAGCCCTCTCCTTATCTGTTGCTCCTGTAGAACCCGCGTTAAGAGCCGGCTGACTGGGTTTGCTTTGCCCGGCTGTTTCAACACCGCTATTTCCATGATGTGTTTGGAGAAGTCCAAAACACATTCACACTTGTTTGGGAAATTTCTTTTTGGTTCTTCTTGACTATTTGCTCTGCCCTGAAATGTTGGGGCATAGGCCACTTTGTCAGTTTTCTGGAATAACACTTGCAAATCTCTTCTCTTGTTTTTGTGGCCTGAATTTAATGATCTGAAATGTTAGCTTGATAGCCTTGGAGATAAGAATGCTATTTTTATCCATGGAGTAGGTAGAGCACGGGAGTAAAATCTTCAGTGTGCTGTCAGTGTGTTTCGTCTGAAGCTTGTTTACAACTGCTGGGGGTGGAAAAGGGGCTCTCTGTGCAACGCTGCAATTCTCAGTCCTCCTGCTGACGCCATGGAGAGTCATCATAGATAAACACCATGACGTGAAGGAAGGTCCCTGTCCTGGGAAAGGACCAAAGTCATAGTCCGGATATATGGTGCTCCTCATTGTACGATGGGAAGACACGATGGTAAGGTGCAACATCAGCAGTTCTATTTATAATTTAATCACGCTAAGAGTTTTCCTGCACTCCCGTGAGTAGCATTGTGAGACTGAGGCTTCATGGGAAGCACCGTGTTGTTCATCGTTGCAGCAATTCAGGGGAGTTTCACCAATTGATGGGAACGTTTGGGGTGTCCGTACTGTTCTGGTGGCCCTGCGATACCCTTTCTTGGACTCCTTTGGCATTTTTCCCCAAGTACTCAGCACTGTTGCTGGAAGCAAAAGCTTTTGAGCAATTTCCAAACACAAAGCGGTGCATTGTGGGCCGGCACTGGGAAGACTGGCTCAACAAGTTTGGCAGCAGTGGCTTTGGCTCCCTGCCTACCCTGGATAGGCACCAGTAGAGATTGCCGGGATCTCGGAGCGGGTTGGAGCTGAAGACCTCAGCATAGGTCCTGAAATCCATGCGCGTGCATCTGCTGTGTCTGGCAAAGGATCCGCTGCTGCTGTAATCCATGGTTTTGTTTGTCTGTGTTGGGAAGGTGGATGTATTATTTGTTGTCAGTGTACTGGAGAGTGGTAAACTCTACAAATTCCTTATAATATCTAGGATTCTGTTTACCTTTCAATTTTCTATTATCTATTTGTTTGTACTGCTGTCATCCTGTGTCATCTAGGGGCAATTAACTAGTACTTTGATATGTTCCTTTCTGTGTCTTTTTTTTTTTTTAATACCAATTCCGTATGTTCTTTGCTCTGCTTCTTGCTTAATACTGACTCCATATGTCTTCTACGACGTCTCCTCTGCAGACCTTGGTGAACAGACCTGGTTTCATAACAGAGTGCATCAGGACCACCACTTGAGGTCTGCGGGCTTCTGGGGAGTGCAGGACACCACTTGCCTGCATCTCGTTGCAGTCATACACCACACATGTTTAATCTTGTATCTGCATAAGGATGACTTTGTCTTGCTGCTTGTATAATCAGATTTATTGGTTTTATGTCCTTTTTGACACGAGATGTCTAAAACGTAAAATTTGTGCCCAATTTGAAAGCAAAAGAGGGTGGATTTAGATTAGATATAAGGAAGAAATTCTTCCCGGTGAGGGTGGTGAGGCACTGGAACAGGCTGCCCAGGGAAGCTGTGGATGTCTCGTCCCTGGAATTGTTCAAATCTGGGCTGGACGGGGCTTTGAGCAACCTGGCCCAGTGGAAGGTGTCCCTGCCCATGGCAGGGGGGTTGGAACTGGATGATCTCCAAGGTCCCTTCCCACCCAAAGCATTCTATGGTTCTATGAACTCAATACTTTTTCAAGAGTAGAGCAATTTGCTTCCTAGCTGGCCTACAAAAAAGAAAAAGTTGTTTTTTTTTCACCTCTGCCTGTGTATTTAGGTCCATTCATACCTATCCATGTACCTTCTTCCCATGTTTGATGGGAGCACTGTTAACTGCAGAGGGACCAGAGGAGAGAAGTAGTCTTAGAAGTATCTGTCAAAACTGTGAGCTAGACCAAACCATCCAAATCAGTACATTAAGTAGTCTGAGCAAATTCTTCTCTCCTTTCCTTTTGTTTTGTTTTGCTGGAGGTATTACCTTCTGTGCACATCACAAGCGTGCTGGTGTTCCGGTTGTGTTATAGAGACCGAGACCATGAAAAAGCAGAAAAGCTACTTGAAAGCATGTCAGCCCTTTCAGATCTTCTGCATGTATAATATGATCTAAGAGATCTTCATTTTTGAATACATCTAAATCTAGAAATATTAAAAGTTGTAGTCCTTCACAACGTTTTTCTAGTTAAGAGTGAAACAGGTGATTTGAGTAGCAGAGAACTAGTGCCAGGTATGGAAGAATAATGCTTGCTACAGATTTGTTCACCCTGTGTTTTCGAAGTATTTTTTTTTATTCTGTAAGAAGTATCATGTATTTTGTATGTAACATTTGGAGATGGAATTCTGGAAAATTTTGTGAAGGTGGGCTTCTAAAAGAAGGAGAATCACTCTTAACGGTGAAGAAGTACATCTTGAAATAAATGTAGTGATTGGGCTTATTCTAAAAGGGAGATGATGTGCAAAGGTAAAACCTGATATTTTTTTCCTTAGAAGAATTTGAAATTCCATAACAATTTAAGGAAAAAAATCACTTCCCTAAAGTTTATAAGCCAAATTTGGTTTGTGTTATATCACAAACAACCAGCTGTGGATTTATTGACCTTTCACTGGGGACAGGTAGGCTGATTTTCTTCAGTGCTTTTACCAATGTAGTTAATATGACTGTGTCTCAGAGGACAATTAGCGCTGGTTTACAGCCTGACACTTCTGAACAGATAAATCCCCTCTTGGGAGGGAACTCTGACTGTAGCTCTATATGTGCTGGAATGTATCTTTTGTGAGAAGTAAAGACTTAAGGTTTACTGGTTCCTCAGCTACATAATTTAAATAGCAATATTTATTTGTTCAAAGGTATGCAATGGCCAAGTTTAAAATACTTTATGTCACTACATGCATGTTCAAATACAGAGTGGGTTAGCTCTTTTACTGTGCTATAACAGCAAAGACAATGTTTTATTTTCCACTTTATCTTTTAAACTTATTAAATATCACAGTAACGTTAGGGTTGTGGGGGGAGTTTTTTGCTATGGTACTTTGAGATGCCTGTTGCTGTGCAATTTTTTATTTACTATATCAAATCAACTGTTAGTAGATTTGTAAAGCAAAGGAAGTAAATTTCAATGGCAAAACTAATAGCGGCTGCCAAACTGAGAGGGGTGCAGGAATGTAAGTTGGTATGTGAAAATTGACAGGCATCAGTTTCCTTATAGCTTTATTAGACGTGATTGAAACAGTCTTATTTTTGAAATGGATGTTCCAGTGCATGGAGAATGGGAGTGGCAGGGGTGGGGTGATTTTTAGGTAGTTGGGTTGCCTAATAAAGGAAAATACTGAAATAGAATTCAGTTGACAGGTCATCTGTATTCTTTTTTTTTGCATATGCTGATTTGCTCCCTCGGGTATCAGGTGCATGAGGGAAAATGTACGCGGAGAGTGTTTTGTGCAAAGATGCGTTGTCTTCGCACAACTAGAGAACGCACAGGAGCTGGGGAGAGGGTACAAGAGGTTGAAAGGTGAACATGTCCTATATAGTAGGGAAAATAGTGTGTTAACTGGTGATGGTTTTAGTATGAAGATTGCAGCAATGCCATCATGCAAGAGGTGTGTAGCTGCCTCTAGTTCTTATTTTTATTGGTTCTGAAAGTGTTTCAGATGTCACTTTAGTATTAGTCAATTCTGTTGATTTCCTCCTGTCACGAAAGACAAAGTCATGGGTACATTGTATTCCTCCAGTTCTCAGTTAGTAGGAAAAGTGTGTAAATAGAAGGGTTGTTACTGTTCTACTTCCTCAGTTCCCGGGAACTCAGGTCCAGCCAGTGCCCCGTTGTGTTGCTGCAATGTGACCGGTTGCATACAGAAAAATGGCAAAAACCACACATGCCAAACTTTTCCTCAAAAGCCTAGAGAAGTGATGGGACAGGGTGAGGAGCTTGGAACAAACTCACCATTTACGGTCACGATGTATCGAGATATTTCTGCTGCAATGAGCAGCTTTATGTAAACAGCGAGTTTAGATTTAAATAAAACAAACTTCCTTTTTCCTACTACAAAAGTACAGCTGCTGTAAAGTACACAGAGTGCCGTGTGTGACAGAGGAGAAAACTACTAAAACTGTTGATGTTAAAACAATTCATAACAGTAGCGTGCTCTGGGGTATATGATTTAGGATACAATTCAGACTGTTCTCTGGATGATATAGTTAATTTTAATTGAGGGTATGGTTGTGACTAGTTGCTTGTTCAGAACCATTTTCCCCCCTCACAATAGACCCTGTTCTTCTGCATAATATCTGAAGTGTTTCTGTGGACACTAATTATCAAATTAGCCCAGATGTTAATTTTACAGTGTGAACCCCATTTTATTACTTCCTGAATTCTGTTTAATTTTTATGTCATAATCACAAAATTAAACTCAACTTTGAGAGTTCCTTAAACTATTTTAGGATAGGATATGTAAAAAAACAGATGGGTTTTTTTGACACAAAAACATACATGATGATTTGTTGGCTTCCCTAAAATACAGTAGTGACATGATGAGATTGTGTCACCTAAAAATAATGCGTGACTTTGAGTGAAGATTTCTTATATGACAAAATGAATCTTCAGGATTTGCATAATATTATACAAATTGGCTGGAGAAATCTAAAATATCATCAACTCTGAAAATTAATTAATGAGTAAATGAGGCTAGTTTTTGCAGATAACTGATTTCCTTCAAACTGCTGATGAAAAGCTGATGTAACAGAACACAATGTGTGGGGGGAGACTTTTATCTGCCTAAAAGTTTTAAATATGCAACTTGTGTTTCATGCAGAAACGTATTCAGTCTTTCTAGAGACAATCTTTTGTAAACTTGCTCACTGAATTTTTGTAATAAACTTAGAAGCACATGTTTAGTTTTGACTGAACAATTTGACATAAGTTTTGTTACATTTTTCTAAAAATTGTGTCTGGCTGAATCTGTGTACGAAGAATTTACCAAAACACTTAGATGCCTGCTTTAACGTGTGATTTATATATAAATGACAGGAACATTCTAATGTTGGGAGCCTAAAATTAGAACTCCCAGCTGCACGCTGGGCTGCAGGTGCACGTGTGCATCACAGACTTCAGTATCTGCTGCTTGGTTTTTATCAGTGGGCATGGTACAGGAATTTCCCAAGGCTGTTCAGTTTTAGAGAACAGGAGGTGTAGCGACTGTCAGTGTTGCATTTTGCATCCACGCAGAGAAGAGAAAGGCAACAGGAGAACTGGAGCGATCGTGAGCTCGTAGCCATGCAAAAGGACGGGTATTTGGATTTGCCGCTTAGGTGTGCACAGCAGCATGTGGCAAACCTTTTTTGCTGGCGGGGGTTGGATTTTGGAAATGCAGTGCGGCTGAACCCGTGGAAAACGTGAGCTGGGAGAGGTAGGTCCTTCTTCACCCTCTCAGGTTTTACTGGGCAAGATTCTGCCTTGAATTTGGGAAGGCAAAATGAAAACTGCAGAACCATATCTTTGAAAAAATAGTCTTGAGTTTGGAAAAGAGACTGGGTAGAGAGGACTCTGCTTTCAGAGACAGGACGTTCTAGCACTGCTAAAGATTTATGACCGATCAAATCTTGTAATGCAGCTCCTGTGCCTAGTTAAACTAGTTTGTGGAGGTTTTTTTTTGGTCTTGAAGTGAAAATCATTTCTCTGAGCCAAAACTTTGAGGTATTCTTAGGACTTTAATAAAATGCTCAGTAATTGCTGTATTTGCCAAAGTGGAAAATGCAGTAAAAACATTTAATCAAGTCTTCAGCTGTTCCTTCCTTCATCCGATCAGTCAGCAACTGCCCGGTGACACAGGTCGTGCGCTTGTGCTCGGAAGCCAAGGGGAGCTGTGCCTTCCCAGCGACTCCTCAAATAGCTGGGTGTGCAAAATATGTAAGTTACTTAATGTACAGAGCAGAGTTGGCAAGGAATGTAAAAAAAAAAAATAGGTAACCTCGCAGAAAATACTTCAGCAGTGCTTTCCTCTGAGCCTAAATACAACAGCTTGGGTATGGGAATGTCTGTTTGTTTGGCTTTATTTCGTATTAAAAGGTTCTTTGGTATCTGAGGCAATATGAGCACAAACCCTATGGGACAGATTTGTGGAAGAAATGTTTCTGTATGGAAATTTGAACATTTTATGTTTGGTTTGTTTAATTATGCATATGTTCTTCACAGGCACAAATTTGTTACGGCTGCACATATGGTTCATAAAATACTTGTGTTCTATTAGTACATGAGTGTTCATTACTTGAATTTTTTCAGAAAACCCACAAGTATGTATGGATTACTAGAATGTCTTATTTTGGTTTAAAACTTGTAAATCAGAGCACTCTGAATACCTGTGATTTTAGTTATTTTGTTCACAATATCTGTTTAGGAATATTCCTTTTATTATCATCTTGCATAGTACAAAGTAATAAAATTGCCAGTAATTTAATTTCATTTCAACGTTGCTAGGTATACAAAACCAGGTATGTGCTCATGAATGATAAGCACTTGAGTGTTTCTGGAAAACAGTTTGGAAATATATTGTGTACAAAATGATATTTTAGTTGCAGGAAGTGAAGGATTTGTGTGTGAAAGGGGAGTTTTGAGGCACTTAGATCAATTCTTTAGACATTCATATCAATTACAACAAGGGACTGTATGACTTAGAATTGATGTGAGCTTTACTTAACTAAATTAGTTAGGATACCTTGTAGTGCTGTTTATGCAGAAATCTCGCTGCCTTAGACTTACGTCTAAGATCCTCCTTGCGCCTAAAACTATCTGTTACTGACAACTGATGTCAGCGACCTGGTGCGCAGATTCCATGGCAGAATTTTAGCTTTCTGGCCTGCCCAGAAGCCGTTAGTCCGGTTGTAACCCAGCTCAGCTCTGTCTAAAATGTGCCCAGGTTTGGTGCCGGCTCTTTGACGTGGTCCTGAACGCTGCTCAGTCACCCGCCTCCTCCTGCCGCTTGCTCCCCAGTCACAGGCTCTTCAAAACAGTCATTTGGAGGTTTTGTCTGCTTTCAGATATTAAAATGACATTTGTATGCTCCACAACAACAAAGGATAAATCAATACAAATATTTTTATTTCTTTAACGGGATCTGACAGTAGCTGGGACACCTATTATAAGCAAATTACAAAAGTTTTCCTTCAAGTTGTCAACCAGCTTGGGGTTTTTTTCCTCCCCGTTCTATTTTTTCCAGATGCTAGTGAAAAATTGCCTTATCTTAAAAGTTCTAATAAAAGCTGCCTTTAGAGGAAGAGATCTACCAGTTAAGCCAAGTTAAAACATGGTGTACTCACATTTCTTTTACCTTAGTATGATCAAGACTAATTCTCTTCTACTGAAAAGAGAAAACACAGGTAGTGCAGAGCAAATGTATTCGAGGTAGCTTTTGTGGACACTATTTAAACTTACTGGATCCATGAAGTAAATAGCTCAAACAATCCAGATTTGGCAACATTTCAAAATAATGGGATATATTTACAATTTCCTTATATAGTACCTGCAAAACAGTCTCGGTGGAAAGCCGCCCCAATCGATAAAAGTTGGTACATTTACTTAGGGTGGATTTGGATCAGGCTTCAGTAAAAAGAAAAAATAAATTCAGTGTTTGGGGAGTTGTAAAGATAATATGGAGTTATATTTGTTGTGAGTGTAAAGTTAATAGTCTAGGGCATCGTGTTTTAATGTTTTAATATTAACTGTAGTGATTAAAAATATTGTGGACTTATAATCAGGTTGGTGTTGTGCTGAAGGCGCGTTTTGTTATACCGTGGAGATCATGGTAGTCAAAACATTTTACCATTCACGTCAGGCATCAGCATGAAATGTCCATTGTCAATTTACACTAAATGGCAAGCAGTACGCACCTATTTGTGATAAATCAAATTCAGACTTTCAAAAATAATCTTAATGAGCAGATGCTTATGCTGAGAATGGATAAGGAAGAAGGGAGCAATAGCAGTGTTCTGACTTAATATTTCTGTAGTACTTTGATACATTCTCATCACTTTTTTCACCACAGTTTTTATTCTTTTGCCCTGACTCTGGTGGAGTTGGTTCTTTGCCTTTCACTTCTGCCCTTGCTAGTTTTGCTTTCCCTTCCCCTGTTTCAGTTTTCACTCTCCTCCTTGTTTTTTCAGTCGCGGTGAACAGACTTCTGCGAAATAGGAAACTTGTTCTGGTCTCTGTGAACAGCGAGGGTTAGGGCTGCTTTTACCCCGTTCCTCTGGACTTTGCTGTCCTGGAGAATATCTTGACCTCGCATTTAATTTCTAGAAGGGTTGTTGTCTTATTAAATGGTAGGCGAGATGGACTGTGCAAGGGTCCCAGTCTGAAAAGAGACAACAACATTTGGAGGAAATGTTATAAATTTGAGGGATTATAAAAACCAAAAATCCAATGAAAATATGCGGTGGAGCTGCGGCGGTCACTGATCTCGTGGCTCAGTAAACGCAAATTGCCGACCTACTCTCTAGCTGTGCGACTTTTAGCCTGTTCTGTTTGTTCTGTTTTCTGCAATGTTAAGTAATAGAATCGAGAATATACAGACACAGTTACTTTTAGTGACCACAAGCATGAGTTTCTATAGTGTAACTAAACTGAAGGAGAATGCTGGAAATACTAAGAAATTACGAGGTGACTTACATGTTTCTACATCCCTCTGGAGGAGAAGAGATGGCAGCTCTTTAAGAAAGTATTTCAGAGTAGATGTGCTGATATCTGTGTTTCTTGATGTACAGTGCGCCAGATTATTTGTTAATGCTTTTCTTTTTCCTTTTTTTTTTTCCTATTAGAGAAGATGCTATATTGGCCTTTTCCAAATAAGAAGCATTTTCCCTGTTACATACTCCACAAATAATGCAGTTGAGATATCTCAGAATTGCCTGTGGCATGGGCTTGTTCTGGCTGTGGTGAGGAGCACAGCAATATATTGCTTAAAGTTACCTTTTTAAAAAGTCTGTAAGTAAGCTACGTTTGAAAGGAGAAGTGAATTCTGCTGGTCATGATGTTCAGAGGTTTCATATTATGGAGGTAAATGAAGTGGTTTTTCTTTATGGTGTCAATAGAATTAATGTAACTAGCAGTTTCTACAATGGTATTTCTATGTTGATAGCAGATAAAAATTGCATTTATGGAAAAATAAATTGAAAGTTTGAGGTCTTGGTTTAAATTTTCAGTTTGACCTTGAAAAACATTCCCAGATGGAGAGAGTTAAATGAGCCCAGCTTTGGAAGAGGAACATATGAATCACGGTTGCCAGGCTCTGCCTTGAGAGGTTTGGGCTTTACATTTGCAGTGAAGTATTTCAAAAAGTAATCTTCGAACTCGGAGGAACTGTGCATTTGAAATGACACTGCTGAAATACTATAAACTTCATTAGACTTTTAAATAGGGAATTTGCACGTCATTAACTGAAATAGGTATAAAATATTAGACGTTAGAATATCAACTGCAAGACTTGTGAACTTTCATAAGTGGTTGAGGAGGGAACAGAAAAATTAGGCATCCATCTCCTACGCTTTTGGTACATACTTCTTATGTAAGTTTTGATGAACTGTTCTGTATATTCTCTAATATCTGCATGATCTAATATGGCTTATTTTCAGAACAATACCACACAGGTATTTGCCCCATTGGAACACAGAGACAGAAATAAGATTTTCCTGAAACCTGCTCTTGACTAGAATGACAGGGTAGGGTGTTAAAGGTGTGGGAGCTTACCTGGCTGAGGCTCCTGGGTTGGGAAGTGTGGGTTTAGGTCTCTTCCAGGTGCCTTAACTGATTTTGGTTGGGCCACACTCTTTACAGTTCCAAACACATTGTTAAAACTAACATTCAGATCTCTGTGAAGTATTTTTACCATGAGCTTTTTGCCCATGGGTACCTGGTCTCATGTGTTCATGCAGTGCTCAGCATAGCCAAGTTCCATTCTTATTTGGGGTCCTATGGGCTTCTCTAACAAAAGGACTTGATTTCATCCATTTCAAATAAATGCTTTGGTAATAAAAAGCTCTAGTTTATTTTACCTTACATGAGAAAATAAAAGGATTTGTGTTTAGGACTCTAACCTCCTCGCTCGCTGGTTAGATTGGGGTGCTGCTCTATGATCTGTACTGTAGCAGAGCACTGAGGGGGTAGATGATTTTTTCACACTGATTTTTGTGACCTGGCTGGAGCCTCGTGTGTGACTTTCCTTGAAATCACAGCTGTGATTTTGGAGTGTACAGCGAATCCTTTTTTCCTGTGTCAAGTGGTTTTACTCTTGGAATGGTTCCTCACGAGTTTATGTGTTTCCTAGTGTTTTGGCCTTGCTTTCTGTCACTTGGAGCTTTGATTTGAAAGCTCTGAAGATGTACTTCACAGTGTAAAGGACACTCATAAATTATTCAGATTTCTTGGGGTTCCCAGAACTGAAATAAGAAAACATTTTTGTTTACATCAGTCTCTGCCAATTAGTTTCACTTGTGGTTTAAAATTGCAGCTCTGTATTGCCAGCAAGCATTCATAAAAGGTACTTAAATAGTGTGAACGTGATATCTCAGACTAGTGGCAAGAAGTGCTTGATCTTGCAAGAGACACAGGAGTGGGCAATCCTTCCCGCGTGGTAGTGATTTGCTGTACAAGCTGGTGTAAAGTCTGCGAATCCCATGTTGTCTGCAAAGGTCCGGTTGTGAGAACAGGTTACCGGGTGTAGATTTACAGTCCGTTGGACATTTTACAGTAGTAGCCTGTCCGTGTGCTATTACCAGTGTAAATAGCAGGCAGTGCGCGCTGTTATTGTCCCATTCATCACCGTGTATCAGGAGTCACGTGGAAGTTACCCTGGAGGATTTGCTTGCTGTGTGGAAACTTTTTTTTACGCAACCATACCCAAAGAGCTCCTGCATGAAGTATTAGCAATGACATTTAAGTTTAGACTTTTTATTTTTCTTACCTAGCTTAATATTAAATCACAGAAAGTAGATATTGAAAAATAGTTTATTATTCCTATGTTTTTTTCCCCCAGCATATATTTACTAGTTTGCAGTAAGCCGTACCCAAAGCTTTGATACTTCTTTAATAAATATCATATAAATAAATAAGCAAGAGTTGCTACTTAATGAAGTGCAAATCACATTATTTAATGCAACCCCCGTTGCAAAAAGGTGCCTGTAGCTTTGATAAGTGTAGCTCTGATCTATCAGTCACATCAGATGTCCACGGTCGTTGCATTTGCATCCAACTGCAAAATCCAGTTGCAGCTGTTATTGCAGGTGTCACGCTTAATTTTAATGTAGCAGTAATAAGCTTTTTGAAAACGTGGGATAGACCTTATTTTTTACAGAAAAATAGATAAATGTTTTATGATGAAGAAACTGCAATGGGAGCCCTTCATTCTGGAAGCCATTGGGTGTGAGTACATTCTTTCATCTGCTGGGGACAAAGTGGAACCCGTGGGGCTCCACAGGGCTCATTGTGCCAGCAGTCACCTTGTGTTACGGCGTGTTCACTCTTAAAATGCAGCCCACTCAGTTTATTTCATAATTGGTGTTCCGTTAATCAACAAAAATATGGATGTTGGTAAAAATTCCCACAGGCAAATCAGTAACTTTAGAACGAAACTCTGGGGTCCGTTCTAGCACAGAGGTAAATGAGTTGAACTTAATTTCTAAGTTACTGTTAAGATGAATCTATTATTTGAGTAATTTTTAAAATAAGTTTTCTTATCATTAGTTTTGAAGCTTTAAATAGTGTTATAGATCTTTCAGCCACGTATTTGGCAATAATGAATTTATACTATTATGTTTGCAGTTCCTCTTTTTTTGTCTTCTAATGATTGAATAACCTTTTTAGTTATATAGTAATATACCTTTAAGTTGTGTAATAAATGTTGTATTTAATGCTCCAGTAGACTGTGAATGCAGTTTTAACTGTTAAACTATATTCTGAAGAAACTGTGTTCTTAAAAACCAAATTGTAGAAACTCGTTTTATTAGGAAAACTCTGCAAGTATGTGTGTTATCTCGGAAATCCACACATGCTCTGACATACTGTTATCTCTATTTCTCTCTCTTATAGCTGTTACACAGATCTCTGGCAGCAGATGGCTGGACTATAATGCACTGTTAAACAAATAAAACCATTAGGCATGTAATACTGCCTGGTAAACAACTGTGTGTTTAAAATGGTTTTAAAAAAATAAATAGAAAATAAAGTTCATTGTGGAGTTCATTTAATGAAATTGGAATCAAATCCAAGCCCTTTTCAGAATACATAAAACATCCCCTCGTGTTGTGTTTGTCATTTGAAGTCAGTCTCTTTTTCATTACATTCTTGCATCTGGTATAAGATAATCAGTCCTAAATCAGTTTTCTAATAGATGTTTTCTACAAGTAATCACTCATTTTACATTATCTTTGTAGGAAGATTTTTGCTTTTGTAATACTCCAGCACAAAATTATCTATTGCATTATATGCTCTTTTTTCCTCATTTTCAAATTGAATACAAATGTATTAAAATTATGATTCAACAGTAGTGTCATGGCTCTGTAATTGAACTGTTTTTCAATAATTGTCAGCAGCTGAGAGATGCCATTTTGTCTTTTTGTTTTTAGATATGCCAATATTTGGTCTTTGCCCGTCTCATGATGATTTCTATTTGGTGATGTGTAACCACTGTAATCAGGTCGTAAAACCACAGGCATTTCAATCACATTATGGTAAGTGCTTAACTATTTCTAATAATTAAGGGTGAGGTTAAATCAGGATTAAGCCTGCCATTTTTTTTTAAATTGATGGTACATAGATCATTAAATTTTAAATAATGTCAAAAAACATAACCTGTGTTTAAGCATTTTATATACATTGTAATGCAGTTACGTAAAGATCTTGTTCCTTTTAATTTTTTTAATGCCTTCTGAAATGCTGCATACATGCAGTTCAATTTTGAAATGACATACATATAGTGTATTTCACAGACTGTGTGTAGTGTGTTTGTGTCTCTGTATGTCCTTTCTCCTTGTATGTTTGTACAGATTATTTTTACATGGGTTCTATTACAGTGTGAACTTGAGCTAAACTTGCAAATTTCATTGTAAAACATAGTATGCCTCTGATGGCCAGCAAGCTTATTTGTTTTATTTTCAGAAGTGTCAATTTGTGTTTGTTTTACTAGTCCGCTGGTTTTGTATATAAACTATGCTAGGAAGCTCTGTTGTGTTGGTTGGTGTTAGCCAGTGTTTACAGAGGACTGAGAAAATGTGAAAGTGCTGCGCAAGTTCAAGTGCTCAGTTACTTCCTACAAACCAAACTGGGGGAGGTTGGCAAGATTCTAAATCAATCTCATTATCGCGATTTCATGCCAACGTTTGGATCGGAAGTTTTTGGCAGTCAGCTTTTTGTTTCTTGGGAAATCCAGGAGATGTTTTCTGACCAATTCATGAGATGTTTTCTGAGCAAGTGCTAATAAAAAAAGATGGACAGAGCATCTTCCATACTATTCCTTCCTCCCTCTCTGTGTGTGTATTTGTACGCATTCTCTTTTTTCTAGGCCAGTGCACCTACTGGTTGCCTTGGTGTTTAAAGGGACAGAAGATGCTGGATAAGGGGTCGAGAGTCTCTTCTGATGTTGAGAACAAGTAATAACTTTTCTTGCATCTTAAATAATCCAGCCCTTTGGCAAGAAAAGATGAACTGACTTCTGCTCCTTCCTAGAGACTGGGAAAGGGTCTGTCTTCCTGTGCTGTGCAGAGCGTGAACTTCTTATCCTTTCCACCTCTCACTTGTTTGGTTTTGTGTTTTAATGCCTTATGGATTATACCCCTGCCCTTGCTGCTGGATTCTGCTGTCGTGTTGCACAGACTGACTTGGAAAAGAATCTGAGTAGTCTTTGTGACATAATTCTCACTAGTTTGTTTTTTATTTTGTGGATGGCAGTACTCATATGTATTTTTTTTTTTTTTAATAAACCCCGCAATTTTGTGTGCATAAACCTCCAGAGCTGTAGGGAGCTGGAAGAAGAAAAAAAGCATTGGCTTGTCTTCCTCTGGTTGCCTTTGTATCAGCCAAGAGCAAGTCCACCCCTTGCCCTTGTGATTCCTCACCTGTCACTGAATATCAGTTTGGGATGTCCAATAAGTCTTTCTAAAATATCATCTTAAATTGATTGGGACAGTTACAAATAAATGTATGGGGCAGAACTGGATGGTACCCAGTTCCGAGTGCTGGCATATTGACTCTTCCATCTTGAGGTCAGTAATATGGGGCTGGCTCATGTGGGCGTTGATGGAGAGCTGGGGATGTCTGCAGACACTTCAGGTTGTCTTTCTGAAATGAGCAGGTGATCTCCAAATACTGTCTGACAAACGGGTAGTTTTATTGTAGGAACCCCTATCATAGCTGTTGGCATGATGAGCTTGAGGGCAGGTGGAAGAATCAGTTCAAGAACTGATTAGGTACAGCATTGCTTCTTGAGTGTGGACATGAAAACACGGGGTGTTGTGATGCTGCTCGCACCAGTGTTAAACTTGTTACATGAGACTAATTCAAACTCTTCCGCAAGCACTACATGTAATTTAAAAGGGACAGAGTAAAGAGGGAACTGCAAAATGAAGGTATGGAAAATATTTTTAAAAAATAAAAGAGTAAATATGAATGTGATGTTCCCATTCTGTATCACACTGTAGGGTCGTGAGCTCTGAGCATAAAACTTTGTGTAATGTAAACCTTACATCAATGGCAGATTCATACTTGGAGAGAAAGGTGGAAGGAGGGGTTGGAAATGACGAGGTTATTCTTAGTATTTCTTAAGCCCATTGTGAACAATGAAGACGCTGCTTGGCGAGGGCTGCGGTGAGCAGAGGAAACAGGCGGGGTCATTCTGATGAGAAAAACAGGCTTGGGTGGGGTGAACGTCATTAAAGGACCTTAGTTTGCCATACTAATAGCCTCTGAAAGGTAGGAAGGCGGACTTGGTGACTTTGTGTAGAGCTAGCTCTCATTGTTTTTTATCAGTTCTCACATTCTTGAAATCCCTATGCAGTTGTCCCTTGTTTTAGCAAACTGAATGTGAAAGCTGATAAATATGGCAGGTGATTGATTACCAGGCAATGGTGTGTGTGTATATATATATATTTTTTTTTTTTTAACACAGTGTACGTCAGGAGAAGGAAACATGCAGTTCTTTCAAAACAAGATCTACATTGTAGTGATTATGAGAAAATAAAACCCTTTGGGTTCATCACAGTCAGTTTTCTGTGAATTAGGTTTTGATTTGTGCCATTATTTCAGGAACTGACAAAGGAGAGATTACTTCAAGTTCTGAAAAATGAGCGTGCATCAATGAAGCTGTACCTTTGTGATGTTCTTAGGATCTTTTAAAGTTAATTTTGTTACCAGAGAAATAGTAATCTCCTAAAATATTGTGCAAGTGCTGGTGGAACGTGTTGCTTGTACTGGGTGTTCTTTGAAACTTGTCACGTGGGATTTTGTTTTCTGAAGTAGAATATTCTCTTTTCAAATGTCACTTTTGTCAAAGGAAAGCTAAGCAAACTATTAGCAAAACCTAATGAGCTAATTAATTTCTTCCAAGGCATATTTGTGATAAACTACTTAACTAGGTAGGCTGAAAGTGCATTTCAGGGCATATGCTGTCTTTTTTTCCCTGGACCACAAGTAGTCAGAAATAATTTGAATGTGAACTTTATCATCGGGATATTCGACCTTTTTAGTAAAATACTTTATTGACACAAATCACAGATTTTTATATGTAAATGACGCTTTTCTATTTCATAGGTTTGACTAGAAGATATATCAATTCAAAACTAAATTTACTTTTTGAGTCAATCTAAGCGTGCATTTGGAGTATGAATGGATATTTAATAATTTATTGTATACTGTTGGTATGTTTGCTATCACTGATGCATAGATTTCAGTGACATATTTGGTTTGAGTAACACCATGTGTAGGTTAGTTTTTGAAAGCAATATAATGAGATATCAGAAGTCTGCTTATGGTGTTTCTTCCAGCGTGTGCACAGCAGCTGACTGTCCATACACCCAAAGGGTTTTACCCTCCCGCTGTAGGGTGGCAGCGATGCGGGGGGTCTGGCAGGGCAGGAGGAGACCAGCCAGCCGAGAAGGGTCATTTCAAGACAAATCCTCTCTTCTGTCAGATCTCAACCACTTCATTGATGGGGCTGGACAAGAGATTTAAGTCCTTCATTGCCAGTATTCTCACTGTTGCTTTTTGAATGGTTATGCTTTCATGGTATCAGCATCTTCCCTGAATGGCTCGAGATCAATTCAGAGGTGAAAGATGAAAAAAGATATAATGTTCAGGCATTCAATCCCATGGGTAAAGCACCTGAAATCACTTATAACGATGACCTATTCTGAAAAAAACAGTGTTTTTCTCCAGCTGGAATGTTGCTCTACACTCTGGATGATCGTGTGCCAGCCTGTTCACCTTCTGTGCCACGTAGACTCTCCCTCTGTATTTAAACAGTGTTTAAGTCCCTGCACAGTCTCCTTTTGTAATATATTAATTCTTACGATAAAAATGACTTTGCCAAATTGTAACCGTCACACTCCTTGGCAGAGAGCGGGATGTACCTGCGTCCCTTTTATTTCCTCTCTCTCCTTCCCACAAGAACATACTAGAGATGGTTTTGTGCTGCGCTGAAAGGCTGTTCTTGGAGGAAACCATTGCGACAGTTACTTCAGGTTGTTCATGGCAACCCTGAAGCGCCGTGGTTTTCAGGCTGTGTGACCTTCTGATGGTATTTCAGCCTTTCCACAGGTTTATCACATCTCTGTGGTTATCAGTTTCCTGTCTGAGCAGAGATGCTGCCCTGCACCATTTGGGCTGCTTTGTGCCTTGGAGAGAGGAGGCAGCTCAGCAGAGTGGAAGCAGCGTCAGTGTGGAGATGTGAGATTTCCTCCTTCTCCTTTTTCCTAGGATGTTTTTCAGGGAGTTGTTTGTTTCTTCTGTGCCTTGGTTGGCGTAAACACAAAGTGGGGTTAAACTCTGAGCAATAATAATGGCAGCCACCCGTAAAACTTAAACTGAGAGTGCACGTGAGTCATGTAATGATTGTGAAAACCATTAATACGGTACATACTGGAAAGAGATGATAGTGGTGTGTTGGGCTGTTGAGTCATTAAAAAAAATGTGTTTAGTGTTTTGATTAACTTCCATAGGTTTCCCATGCAGTGGCTGAAGTGAGCACTAGTGTGAGCTTTGCTTGCTGATGCTCTGTGAGCTTAAGCATTTCCATTTCTGATCAGTGCAGCTTGAAACATGAAGTATAGGAATCAGAAATGGGGTAGTAATACAGATTTGCACACCTTTTGTGGTTACTAGGAGGTTGTAATAGAGAAGGTCATCCCACAACCTTATACTCAGGCTGGAGAGACTTCAGAGGGCAGATCCTGACAGTAGAGAAATGGTCACTTGTGTTACTTATTTGGGTCCATCCTGGAAGTCAGTGTAAGGTCTGAATCTCCTTCACCTATTGTCTAATCATCCTCATTCCTCCCTCAGCCAGTTCTCACACCCACCTTTAGTTAGCAGGTTTACTACTTTTGTTAGTGATAAGGGGTGGTTTTGGTGTTAAGTGCTTGGGTTAGGAGAGAACATGAGATATCTGTTGTGATTTTAATTGGGATAAATGATCCATTAACTGCCCCTGCTAATATCCTGTTGTATTTTAGCTATTTTATCATATGTAATTTAAGTACTACAGCCCCTGCAGCGTTACATATCTGGTTTTTTCTGACATTCTGTGAACTGAATATAAATTTGTTTTACCCTCTTTCTGTTATCTCAAGTTTGGCATCAGCTAATCCTTCTGAAAAATCCAAGATTGGTATTTAACTCTTAAGTTTTATTTTTTCAAAGTTCTGCACATGTTGCTTGTTTAGAATAGAATAGTGTGTTTAGTATGGATTACCAAGTCAAAGATAAAGTGTCTGCACAGGGCAGCATTTGAAGCAGATAGGGAAAGAAAGGAATGTACTGAATCTTGTTCCAAAGCCATTGGACCTGAGGACTGGGGGGTTGTTTGGTGGGTTTTTTTGATTTAGTTTTGTTTTTCCTCATAGGACATTGCTTGAGCTCATCTGCATTTTGGAGGGATAAGTCCTATTACGGCCTGCATACTTTTATCAGAAAGCAATTTGTTTCAGTAATTAAGTGTCCAATGTTAGTTAATGTCTTTTTAAAGCAATATGAAAACACTTTGTATGAATCATGGGAATTTTCTTGGCTATTGGTTATCTTCTGTAGCGGTCTAATAACCAAAATGAAACTCGAACATTATGCGGTGTGTCACAGATGTGCTGTAGTCATTTGCCAAGCATATCGCCAATTGTGCACAGGTGGCATTTGGCATATTGTGGCTTGAGTTAATGTATATGATTTCACAAATTATCTTTGGCAGCTTCAGCAGCTTCTATTCAGATACACAGTCCTCTCACAGCAGTTGACACAGTCCAGATTCCAGTAGTTGGATCTTAGTCTCCATGCCCAGCAACAACTAGTTTAATTTCTTCTTGGCAGAGATTTGTGAAATCCTATAGCTTTTGCAAGAATCATCTTGGCATATTCCCAGAAGGGAATGGGCTTAGAGGTCAGCACAGAATTCATTTCAGAAAAAATAAAAGTTATTTTTAAATAATGCAACATTAAATAAGAAAGTATTTAGCACCTGGAAAGAAACTCTGCAAATATATTTTGGGCTTTGAAATGTGTACCCCAAATCTGTTAGCTGAATACCAAATGTTAAGATTTAAAGTTGGGATTTCAAGTCAACAAACAAGTACTGCCATGCAGATTTTGAGGAGCGATGAAGTGAGGTGCTGTGGGTAATTGTAACATCGCAAATGGTTCACGTGCAGAAGGATATTTCTTTAAACATAATGGATGTGGTCTTTGTTTATTACGTGAAAGCCTAGGGAGTCTGTTTGAGAAGTTGACAGCAGTTCTCTAGTAAAACGTCCTCCTTTTTTGTGAGTACATGGATTTGTCAGGCTCTGGTTGAAGACAAAAAGCAATTTGAAGTATCAGCTAAAAAAAAAAAAAAAGGTGATGTTCAGCTTCTGATTTTAAAAAAGAAATTGGTTGTTCAATTTACCGCTTACCGTGTAACTCATGTTATTCTACCGATTGCACCATGTGTGCTAAAATATTGCAAACTTAAAGCGCTTTTGTATGGTTCTGGCTTTTCTTACCTTCAATTAGCGTGAATCAAATTCCATGCTGTTCTGCCATAGCAGAAGAGCTACATGTAGACATCCTTGTGTTTTATTACTGACTGGATAGAGAATATATGTATCTCTATCTATCTACCTATCTATATATAATTCTATTAATTCTATAATATATATATAATTCTATGCTTACTAAAATGTTAAAGTATTTAGAACTAGCCTAACATACAAAATTATACAAGGGTTCCATGAACATCCTGCTCCTTTATAGTGATCTCCTTGCTAGGTATTTGGAGACTGGGATCAACTGCTCCCTTTTCAAGGTAAACATTGATGGGGAAGAACAAGTGGAAAGAAAGAAAACCAAAGATATTTATCTTTGTGGGAAAAGAGGAAGCAGCGCTGTGTTCACTGTTGCTCACAGAAATAGTTGTTAAACAGGAGGGGGAAAGTTAGTTTGGTGTTCGATAGTTTGGAGTAAGATCTAGAGGGAACAAGTAGCTCTAATAAAAAGTACCTGCTGAGTATATTTGATTACAGCTTGACTTAGGAAGAAGCCAGCTGGGATAGACGTATCAGGTCTACAGTTAAAAATGATTGACAATGAGTGAGTTAACCGATCTAAAAGTCCACGTTGAGTGTCGTCATTCAGAACTCATTTTGAACGCTGAGACGGCACGTGGAGCAGAACACGGCTCTCTCATCCATCGTTGCAGGTTTTCTGCAGGTTCAGGGAAGGCCATTCTGCATCAGCTTATGTGCTCCACATCCTTGGAAGCTTTCCTTCCCAGCTAAAGGGGCTCTTTCTGCTGCCAAAGCCGCTCCTCGGGGCTGGAGCTGGGCCAGAGGAGGCGGCAGCACTGGGCAGGCCGCGGGCGCACAGCCCGGAGCTGGGCACACAGGAATGGAGCTGCAACCTGTTGAAGAGCCGGGGAGCTGAATCGAAATAAAAAGGGGCAGGACTTGTACTATTGTGGAGGAGCATTGGGAATGTGTCAGAGCCATCAAAATGGTGTTGGAGAGTGGGGTTAGAGGTAGTTTAATTTCAAAAGCTAACCACACGCAGATCAGTTATTTATAAGGATGTCTTAATTTAATTTTTGGGGAGAAGTATGTGTTTTCGTGAACTGTGTAGATTATTCCAAGAACTGCAAAACTCAAATGAACACCACAGCGCTTTGTGATTCCAGGGAGGAGTATTCTGAGAAGCTTGTAAAACAATGCTGAGTATTGAGCTGTCACGAAGAAAATAGTTTGGGTTGGTTTTTGCTTTTTTTTTTTTCGTGGAAGCACATAGTTTCAAGTTGCACAGGCTGTACCCTCTCATCCCACCAGCCGACTCTCGAACAACTGCTGCATTTGGAAGAGGGAGGATTTGCACATGGTCTCTTTTTCTCTGCAAGCACAGCTACAAAGGTCAGATAGTAAATCTCATCAGTAACTATCAGTCACATTAATGTTTTTGCCAAGATCCCACTGCTCCCAGCACAGAGCTGTGCAGCACCAGGCTGGGCACCAGCGGGCAGCAGGACAGCAGCTTTGGCAGGGCTGGTTCAGCACAACTAGAATTTAGTGGTTTGCAGTGGGTGTGTGTCCGAGGAGGGGGAGGAGAGGACATAGGGGAATAGCTAAAAAGGGAAATGTAAAACAAAGAACTTAAGTAAAATACATGTAAAAAAGAAGTAGGTGAAGACAATAAAGAGGAAGCTAAATAAGGTAGGAGAAAATGACCTTGCAGGAGGGAGAATGAAGTGGGCACAGTGCCGGGTTTATTACTCTGTAATGCGGGGGAGAAGTGGAAGGAAGGAAGAGAGGTTTAACAGGGCAAAACAAACAAAAGCTTTTTTACTAGTTTTTCCTCTCTTAGTGTTTTGACAGCAATGCTGTTAGTGTGTAAGGTCATGGCATTCTTGGGTTTTGCACATTTTGGTGAGAGGTGGGGGCAACAGCAGTGCAGCCCACTTGAGACACTTCTCCCAGGGTGATCAGGCGCTGGCCATCAAGGAGAGAGATGTATATGTGCATGCATGTACTCTTATTATAGGTCATCTTATGTTGGTGTTCTTATACATCCCTTTCACTGTTTCTCGCTGGACTTCTTCAGTTTATTTGAATTCTCATATTCTGAACTCTAATATTTTTTTAGAGAGCAGGAGGTGCATGGGGTGTTTGTAGCTTTCACCCGGCTTTTGCAGTGACTGGAGCGCTCACCAGTTCTCGACAAGTGGAGAGGAAGGGGGGCAGCGTGCTGGGTGGGAGGCAGTTGCCGGTGCTGGAGCCACGTCAAGCCGTGTTCTGTAGGAACTTCTTCACCTGCTGCCTCAGCAAAAGTAGGCAGCGTTCTGAAAGCTGCATTCTCACCTACAGCAATAGTGCACCAAGCGGTCACCAGGCGTGGACAGGAGTGTCACGCTTTGGGAAACACTTCACAGTATCACAGTATCACAGTATATTTGGGATTGGAAGGGACCTCAAAAGATCATCCAGTCCAATCCCCCTGCTGGAGCAGGAACGCCTAGGAGAGGTCGCACAGGAAGGTGTCCAGGAGGGTTTGAATGTCTCCAGGGAAGGAGACTCCACAACCTCCCTGGGCAGCCTGTTCCAGTGCTCTGTTACCCTCACTGAGAAGAAGTTCTTTCTCAAATTTAAGTGGAACCTCTTGTGTTCCAGCTTGATCCCATTGCCCCTTGTCCTATCATTGTTTGCCACTGAGAAGAGCCTGGCTCCATCCTCGTGGCACTCACCCTTTATATATTTATAAACATTAATAAGGTCACCCCTCAGTCTCCTCTTCTCCAAACTAAAGAGCCCCAGCTCCCTCAGCCTTTCTTCATAAGGGAGATGCTCCACTCCCTTAATCATCTTTGTTGCCCTACGCTGGACCCTCTCCAGCAGTTCCCTGTCCTTCTGGAACTGAGGGGCCCAGAACTGGACACAATATTCCAGATGGGGTCTCACCAGACAATGTTGTTCTTATCAAATTGAAAGGAATCAATAACATTTTGGGTTAAGGCACAGCTGCAAAGTATGTAGGCTGCCTACTCAGGTATTATGGCAAGTAATTTTCACCTTTTATTTATTTACTCATTTTTGATCACCGCTTTGCTGATTTTTTTAAAAGAACAGTGTCATGTCAACATCTGAAAGTCTGTTTATTTTGGCTTTGCTGGCGATATGATACACTTAAATTCTAGTGTGTGATACACAGAAGTCTAGAAACTGTGTTTTTAAGATATTACCAGAAGAGGGAGTGTATAACACTTTGTATACAATTAAACCTGTAGGTTTATTGATGGATAGCAATCAATAGCCATGTGATTAAAACAAGTTTTTAAAAAAATTTGCAGACTAAAATTCATTTTCAAAAGAGCATAATTAATGTTATCTTTTTAAGCTTCTGATTAGACTTAATTTGGTTATACACTAAATAATTATATATACAATGTAATTGGCCTTGAAGTCCATTCAGTTTCCCATTCTTTGTGATGTGTCCACCTGTAACAGATTGAAACAGCTTTGCAATAGCAGTCTTGGACTAGCTCTTGTATTACCCAGCTGTATAAGAGCTCTACAACTGTGTGAAACTTGAAAACAATTATGAATATATTTTCAAAATGTAGAAAACAGCAAACAGAAATAAATAAGTCTCATATAAACTTGAAGTCTGTGATGCTGTTATGGATTAAATAAGGCCACCATTAGCTGTCTCTGGAGGTATTTTGGCTCTTACTGCCTTACTCTATTATATGCTGTTGATAAAACAAAAAGCATAGTGCTTGTATAGGAATATTTTTACTTTAGAATTTATGTAGATGTGTCTCTAGGTGTCATGCACCAGGGCAACAGGTTAATGCTTTGAACAACAGCGAAATTATGGTGGAGAAAAAACTGTCAGTGTGTCTAATATGTAAACTCCTAATAAACTTTGCCTGTTCTGCTGCCTCATACAACTTCTGCAGTATCTGAGAGCACTGCTGGCTGCAAAGTTTGGAGTTATATTTTAACTTGTTTCTCCAGGTTGTATTAGAGAAAGAAGAGCTTTCACCAGGAGATTCTTGTCCTCTTTTCTGTTCTCTCTTCCCCAAATAATGAGTTGCTCGTGTTGGTATGAAACTCACTCTTTGCTCTGGTTTTTAAAGGCTGCAATTAGACCAGGCTCCTGGAGAGATGAGGCCGTTCCTACATGGCTGAATTTTTCCTCATTGTTTGGCAAGATTGTCGGAAGATCTTTAGCTCGCAATTCTATATAGAGTAAATGTTCAAAAGGAAGCCATCCCTTTTAGGCAGATCACCTTCTTATGTTTTTACCTCATAAGATATTGTTCCTCTACCAATCGGAAGTTGTACTCTGCTGTTGTCCTCTATGTGTGACCACATGGGCTGCAAAGAACCCGTTTGTTGTGTCTGGTGGTGGGAAAAGCCCCAGTTTCTGCCAGGTGCTGCAGCTAATTGTGTGGGTTAGGGAGCAGGTGTACCCTTTCAGTGCCACCTTCCAGCTTTGAGCCTGAAACTTTCAGATGTTTGTAGATTATTTGTAGAGCTGGATTTGAGCTGATCAGAAGCTTTGTGTGACATACTTTGATAGTTTTGAGAGGTATTCACATGGAATTCATGGTAAGAGGGAAATTGGCCGTGTCATCTTTGTTATACGTGACTGAAGTCTTCATTTGAGTTTGTAGGCTAAGCATTTTGATGCTGTATTAAGCTAGGCTTAGTGAACTAATTGTTTTCATAGCTTTCACTTTTCTAGATCATAATGAGAAGCCTTGCAGTACTCTGTAAAGCTCCGGCCCTTCTCATCTTTGGCATGGAACTAGCTAGCACTCATTTTCTTCAGTTTCATTTTGGCTTATTGCCTTGGACAAGCCACAGGTAACCATGTATATGCCTGGAACCGTGCCATTTTGGCTCTCTCCTGGCCTCTAAGGTCAAAGGAGAGGTTTTAAACTACCACAATTCAGTCCCATCCCCATCATCGTGCCATGTACTCTTTGACCAGAGGTCACCGTGTGGGTCACAAAGCTCTCCAGCTTCTAAAAACCCCTGTGACTGCTTTGATAGCCGTAGAAATGATATAAACTTATATATGGACACAGCATTGCAAGGCTGGATGCTCACATCTTGTTCGTCATGGGTTGAGAATGACAGCTAGTGTCACTTAATTTTGATAGTGGCCAGTTCTTTTCTCAGTCCAGCATGGTCTCCATAGGATCCATTGGTGTTCAAAATGAGGATCGGTACTGACTTTCAGGACCATACCCCTCGTCTTTTTCTGTGATCACAAGAATGTACCTGTGGAGGCTGGAGATTTGACAGCTTCTTAGGATGTGCTGAAAGCCCTGGTGAGCTCCTGGGCAGCTTCGTATGTCCTGTCCTGGCTGTCCACGTGGCAGTGGGCCACTGTGGTAGCTGTGGCTGGACGCTTGGAATCTGATGTACTAAGTGTGTTTTTCTGGCTTTAGTCCCTGAAAATGGCATAAGTCTATACAGAAGCCTTCGCTCTCTGTGTGTACACACGTGCTGTAGGGGGAGAAGTTGTATTTGGTATTTCTGGTATAAACAAGCACGTTGTGTGTGTGGAGTTGATACTAAGGCATAAAATGCTGTCACTTGATTGTGCACCAACAAGCCTGTCAAGTTGTTCCTCTGTATTCAGTCATGCATTTTACTTTGGACTTGCTCCACTTTCCTGAAACCTGAGGAACTTCTAAGCATGCTCACTTGGAAAAGAAAAGAGGACACTAGAACCAGAAATCTTGCCTGATATCTTTGTGTTTTCTCTAGCATGTAAGGCACTCTCCAAAGTAGCAGCTGTTAAAGAGGAAAATCCACTGATTTCAAAATCCATTGCCTGGTGTTTCTGGAGGTTCTGGGAATTTCATTCCTGATGGTACTTCAGAGCGCTGATTTCCAGCTTTGATTAAAAAAAAGCTACACAAGGCCTTAAAGACAAGTCAGTATCACTACTTTGTATGTAATTGTGCTGCTCCCATTGCTAAGGCTGGTTTTATGGTGCCAGATAGTAGACAGCAGGGTTCTTTCTGTGCACCCCCCCATAGCAGCAAAGTCAGTTTTCCAAGTAACCACACCGGAGTTCTCAATTGATCAACTTCAAGAAGTTGGGTGTTGGCTCACAGCCCATCATTCTCTTCCTTCCAGGAAGAATAATAATAGTAGCCAGTAACCAAACAATCTCTCTAAAGCAAAATATTTACAAGAAAATCATTTTAAACAGTACAAAATGTAAACATAAGCAGGGTGCAATATAAGCAAGACCAGTTTATGCAGTGTTGATATCAATCGGATGAAATCACTTGGAAATTAAATTTTTTTTATATATATACCCTTCAAAAGTTCTAGGAACTGGCAAACTAATCATTACTGCAGCTCACAACCCAGTTCTTTGTCATCCCCAGTTTTTTAGGCCTCCAGCCCGTTCCCTGGGATCAAGTCACACTTCAATTCTTGCTCATCCTCGCTCAGTTAATTGCAAACTCTGGCACAAGAAGGTTTGTGGTTTGTGAGACTGTCAGGCCTTTGAGCGGATGGTTTTGCTCTTTGTTACGGGGAGAGCAGATGGTGCGAAGGCTCGAACGGAGCGCTCGGGATTGGGGGAGAGGGCAGGAACGCGTTTTGCTGCGGCACTATTAGCTCGCACCAGCCAGCTTAAAGTGATTGTGAAATTGCTGCCTGAGATTGCTGAATTTTGAGAAAGGATAAATGAGTCGTTTCATGCACAGTGGAGATAATGAAGCCTGACTGTCTGTGGCTTTGTCCTGTGTGTTTTGCAGTTGCTGTCCCTCCTGTTGCAACACCTCCTGCTCTGTGCACATACAGAGCTTCAGGTTTCATGTCATGGTTTGCCTATTTATTTATTTTTTTGCCTGCCAGTTTAACGGGGCATTCACTTCCACAGCTCGGCTGGAGCATGCACGTGGTGACTGGTCAGTGGAGATCCTCCTGCCTTCCTTCTGTGGGAGCTCCGAGAGGTCCTGCCTTTGCTGTCTGAATGCTGATTTTTAATGATGAACCCCAGTATCTTTAGGACCTCTGTCGGCAGAGGGGGCAGGAGGGCACACCACCTCAAATCCAGCCCTCCAGTTTTCTTAAAATTAACCTATCATTTCAAAATACAGAACGCTAAAATGCAGACAAGTGGAAGGAGACATGGTAGAGCTGCATTTATCTTACTTCACAAAACCAGACAAGAAAATATAATGTAAGTAAAAGACTGAAAGTTCTCTACCCATTCTAAAAAACAATTTTCTTGGTGATACGAAACGTGCAGAATACTTCAGGTTGTGGAATGGTTTTGGATAATCTTGCAACACCAAAGGCTTGGAAATTAGGTTCTCTGCAGTGACAGATACTGAGCTGCTGATCTCCCTTCTGCCTTGAGCTAATGATAGAACAGGAGTCTCATCACGTCAGCCTCGTTCCCTGGGAGCAAGGAGTGTACGCAGGTTTATGTACCTGCACAAAGTATTATCGAAGCCTGCATGGTTAATTTTAAGCCTCTGAACTTCGATATTAACTGATGATCTAAGTGTTTATATTCAATTTAATGTTGTTGGCGTTTGGGGGATTTTTAAATGACTTTTAGTGTTGGTAGAAAATAAAACTTACAACCTCTTGTGATGTTTAGTACCAGGAAAAGACCTTCATAATTTCATGGGCTTATGTAACAGGTTGTTTTTCCTGCATCAAGTAAAATTACTTTTGAGTTTGTCAGAGTATACTTCCAGCATGTGATTCAACTGTGGCACGTGCATCAATCAATTTCAAGATGAAACCCTGTGAATATTTACTATATAAAGTTACCTCGAAACTTTTAGTTTTGGGGAAGAAGTAAATAAAAACAAACGCGCAGACTGACCCAGTTGACATAGATGCTGCTTGTATACCATAAGCAAACCATAAAATCCCATTGTGTTCTCTCTGGGCCATTGTGTGAATGCACCGTCATGCCTCTCCCTTCCATTCCGGCTCCTGCCTTGACACCCAGCTGCTGGGAGGGTTTCTTAGCAGTTGGGCTCTTTGTCCTCACTCTTACTCAAAAGGAAGACAGATTTCTGTATTGTTCTATGTGGGAATTAAATTGCCTGATCTTGGCTTGCCCTCTTGGTCTTAAAGTGAGAATAGACCAAATCCAAGACTAAAGAAGGATAAATTCTGGTTGGTAAGAAGACAAATACATCAGTGTTGGTTCCCCGCATGGTAGTTTAAAGTCAAGAATTTTGTGAACCACTAAAATCTGTTGGAGACTTACCCAGTTTTAATTATGGGTGTCAAGTAGAAGAGTATAGAATAGAAACAAATCCTTTAAAAACCATACATGCCTCTGGTGCTAATTTTAGCGGTGGAAGGAGATGTGTTTTTAAAACAGCATAATCCAAGGAAATGTCTTTGTATTCCTGAGTTATCCTTAACAATTAATGGGCAGGTGACATGGGCTGTCAACTCCTCTTGAAATTCAGAGCAGAAGAGGAACTGGTTTCTGTCACATACTCTGAGTGCACGTAAAAGTTAGTATTTAGTATTCGTGGTTTAGGATTTACTATTCATTTCTAAGCTCGTTAGTGGCAGCATTACTCTCCAGGTTTCTGTATGTTCCTTTAAAAAAAGGATAAACACAACCCAAACCCAGTCTGCTGGCAGGGTGCTCCCTACTTCTGTTTAACCCTTCTTAATGAAAACACACTGATAGTAATACACAAAATTGTTTGTACAAGCCAACTGCCTTTCCTCTTGGCAAACTCTTTATTATAGCAAAGAAGTTATTTGCTTGGTGTTAAAAATGAATTTGGCTGTAATTTGATAAGTGAGGAAAGACTAGAAATTTCAGCTTTGATTATGGTAATTTAAAACAAGAGCAAAAACCACAAGCTATTTCTTCCTATTCTTTTTTGTCAGCAGATACACTGTAATTTTTATGAGTGATTACTTAGGAAGTGGTTCAGAAATTAGTAATTTGGTAAAAATTGGATTTTAATATCCATGGGCTGACTTTGGCTGGAAACCAGACTTTGACATCCAGACCTCAGAGCCCGAAATTTAGGATGTCGAGACCTATCTGGAAGATCAGGCCAGTAAATACTGAAGTGTCCTGTAGTGCTGCGGCCTGGACGTGGCGTTGCCCACGGGGGCCACGTTGCTGTTCGCCAAACAACGTGGATAACCTCACAGAGAGGGATTAAGCGCTGCGAATGTCCCATGTGAACCCTTCTAAAATGTCACCGGCGTGGTCTGGCCCGACTCCAAAAGCAGAAACTTGCAATCCCCAAAAAGCGCTCTGAAGCTCCAGCGCTGGTGGGTAAAGTGGAAAGGGAGAAAATAGCAATAAAAATGTAGACAGCCGATTGCAGTCCTGTCAGGCCTTGAGATCAATTGGCAGCTGTTAATCGAAGTGTTAATTAAAAGAAACTATTAAGAGCGTGTTCATTCTAGGTTGTTTCCCTTAGTGCGCTCATCCGTGTAATTTATAAATCAGAGGGCAAATACATTCCTTGTTACGGCTCTGCGGACGGCTCGCTGTGGGCAGGATGGTCCATGCTGTTATATCTCGGTTTTAGAGGAAATGGAAAACGCAGACAGAACCTGGATGTGTCAAGTGCAGTTCTTTTTATTTGAAAGGTTAAACTTGCACAAACATTTTAGTTAGCACATCCTAATTACAGCATTACCCAGTTCTTTCAAAGTGAAATGTGAAAAGGCTGGTTTATTTGATTTGAAAAACATTATTGTGCAAGCACAGTAGGTTTGTGCCCTCTTTTGACTGTATTAGTGATTTCTGTGAGACTTTGCTGTGCTAATGGTGCTGTAAAATTTTAATTAGTGTATAGTTAACATGGTGGTTCTAAACATGAGAACAGTTGTTTCATGCCAATTGTGATTGACCAGTGTTAATGAAATAAGCTGTAATTATCCTTTTTTATAATTGAAAAATGACTAATGCCTAAAAACGTTAAATCAGTGTAAAATAACATAAGGATCTGACTTAAAACAAGAGATCAAAATATTTATTCTCTGCTTTCTATTGATGTTGCAGATTGTTTATGTTCCGAGGCATTTCAAATTTTGGAGAGTTATTTGAATCTTGAAACACCTTTTAAAAAATATGGCAATTTGCCCTACCGCAGGTTTGCTTCCTGTCTCCATCTTTTTATCCTGAAAAAGTCCAACATTTCTTGTGTGTTAACAGAACCCGGGGTGTTAGTGGCGCAGGCGGCAGCCCAGCCCGGATCCCTCTGAGCCTTTCCTGCCAGCGGGCGCTGCCCGTAGCTACAGAGGCTCGGTGATGCTTTAGTCCCGTTTGCCGCAGGGAAGCACATGGGTTGTCACATCCTTACGGTGCGTCTGGTCGGTACCATGTGTGCGGGGACAGATGTGACAGACGGTAACGTCAGTGACAGTGACGGGCGCTGCTTTCTTGCTCCACCGTGAGCAGTGACACCTCGGGTTAGAGGAGGGGCTGTTGTGGTTGGTTCTGAATAGCCGTGGACGTGTTTATCTTTTTATTTTTAATCTTACAAAGCTCTTGTATCATGTGGCAGTGGATGTCACTTGTTCGTCATGCAGTACATGAGAAAAATATTTGTGCTCGATGTCTTTATCCTGTCGCTTCTTAATGACATCAAAGGAAGTGATTTACTTAGCTGACAATACTATTTTCGTGTATCGTGTGATATTTCCTCTTATTTTCCTGCACAAAACAAAGTCAATTCACCCTTCTCGATCTCTTTCACATGGAGAGCTTTCCATTTCAAAGCCTTTTTTTTTTCTTTACACCAATCTCCAAACTTCACCAGTTATCCCTTAAATCCCTTTGTATTTTAGTTTACTAGCAGCTTTTGAGCAAGTTTTCAATGTCAGTGGAGCTGAGTCTGACAGTCAACATACAACAATGAACGTTTGCTACATGTAAAGGAATAGCTACAGGGGAAAACATTGAAATTCCTGATTGTGGCGTGAATAGAAGCATTAGCAAGATGAAAGCTAGATGGGCATTTGGATATGTGAACTCGTCTAAATACATTACACAATGTTGTAATACTATGTGGTAAGGTCTTGTGAGGAGTATTGTTGATGCTGAAGGGGAAGAACATGGTGTCAATGGTGTAAACCTGATTTCTGGGTAGAAAATGGTCAGAGGGAGAGAAAATCAGAAAGTAAGTGGTGGTTCTTCCCTTAATTCTTTATTCCCATGCTCTCAACACACAGGTCTTTGTTAAACTTCTGTTAGTTCCACTTTTTATTCCAAGTTTGGAATAATTTCTTTTAAATTTATTTTTAATTTGCTTTATGCTTGTTTTGAAAAACTGAAGCTTTTCTTTAATGTCATTCAGGATAAGCATGTATGAGACAACAGTTTTCCAGCTGTATTTTTGAGGAAGCTGATCCATACTGCATCTTGGTCCAACACTGCTTTGAACTGGTTACCTTTTTCTGATATTTTTGTTGATTATCATTGTGGCTTCTCCAAAGTTTGTGGGTTTTTTTCCAAATAACAATTTTTTTTACTAGAAAAAAAAAATGATGTATTCAATACCTGCTTTTGAATCAGACAGTGTAGGTAATGTCATCACGTCAACAGGCTACGCAGAGATTAGTGCTCTTAATGTGGACGTTATAATCTCTCCATGGCCTGATTATCATCTAAGACACTACTGTCCTTCTGTAATAACTTTGGAATATTTATACTCCAATGCTTGACAGATTTACCAGACAGCTACCAATCGAAAGGTCCAGGGCCGGTTCTCTGGAGAGAAATTTGTCCTTTCCTCTACCTCTTAGCAGGTTGCTTGAGAAAGTGAACCAGAAGTTTGATCTTGGATGTTGTGCCAGAGGCTTTTTGAGACGCTAAAGCCCTTGTGTTTGAGTTTACCTGAGTAAAGAGGGGGATGGAGGATGATGGGGAAAACATCCTCCTCTGGGTGACAAAAGGGACCGCACAACAGTTGGTCTCCCTGACTCCACTTTGCTTCTGGTTCTCTCTGTGAATGATTTAATGTGCTGCTTCTCTCATTTTTCCCACATTGCTCTTGAGAGTTTTAGTGCTCTCCTTGAGGCTCTGAATAGCTAAACCAAACCTGATGGGACTGTCCCGAATTCCAGTTTATTGCTGCACGACACTGCAAACCCCTTGTCTGTCTGCAGGCCTGAGGTGATGGTATGTGCTGGTTGTTTTACATCTCTCAGGGGCAAACCGCATGTATTTTAAAGAGGAATCTTAAATCCTGTGGAAATTGATTGCAGAGCTACTCCTGTGCGGCGAATACAAGGGGTTTTGAAAAGATTAGTAACAAATATGGAAAAATTGAAAAACTAGCTTTAGTAATGTACAGAGTTGTGGAGAGGCAGAAGGGCAGAAAGGGATGCCCTTGAAGGTTATTTATTTAAATATATTTTAGCGTTGTTATTTTTTGCTATGTTCTTAATAACCCTGCAGCCTGCTCCTCGCTCTCCTTTCAGTGATGGTGATCTAAGGGGTTGTGCTGGCTTTGGGGCAGCAGTTACCGTAGTGGAGTTGGCCATTCCTGACAAGTTCATGTTGTGCTAATAGAGGATTACACCACCATCCAGCCTACTTGTACCATTTTAAAAGATCAATTCTATATCCTAAATTATCGTTACGATTTTTTCTTCTCTTTGAAATACAATTTTAAAATATTGAAGTTGGCGCTTGAAATCTTACTGGTGAAAATCATATTTTTCTGCTCCTCCTCCTGTTTTCTTCAATGGCAGCAACAAAACTGTGACCCTGCTTATGCAGAATTTTGTGCTCCTTGATCTGATGTATTTTGTACAGTGATCACTTGTGAGTGGATTTTGGTTCTCAAAAGTAAATCTCTCGGAAAATTATAAACACATGTATTTAGAAATCAGAAATCGAGTAATTGGTTTTACAGTTTTAAAAAGTTCCCAGTGCTTCTTTGTAACTACTGTAATGAAACAAACAAAATAATGATAATAGTAGCAAATATTTGCATTCTGTTTCTGTTCAAAGGGATGTGGTTAAATAACCATCCTAACACCTCTTGGGAGCTGAGTAAATAATTTGCAAATATTCAAATTTAAACATTGGGAAACTGCAGAGGTTGGAGGTGGTGCAGTGAGCCTGGGAAGACGAAAGCCAGGAGACCTCTCAGAGGATGTTTTCCAGTTCCCAGCTTTGCTCACATTTCCTGTTAAGTGCTCTGGTAAACCTGCTTTTAAAAACAAACAGAAGTGAAAGTTGAGTTAAAATCTGTCAGCCAAGGACTTCTGGATGGATAGGAAGTAGGTTATGTGAAACTTAGTTCAAATGTGAATACATCACTCAAAACGATCAGTGGATTTTGGTTGCATCGAAGTTTGGATTTCGTGTGGAGGATCAGTTAAGTGTGCTGGACCATCATAAACATCCAGATATGTTTTATTTACCTGTCTTAAATCAGTGTAAATTACTGTGACTGGATTTTGGAACTGGAATGATGCGCTGACACCCAAATATTTGAATATATGAGAGCTTTGGGTTCTGAATTAAGCATTTATAACCAAAGCACATATTATGAAGAAAACCTCTTCTTTGTAATAATGAGTTTTCATAACAGATCAGTGCACCCTAGTGAAGGCAGAGGCAGATTTCTTAATGCTCTTTTGGGAGACTTGTAGTGTGTGTTTGGGAGGTGATTGACCAGGGAACGGTGCAGGAATTTGTACATGGAGCACTGGGACCTTCACCCCGACAAGAAGCGCTGGGCAGCGAGGTGGGAAGGAAACCCACCAAGATGCAGAAAACGGGTGCCATGTGAAGCTTGGTGGTGATACAGCCCTCACTCGAGAAGTAAAATGTCCTAGGAACTGACAAATTATTTTGCCACATACCCACTTAGCTATTAAAAATGTCTTGATGTATTTGCATTGTTTGTCTGTTGGCTTCAACAAAGGATTTTCTGAATTCTAATCATGGGAGAGCATAAATATTTCTTGGCACTTACGAAGCTGAAGATTCCACAAGCTGCTTTATTGCAAAAGAAGGTTTTAAAGGGAATTTTAAAAATCGCTGGTTGCTGTAGTCATGTTTTGCTCTTGGATGAGTGACTTCAACTCAAATTCTATCTTTTGCCCCTAAGAAAGTGATTTTATCTTCTTTGGTATTAACTGTCTCAATTTAAGTATAATATGGTCATTGAACAATGATGTAGCACACATGTGGTGAGATGTAATGTAAAAATGTATAAACCAGGATGAATATTTTTTAAAGTGAGGAAGTACAAGACGCAAGGTTCCATCAGGATTGCTAAGTTGGCCATAGTACCTATAAAAGATACTATATAAACCTACTTCTTAGAAAAATAGTTTATACCTATTACTACTTATTTATAATGTTGAAGAAATCTAGTAAGATAAGGAAGACTGTTGTGGTAAGTGATGTACCTACATAAAGCAACATGATGTTTACATATGTGCTATCCTGACTTGCATTTGCTGTGCTGCAACGTAAATTATATATTTCTTTTTATTGATCTTTCTCTTCTGCTGAAGTGTTATTTTTCTGTGAATGGAGTGCCATAAACATACATAACTATCAGTCAGGTAATCTGAGTGGTTTTGCTAACACGGACTGATAAGTAATAATATCATCTGCCAGTTGCAGAGCGATGTTTTTGTATGATAGAAGAACTCTCTGTAGAGACATGGCAGATTGTACTGGTGCCAGTCAAGCCTTGGCAGTCTGTCATTCTGATTGCTTGGACTCCAGAAATATTATTTTCTGTAACTTTCTTGCTGGAGCGAAAAATCTAACTTTGTTTAGGTGCTGTCTGTTCAGCTAAGAGTGTAAGTTTGAACACTGCACGATGGAAGATGGAGCGACCTCCTCCTGACTTAGAGTGCAAACAGAACTGATGGTATGATTAAAAGGACATCAGTGGAAGATTAAGGCGGAATCCTTGGTATCCAGGCCCCGTGATTAGAGCAGGATAATGAAACAGCAATAAGTGAATGAGCAGCAGATCCAGATCCCGCACAGGCGATTGCTCCTGCCAGGGTGGCAGCAAAGGAAAAGACATTTGCTTCCTATGCCCATGATCGCTTTAGCTCCCGACTTTCCCCTGCAAAATCCCCATGGATCTAACTTTCCTTTTTCTTTTTTTCCTTGTCATGGTGAGGTCAAAGTGGTGGTGGATCAGAGCCCAACACAGGCATTTGAGTTAGAGCCACAAAAGGGATTTTAGTTTCTTGCTGCAGTAAAATCTCTGGCTCTGGTGAGGTGTCCTTCCAGAGGAGTGTCGTGGTCTGTCCTCTCCTCTTAGGTCATGGAGCCGATCCTTCTGGAGAAATTAGAATACCCAGTAAATTTAGCTCTCCACAATTACTCTAGAAATGTAATAGTCACACTGGGAGTAAATAAATTTTATCCTCTGGTAAAATGTGTTTGTTCTGCTATGGCTGTACAAAATCATTTATCCAACGACAGGTCAAACAGTGGCTCAGTATGATGGGAAAAAAAGATAAGTTTGTTGTAAGTAGCATTTTTATAATGCTTAAACTTTCCAGGAGACAGATACATGACATATTAATTAATTAAACAAAGTTACTTTTATGCTTTCTTTCAATGTACACATTAAAATCTATGGTCTGGATGATACTCTTACACCTAAGGTAACCGATGTTAAAACTGTTTTTCTGGATGTTAACTGAAGTTGCAACATATTTCCCTGAACTAAACTTGTGTGTGTTTGAATGGGTGTGCTTTGTTTTTAATGACGACTCTGCTAGCACCAACACAGGTCAGTTTGACTTTTTGCCCAGCACTTACGTAAGAAGTCAGTATAAAAAAAATGGCTTTACGAAATTTGATCTGTACATCTTGTATTTGCTGCCCAAAGCTGTTAATTGATGCCCGGAGGGAACGAATAGCACAAAACAAATTGTAAATTTTGGGAACTAAGTGTAGACCTGGGAGGAACATTTTGAAAAAAAATTAAGAGTATTGTTACTCTGTTTTGTTAAGCATACAGCCAAGAAAGTAGCATTTCATGAAAACCAGAATATTTTCTATATAAAAGGATATATAATTTTAATATAGATATAAGATTATAAATCAAAGTAAGTCTAAGTGTTTACATATTGATAGAAGAGTTTGAAGTAGTAGCTAAACATAGTAAGATTTCTTTTTTCTCATTCCCCCTTTTTTTCTCATTCCCCCTTTTTTTTCTCATTCCCCCTTTTTTTTCTCATTCCCCCTTTTTTTCTCATTCCCCCTTTTTTTTCTCATTCCCCCTTTTTTTTCTCATTCCCCCTTTTTTTTCCCATTCCCCCTTTTTTTCCCATTCCCCCTTTTTTTCCCATTCCCCCTTTTTTTCCCATTCCCCCTTTTTTTTCTTCTTCTTCCCCTTCCAGGTCACTTTTTTTTTACATTTTGTCAGAAATCAGTGTGTGGTTAGTAGGAAATACATATATGTGTGTGTATGTTTCCAAATTGATATTTAACAGATACCCAGTGACCGAGCAGAGCCATCCCTTGCTGGGATGCCGCCTCTTTTCCCTGCTGTGTTGTTCTGTCCAACCCTTTTCCTTCACATCACAAAGGTGTTCTAGAAATGCAAAGATGGAGTTTATCTGTTAAAGTTTAGTGTTGAACCCAACTTTCATTTTAGGTCAGATTCTACTGAATGCTATGGGGATCAAGAAGCCAAAACTTATGTCTTTCTGGTATTTAAAAAACAAACAACGCTGCCCCACAAACCAAACAAAAAAATCCTCCCGCCGAATTTGAGGCTTTGAACCGTGTTACACAGGCGCAGTATTTGAAATATCACTTTGTGTTGTAGAAGTAATCATGACATTAAAAAATAATTGCTTTTCTTTCAAGAGTTATGTGAAGGGGAAGAAAAAACGGTTTGAAAACCAAACACCTGGAGATAATTACGTTTTAAAATGTTTTCAGGCTGAGTCAGAGTTAATGACAAATGGGAACTGTATTAGATTGGCAGATGATTAGTAGAATTTATCATTATAATATGCCTAGCATAATAAGCATGGTGGCCTTGATTATTCAGTGAGAGTTTTTGTAGTAATTTTTCCATTAAAAGACTGTCAGTCTGTCAGTAAGTACATTCATTAGGTCAAGTGTGCCATTCTTTAAACATGCCTTGTTTCAAAAATAATATTAGCTTTGCCCAGTAAGATGAGACATCAATACCCTTCAGATGGTTTACAAAGCAAACTTCCCTTAAAGATAGGAATTTTATACAAAGACTGAAACATTAAATATAGGCAAATCCTAGTCACAGCCCTACCTGTACTCGTATGTAAGTCAAAACAGATCCAGGCGAGTTATGATGAATTAACTGCAAAGTCTTCTCATTTTGTTGATAAACTATGCAAGTTGTGGTTATTTACAGAATAAGTGAAGATTTCACAGGCTTAGTGTTGTAATATCTCTTCCAGAAATTGTCCCAAAGTTCTAGAAAAAGCTCATTTGACTTGTGTGTGTGTGTGTGTGTAATCACATGTGTAATCATATGTCTGTCTGTAGAATGGAAATCTCTGTGACAGGTAGGGTGTAATATTGGGGTGTCATCAACCTTAATTCTCTACTTTTCTTTTCTATTAGCAGCAGTTTCAAACGCTTTCTTTTCATATTAACTCACTTGTTTGAGACTAATGCTGCGAAACCTTCCTGCAAATAGTAATCCATAACATCTCAGGTTAGTGCTAGAGCAGTGCCAGTTAAAGTTCCCAGAAAAGAAGTGATCCTATCACTTGGATTAATAGCTGAGATTAATATTTTGTCTACTTTATTCCTAATGATGGGATGCGAGTAGGTACTCAGTCGTATTCTAATCCCTTTCTCTTCTCACCTGCCAGGTTTTCTCCAAGGAAGTAACACCCTGTCTTCCTTAAAAAAAAGCACCTCCGGAAGATTGTGTTAGTCATCCACTCTTCTATTAGAGATTATTTGTAACTGTGATAAGAACTTGGACTTTGAATTTTCTAAATATACAGAAGGTGGAAGGGTATTGAGCAATTTGTCTCATTATCTCGCAGAGTCATCGCACAGGGTGTAGCATCGTGGCACTAATGGCCCTCAAATAGCAGCTTATCAGAGCTGCTCGGGGATTCTTGCCATTGCTGTAAAAAGACATTTGGCAATAAGCAGAATGCCCTAATAGAGGCACAGCCATTGACTAGCACATAAATACGCTAACATACTTCACTTCCAAACTCTTCAGCAGCATCTGGTTGTAGAAAACTAAATAGATAATTTTGTACATCACAGATAACTAGTCGTTCTAAATACTGTAATTTTAAAGCGATCGTTTCTTGCGATGGTTGATAAATTGCTGCGTTTGTTACGTGTTTCTGTTGCGTATTTCGCCTGACCTCCCAAAGCTTTTTGGTAAATACTAATTAAGAAGTGATGACTCTTTTGCTGAAGGTTTGTTAGGTAGTTTGCATCCATTTTCCAGTTAAACAGAGGAACATCGTTTGGTTCAGTTGCAGAGATCATTTCTTAACTGGAGTTTCCTGGTCTAAGCTCTATGTTTGGGGCTTTTTGTGTGGTGTGTGTGTGTGTGTTTGTTTCTTTTTTCCCCTCAGCTAATTAACATATTTAAAATGCTGCTTCCCCACCTCTGCCAGGTGTCAGACTCCTGTGTCTCCCTCTTGCACTGCCAGAGCAGTTTGACTTTGCTCCCCAAATTATTGCTGTTCCCATCCTGCCTGCAGGAGCCGGCAATGAGCCCGACCACAGTGGTGCGGGGCTGTTTGGTGCCTTCCAGCTACCAATGTTGTCCGAGTTGGTCACCATCTGAGTGCCAAATGATTGCTGTAGTTTGAACTGGGGGGAAGATAGGCTGTATGAGCAGAACGTGGATGTATTGATTTACATTTGCCAGGGCGTTACATCCATACAGGTTGCACTGGGCTTGACTTCCACTCTTGGCAGAAGTTGTTGTAGCTTTATGAGTAACCTGCTTCTTTCACAGTTTAAGTAAACTTAGGTCAAAATCTGTAAGCTGATCCTGGGATCGATTGGTGCCAGATTTGGGCACATTTAACAATACTTGGCTGAGAGAGGGGTATTAGTGCTGGCGAGAAGGTGCCTTTCCACTCCCCTTATGGACCTGCTAATTCTTGGTTCTGTCTTAGATCTGCGGTTTACATATACTTGGTTACCAGACGTGTCTCTTAAATGGGTGGTGATTACACAGATCATCCAGGAATCACAGGTGTCCAAGTATCAGTGAAGCAAATGGTCAACTAACATGTCCATGTGTAGGCAGAGCGGGGTACTCCCTGAAGCTGTCAGATTGTTTGTGACTAGAATTCATTGTTCCAAAGAACTACCTTTATATTCTACACTATTTTAACTAATTGATGCTAGCAATATATCAATGTTAATGGTTTCATGTTAATTACTTTTTTTTTCCCAACACATTCATTGATGGAACCTGACAACTCTCAATTCAAATATTCAGTTGTTGAGTTTTTGTGGTTTTGTTGGTTTGGGGTTTTTTTTAGAATAATAGCTGTTGTTCCTAAATAGAAGTCCTTCCTAAACTGGTCGTACTATGAAAAAAAAAATAGAATTAATAAGAGGAAAACAACACAAAACAAAAAAAACACACAACACCCCAAAAACCAATGCAGGTCAATACGTGAGCTGTTTTCTCGAGGGTGTTCCACGCTGAAGCTCTAGTAGATCATACCAGAAGGTTGTCATGAAGTCAAAGTGTTTGCTCCAATATAATTTTGACTGTTAGGAGACATACTTACAGATAATTGTCATCCTTTCAGGAAATATGGTATTTAAGCTTTCTTGGCCTGAGGATAGGGGCCTCTTTGCTCTGTGTGTCTGAAGTCTAGGTTTGATTCTCACTTTCTTGTTCTTTAAGTTGGATAGAGAGTGAGGGGTGTTATTAGAAGCAAAGCTTTAGCAGCCGAGGAACTTAGCTCCCCAGGTTAAAAGAGACTCTGGTAACTGGCTGGACACCTGCAATGAAAGGAGCCTGATGGATTCCAATGAGGTTTGAATCCTCTGTGCTCTGTGTGTGACAGGGGAAAATGTTAATGGAGTAAATGACAAGATGAAGTATTTATGAATTGTTTCTGTATGGGTGCTTAAAACCCCTTTTTTTCCTCCTTTTCAGAAAGAAGACACAGCTCCTCTAGCAAGCCGCCTTTGACTCCTCCCTCCTCTTCAGTATTTTCCCTCATTTCATCTCTCCCTTCAAAAAACAAAGGTAGCAGTGGAAGTGGGAGCAATCGTTCATCCAGTGGAGGTACTAGTGCATCATCATCAAATTCCAAGTTGTTGAAATCACCCAAAGACAAGCTGCAGATCAGCGGAAACAACAAGTTAATGCATCCGGTACAGCATAGCAAAGTTCCCCATGATAAAATGTGAGTACACATTTTGACAAAGAATTAAATGTTATTACTTGCGTAGACACTGCTGCATCAGCAGAATTTCCTTTCGTTTCAGAGGGGTTTTGGTTTAAGAAGTAGTCACTTCAAACTCCTCCAGATCTCATTCAGCAGCCCAGTCTAAGATTGTAGGTAATACTCATGGTGATGTTGAACATGAACTCTTGCAAAGCTGCATCTTAAATCACTATAAATAAAGGTCATTATACTAGGGGCTCTTAATTCTGTAATCTAATCTGCATACCTTGATCATAAGGGAGTTTTAGCTGTGATTCAGGTAGTTTTTGACCTGCACATGTGAGATTGACAGTAAGTTACGTTATCAGTTCTGCTCAGAATGGGTCATTTCTCACTGAACATAATTGCTTTGGTGATGCACTGTATTTGTGAATCCAAATAACAGTTTCTGGATTCCTTGATGACTCACTGAAATATTTAAAAGGAAATGGGGAAAAGAGGACAGAAGAGATTATGGACATCACAAAAAATAGGGGGAAAAAACAACACAACAAAACAAAAAAAAAACCCAAACCAACAAACACAAAACCACCTGGGAATAAAGGAGGAAGGTCTATGTTTGCATGGTGAATAGATCAGAGTATTGTTGAGTAATAATGAAATATTGAAATATTATTTTAAAATTTATTACAATAATTTTCCATTTCACTCCCTTTATTTTTCATAAATAATAGTATGACTCCATCTGTCAAAGTGGAAAAGATTCATCCAAAGATAGATGGTGCCCAACTGAAAGCTGCTGTTGGTCCAACTTGTTCTACTACTGTGAGTTCCTCAATAAAGACTGGCCTTAATTGTCCCTCAATACCAAAGCCACCCTTGCCTTCCCCTGGACAGATACTGAATGGTAAAGGTCTTCTCTCTGTGCCTCCATTTTTGGAAAAGAAACCTGAAGAAAATACAAATAATAGGAAATTTTTACATAAAAGATTGTCAGGTAATTGGTTTTAATTGTTATTTGCTATATTCCTTGTTTTAGTGTATATATAAAAATGCATATATAGAATATATAGAAATATGCTTTAAAATGAAATTAAACACTTTTATAACACTGTAACTTGTATTTAGGTACATTTTGCATATTAGAATTTCGGTCTATAACTTGACATGCTCTTAAAGTACACGAGCAAATTCTAGTGTAGCTATTGCTTTCAGAAACCATGTAGACCTCAAAGGTCTGTCAGTTCGTACAGTTTTAGCATTACAGAATCACAGAATCCCACAATGTCAGAAGTTGGAAGGGACCTGGAAAGCTCATCCAGTGCAATCCCCCCATGGGGCAGGAACACCCAGCTGAGGTTCCACAGGAAGGTGTCCAGGCGGGTTTGAATGTCTGCAGAGAAGGAGACTCCACAACCTCCCTGGGCAGCCTGGGCCAGGCTCTGACACCCTCACCAGGAAGAAGTTTAAGTGGAACCTTTTGTGTTCCCATTTGTACCCGTTGCCCCTTGTCCTATCTTTGGTTATCACCAAGAAGAACCTGGCTCCATCCTCCTGACACTCACCCTTTAGATATCTGTAAACATTAATGAGGTCACCCCTCAGTCTCCTCTTCTCCAGCTCCAGAGCCCCAGCTCCCTCAGCCTTTCCTCACACGGGAGATGCTCCACTCCCTTCAGCATCTTGGTGGCTGCGCTGGACTCTCTCCAGCAGTTCCCTGTCCTTCTGGAACTGAGGGGCCACAACTGGACACAATATTCCAGATGTGGTCTCCCCAGGGCAGAGTAGAGGGGCAGGAGAACCTCTCTGACCTACTGACCACCCCCTTCTAACCCACCCCCGGTACCATTGGCCTTCCTGGCCACACGGGCCCAGTGCTGGCTCATGGTCACCCTGCTGTCCCCAGGACCCCCAGGTCCCTTTCCCCTACACTGCTCTCTAATAGGTCATTCCTCAACTTACACTGGAACCTGGGGTTGTTCCTGCCCAAATGCAAGACTCTACACTTTCCCTTGTTATATTTCATTAATGTACATTTGGACCTTCCATATAGAAAGAGGGAAAAGAAAAGCTTTAAAGATAATAGAAGAGCTTAATGTACATAGAACTGGAACAACTAGCACCTCATAAACTCAAAAATATAAACCCAGTCTGCCTTTTACACTTTTTAAACACAATAACTTTGAGTGTTAGTAGAATGGTAGAAAAGTTCTTAACATCTAAACTAACAACAAAAAAAACACCATTTGTTTGTCACAGTTTATACTGATGCTGACCTCTAATCCTAATGTGCAGGATCTGCTCCTCCTTTGGGGTCCCTACAGCTGTGAATTTCTCCATTCTGTTTGTAGACTTGAAGTCTATATTCCAGCACACCATAAACTTGCTGAGAGTACAGAAAATTGTATTTGTACAATTTTATTGTGCATTTTTCACTTGTACATTTGCCTGTGTTACATTTGAAAGCAGTTTCTGCTGTGGTTAATTTTTATAACAAAAATAAATTTTAGTATATCAAAATGTCTTTTGATAACTTCTCAATTCTGTGTACCTTTGACAGAGAGAGAATTTGATCCTGATATATACTGTGGTGTCATTGATGTGGAAACCAGGAAACCTTGTACTAGGTCTTTGACATGCAAGGTGGGATATCTTTATCAGAATAAGATTGTGTGAAGTTTTTATTCAATATCTTGTGAAATATGACAGAAGACTACGAGTTTTTTTGCTGTCCGTAATTACCACTGTAAATGGTGCCTGTTCAAACATGTTCCAGAGAACCAAGGAGGAATTTTTTCAAAGTTTGTTTCATTATTTGCTCAAAAACATATTTAGTAAAGTAACCCAGAGATTTGTAGCTTTGTATAAGCCCTTTAAACATGGATGTTGACATGGGACAAATAATGTTAGTCCACCTGTAAGGCAGTAGGGGGCCAACATGTTCTTTTTAGGGATGACCTGTGGGTCATAGATCATGAACTTCAAAATTCCTCATAAGCATAGAAAGTATTACTTGTTTATGCAGAAGTTGAATAAATCAGGCTACTCCTCTCATCTGTGAAAACCTTCAGTCAGATAAAATGTGTTCTCTGGCTTCAATCTCGGTGGACAGAGGGCTATTGCTTAGTCCCGAGGAACCAAAAATCAGATCCCCTGCAATTGTGTAATATTTAGCTATTTTCCTGCAAAGTGGCTAAACTGTCAGTAGGGAAGGCATCTGGCAAATAAACCACCTACAGAACAAAGGTAAATGAAGCTGGTACTAATGACACAGAGGAACTGAACTTGAACATGTTGCCCTTTTGGAATTACAGGGGGGAGGCAATTGGTTTGCTAATAGAGGAGGGAAAAGCGTGAAGATTTTACAAGAGGGCTAGATGGAAGCGCAAAAGAGAAAAAGTAAAAACGTTTCTCAGCTATTCCTTATACCTACTTATAAAATATTTTTCGAAATCACTGTTTGTGTCTGAATTATGTGATAATAATTTTTACCTATTAAAATGAACCTAATCAAACCTTTTATGCCATACGAAAAAAGGGTATTGTCTGTGACTTTAACAATTCAGAAAAATAACCTACATCTATTTCACTTTGCCTAGAGTTTGTGCCATATATACACGTATACATTTTACTATGTGTAGCATTCGAGACCCTCAAAGAGCTTTGAGGACTGTGGATTCTGCTGATTTTTTTGCATTCCTTAATATCTTTTCGATTACATTAGTTTTCAAGGAATGTATTAGTACATAGAACAAGGCAAAGTATTTTTATAAGTATTTTTCATCTTTAAAATCAGACTTTTAATGGGAGACGTGTATAATATTTTCAATAAAGGAAAGTAAATACTTAGTATTCCTGGTTATCCACTAGGATGAGAGAAATGTTTTTCGATACCACATTGACAATTAAAATCTTGATGTAAAAAGATTTTCAATTCTAGTCTTAACCTTATAAGAGCTTTAGCAGCTTATTTTTAAAAGTATTTTGAAAGAAGCCTTTTACTCAGTTGCTGGTTTTTGTTATTTTTGTGTCAGACAGGGATATAGGAACCTACAGAGCGATTTTAAAGTTTGTTTTCTAAGTCGTTCTTCCCCCTGTTTACTTAAGCACAGGTGTGATGATTTTCTCTGCTCTAGAGCTCTAGATACATGTTTTGCTTGTTTAATTTCCACAAATATAATAGCACAGGATTAATGATTGATTCATGGTTTTGCAGACACATTCCTTAACCCAGCGGAGGGCTGTACAGGGTCGAAGAAAACGATTTGATGTGTTATTAGCCGAGCACAAAAGCAAAACCAGGGAAAAGGAACTTCTTCGACATTCGGATCATCATCAGCAGATGCCCCCTCTCAGGGAACCACATCCATCACCTACGAAAACTTCCCAGGAGCTGCACCAAAATTCTCATGGAGTTACTCTTACGGAGTCAAAGCCTTTATTACCTAATAAACCCAAACCTCACCCCCCCAGTCTTCCAAGGTAAGGAAAATCTGCCCATCCTAATGGTCTGGAATTAATACTGGTAGCTTCCTCAGGTGGATTTTGAAAGAGTGATATGGATCTGATGAACGGGGCAATATTTTTGCTCTAGGCTTGCTGACTCTCTGCAATTAGCAATTACATGCTGAGCTGTAACTCATACAAGGAGGGTTTGGTGTTTGAAACAGTAAAAGCTGAGTTGCATCAATGAAAGTGATTCAGCAACGAAGGCAAAGCTGTTTTTCCAGGGGTATCGTACCTTCTGTGCTTCCTCTCAGTAGATGTGATGTGAGACTGTGGAAAATATCAGAAATCTGTTTGTGAGGATTTCCTGCTGTCAGTAACAAAAAGCACTTCAGCTTGGAATTTTTACCTAGACGTAGTTCGCTAACACCTTTCCTGCTCGCCCTGCCCAGGCCTCCAGGCTGTCCAGCCCAGCACGGTGGAAATGTCCCCAGCGAGTCTCCTTCTGTCCACGAGTCCCCGCACCCTCCCTTGCCTGCAGCTGAGCCAGCACCTCGGTTATCCAGCGATGAGGGAGAATGTGATGAAAAAGAAGAGCCTGTTGAAAAACTGGATTGTCATTATTCAGGTCATCATCCTCAACCAGCTGCTGTACGTTTTGAGTTCAGGTTGACTTTGCTCTCTGACTGGCTCTGAACTTGTAAACACGTTACTTGAGGGTTTTAAGAGCGCTTTTCTATTGGGCATATGATTTTTGTTTGTTTGTTTTCTTGATTTTAAGAAAATTATTTTGTTGGCTAGTAGGCAGTGAAGATTTAACTGTAGTTGTGAAGTAAATGTGCTAAAGAGACATGTTCAGACCTCACTAATCCAAAAATCAAAATGCCAAAATACTGAAGATGAAATTGGTAACCGCTCTGAAGGGCTGTGGTTTTGCAGTAAGGACATGTAAGCAGGGTCTTTTGGGTGAGATTTTGTTGTTGGACTTTCCCTCACACACACACACAATTTTTACTTAAAGTGCCAGTCATGGCAGTAGAGGTAGCAGTAATGTGTTGTTTTAATATTTAAATCTTGACAGAAGCTAGTTAGTCTAACTAAAAGCACAAGCTTTATTGCCTAACCTATATATCAATTATCTCCTCTTTGGTTTTTTAAACAGACTACAAGCAGATAGATGATAGGTCCTCTGAAGTGGATGTTACTTATATGTATTATGTTGTTATATACATACAAAACCACACTCTCTTTCCCTGTTTAATCAGGGGCATTCAAATTTGACCCTCACTTTTGGTCGTAAGGGAGCCTTGGATGGGAAGAAAATGATACCAATATACCACTGCCAAAAATTTAAAATAGTTGTTATACCATAGAAATAAAAATGATAATTTCTATTTTTCTATCCTTGATTTAAACATGTAAAAGCATATTCATTTAGCAATTATTTATTTGTAAACAAGTGCATTGTTATTCAGAGAGTTGTTACTGAAAGTAGAAAGCACCAATGAAAATCTGTCTTTTCAGTTTTGCACATTTGGTAGCCGGCAAATTGGAAGAGGTTATTACGTGTTTGACAAGCGATGGAACCATTTGCGATGTGCACTTGACTACATGTTCGAGAAGCATCTGAATTCACAGATGTGGAAGTGAGTAGAAGGGAAAGAGTTCTTGGTATTTGTAGAAACACTTGAAGACTGTGATTATAGTTACAGAATAGTAATCTTGGTTCGGATTAATTGAATCAAAGGTTAATAGTCTGTGCTTTGTTTTTGCAACAAGTAACTATTAATTTAAGATGATGTTTATTGGCGTTAATCAATCTCAAGGTACAATCACTTTAATGGAGCTTTATTAGACTGGGTGTCATTCCAAAGAGTGGTAGATACGTAGGTTTTTGTTTTCCTGTTCACCTGCAGGAAAATTCCTCCAGTGTCTACTAACGCAGCATCAGTTCGTGCACCACATCGGACAAACTCAATGCCTGCTTCACAGTATGGTGTCAGTGCAGCAGGTTTCCTCTTACCCACCACGGTTATGTCATCGCCAGCATTGGTGTCTCCTTCCTGCGTGTCTCTGAATAATAAATCGGTACCATCCCATGGAACGACACTAAATGCCAATCCTGCAACTTTGGGTGCGGTGGATCCTGTCTGCAGTATGCAATCAAGACAAGTGTCTTCATCCCCTTCAACACCTACAGTGCTTTCCTCTGTACCTTCACCTATGCCCAGCAAACCTCAGAAAATTAAATCCAGCAAATCTTTTAAACCTAAGGAATCTTCTGCTGGCAGTGGCACCTGTAACAGTACCGGCAGCGTCAGTAGCAGCGGCGGCTCAGGAAAGAAGCGTAAAAACAGTTCCGCACTGCTAGCACCTTCTCATTCCACAGAGTCCTTTAGAAAAAACTGTGTGGTTAACTCTGGAAGCTCTGGGACCTCCTATCACCCGTCGGTGACAGCCTCGTCCCACAGCGTTGGCCTCAACTGTATGACGAGCAAAGCGAACTCTGTGAGCCTCAAACATGAGCAATCAGGGAGGGGTCCTCCGACCGGGAGCCCTGCGGAGTCGATAAAGAGGATGAGTGTGATGATGAACAGCAGCGACTCCACGCTCTCCTTAGGGCCGTTTGTTCATCAGTCCAGCGAGCTGACTGTAAATTCACACAGCAGTTTTTCACATTCGCATACTTCCCTTGACAAATTAATAGGAAAGAAAAGAAAGTGCTCACCTGGTTCAAGCAGCATAAACAGCAGCAGCAGCAGCAAATCAAACAAAGTTGCCAAATTGACATCGATGAACAATGTCCATGCAAAACACACTGGTGCAATCCCAGGGACACAAGGACTGATGAACAATTCTCTTTTTCATCAGGTATGAAATTTTGTCTCAAACTAAGCCACTATGAACATGCCTCTTCACGTGCTTACGTTAGAGGTGTTCTCTTAAATATTAGTTAGCCAATTTCAGAGTGATAGTTCTCTTTTTTTGTCCACTGTCCATTTTACATGGTTTCATAGTACATTTACACAAGATTTTTATAAACACTCTCATAAAGTGTAGCTTTCTTTTTTTTAAATAACCTTAAATATGACTTTCCAAGTTCCTTAGATGTTGCCTGTGAGTTGCTTTCAGATGAAATTCAGTCCTCACATTTGAAAAAAAAAATAAATCTAAAGGTAAATGTTGCCAGCCAACTGTGGGACTGAGATGTGTGTCTCAGCCTGACTCCTTGTTTCTGTGTCAGTAGCAAACATTCTACAAAGTGGAACATAATGATGCTGATAACACAACTGTGATACTGTGATAAAATAAGCCTATTATCCCAAGGTGTCATTGACTAACTTCTTAGTAATAACAAGATTAAATGTTATAAATAAGATAGAAACCTTGATAGTCAGTAAAGCAAGCAGATTGAGTATAGAGGAAGCAGATCTCATGGATACGTAAAATCCCATTTTAAAATTTAGTTTGGGGTTTTGTGTTTAGTTGTTTTTTTGGATATTTTTAAATAAATCACACTGGAACAGTAGTGTATCAGGAGGGAAGGTTATTGAAGTTAAGATGACAGAGAATTTAGGAACCAGTAGCTCAGACTTTGTAATAAAACTATGCAAATTGGCTTGGAGGATCAATTGGAGGGGCAAAAATAATTGGATACAGCTCGAAGAGAGTACAGAAGATGGAATTTCAGAGCGTGGCTTTAGAACTGGAGTCTTTGAGATGGAAAACCCAAGAAACCTTTTGTTTCCTCTGGTGCTAATAACCTAAAATCTGTGTACCTGGAGAGCTAAGAGGTCAGTAAGAGCTTTTTCAGAATGGTTTTTGGATGTTCAGTTTCAGCCATAGAGGAAGATTCTCATCATTGTGTTGTGCTTACTGTAACAAATTTAGCAATGTGAGATTTTTTTTTTCCTCCTTTTATTTTTGGACTTATTTACATTGCATAGTTGAAATAGTAACTATTAGATAAAGGATAAATATAATGTGAGTGAATGAAGGAAGGAAATAGTGTCTGAAATCAGTATCAGTTTTAAGGAAGGAAATAATGCCTGAAACCGTTAAGAGCTCTAGCTTGAGAATTGTCAAGCCTTAGAGAAGCCAGCCACATACTAGTGGTGTTGCGTTGTGCCTGGTGATTCTCCCCAAAATATGCTCTTGTCGTCCAGAAAATGTCTTTTAAGGGCATGTGCTATGACAGCCTGGCTCACTCATCCTTCTCTCCCTTTTGCTTGCTCAAAAGCCAAAGGCACGTCCCTGACAGCTGAATGCACCCCGGTGAGAAACGGACTGGACAATTTTCACTACAAGCAAAACCTCTATCTGGATTTCTGGACTCCAAGATGCCTTGACTTTTCCCAACTTCCCATGGTCCTCAGGTGTGGAAATCTACTGGACTGTCACTTAAAACAAGGAATTTCCCTGAAGCCATGTCTGTAGCAGCGAATATACTAGAAATGGACACTGGATGAAGTTCAGCCACAAAGTTGCTCTTATCAGTGTTAAGGGTGGTCTGGACTTTTGCTACACAGCTGTTAGATTTTACTTACAGGAGTACATCGTCTTGCCACTATTTGACATAGATTGGTTGGGCAAAGGAATGTTTTCTGGGGGGAAATAAACATTACTGTTGACTTATTTTTATACTGATGGTGTCTTTTGTAGGTGATAGCTAACCAGACAGACACCCTCAATGGAGAGGACCCCGCAACAAGGGGAAAAACGTGTGAGGCACAACGGAAAGAAGCCCTCAAGAAGGGAATATGGCTTTAGCGTTTTTATAGCAATGTTCCTGTAACGGAATATCAAAATAGCACAATTCAAAAAATAGTCTGTGTTTTGCCCAGCCTTTTGCAAGTAATTTGGGATAAGAAACTATCAGGAGTTTAAAAAGAAATCAACAAAACCCAGAAAAACTTGTTTGAGGCCATCGCTCAAAAACAAGTATAAAAATGTCATACTTGCATGATGCGAAACCTATTTCCTATTCCTTTGAAAAAGATTTGATTGCCGAAGAAAAATTGAACTTTGTTTTTTAAAAAAATCCAAACCCATCAAACAAAGGCAAATAACCTCTACAACTATATGCCCAAAGAACGTTATTTATTGACCTGTATACCTTTGCTATTTAAAAAGAAACAACAGCTGTATTGGTTAAATAAGGCTGGATAGCCCTTTTAAGACTAAGTATTTAAAGTATTTAAATATTTTCTAAACAACCTAAAGTCAGTGACTTTATGCCTTGTTTGTAGAACTAAATTGTTAACGTGTTATGCTTTCAGCCACGCAGTAAGGTGGGTTTTTTTCCAAAATTCTGGATTAAACACCAATTTGACAGCCGAGTTCACCGTAAAGTGCAGATGTCGTTTCATTCTCATCGCAATCGTCCCCCACCGGCCCAAGCTTTACGAATAAAAGGGGCTTTACACAGTTTTATATAGTCCAGTCAATTTTTATGAAGTATTTTCTCTTGCTTCAAAACACCTCAAAAGTGAATTCTGCTAAAGGGCTTATTGTATTATGATTTGGTTCGTCTGGATGTTTTTGTTACTTTTTAAACATCAGGTAAAGTCTCAAAACTGACTAAACTTGTGTTAAGGAGGCAAAGGAAAGGAAAACCAGTTCCTAACCCAGAAGGTATTTTATTTTCTGCCTTAAAGGGGCACCAGCTATTGCTGAGAAGAGACAATCTGAGCCTGCCCAGCTGTTGGCGTAGCCCAGCCTGCCCGGTTCTGGTGGCAAGTGGTACATCAGGGAATCCAAAGCCACTCTGAGTAGCAGTTGCTTTGTTGTTTACCTAACGATGCTTTCAGTTTAAACTGAACTTGCTTCGAAATCGTTCTAATACAGCAAAACAATGAGAAGCCTCTATGCAGACGTTTTAGCTTTGAATTTGAAAAGATCGCATTGAGAAAGCAACGTACTAGAGACACTTATTATGCAAACTAAAAAAAAAAAAAATAGCTTTTCAGGAACAAAAGGATTTGTATTTATTAAGACGCCCTGTTAAAAGGATTATTAGGACTGCGATTGGTTTAATGTAAAAGGAACCAAAGCGCTATGCCACAAAGAGAAATCAAAGCGTATAAAGCGCTGCACGTTTGGAGTGAAATCCACGCTCTGATGAAGTCCCTGGGGCAGAGCTGCCGCTTCAGGAGAGCGTCAGTCACAAGTGCAATTGGACTCTTGATAGGCACAAAGGTAAAGGAAACAAAAACTTGTCACGATTGAGCGCTAGCGATTCTGTGATGGAACTCTCCTCTGTGTTTCTTTTTAAGGTTCTGTTGATCTGAAAGCATAAACGGCAAACTCGTGCTCCTTCAGTAGCCTGCAGACGTGTTGCAAGGTGAATTCCTGATCTCTGCTCGTACAGAGCTGATGTTTGCAGCCCCCTGCGGCGTGCGGTTTAAGCTGTTGGGTGTAAAGCGTTAGAACATCGTAAATTCTGTCTGCCCTTGAGCATAGACCTGCTTCAATATTATGTTTTAGATCTTGGTTATAAGCAGAACATTGTTCCTGAAGCTTTTATTGTCACATAGTTCTTAACTGTAAATAACTAAGGAAGCTTAAAATGAATTTTCCTTGCAAAATTGAATTTGCAGTGGCTGGGTTGTTTCTAGACAGATTTTGGTATTAATTTAAGATATACAGTTTTTATAGTCTTTCCAACTTCTCGTTATGACTCCTGCAGTTTTCTTAACCTAAAAAATTGCTGCAATGATGAACAAAGAATTATACAAGAAAAAGAAAAAAAAACATACTTTTGTATCTTTATTTTGGAATTTCTTGTTCTATTATAAATATTGAAGTATCCCTATTTCAGAAGACATATTTTGTTAATTGATTGTACATATTTAAATATGTATTTTTGCACAGGTCTTTTTTTCTTATATCCAGTTTTGGTACAACTGAGATCATCTAGTATTTATTTATTAATTAATTAAAAAATAAACAAAAAAAAATAAAGGGGGGGGGGGCGCGGGGAAAGAAGCAAATACCTTTTTATAATTTGAAGTGGTTCACTGCCAAGCCAATAGTCTAACATGCCTACTTTTGCGAACTGAAGGGGACGCCTCCGTTTTTGTGAAAGCCGCGTCCCTTTCCACGTCTTGGGAGTGAACCCACGCCCAGCGCCGCCCGGGTCCTGTGCCCGGGCTCTGCCGCGGGACCCCGAGCGCAGGATCGGGGCCCAAGCGCTCGCTCCGGCGTCGCTCGTCGGTTGCCCGATTCCCAGAAGATGACATTTAGTGAAGTGACACACTGCTTCTCAGTTTGTTTTTTTATTTGATTTTTATCTTTTTTTTTTTTGTAGTGTTTGTGTGTGCGCGTGCGCATCCGTGTGGGTCTCATGTGGTTTAAAACTAACGGAAAAACTGAAAGTGCCTGATATAACTAGTTTTAAGCTTGGACTGTTTAGACAGCTTCTCCTTAAAAGACTTGAATGTTCAGTTGAAATTTTGGAGCTTGCTTTTTCCACCTATCTATAATATATTTGTGTGTGTATCTATGCATACACGCACATATATGCGTATATTTCCTGAAAGTAATGGATTGACAAAAGAAAGCGAACGATGCTGGTAACTGTTGTAAAATCTTTTAATTAGAGTACCTTGTGTTGGAACAATCCCAGTGATAACATATTCGATACAATGCCAAGGGTTTGAAATATGGTTTTAACCAGCAGTTTATTTAACTGTCTCATTTTGGGTAGAGAAAGGGGGGTATTCGTAAATGAAAGAACTTAGAAAATGTCCAAAATAGCTGGTATTCCAGGAAAAGAAACAAACAAAACCAAGTAAGTACCTCTTGAAACCATTAAAAAACAAAGATGTGAATTCCACATGACATTTTTAAGGCAGTTGTCTTCCTGTTAGAGTTCTCTTGCCAAGGAATCTCTTTCTCGTCTTTCACTCATTCTGTCCTGGAGGAGGGAATTGGGCTTAGAAAGATTCTTACATGTTCCACTGTCCAGCAGAAAAGAATTATTTTTACCTTTTGTGCAAGATATTTTACGTTTTAAAGGTAACTTTACGATGAGCACTACATAATGTCAATGTGAATGTAGGCCTTGAAAGCATCTTGCTCGGTGTTGAGCCTGGTTCTAAAAGCAATCTCCTGTGTAAAATGTGTGAATAGTTCGATAATTTGTATACATAATCAAGAGCATCTGATCAGCTGAACTCTGTGTTGGCTGCTGTATAGTACATGAACAAATGTCATGGGATAGAAAGATTACTTTGGATATTTAAAAGAAAAAATAAATATATAGTCTATTTGTTTTGTAACAAGTTTCTGTAAATAAAATAATTTATACTATTTATAAGAAAAAGTTGTGCTTTGCTTCATGAAAAAGATTAGTTTGTTGAACAAACATGTTACTAAACAAGGCAATAAAATTAGGACTTTTCAATAAATGAGGTTGGTTGCATGGAATACATTATATGTTTCTGCTTCATTATAAAGTCATTCACCATTAAAGGAAAACATTCTCTGTATCAGTGCCTATGTGAACTAATTTCAGACAATTGGATCTGCTCAAATTCTGTCACTGCAGCCCAGCACCGCGGGGGTGGCACAGAGCTGGCCCGGCAGGATCGGATCGGGGCGTTTGTCCCTGGTTTTGAGAGATGCCTGTGTCGGCTCCGCAGTATTTTCCCTGCGCAAAGGACGCTTTGGGTGTTTTTATTTACCCAAGGTTCACGCTTTGTATCGTTTTCTAAACAGAAAAAGGAGAAGCAGCTGTTACAACCCCAAATGCAGTATGTTGAATGATCGTGGGTTGGGTTTTGGGGGTTTTTTTTTTGGTTTTCTTTTTTCCTTCTCTAAAAGCATCTTCCGTGTTTTCCCCGTTTCAAACGCGGTGTGAGAATTCAACAGGTTACATCCTCTCCCAGGCTTTTCTCTGCATGCGACTCAGGCCGCGCGTGTGACGGTGACATCTGAGGAGCAGCTGGTAAAACCGGTAAAACGCCTGTTAGTGGGATAGAACGGCGTGGTTATATCCATGGCAATGCTTCCTTTATTTTCTCCCTCTCTTCTTTCTTTTGTTTTTATTTTCCTTTTACAACAGTAAGAACAGTTTTCCCAGTCATCTGGAATAAAAGCTACAAGATTTAACAGAAGGGTCGGGCAGCAAGCAGTGTCTGCTTTGCCTTTTTACAGTGAGTACTTTAATATTTCTACATTTAAATTTTTGCGTTGACTGAAGATTTTCACTTATTTTTTTTGCCTCACCATCCTGAAAATACCTTTTCTAGTGGCAATTTCTGATTTGTGCTCCACTCGATCAGCTGCTGGCAGCGGTGGCTGTGCTGGGCTGTACCGGTGATGGGAGCTGGGCTCGCTGCTTCTCGTCGTGTTCAGGCAAGTCCGTGACCCTGACCTGCACCTGCCTCAGGACTGAAGGATTAACTCCACGTTTAACTGCGTTTAAAATAGGGATCCGCATCCCTGAAAACGTGGTAAGGTGAGGAAAGAGGAGGAAAGGTGGGATTATGCCGTGTAACTGTGAGCTTGCATTGCAGAGCTGCTCGCTGGGTTATCGCTTCTCCCAGTGACTCAGCTCAGTGCAGGGGTTTGTTGTGACAAATACTGTCTGGCCAGGTGGTGGAGTAGAGCCCCCTAAATACAGACATCACTCATAGAATCATTTCGGTTGGAAAAGACCTTTAAGTCCAACCATTAACCCAACGCAGCCAAGTCCACCTCTAAACCACATCCCTAAGAACCTCATCTATGCATCTTTTAAACCACTCCAGGGATGGTGACTCCACCACTTCCCTGTGCAGCCTGTTCCAATGCCCGACAACCCGTTCTGTCAAGATGTTTTTCCTAATACCCAAACTAAACCTCCCCTGGTGCAACTTGAGGCCATTTCCTCTTGTCCTATCACTCTTTACTTGGGAAAAGAGACCAACCCCCACCAGGCTACAACCTCCTTTCAGGTAGTTGTAGAGTGGATAGAAAATTTCTCTCTTACCGCTCATTGTCTCATAGGAAAACACTCCAGTTTATGTCCAGGAAGAGTTAGTTACTTGGTGACATGGGAATTCCAGCCTGATAGTGCGCGCAACACAAATCCAAGTGTCGGGGGTTCTCTGTGCGTATGGCTTTGGGTACATGCACATATTGTCGATGCCCTTTGCATTTAAAATGGAAGCTTGTGAGTGTCCTTTGAACCCAAAGGTGTTTGCCTTCTGGTGGAGATGTGTTGGGCTCAAAGGCCACAACCTGCCTTGGGTAGGAAAACTTCTAAATGCAGGTCCTGCACCTGCGGCAGGTGCTGCTCTGCAGGTGGGGGTGCGGAGCTGCCCAGTGCCCTCACTGCCAACAGCCCGGCCTTTGTAGTACAGCAACTGCTGAAGCAACCTGCGCGAGGGCTGGCAATCGGTGTTATTTGAGTGCAAATCACTGCTGGTTCATTATTATCACGTTCTGCTGCAACAAATACTCAAACACACGTGGCTTGTAGGATCCACCACGGGGCTCATAATTTGACTGAATGCTTTTCTCAGTGCTTTGGCTCAGAACTGTGTTAGCTGCTGGATTTGTTCCTAGCAAGCAGCATGGGATCTTTGTCATGGAAAAGCAGCATATGCTTGTGTGTGTGTTTGGTTGGTTTTTTGGTGGTTGTTTTGGTGTGTGGTGTGTGTTTGTTTGTTTAATCTGGTTGGTTGTTTTTTTTCTGGCCCACCAAAATTTAGAGGAGTTTCAGAAACCTCTTTTGAAGTTGTTCAAACTAACCTGGATTCAGGCCTTCTGGCAAAGGGTGAAAACTGGCCTGATAAATGCTGTAAAAAGGCTTTGTCTGAGCCAACAAGAAATGGCTGGAGTTGACATCTGCAGCCAAATGGGTACAAAACCTTTGTTCAGCATCAGCAGGGACAGTGTGTTGCTGCCCAGATTAGGTGCTCTCTGCCAAAGAATGTTTGCACACAAACGAGATTTCAACCACTTCGTAGCAGAGCTGTAGTAACAAACCCTGCAGTACCCCGTGGCCCATCCTTCCCTCCCATGTTTCCACAGCTTAACGGCAGTGGGTGTATTGCAGAGCGAGGGGGAAAGTGTCTCCGTGGTGTGGCCGCATCTTGAAACCTGTGTCTGGTTCTGGCCACCTTGCTGCCAGCGTGAAGTCAGCCTTCCAAAGTGAAACTGGAGAATGGCATTAGTTCAAGGAACCGCAGGAGCTTTAACGATGAGAGAAGAATGTACAGCTTTGGCACGTGGACTATCAATCCAGGGAAAGGTGTCAAGACAGAGGAATGAACGGGTGTGTCTGGAGTGCCACTCACAATCAGAGTTAAAGAGGTGGAAATAGTGAGATGAAATAACCAAAGGTAAAAGTAACGTGCCCAGGGGATGGTGAGAGGTAATTTGAAGTTACTTCAGGGTTTAAAGGAAGCAGAAATCCCATTGCTTCAGATTTGACACGGAAACTGAAGTAGGCAGTTAAAAATGATAGAATAGAATGAATTGTGCCCTTGACCAGCTCAAGGCCTGGTCACCTTGGACCCCTCTTTGGAAAAACAATTATGTACCAGGTTACTACTTCTTTTTTTCTTTCTCAGGAGAGCAGTGTCAGCAGCTGCTCTGGCTGTACTTTGTGTAGCCAGCTGTGCGTTTCAGGAGGTGTTGATTTTCCCTACAACTGTCCAGAACCTGGCATGACTGAGAGGGCGAACTGCTGCTGAAAGCCTGAAATTGTTCAGGTAAAATTGCTGCAACCTTCTTGCCAGGACTGACTTACCCAAAAATATTTGTCAAGAAGTGCTGCAGGTTCCTCCCAGATTCTGCTTCACAGGGCATATGTGAGATCAGAAAATGAGCAAGGCAAGTTGAGACCTTTGAAAAATTGTCTCTGGTACAATCATAAATTTTTTAGATGACACTGAGATTTTCAATGAAGATTCTCTCTAGAATTCATGTATTGGAGGCACACTGAAAATGACTTCTCATTTTGCTCCGGTAGAGTATGTGCGTTTCTCTTTTGAATGTTCTGATTTTTCAGTTAACTGAGCAGAGAACACCAGGTCCTGAAATGCTTGGTTCCCACAGGTGAGAATGAAAGAAAAAGTGAAAGGTCTACAAATATCTTACGGCACACTAAGAGTCTTTAGTAAGACTTTTATTTTCCTCACAAAGTAGACATTTCTGGGTTTTTTCTGTTGCTTTTACCTACCCTAAGAAGCAGCAAGATTTCTCTTGAGCGACTGAAGCCTATGTTAGGACTAGTTTTCTAAAGTGTCTGTTCATTTCCACTGACAGCTAAATTATATATGGTAATACACAAGCTGAATGGAAATACTGAGATTCATCTCAAAAAACTCTGATATAGTTAATTAAGGCCAGTTCCAAGTATAAATATGTTGGAAAGGAAAATTAATCTGTGCAGCAGAAAAGCAACCCCTCACTTCAGTGACACCTATGGCCCAGAGTGTCTGTAGTATGTGTGGTCTTCTGAGATGCTTGACGTTTGCATGTATGGAAGGTGGAAAAGATTTTATCAAATGACAGCCAGAACTAAAGTCTTCTTAGCTGTTTGTACTTTATCTGATATGGAACAGATCTAGAAAAACTGAGAGATTATTGCAGCTCTGAAAAGTCTGAATATTGGCTTAAGTTAATTAAAACATTATAAGAAGCGATATGTGCGTGAACACACAAAATACAGAATCGCTAGCTGACCGCATGGTAAGCAAAGCAGGGTTCTCTTTTATTGCTCTCATTATTCCAAAGAAAGTGAAGATCAAAATTTTTTCTAATTAGTAGTTTGAAATTTAAATCCTTAAACTTCAGTGAAGTAGCTGCCACTTGGAAACAAACCAAAAAACCCAGCACAGGTTCTAGTAAGCAGTGAAAGAAAACCAAAATCATCGGGTTGTATTTTAAGTTTCAGAACAGTTCAACAGAGAATATTAATGGACCCTCAACATTGTGGCTGAGGAGTCTGACCTCAGGTGGGCAGCAGTGACCCACAGATGGGAGGTCCCCTGTGATGTCCCTGCAAGAGGAGCAGGCAGGTGACATCCAGCTGTTTTGGCTGCTGGACGGTCGCCTCCAACTGTCAGGGTCACCCTGTGGGCGTAGCTACCTGTTGGGGTTACTGCAAGTGCGAAAAGTCGCACTGAATGCAGACAGTAATGGGATCCTGTTGCTAAGGGCCGTGGCATCAAACAGCCACCAGAGCTAAGTCACCGACTTTCTTTAGGAGGAAAAAAGAAACCGCAAGCCAAGGCAGGCGGGTGACAGCTGCAGCCGTAGGCTCTGCTGCGGCCAGAAACCGTGTGTCATCAGCACGGCAGCAGCCGACTTGGAACATTTATTCCTCAGCAGCTGTGAAGACAGAAACCGTAACCCCCTACAGTATTTGATCAGTTGTGTCAAACTGCAACAGCACCTTCCACTGTTCCTACCATCATTTTTGACATCTGCAAATCTAACAGAGGAAGTAATTTCAACTGTAAGGCTTTCCTAATGATGTGCCAACTTTCTTTCCAACAGCTAGCAAAAAGGTGAAGGAGAGGCTACTTAAGATAAAAATGTTCCCAAAGTTGTGGTCCTTACAGTTTTTGTGGTTATGTTACTGCTTCATCCTTATTTCTTCTCCCTCAAGCTGTAATCCTCTTGTAACAAGAATTCGTGCTGTCTGGGCAGCACACAATCTCAACAGATTTTTTTTTGGCTACTTTACTATTGTGCAACTGATTCCTTTCACCTTTGATTCAAATACAGAATCCTTAAAGAAGCAAGCATAGAATCGCCCTTAGTTCTCTCTGTTCACAGCTCTTGACCCTGCTTTGCTATTAAATAGTGAATGCTGTATACACAGTCAAGTAAAGGAACAAAGTATATTACAAGAGATCACCAACTGTATAATACATTTAATAAATGAACTGGGATCCATACACCAAAAGAGAACGTTGTTTACTTAATGAGGTGGAAAGTAAAAACGCTACCTCTCTCGCTAGTAATTTTTTTTACCTACAGTATACCAAGTTATACAATATATTTATAGGTTACTTCCAAAATGTTTTAAACATCTAAATTTTGCATTCCCTTGCATTAAAAAAATTACATATTAATTACTCTGGAAAGTTTCTGAACTCTGTTTAGCAGCAAATCTCCTTTCTTGATGGTTTCTTGGTACTGCCAATTCTTGCTATCAGGCCTAGGAATTGGGGGGAAAGAAAAAAAAAGTTTAGAATTGAGAATATGTTTTACACCAGTGCACTTGTGTAATAAGTGTAATAAATATAAAAATGTACAGAATTCAACTGGGCTGTCACAAACAATTTTGAGGAATTGATAGCATACCTGTTGGTTTCTACAATCTCATTTACTTTGTCTATTTTGCAATGTAATCGCCCAGCTGCAATAAATCTTGAAAGCTCCCTAAGTAAAGAAGAGAAAAAGGCAGTTAAATCATGTTTCACCAACGACTTGTCAACCTACCAGCTCTGAACCTGCTGGTACGAAAAAGTGTCACCGCTCTTGTATTTCTGAAACAACAGCCTATATATTTTCATAAGGTATCTTATGCATCCTCATCTTATTAAAGCTTGGATATTACTCAAAAGAATAATCATTCTAGGGATCTGCATACAAAACATCTTAGAACCTTCTTCTCAGGCCAAAGTGTCATACTTGAATTAGTACAATTTATCACTCAGCTGAGCATCAACTGCTCTTCAAGCTCAAAGGCAGCAGGCATGTCGTGTGCCTATTTGGAATTCGGCCTGAGGTAAATATCTTCATGCCAGTCAGTTCATTAGAAAAGTCTCTTAATAGCTCCCTACTCTCTAGTAGCTCTAAATATGCTGCTTTTTTTTATTATTATTATTATTTTGCTTAATCAGCTGGTGGTCCACAGCACATGTCTGATGGTAGAAGAAAACATTACTCTGATCAACAGTAAGACAAGTTACAACTAGTAATAAATTACTGGAAGCATAAGAACTATTCATAGTATGACTTCAAAACATTTGCCTTTGAATTGAATGGTATTTAGTTTATCTTGAAACCCCTATTAATTAATTTCTGAATGTTTCAAGCAGTATTCTGTAACACTTTTCTGTGTTGGAAAATCTGAAACCTCTCTATGAAAGAAAAATGACTCTTGTGAAGGCATCTGACACAAACTGTCTCATGTACACAGAGAAAAAGTCAATTTCTCACTCCAAGACAGTTCTCATCATGATCTGAATCTGTTTGTTTTACCCTAGGAAAGAATTACAAATTGAGACCACAGTGTATGTTTGATTTAAGTGAAAAGCAGCAGATCCTGTCCACGTACTAGAAAGAAAACAGAACTAAAGGAGGAGACTTTTGGGGTACATAAAGTGTGCAGATCCCCAAAGTTGTAATAGTTAAGTTTTTGCATAGTTGTTAATTAAGTCATCCTCCAAAATCCTAAGTTTCATAGCACATGGAGGTCAATAGATAGAGCACTATAAAAAGTTACTAATAAAAGACTACATTCTCATATGGCATTTCGAGTGAAAGATATACTGGAAAAGCTGTCATAAGAAAACGCGATCAAATTATTTTCTTTACTGAAACATAAGGTTCACTTAAATTCAGCCAAGCTCTTCCATAGAAACATGACTTGCCATGTTTAAAATCAAAGTAGAATATATTCATAACGGGATCATCATAAATAATTAAAAGGTGTAAAGTGAGATCTTTATGAACTTAAAAAGTCAAATAACTTACTGATCTATGAATTCTACACTGACTCCAAATGCTTCTGCCATGTATCCCAGTGTCAATGACCGGTAAGACTCTAGGAGCTGACTATACGCGTGAATCCTCATTTCCCGTACGTAGTATCGATAGTGAGGTGCAAACAGCCAATCCTTCTTCATCTCTTGCTCTACAATAGCTGAAAAAAAAAAAAAGGTCAGTAATATCTTAGAAATGTAAAATATCAGTTAAGTAAACGAAACACAGAACACCAGTTAATACGTAATCAGCATGAACGTTATAACTATATTGTATCCTTACATACTTCAGAATCTGAAAGGTATTTTACACTAAAGAGAAATTCGTATAATCCGCATCAGTTCTAGAATCAGAAGCAGCAATAACATGCAAACAAGATTGCAGCAAAGCTAATGATCCTGTTTGTCAGCAGAGAATCCTCCTTTCAGGGTGTTGGTTCTCTGTCGTGCTCCTGGGTGACCACCTTCCTGAGGGCAAGTGCTGGGATCTGCTGTCCCACAGGAGCAGAGTGGTGCTGGGAATCAGCAGTACTAGGGATGTAACTACTTGAAGAAACATTGTTACCCAAAGCTGCCTAAGGAAATGCCATTACCTTCCCAGTACTAGCTCTTAAATTAGCTACAAGGATTTCCAGGCACCGAAATAACTTTTTCTCCTGTTTCAGTTCTCAGCTAGTGAGAGGGTCAGGAATAGAGAAATGTTGCCCTTAGCTCTTAATCTCAGCAGGCTGAACCTTCCACAAACTGAAGGGATCTTACTTTCTTGTATTCGAAATCTCACAGAAGAAAAGCAAGCAGTCTGAGAACTGGCATTTATCTTACAGGTTGGGATTTTGGGGCCTTTAGACTATAGGTCATGTAGTTTCCTATCAAACATAAAACCCTTCAGAGCTTCCCCATCTGACCTGTCTTTTCAGGTGAGACAACGTTCCAAAGCCATTTTCAAAATGCCTTCCCACCTAATCAGATGGGATCTTTTGAAAGCTCACTGGATGCAAAGGTTGGCTGGTTGGTTGGTTTGCTTGAAAAATCAAACAGCAGTGAATTTTAGGTCATCGTTTAAAAAAAAGAATCTTCTTTTTTTTTTCCCCCTGCATAAAGTATCTTTAGACTGTAGCTACTCCCTGAAAGTTGTGGATGATTTGAAAGAAATAAGTGAAGTACCTGCAATAGTATTGTAGAGAAGAACACAGCCTTACCTAATGACTGGAAAAAAGCAGCATAACGGCATTCGTACAGGGAAAAGAGATACTGCCGTACAGCTGGCAAACTGTGTAAGACTTCCAGAATCTCTGCTCCTTTAATAACCTGAAAGCAAACAAACGTATTTAAATGGCATCACTTTCAACCCAGAGATAAAAACGTTAAAGAAAGGCTGTGTCTGTTTGAACCGGTGTTTCCATCTGCTTTCCTTACCTTTTCCCTCAGGTCAGGCCTGTCCAGTGCAATCATGCTGACATAGACTGTATATGTTACAAATGTTTTGTAATCCATAAGTTCATAGGATGTAAACGTTGAAACGGTATCAAGGAAGAGCTCTGCTGCTTGTTTGAAATCACGAATAGCTACACAGTAAAGGCCCTGGTACACTTTGAGACGATTTCTCCTGTCCCAGTCTCCTCCTTCTTCTATTAGACTTAAAACAGAACAAAAAGAAATTAAATTTACTTATGTAAATGAGTTATGTAGTAAGTGATAAGTAAGTAAGTGCAGTATATCAACTGATACCATGTGATCAGAGAAAGAATAACATGTTATGTTACAGTTTGTATATACGCCTCTCAGGTAGGAAAGTGGCTTCCTAGGGACAGGAAAGGCCAGACGCTTTTGCACAGTGCAAGTTTCAACTGAAAGGAAAAGTTTACAGCCTCTAAGCTTGTGACAACAGTCTTTTGAAATCTGCAGGTAAATAGTACTGTCAGCCTCAGCTGTGGCAACATATCTCTACTGCCTATGCTGCTAATATCTAAGCCATCCAATTAGCAGCACAGAAGAAATTAAAAAGTTGCCACTTTTGCACCAAAACACATGGTGCTGAGATGGGGCTCTTGCTTCTAAAGGAAAAGCTGTCACTTCACAGAGCCAGCTGGATGCACTGGCAGCAGCTGGATTCTGCTGCCAATCCTGCACTACGCTTTATCGTACAACCTAATAACACACGAAGTTATGTGTCTTCCAACAGTGACAGAACAGAAACGTGGGAGCAGGGGTGTGGGCTAGAAATTAAAATCAAGTCAGCTGCTAGAAAATAGCTGACATAAAATATTAACCTTTGTTTTCTCTTCCCTCTCATATAAAAAAAAATCCAGAAACAGGAATCTCTCTGGTACAAGGTAACATGCGCCCACCACTCTGTGCTTCTGTCTCACAACCAGTCTTAGTCATTTCTTGACAGCAAGAAATGACATGTCTTTTGTTAAGCCTTGTCTCAAAAGTGCTTTGGTGCACTCAAAGAACCCAAACGGTACCTTTTTGCCTTTTCAATGTTCCGTGTGATGAGGTCATTATCCATATAGAACAAGCCAATCCTTAGAAGATAGAACACGATATCCAGACGATGCCCCAGTGCCACAGTTTTGTCATAAGTCTTGCGGAACGCAGTCAGAGCTCCCTCCTAACAAGACAGCATTTTCTATGGTAAGAATGTTAAAAGCACCTAGAATATTTACAAAATGTCTGTTGTAAGTACACACGTTGTCTTCTGCTGATAGTTGTGACTTCATTAGTTTCTTACAGAACTTTAACATTATGTATTCTGAGTAATTCTAAGAATCAGAGTTTAAATAAAGTTAAAAGCACTGATCCTCATATATCTTTTAAATCTAAGGACTATGAAAATGTACTCTGTAATTTCAGCTACACTTTGTAAACAGCTTAGAAAAGTCTAAAAAACACAAGGAAACTGAAAAATAACCCTGCAAATAGAAAATAGGTTTTCTTTCAAGGGCTACTTCCTTTTTTTTCCCTAGATAACTTAAATTACAGTAACACCCTCCCCTGCTTCCTACCCATGTCTGAATCATGCCACAGAGAAAACACACTGCAAGTCACTCAGTGCTCACTGGAGCCTGTCCAGGTAAGAGGATTACAATGAAGTGTTTTTAATATGAGTCTACAAAGCCTCTGCCATGAACCCACCTTGTCCCCAATCCTGCACAGGTACTCAGCTTTGGCCATCATTGCATCCCGGATTTCACTCTCCCCCAAGATCTTTTCTGCATCTTCTAATTCGTTGTCAAGACGTTTCAATTCTTCCTCATTAGCTTTCTTCATTTTGTTCAGCAGATCTGTGTCTATCTGCCATTCCAGAGACTTGCAGAGAGCTTCATAATACGGAGCCATATCTGAAAGAAACACAGGAAGGGTTCTGCGATTAACTGCTGCAACAAGTGTGTGCATGTTTCCAGAGCAGAGTGCTGAAGGACAACGCGACTGACTGTCGATGCCAGCTATGTCCTTTCTATGATCAGTTACCTACTAAAAACAGACATGGCAGACCTGGTGTTTAAACAGGCCTTGCCCGTAATCCTTCTTTTTGCTGACTCGTTTCTATCCCTACTTTTTTTCCACCTCTCCCACTTGCACTTCTCTTACTATTTACATGACTCTGAGCAAACTGGACCCTGGTGCTCAACTCCTACCTCTTAAAACACCAGCACTACGTAACAGTGGCCAAAGCTGGGGACATGGCACCACCCTGATGTGTCCAAACCCCTCGCTACCCCAAATGACCCCTAGCACTCCCCGTTCTCCTTTGCTCCATGCCCCTGGGAACCAGGCACACACACACACACAAGATAACAAGTCTGATGAGGGAGCTGGGGCAGTTCAGCCTGGAGAACAGGAGGCTGAGGAGAGATCTTACCACTGTCGACAACTACCTGAAAGGCGTTTGGAGCATGGAGGGGGTTGGTCTCTTCTGCCAAGTAATAAGTGACAGGACAAGAGGAAATGGCCTCAAGTTGCACCGGGGAGGTTTAGATTGGATATTAGGAAAAATTTCTTCACGGAAAGGGTTGTCAAGCATTGGAACAGGCTTCCCAGGGCAGTGCTGGAGTCACCAGCCCTGAAGGGGTTTAAAAGATGCGTAGACGAGGTCCTTAGGGACATGGCTTATTGCCAGTCTGAGCTTATCGGCTGGACTCGACGACCTCGAGGGTCCCTCCCAACCACAACGATTCTCTGACTCTACAAACACTCCCCCGTTCCACACGGCCCTGGGATCAGTGATCACGGCCAGACCCGCTCCCTGCCCGCACACTCGTGCCTCCGGACAGGCAGAGCCGCCCCAGCCGGGTGGGGGAGGCCGAGCCCCCTGCCCCGCACACCCGGACACAACCCGCCCCCAGGCCACACTCACTGTGCAGCCGCACGGCCGCCATCAGCTCCTCGCGCGCCGCGGGGTCGGGCGCGCGGGGCCGGAGGCTGAGGAGGAAGCGGAGCTGGGCGATGCGGAGGTCGGGGTTCTTGGGCAGCCCCTCCTCCTCCAGGTTCTCCAGCGGCATTGCGGCGGCGGGACGGGACGGGGCACCTCGGCTCCGGTGGTGGCGGCGGCGCGGCCCAGTGACTCAGCCGCGACAGGCGGAAACGGCGGCGGGCTTCCGCCTCGCTGCGCCCCCTGCCGTCCCGGAGGCCCGCGTGTGCAGAGGGAGACGCGCATGCGCGAGGCGGTGCCTGAGAGTCTGCGGGGAGGGGGGCTGCGAGCTCTGCGGCGCGCATGCGCAGTGCGCTCCATAGGGAGCATGCAGGCTGTAAGGGAGGGATGAGCGTGGTTATAGGTGCGAGCGTGATGTGCGGGTTCTGGGCGTGGGCACGCACCATGTGGATAGAGAGGCTGTGCACAGCGTACAGTGTATAGAGGCTGAGCAGGCGGAAGCTCCAGGGGCAGTGCCTGTGCATAGGGCGAGCTATATATAGGGGCTGCAAACGCGCCGGCGGCAGGGGCTGCATCGCAGTTGTGCGGGCTATAGGAGCTGGGCACACAGGCTATAGGAACTGGGCACACATAGCGCGGGCTATAGGAGCTGGACATACACAGCGCAGGCTATAGGAGCTGGACACAGGCTATAATAGGAGCTGGGCACACGCAGCGGGCTGTAGGGGCCGCCCCTGCACAGTGCAGGCTGTAGGGTCCCTGCACGCGCAGTCTATAGGGTGCAGATGCACGGCTCGCTCTCTCCCACTGCCTCGAGGCGGGCCGGGGAGCCGGGGAGCAGCTCTCCCTGCACGGGGGTTCCGGCGGGTTTTGCGCAGCTGGTGCAAAATGGCTTTTCGGATGCTTGGTGCAGTGGGCACAGGGCAAGCAGAGGCGCTTCAACGGGATCTCAACTTTCACTGGGGAAAAAAAAAAAACCACAATAAAAAAAATTTAAAAGTAGGTCTGTAACCTTCATAGTTGCAGGAAAAAGCTTACCTGCGTTACCTGAAAGCATACCAGTGGCTCAAAAAGCCAACAAGACAAGTAAACGGAACTTTCTAGCCCACATTGCCACGTATTTTTCATTTAGCTTCTCTTAACATTTCTCCATCTCTTTATTAAGTATCTCTCCTTTTTTCTGACCTCATGCAACACGTGCCACCAGTACCAGGGGCTGGAGTGTGTTCCTGGCAAGTGTCCTCTTCCTCGGCGATGACAAGCCACGATGGGTGGGTGGATGTCGTGGGGTGGGCTGGTTCCCCATGTCACACCGCCACCCATCAGCCCTGCTCCTGCCCCGCTCACCCTGCCCGCAAATTATCTGTGCCAAATTTTATAGATGGGGCATAAGGGCACAGCATTGGATGTGTCATCATTAATTCTGTGCATGGACTTGTTAAAGTGGGGCAGGCACGGGGCGCTTGGCCCCTGCAAAGGGCATTTTCTGGGTGCCCAGGGCCATCCTGTGGGATGCAGGATCCCACCCAGCCAAGCTCCTCCAGACGCTTTTTGGTTTTAAATGTTGTCTTTTGCTGGAACTGGATTTTAAACACAACACTTTTTTTTTTTGCTGGTGCCTCTATTCTGGGGTTGGATTTTTCATCTAGGTCATGGGAGAAACTGTTCCCTTGACTGCTTGGGCACAGTGTATTCCAAAGATTGACTTCTTTATATTGGGCATGAATTATTTAGGAGTTTGCTGGAAGGAACAGTTGTCTGCTGCATTTTTGATAAATGCTAATATTTCTTGTGTTGATTCTGTGTTGCGTGGTTTGTGGTTTTTTTGTTTGGTTTTGGTTTTGTTTGTTTTGGGGTCTTTTTGTTAATTTTTTGTTTGGTTGATTTTTGTTTGGATATGTTGGGGGGGGGGGGGTGGTTTTTTTGTGTGTGTGTGGGTGGGTTTTTTTCTTCATTTAAATCACCAGCTTGTAGTTTTTCAGTTGCTTTAGGATAAAGTAAAGGAGAATCTCTGTTTTAAGTTGGGCACTGCTTTGTTGCCGTAGGAGCGGTCTTTCTATTTTGTCTTTTGTTCATCTTTTTTTAAATTTTAGTTGCAATCACTTTTGTATTGATTGCACGATAAGAAATTGCTTTGATGCTTTGCAAAGAACCGCACGTAGACCTTTTGCAACAGTGTTTGTGTTATTTGCCCGTTGGCCTTTGCGTTTGCTCAGAGGCCTATTAATTAGGGGGTTTTATGACAGATACTTTTAGTCCTCTTGCATATTTTTCTTTTGAATCCTGTCCCCAGCTGTATTTCTTGGGCAGCGTGCTCTGGCGCTGCGGTATGCTGTTTATTCTTAGCGTGCCTTGTTTAGGAAGAAAAGGACGGTTGCGTTTTTTCTGCTAAGTAAGGCTGATGTTTCATACACTCTGGTGCTGTGCACATGGGTGAGCATCATCTGTGAGCAGACAAGCTGGAATAGCTCACAAAAAATGAAGAAGAAACATAAAATCAACTGCGACATGGAGTTATTGCAGCCTGTCTCTCCAGTGCTGGGTGGAAGGTGGAAAGTATGTGCAGCTTCCTTTTAAGTAGATAACCTGGCTGTCACCCTAGCTCTTTTCCTAATTCCTAATAAAGACGGGTTTCCAACCATAGCTGGAGGCCTGCCTCTCTTCCAAAATTCATGTCATTCATAACTGTTGTATCTCTGGCCATTCTTGCTGTCCATAGAAATACCCACGCCCTGTCAACATTGCCGCGTTTTTGGCATCCACAGTTTGTGGTGGCGGTAAAAGCCACGGTTTCATTATGTGCTGTGGGAGAAAAAGCTTTTCGTTCTCCCATTTCTGGATTTGCCACTTTTTAATTGGCCCCAAAATAAGTTGCTAAGTGTGAGAAGAGAAAGGGAGCTGAGTTTTAATTTTCCTCAGTTCAGTTATTGCTAAAATCTTGTGTTTTGTTTTGTAACCATATGAAACACTAGTTAATTAACCCCCCCCAGCATTCATTGTCTGTAAATATTTGCCCACATTTTCATATTTATGTATATTTAAGCAATAACTGGGAGTAAGGGAGCTGGCTACACACAAGTGACCTTCACTGCTAAACATGAAAGGGAATTTGGAGAGAAAATTTAGATCTCAAATATTTATGTGAAGAAATAAGTCCTTGTGGTGATCATAATTCTCACGTGGCCTTACAGCATTCAAAAGGATCCAAAGGAATAAACACTTTTTTTCCTTTCCTTTCCTTTCCTTTCCTTTCCTTTCCTTTCCTTTCCTTTCCTTTCCTTTCCTTTCCTTTCCTTTCCTTTCCTTTCCTTTCCTTTCCTTTCCTTTCCTTTCCTTTCCTTTCCTTTCCTTTCCTTTCCTTTCCTTTCCTTTCCTTTCCTTTCCTTTCCTTTCCTTTCCTTTCCTTTCCTTTCCTTTCCTTTCTTTCAAAATGGACCTCAAATGATTGCTTCCTTCCCTGCAAGATGCGGCAGGGCTGTGAGGAGCCCTGTGGTGCCTCCTGGTAACTCTAATGATGCTCTCACTTGAAGAGTGACAATGTGACAGTACGGATATGCTGCAGGTTGGCGTATGACACCCTGAAAGTAGCAGCCAGCCCCTCCAGCAGCCAGCAGGAGCTCCTACAGCTCTGCACCCCCTCTGCACTGACCCCAGGAATGGCTCTGGTGGCAACCGAGGAGGTCTCCTCTGCCTGATGGTGATTTTGGAGGGGGACAAGTTTGCCAGTGCCTAAAGCCATGCAGTCAAGCTTAAAAATAGCAAAATATAGTGGTATTTGCTGTTGACAGGCCAGTGCTACCTGTTGTGCAGCTGATGACCGCATTCTTCTTGTGGTCTGCCCTCCACTCGTTAAATCAAGGGGTATCACGGCTCTCCGGTTTTTAAGCAGATCAGACATGTTGAGTTTTCCTCCCCGTAGCCAAGGGCTCCCTCTCCCAGGGCATTGCGGGGGACAGTGCAGATCCCGCTCTCCCTGCAGTGATGCTCATGCACATGGAGAGGTTTGGTTGCTCCTTGCAGTTCCTGGGTGGACACCTCTTGCATGGTCAGTGCCCTTGGCAGTCACAGGTGATCTTGGGCACCCCAAGTAATGCCACCCTCCCTGTTATCATTTTTGCATCCACAGGAGGCCACAGACAGTGCAAATACAGGTTTCCAGACTTCCTCCTTCCCCAGTAATAGCTGTTAATAAACACTACCCAGAGCAACGTGGTTTCCCATGCCCCTGTGTGAGGTTGGTCACTGTTGTGTCCTGGCCAGTCCAGAGCTGTGCCCAGGCCACCACGATGTCCAGCGAGACGTGTTGGCTGCAGCGTGTCCGACGGCAGCTGAGCTGCCACGAGGTGACAGTATTTCAGAGCAATAGCTGCGCTGTGTCTCTGACTGCTGGCTCTTTGGTTTGCTGGGCTTTTTTTTTCCCCCCAGTGGGCAAAGTGAAGCCCCGATATTACTAAATGCTGACCAAAATCTTTGGGGACTGCCAGCTTTTGCAGGGGCACTGCTGGGACAGACTACCCGAAACCTGCTGTGTCCCCTTCCCCACCCACTGCTGGGTGTCCCGACCCCTGTTCCCAGCCAGACGCTGACTTGATGTGTGCAGGGGCCACCTGCTACAGTAGTGACAGAATCTGAGCATTTTGCTTTCAAATGCCATCAATGGAGCCAGGCACCCCAGCTGTCAGTTCCCCCTCTGCTCATCCAGCCCCACCAGACACAAGGGGTCCTCTTTCCCAAACTGCAAAGGGCAAAGCTCATGCCACATCAGGGTACATGACACTTGCCAGCAGCTGGTCACAGAAGTGCTCTGCTGTCCTCTCCAAGGAGCTGTGACACTACTTACCTCTCCTGGGCTTCAGAGACAGGGACACCCCAGCACTGTGAGCATCCTCAGCAGCAGATTAGGATCTGCAGCACGGCCCCGGATTAGATCCGGGTGCTGCTGCGTGTCTCTGCTTTCCCAGTGCAAAAAGCCTGAAGGGTCCTGGGAGCTGCTTGGCATATCCATGTTGTAATTAGGAGCTCTTTGTGCACAGCCATCACACTGTGAGCTGCAGGCTCACCTCAGCGATACCAATTATGCTTTTTTACCTTGCCGTGTTGCTCAGATATCTTCAAATCTGATGCATTTGTTTCATTTGCAGGACTGTTTTAACTTAAATTTGGAAAAGATGGCACTTGGGTCATGTCTGGCTTCACTGTTCATCCTTCAGTAGTGGAAGTGTTGACAGCGATACTCACAGCTGCACTGTATAAACCTACAGGTGCTATGGACTGATTTATTCCCAATAAGCTCCTAGAAGTTATCTGTTTTCAACAGTAATTATTGTTGGCATAGATATGGCTTTTGCCTCTGGAAGTCTGGCTCTCAGAAATCACAGTCTGTGTTACTGGGAATGAAAGGCCCCAGGTCAAGCCCTCTGCCAGCACAGCTCCGCTGGCCAGCTGCACTCATACAAGCTCTGGCACAAGTGTAAGGACAGGTAGAAAATTCCCTTGGAGTGGGATTTTTGCATATCTTGACCTCTCTGATGTTGATTTGTCACCCTCTCCCCATTGTTAATTGCATCTGATCAGCCAGGTATCTGTTTCACTGCAATTAGTAGTGCCTTTTAGTTTATTTAGCTGGATATTTTCAAATCAGTAAATCGTTCACCACTGGCACATCAGGATGTTTCGAAGGACAGTATTTCACACAGTCCCCAGATTGAGTCTTTTACAGCGTTAAATCTGTTAATTGGGGTGTTCCAACAAGCGGCCGTAATAGGGAGAGTTTATTACCCTGGGAAGACAGGATGAGACTGCATCGTTAATTAGAGACCTGAAAAGCTGTTAATATCTAAAGGCCATGAGAAATCAAACTGGCAGGTAGAACGGGATGGCGAGGGAGCCTCTTCCTTCGCCCCATACCTGCGGCAGCGCTGTGTGCAGGGAGGGTGATGGCACACTGCCGCCTGAAACTGGACTTATTTAATGCTGTTGCTTCAGGAAATATCGGGGGGAAAGCTCTTTTTTGCAACAGGTGAGAATCTGCTTTATTTGGTGCCACGAAAACACAGGGGAAGAGACAGCCCCTGGGTGAAATGGGTTGTAATGAGGAGTGGGAGAGATTGCCGCCAACACGGGGAGGTGAAATTCTGTGTTGTGTTTGTGCCATCATCAAACCAAGAGACACCAAAAATATGTTTATAGAGATACATAAACATAGACACATGCAACTGATTTATGCTAGAATATTTTATTTTGGGTCCTGTGTTCCAGCCCCCTTTGTTTCTAACACAGGCTGGTGGATCCAGATGTTGAATGGTCTGTACAAAACAGTAGCCTGTGAGCCTGAATTTCGAAGTGCAGTCTATTTACTGCATCTTTTCTCCTAAGTACAGGTTTATTTTCAGAAAATTTGTACTCTAGACCAACCCACTGGTGTGTTTGTTTCATACACAGCAGATGCCCCCAGGACATAGCCAGTGTTTCCCATGACAAATGGCATGTCAGAGCCTGTGCTGAATCTGGCGCTTGCTTCCCCATATGGACCAAAAATACTGATACCTCCTTCAGACTGATGTGACAATTTTTGAGGGGTACCATCTATGGGGTAAGGTCTGCTGCTTTTCTAAGGTATACTATTACATGTAGAAATCCACAAATCTTTATTAAGATTTGTCAGCTCCAGCTGTGTGTCTGTATCTGCGTTTGTTTTTTAAGTAATTCGTGATGTATGCATTCACCACACGATTGCTTTTATTGTATGCGGTTCCTTCTGTTGGGCACTTCTCTGTTGACTACAATTACTACTACATCAACTGAAAATGCTCCTGTACTGTATAATTAACTTTATCTGCTTTGCTACAATGCCTCTCACTGGTAATTATACACACTTCAGCTCTTTCACTACGTTTCTAAGACTTTAAGAAGTGCTGATTATTCTTGCCTAGTCTCTGTCCAAACTGGAGGGTTTTTACATGTCTACAATTATATCTCTTTCTTCGCAACAGCCCTGTTGTAATCTAGATATTGATTATAGTACGTATACTGTGATCTGTAAGTAAACCATCTGTTTGGAATTCATTGGGGTTTACATGTGCTGGTAGCAAAACGTTTATTTAAAACCTCAGGTTGTTGGCCGGTTGATGGGACAGTTATCAGTTTGCTGACATAATTTGAAATGGAGAACAAGGATTTTGAAATCTTTTAGTCCTCTGAGGAGTTACTCCATTTTCCTCCTCCTTAGTTCAACATTGTCAGCCTGCCCTGTGGTGCCCTACTCACTTTAGTCCTTTGATTTTTTTTTAAACCTCTTTTTCTAAGGCGATAGTCTCCTGTGATTATACCCTCTGCCCATCAATCTATGTTTCTGTGCTCTAATGCATTTGAACCCCTTGGCCCACTCGAACCAAATTTGGTAGATGTCATGAGCTCTCAATAATGTCCAATTCCTTGAAGTTATGTGCAGATCATGTAGGGCAGATCCAAAGGATCAACTGTTTTGGCAAACCCACCCTATCCTGCCCAGCAGCACCTGTATTTCTGTGCTCCATGATAGCAATGCCTGTTGCTTAACTGGTGTTTGGGGAACGTGGCCAGCAGCTGTGTGGGCATTGCAGGGTGCATGGAGCGATGGGAAATATATAGCGTGAGGCCAATGGGAAGGAAGAGCTGGGAGTATTGTCGTGGTGGGGATGGAAGTGAAGTGAGGAGAAGGGGTATGAGATCGGTGGGAAAGCAGCCTTCATCTGTGACTGCTCGCGGAGCAACAGCTGCCACTATAATTACGAATATTGATGTATACTCCACAGCTTCTTTACAAACACACAGCCCTCTTTATTTTTTTTTTTTTTTTTACTCTTTATAAGAACAAGTTGTTTTCACATTGTGCAAAGAAAAGTGCTCAGTGGAGAAGTGTTGTATAATTTCTACTGAGATCTCCTAGCAAATCGGGCACGTATTTATTAACCAAGGGAAGTGGTACTTGATGAAAACACCAGTGTGATGTTTTAACATTGTGCTGTCTCTTAAAATAAACCCAATGGTGGAGTAGATGCAGTCTGAAAATGCTGCTAAGTTCACAGGGCCAGGCACTTCTCTAGAACGTGTGGGAACGTAGCTCTGGCCGTTGCTGCAGGCTGTTGGTGTGCCTGGAGAGCATCTACCAAATGCCCATTGACTTTAGCATCAATTTAGCTGAAGAGGCTACTCTTGTTGCCTTTGTCCGAGTGCCCTACAAGTCCCCAAGTGAGCGGAATGTGAGGGTACACACTCACAGCACTGAGCTCTACTGCCCAGCGCTGATCTCCCCAAGTGCTGCACTTTAACAGGCAATTTGCTAGCCCAAGAGACTTCAGATTGAGTGGGAATAGCTGGATTATTACTTTAGGGGGGTTTATGTCCATTTTAATAACGGTGCAGGAAATTCAAACCTCTCTGTGCAGTGCTGGAGGGCGCTCCTTGGCCAATGGAAACTGCTTTGCCATGGCATAGAGGTGTCAGAGTCACTTTGGGAAGCAGAGACTTCAAATACCCAAGTATTGCCAGTATCTGTCTTTCTTTTATTGGCAAGACTAACCCTGCTTTCCCAGAACAGGAACATCCTTCATCCGGTAGAGGTGATGAAAACTCTCCAGATGATTTACATCATGTCTCAAGATCAAACCTTCAAAGGTCAGAGAGAACAGTCTTAAGCAAGGAAAGCGTGATTTTAGCCCTTTATAAATGCTAGTGTTATTAGTGGTATTACAGCAACATAGGTAACTTTTGGTTGCATATTTAATCTTCTTCAGCTACGATTTGACATTACTGAGTTTAAAAAGAAAAAAACAAAACAAAACAAAACAAAACAAAACTGTGCAATTAGTTCCTTTTGGTGTCTTTCTATGTTGTAACTGCTCAGAAGTAGAGCAGCCTGTGCCTCGATGGTATTTCATAAATACCCGTTTAGTGCCCTATCAAACCCCGGCGGGCTGCAGCGTCCAGCCTCTGCTGCCGTGGCAGTTGTCTGCCCGTCTCCACGGCACAACGCTCTGCAGCTGGAGCTGTGTTTGCCTCTGCTTTTGTAGCTGATTAGAATTACCTCTTAGGTGGGATTATTTTTCCCTTGATTTCCATTTTCTTTCACCTCTCCCTGACTTTCCTCTCCTCATCTCTTGCTCTCTGTACTTTTATTTTTTTCCCTGCATTACCTCCTCTGGTAGATGAAATGGTTCTCCCATTGTTGCCTTGTTTCGGGGTTTAATTTGAATTTCTGATCATTATATCTTGCATGGTGTGGATACGACCAGCTTCTAAAATCCTCTCCCACAACTCTCATGAACCTGGTGCAATACCAGAGCACCCCTCAGGTACTGGCCCTTGAACCGACCTCTTTTTGTCTGGCCTGCTGAGACACACCGCTTGGCAGTCACTAGCACATGGACACCATTCACTGTTGCAGGATTAGTCCCATTTATTCAACGCTTATTCCAATGTGGCATAAAAATGGAGTGGGATTATCCTGGCCCCAGCCAGCCCAGTGTTGCTAGCGAGTGACAGTACATCTATTCTGCTGCTTCTTGCATCTTCCAGCTAACGTTATTCCCTGATACAACTCAATCCTTTCCTCTCAAAGTGCATAAATTGCCCTTCAATGTTTTCATGGTGTGACCTGCATGACAGTACTTCCAGGTCTCATCTGCTTTCCTCCGTGTTCATGCTAACCCTGCCCTGCCATTCCCAGCGCCGTCCTGTGGAGGTTGTACCCGCAGCTCTGCTCCCCGGGCTGGCACCCCTGCTCCTTCCCCTGCAGCTCACTTGCATCAGCCCACTGGCAATTTTGGCTGGAAGAATAACTCTGAACATGCCACTATCCGTCTGGCACAGGGAGGTGTTCCTCACAGCAAAGAAAAGGCACTTTGTGTTACGTGTTTTGCTGCCCTTGTGAGCAGAGACAAAGGTGTCCTGGTCTGTGGCCATCGTTGCTGATAATTGCAGAATATCTCCCGTTGACTGGGGGCTGCACCCCTGCTTTCCACCCATCGGGGCTCTCTGCAGACATGCTGAGCTCCCTATTTCATACATTTTATGATTATTTCAGCTCTCTGGCACTCATCCATTCTGCTGCTGATAGCTGGATCTCACCCTCAGTGTGTGTTTTCTGGTCATAGCCATCCTTGGTCAGATGCCATTTAGACACCAGTCCAACTCATCAAACAACTTGCTTTCCAGCTCAAGGCCTTGGGCTTCAGTCAAGTTAACCTCTAAGAAACCCTCTCATCTTCAGTTTGGTGCAAAAAGTATTTGTTTCACGCTGGCTTCTTTTTTTCCCTATTATTTTTCCGGTAGTGTATATATCTATAGTGTATACTATAGATATGTATCCTTGCTATCTTCTACATAGTTACATATATAACTATATATGCTGATGGTACTGTATATATGTTATCATACACACACACATGAGTTTATCTATCTGTACAAATGCAGGTATGTATGTAATAAATATTGTAGGAGTCTTCCTTGCATCCATTTTCCTCTCAGAGCTTTTTTCTCCTGCAGTTTCCGCTGAGCCGTAATTTTCTGTTTTGCCCCATTTCGCCCTTTAAAATCTATTTTCCAAGAACATCTAAAATTGCTAAACTGTTTATTCAATTGACTTTTAATGTTTAGAACCTTCACAAAGCAACAATCCTGCAGCAGCTATTTTCAGCTACCTTTTTCATACCTACTTGTGTTTTGTGCTACTTTCCTGGTAGTTTCCATGACAATTATCCTGAGAGTCAGAGGCAGCTTTGCCCTTGGTTGGTGTTTTGCAAAGCTGCCCTTACTCTTGCCCATCTGAGAATCTGACTTTAGAAGTTCATGGTGAATTCAGTTTTTTATTTTCATATCTCCTGTGTGTCCCACTAGCACTATACGGGTGCTGCAAACTACTGTAATATATACTGCACTCTGCGTATTGCCATGGAAATATAATAATTTGGAGGGCAGAGCCACCTCATCCTCAAAAGGAGCAGCATATTCTGGCTGGTGGAAGAGGACACATCACCCGCAGAAGGATAACAGCCCAGTGCAGCCAGGTTTGGTACCTGCTAGAAGGAAAGGAGGGTGGGAAGAGCAGGTTTGTGCTGTGTGTGGGTGCTGTTTGGCACAGACCTGAGCCTCTGCCCAGCCACATCCCTCCTGCACACGGTTCTTGACTCCTGTTCTCTCAACTACAGAGTTGTCCAAACATGAAAAAAAGTATTTTGAATCTTTTGAACTGTATATTGTCTACTTAATAATCTTTTAATGCTTTTAGCATTTTCTTGGTGCTTCCTGCTCACTCATTCCCCTTTTCCTGTTTTCTCCATCCTACCTCTAGTGACTCACAGCTGTTCCTGAAGTACTGAGCAGCAATCCTTTGATACATTATCTTTACATATGTCCTTATTATCCTTATCTATTCAGGCTGGTACCTATAACTCTGTGCCTTCTGTATGATCTACTCATAATCATGCCAGCACTTCCTCACCCTTTCTATGCATATTTTTTTTCTTTAGTTGGCCATTTCCTTGTATTTTTCCACGTGCTGCCTCCTTTCATTCTTACCTACTCGCATCCTTCCCTCCCGCCACCCCCAGCTTCCTCTCCTGAATCCACTGAAGTGTAATCTGAAACATACTCCATGAAAGTGAAAGCCCAGAGAAATATTTGCTCTGGCTCTTGCTAGCGCCTCGCGATGCCAGTGAGCTCTGAGACAGTGGATTCTCAGCCCTACAGTAAAATGAGCTTTTCCCGTAAGTTTAAAATTTGAGCCTTTCTCACAGACTACAGTCAGAAATATTGTCAGCTCAAAAAGTGCCATTTAACTAAATTCAAAGGAACGTATTCAGAGCAGATTTTTGATTTTCCACCATGATAAAACTAATAACAATTACCAGACTGATACTGAAAAAGAAAACATCCAGAATGCCACAATATTTGATATAATATTTTAAGGAACAGATATACCAGATCGGAGAAAAAAGCTTCAAAGTCCAAAGTGATTGTCTCTTAAAAAGTCTTCATTGCTTGTAAGATGAATGGAAATGAAGAATTAGGAAAAAGGGAGAACCTTGCAAATAATCCACATGGAGAATATGATATGCTAGATCAAATGAGCCGTGTGTGATCCGGTACTGAATTGTCCCCAGTTACCAACCCGCCTGTCCAAATGCCACCACCTACCAACCGACTGACTCGGCTCGTAGCGTGTGAGGGAGACCAAGATGTCCCATTTCAGGCGACTGTGGGACAATGGATGCTACTGCTGGCTACTGAAAGCAGTCCTTCAAAGCTCCTGAGGTGTTTAATTATCCTTGTAGTTGCTTTTCCTCATCTCATCTCATCCTTAGACGAAATGCAGAGTTTTGCAGCAGTGCTGAGTGAGTCGCTCTGTCCTGTGGGAACAAATTATCCCAGTTCTGGGAAAACCTTTGGATGCTTGCCAGTGATGTGTGGCCATTCTTGGGTGGGGAGGGAGATCTCAGTGATACATGAGATTGAGCTGCACTGTGCATTTTTTTCCAGTTAGCTCAAAAAGTCCACTTCTCCCTCTGGAAGGCTTTTTGTTCTGGAAAGAAGTTATTTTAAAATAACCAACCGATTAGCATCTTGACTTGTTCCACTGTCTGCTGGAGGTGTTCTTCAAGGGTGCACTTTGCTAGTCTGATCCTTGCAATATGTATTGTTCACTGTCAGGTCCAGCCCAACCACACTGGAATTTGGGGTGGCAGTCCTTATCCGACATGCCTCACCAGAACCTGGAGACCTCCCATTGTGGGAGTTAACCTCGCTTTCCCAAGGGTCACTAGTGTTTGATGGGCTACTGTCTTCATGCTCTGCTGTGTGTCCAACCCCAACACCTTGGATCAGACCTCGGTAAGAGCTGCATTTCCAAAATGCCACGTGCTTAGGGCTGTGCCCAGCAGGGTGGCAACTGATCATGTTGAGATGCCCAGTTGGGCTCCTCCATATGCAGTGGCCGGTTGCCTGGTTTGCATAGTGTCTATCTGCACTGCCAGCCTGGGTGGTGGGATGGGCTGTGGAGAAGTCCAAGGGGTAGCAGGAGAAATTAGAGGAAAGGAGGCAGTGAAGGACCAACTCCTACACCATGCACTGCAGGTTTGCCTCAGAGCATGAGCCAGGGCTGCGCATGAGACCCCTAAAAACAGGGAGGGGGCAAGTGATATGGAGCAAGAAAGACAAGGAGAAAGCAGGCGGCCTGGTGAGGTGGGCCTGGGAACTGCAGCTGGAGCTGGAGCTCCCAAACTGAGTCTTTCCATGCGTAGTTGACTGGCCATGGTGTGCCAGGGATGTGGATTTTGGGAGTGGTCACGGCTCGCTTCCTCTCGAGCTGGGGTGTTTATGGCCGGCTGTGGTTTTGGCACACGGTTCCTGTTCCAGCTTCTCCCCAGGCACGTGGTTTGGGTCTGATCATTCCCTGTGGCACAGGGGTCTGTTCCCAAGGTCCCAGGGCTGGGAGGGTATTGTCGCCTGTGGCTTCCCCAGGATCCATTTCCAATGATGATGGAGCTGAGGTGTGGCTGCTCTCCGGTCCCCTTCTGTCAGTGTAAGGTATTTTATTCCAAGCCAGACTAACCGTGAAAATGTGCTGGACACTGGAAAGAGATGTCTTGAGCACACAAAGCAGCTTACAAGCCTGAGAAGAGAGGAGGGAATTTTTCATTTGGCAGAACGACACGCATAGCGAGCGCTCTTGTTTTTAATAAGCTCACAAAGCTTTCTTGAAAGCCAGGGATCTTTTTTTTTCCATCCTGAACACATGAGGTATTTTCATTTCATAATGAATGCATGTTATGTCCAACTTCCAGAAAGCCTTTTGAATAAAAGAAGAAAAAAATAGCAAGACTTTTTCAGGTGCTAAAGCGAACAGGGTGGAAATAATAATGAAACAAAATACTGGAATATTTGCCCTGTGCTCAGAGATTGTGTGGCATCTTGTGTTGTCTGAAACAGCACCAGATAATAATCATACGTGCAAATCTCTCAGACTGGGGCAACAGGGAGAGGAGCCAATCTCTGTGTCTCCATAGAGCTGGAAGAAATCTCAGATATTTCTGTTTGTCTGCAAAACAGCTGGGGACTTCTCAGACATGAATCTAATTAAGCATATTCCTCGCCACAAACACTTCAAGCCCTATTTCTGAGATCTGAATGTCTTTCCAAAACGAAGCCTTAGGAATATTGCTTTCATGCAGCATGTTCTTTTTTCTTTTTTTCTCTCGGTCTAGGCAAAATTAAATTACAGTTATAGGCTCAGAGCAAAATTTAGTGAAGTCACTATTGATTGATATCTGGGTATCAGCAAAATGGCATGCATTAATAATAGCTGAATTTAATCCACAGGCCCAAGAGGGCTCCTGCAATGATGCGGGTATTGGAATCAGACAGATTGGGATGACATTTGAAATGCCTGATCCTCTCTGCCCAGTGATGGATGTCCTTCCTGCCATGGGTACCAGAGCCCTGTCCTTGCCTCCTGCCCTGCCCTGCCCTGGGTTTGCAGGTGATCAGTTTAGGACCAAGCTTTAAAAATAGAGTATCTATTTTTTGGGGGAGAGAAACTGGCTTAACTGCAGCCTTTTCACTCTGCCCGGGATGCAGAGCGGTACCATCCTGGCTGCCCAGGTGCAGTGTGAGCAGCGGGGACTCCAGCCTGTCCCTGCTCCCCCCTGCACTGGGCAGGCTGAGCTCCCTCAGCTGTTTTCGTGGCACCAATTCCCTCTGTGTGGCCCTGTGGGCTACCTGCCGAGCAGGAAACTCTGCCCATCTCATCCCCACTGCCCCCTTACCATGACCCCATGGGAGCCCCAGCCCAGCTCTGCAAACCACTGATTTCCAGTCTTGCAGCCAGCTTGTTTTCAATCCTGGGTTTCAAATCAACCCAAACCAGAAAGAATATTGCTGCTTGCTTCGGTCTGCTTGTTTTGTTTTGTGGCACAAGATTGCCACCAACCTCTCTGCTATGTATGAAAGCCCTCTCTGGATTTCTTCCAGATTTAAAGGAATCTTGTCCTACTGATATTCCAGGGAATAAATTAATCAGAGGAAAATACCTATGTTGATGCATTATAGTTTTCATCCTTCTGCCTTTTTTCCTTCCTCTCTTTAATTCCACTCTTGATCCAGTTGATGCTGGCAGGAGGCTGGTCCTGGGCTTCAGGTCCCGCTCTCTGATGCAAAGTACAGCCACGGCAAGGCTCATCAGCAAAGCCGCATGCCCTAAGACCATCTAACACAACTGGAAAAGAAAGAGAGAAACATTCGCTCACGTAAGCTTTTCCTTGAGTCTCTTATATGCAAAGTTATTTGTCTGTGCCACTCAGATAGTTTGATTTATTTTCATTTGCATACACCAAGGATAGCAAAACCTAGTGAATTCCCCTGATATGTTTTCAGTCTTGTAAGAAACATGATGGGAAGTGGAAGATGTGATCATCTCTCTCCCTAGTGGCATCGGTAAATATCACACATATCAGATTAAACCCTTGACATTTTTCCAACAGTGTGAAATTTGCTTGAAGATGTTGGAAAATGAGTTATAGATGTGAAAGCAAGGCTTGCAATATGAATGCAAACACATTAACCCGAAAACTGGTGTAATTTGCTTTCCCCGATACCCTGGCATGTGGAGCTGAAGGGGCTGTGGGGGAGAACTCCCACCATGGCAACTGAGACTGGGGGTGAGCGAGATGTGAGCCATGAGACAGAAGTGCTGTTTGGCTCTTGAATAGCAATGAGCAGCTAAATCCTGCCCAGTGATCCTCAGGGATGTGCCCCAGCAGCGAGGTGCTGTCAGGTGTGTTCCTGCCCCAGGGTCGGGGTGCAAACATCTCCCACAGCACCACAGCCCCCAGGGAGAGCTGCCCAGCAGCTTGGACATGAAAATGCACTTTTCAGTTAGCTGGAAAGACAAAAATCCCTTAGGGGTTACTACAGCATGGTCAACCACCTGCAGAAGATGTCAGGAAAGGTGAAGGTTGAGGATTTGAGGTGGCAGGGTGGATAGGGCTTAGTCTTTGACCTCAAAGTTAAGGTCAGAACTCTTATATGTCTCGTAGTGAAACTGGATTGAAGTTTTTGACTGCAAAAACTCTCCAGCAGGTTTTCAGATGCATCTCCCCCTGGAATGCCACAGTTGAAAGGTGCATTAAGTTAACAATATGGGATTTTCCATGCTTGCATTTGGGGTCTTTCACATCCTGCTGGTGAAACCCAGTGCTGGTACAGTGAGCGCATCTGAGGGTAGCACATCCTGCTCGGTCCCCTTCACCCTCCTCCATGGACGTCTGCAGGGCATCAGTGAGCAGTGGTAGCTGAGAAACACCCAAGAGACAGAAAAAATATTGAACATTTTAAGGAACAGACTAATTTTAATCCAGAGGAATTGTTGTGGCAATTACACTATTCAAAGTGCTTCTGATGCCTCTTATTACTTTCTTCTGCATTATCCTCTCACCCCCTTGGAGATGACCAAGACAGAACTTGATTGCAACTGCTGCTTGTGAGTGTGGCGGTTCCTTATGAGCAATTAGGAGTGCAGCATCTGCTGGAGTTGCCATGGAGATGCCAAGGCTGATTGTAAGCCAGGTCAAACCGCTCCTGCTGCTGCTGGCAGAGCACTGTTCACTCCCGCCCCAGGGACATGGGCTGCTCAGAGAGATGGTTGTTGAAATCAGAGCGTGGACCAGGTGCTGGGCGGCTTGAGAGAGACCCATGCACCAGAGTGGTGGAGCTGTTGGGAGCAATAGAGATGAGCAGGAGATGCAACAACTTTCTGGGGTTGTGTTGTTGCACTGAGATAACTGGTCTTTCAAAATTTGGCAAGTGTGGTGTAACTTGAAGTACAGTATTAGCACAAATTAGCTGAGAACACGTTTCTCTGTGGCAGAGGGAAGGTTGCTGTTGGCAGTAGGTGGCTTGCTTGTATGCAACAGATACTCTGTCTTCACTTTATAAACATCTATCAGATAAAAAGGTGATGTGGTTGACACACAGCTCATCTATTCTCAGATTTGGCATTTGGGAACGTAGTTTCACCACTTGGATCTGACTAGAAGCATGTACCATTTCACAGGCAGGAAGGTTCTTCACTCTTAATAAATTTTTAGCTCTGATTTAAATGTAAGATATGTCCTCTCTGCCTCAGCTTAAGGCTGCAGTGTGTGCTCAGCCACCACCTGCATTTTGTATGCTTAGGCTTTCCCAAAAATCAGACTTCTTGCACCCAGTACTGCTCCATGGTGTGGGGATCCCTCTTCTTCTCTAAGGTCCAATTTTGAGAGACCCCATCAGACTACCAGGTCACTGACTGGGGCATATCTGCCCTATGTGTACCACTACTTTATATGTATCCTGCTTTATAGATATATACATACATACATACATATAAATATACATCTATGTCTCCTACTTTATAGATATCCTGTTCTGACACCATGATTGTCTCCCTCAAAACACAAAGTTAGACTGAATTTTTACAGATTTCAGTCATCTGAGGAAAGGTCAAGAATCCTTTTTTCTTTCTTCTTCTGAGAACAGTAATGGAAAAAATATCACCAGATATGGAAACAGGGTCAGAAAGCTGTGGATAAATGGGGCAGAGCATCAAGTGAAGTGACAGGAGACCTAATTATGTGATTGAAGCTATGGGATGAAATAGGTAAAAATCTCACAGGAACTTATATCTCCTTGTATTTTTTTTGCAAGAGCTTGAAATGCTCTTTCCTCTTCTCGCCTAAGCCTTTTATAAATCAGTATATTTTTAGCTGAAAATTGGAGACAAGGACCAAATGGCCTTGGAATTAATCAGCACGTTTCAGTTGCCCAAGAACAGCTGCAGAGGTGTTCGCTTTTTCCTCCTCATATTGAGGACTGGGTGGCTGACCTTGGAAATGTGGGTGAAGTCCAGGGAGAGAGTTGAGCTTTTTTCCCACTTTTTCAAACTGGAGTTTGTAATCACCACCACCACCACATGTTGAATCGTACTTTCTACCATCTGCCCACTTCACGTGCTTAATTTAGAAGGAGAAAATTATGTAGTACCAATTTATTATATTGTGATGGCTGCTGTCAGTTCATCCTAGCTGCTTGCCCTGCATGGGTGGGATGGGCAGAGTCATGTTTACAAGCCTAGGAATGAGAGTTCATGTTTCTGCCCAAGTGTTTGTCCATCCCAAAGTTCAAACTTGCTGGTGTGAATGGCATTTGGCAGGACAGAAGGGTCAGCCAGCCATAAACCTCAGAAATTCAGGCTTCTGAAAGTGTGAAATACAGGGAACCACAATCTGAGTGAGGGAAATGGGGATTGGTTGAAGTTGTGTTGAGTGAATGTCCCCACACCTTGTGCTGTGCTCTGGGAGGAGAATAAGGAGTGTGTGCTCTGCAGGGTTGGGATGCTGCTGCTGGCTGGCAATTCGTCTGCTGGAAAAGTAACAGTGATGCATGAGTGAGAGGAAAATATCAGTTTGCAGGTATGTAGTCCACTCCCACTGTTCATGAGGCTCTTCCTTTCCCAATGCGCTATGAATAAATAATGTGGCATGAAAATGAAGGCAATGCGGTTATTTGGGCTATTAGACGGAAGCACATTGGGGGCTGATTTAGATCTGGATATTCTGCCTATAGTTTAATGTAGTGGCTATTGGAGAAATTACTTCTCTGGAAGGCCATGCATGCTGCTGGGGAAAGGGTATCTCACCAGTCCTGCCTGTGATGTGCTTATCTTTAAGAAAGGGTGTTGTGGAATGCTGGTGAAACTTGATTGCTGCCTTGTCATTCAGAGCTTGAGGGATATACTCATGCTGTTATTATAATATGCTGTTTCCTCACAGTTCCTCCTATAAATATGGAGGCTGTGATGCAGAACTGTGTGCGTGTGTGTGCATGTGCAGGAAAGGGAGAGCCTTTTGTCTCTGTAAGTGAAAATCCATCTGCTTTCTGTGCTGAAGGTGTCCAGTGCAGAGCAAGTGCTACTGGCTTTGGCTTCCATGGTGAGCAATGGTCAGTGACGGCTCGCACATCCCAGTCCTCCCAGTCCTCAGTTGAGTGCAGAGCAGGGGGCAGAACTGGAGGTGCATTTTTTATTTTGATGATTGTGCTAAAGCTGTTCAGTCTTTAACTGTTTCATCAGTGAGAAATGGATGAGCAGGGATTTATTGGGAGAGCTTTTTGCCTTCCCTACTTAGAGCAAAGTGACAACTCCCTTGCAGAGACCTGGGGGAACACTGTGAGCTCTACAGCGGATTGTTGAAAAATCATTTTCTCAGCAGAAATCCCGCTGCTGACAAAGATTGCTTCATGCAAGCAGATTTGGGCTTGCTAGCCAGTGTTTTCTACTTCTGGCCAACCCAAGTCACACAGAGGATGCTCGGGTTGTCTTGCCAAAAGATGGGCTCAGGCCACACCAAGGGAGCAATGTTCCTGTGGGCAACAGCCCTTCTTATTTTTAGCATGAACTAAATCTCAGACCTCTGGAGTCCATGTGCACAGGGACAACGCCGTGGTTTTCTCTCTGGAGAGAGGACTTATATCCCGGAGAGGACCCTATACCCAAGCGGTTGGTGCTAAGCATCCCTGCTCACTGCCTCCAAGCCTTGGCACAAGCTCCCATGCAATTTCCTATTATTTTTACCCATTCCTTAGCTTGTTTAATTCTTCATCCCAGTTTCTTCCTGTACATGTGATCAAATCCAATACTGCTCACTGCCCAGTTATGGAGAACTGAAATATTGCATTGAAGTATTTGATTTTAAAACTTTGTCACCTGTGAAAAAAATTACATTACATATGGAAGGAAAATAAGAATTAAAACTTCATTGAAAGGAAAAATGGTTTTGAAGAATTTTCATTTGACTCTTCATGTCTTTGAACTGCCTTAATATTCCAGTAATAATTTTGGGTTGTTTTGACCTGAAAAAAATGAAGTCTTTCTCTTCTGACAAGGCTGACAGATGCTTTGACTAATGCTAGGTAAAAATCAGGTCTTTCAGTCTAAGAAATGTTACAACATCATTTGCATACAAACAGGCACCTAGACAAGCACTTGAAAATTTCTTGCACTTGCAAATCTTGACACTTGAGACGAATAAAAGGAATTTTACTCCCTGAGCCCAGCGGATGCTCAGCAATAATGACGATCTCATCAACATCAGTTTGAAACTTCAAATTATGAAAGTGATACTGGGAGATTTTTGCCTTTCTTCCCCCCGCCCAGACAGGGTCTCCCGACACTCTCTTGGCTGTTAACAAGCAAGGAGCATTAAAGGCAGCGATCCCTGGGGCTGCAATAAAACCTCCACGGGGAGCAGTCCTTGTTTGCTCCAGTTCTCTGTGCATGCAAAATCAACTTCGCCTCTTTGTATCTTTTGCCATAAATGATTACAATCATAAATATGCAAAGATTTGCTTCCTCTGAGCAAAACCCTCCACTGTCACAACTGGCCAGGTGGGGAAGTCAGGCGTGCAAATTCCGAAATGAACTGCTGGAAGCCGCTGTCAGGAGAGGAGGCTGCGGAGCAGGGCAGGCGCTCCCTGTTTCCTCCCCTGTAGCTGTGTGAAGAGCGTGATGTGATATGCAAATACATCCCTCGGCATTTTTAAACTTTTTTTAGTAAAACTTCCTCTATATTCATAAACTGCTCACCAGCCACATGAGCTGATGAAGGCTGGAGTAGACTGGGGGGGACTTACTATTTTGAAGAGTCATCACATAAGTTATTCAGCAGCCCTAATCTGACCAGCTGTATCTACTGTCATGGGCCAAGAGCTCTGGAGGCTGCTGCCTCCCAATGCAGATGAGAAATTTTGCTGTTTTGGCTTTTGGCGGTGAGTCAAGGCGAGACTCGACCCGGGCAGATGGGGTAGGGGGGAAGCATCCAGCCTGATGGCAAAAATCTCAGTCAGGCCAATATATTAATGTCCTGTCCCACAGGCACTCATTGGAGCCCTTGTGCATTGAGAATGAGCAGTGATGATTACAGAATTGCAGCATCTCCAGATGTTTTGTATATGTTTCAGTCTCCATCTATTTGTTTTCTGTGCCGAGTTACTTGGGATACTAAAAAATGTAAATAATGAATATGTGATGAGCAGCAAGATCTCTTCCCTGCCTTGCTCTTCCAATAAAGCTCATTAAACCAAGTACCAAAATAAAAACTGCTTGAGTCTGCTCCAGCACCAACCATAAAAGAGTACTCGGGAGCAAATAATTGACAATTAAAGCCTGACTTACAGAAAAGAAGTAAAAAAAATCCTGTATACAGCTGAAGCGAGCTATTTTGAGCAGCAAGGATCTAAGTGAGGATTGTGTTGATGAGAAATGAGCTTCAGCTGGGGCGGGGGCCTGAGTGTGCTCACAAAACTGGCTCAAACCCTAAGGCAGAGCCACTAGTTTAAATCAGAACTGTTTTGGCAGCCTCCCTTGTCTGAGGTTTTCAAGCTCCTTGTTGGTAAAAACATTGTTGTGGTGGAGGTTTGGAGATGGGGAAACTGAGGCACGGGGCATAAGATGGCTGGCAGTGGAGGGGATCACTGCATCTGGGGTGAGTTTGTTAAAAATCAGGACATGTGCTAATATATACATTGCCTAATATACACATAGCCTGGCCCAGGGCCAGTGTTCTCCTGGGGGTGATGTTGATATGGGATCCCAGTCTGTACGACTGTGGATTTGATTGTATGAATTATATGTGTGTGTGTAATATATACACACACGTATATATGTGTATGTATGTATATACTGTGATCTGATGTGTGCTCTTCAGAGTTTAATGCTTTATTTAGACTGAACTAACTTGCTTCACAGGGCTTTGTTTATCCATTTTAATAAATCAGCTCTTTCAGCTAAATCTTGCTTTAAGCGTTGATCATATCCAGAGCCTCTAAGAGAGCAGCAGATATAAATATTTGCTTTTACAGCAGGAAAGCTCTCCTGAGAATGCTTTAGCAAATGACCGTGGGTTTGCCTAAAACAGGGAGGCTGAAAATTTGCCGAGTTACCAATAAGAAGTGAAGAAGCAGAAAGGTGGAGCTGTGGATAAGGGGTCTTTGGTCATCCAGCTAAGGGACAGTGTGCGATCAGGTGGGTTCCTGCAAGCTCCCTCCTCTGCTCCTCCCAGGTGAGGATGCAGCCTTGATGCAGATGAAGATGTCTCTGTTATGTGGAGGGAGGCACATAGCACAATGCCAGAGTCCAGGGTCGAGGGACAGAGGCAGCAGACTCAAATAGTATAAACTTGCTCATTTTTTTCCCACTCAGAGAGACAGACAGGCATTCTTGCCACTAGAAGTGACTATAAGAGTGTCTTGCTGTTCAGCACACAAAATAGCAATAAATAAAAGGCTTTTTTTTTTTTTTCTTTCAGTATTGTAAAATATTGAAATAGCTGTGAAAAATGGGGAGACCTTTCCTAAGGCAGACTCAGGCAGGTGCTCGTGGGACTTTCCAAACCATAGCTACCTGTACGGAGAGCCCTCTGGCTGTTTGCTGCCAATTTAAAAAAGGGATGGAAAGGTGCAGTCTCACACTCAGAAAAGCAAAGGGCACTGATCAGATTGTGCTGGTGTAACTCAGAAAATGGATACCTAAGTGTCTGTGTTGGTGAATCGTGTAGCAATGACATTGGGAAAGGGTTGGTGGCTCTTGGCTTGGTAGCAGCTCATGGGAGATGGAGAGATGACAAGACTCCCACTTCAGAGGCTGAATTAAGATCTGGTCCTTGCAAGAAAAAAAAGTTATTATTTGGTACTGATATGTCACGACTTTTGGATGCTTTTGGAAATGGGATCCAGCTCTTTAGTGACTTGCTCATGGCCCTGAGCATCCTTGGCCACCAATTCTCCTTGTACTCAAACAGGAGCTGAATTCCTAAAATATTTTAAGGATCTAGGTTGAAAATGTGTTGCATAAAAAAACCCCACCAAACTCTTTAAAATGAAGTCCTCTGAAATACCTCTTAGCTAATGAGCTTCCCCTGGCCATGGAGGACTGTCATCTAATAGATGGCAGATATTCTCCAGGAGAATGAGGATAGCCTAGATTTCAAGAATAGCATAATTGTGTGTAAATGCAAGGAACAGGTTGGTGTGGGGTTTTTTTGTGGTGTTTTTTTTTTTTTTGAGCCTGAAAGAGCAAAGTTCATCAGATAACAAGGCAGCTCCCAGCCCAGGAGTCCAGACTAGTTGGAATTCGGGGAAGGCTGGGGAGCGAAGGCAGGAGAGGCAGAGCATTGCCAGGTTTGGTGCTGCTGGCCCTACACTGCACAGGCAGAGATTTTTTTGAGATATTAAATTGTGACACTAAATGCACGCCCATTTCACAGCAGCCCTCAGCCTTCACCTAACCGTGCTTGTCAATTAAACTGCCACACAATACTGCTGTCCTTAAGCTGGCCATAGGCACTTCTTCATGAGCAACGGGGTTTTCAAAGCCATGGAGCACTCTGGGCTCGTGCACAGCCCCGCTGCTCGCACCCTCCCGCAAGCTTGGCCATGGTCATGTAGCCAGAGCCACTTGGACTGTTTGCAAATAATTTGATTTCCAGATCAGGGTGCTTCTCATTGTGTCTAACTTCATACTTTCTATCTCTGCACCTTTCTGCAGGGGCCCTACTCATCTGATTATTAGTTAGCTGTGTGGCTTTCGGCTTCCCAGAAAACTAGCATCAATGTGCTGGAAGCTCCACTGCACAGCTCCAGCATCTTTTGGGACAACGTGCTGCCCAGGCTGGGGCATTTTGGGTGTTGCAGGGGCCGTACTGAACCCATCAGCCTGCTGGGGTCAGCAGACAAGAAGGCTGCTGCGCTCCTGCCCCTGCCAAGCATGCGGTGTGGGTGTTGGCTTTGCAATGGAGGTAACAGCCGCCAAAGAGTTGTGTGTGTCTGCATACTCAGGACCAGCTCCTGGGAGGTGATACAAGCTCCGAGCCCGATTGCTGAAGGCAGGCTGAGCCCCTGTGCCTTGCAAAGCCTCAGGCAGCATCGTGTGGCTCTTCATGCTGGGATGGCCGGGGTACTGCTGAAGCCAGCCCATCCCCTGCGGTCATGCTGGGTGGGCCTTCCCAAGGACTTTGGAGCAAAAAAAGGAAAAAAACAATCTTTTATGGAAGAAAATTGTGGCAGCAATAGACCTAATCAGATTGTTGTTTTTTTTTGTTTGTTTGGTGGTGTTTTTCTTTTTTTTAGCAACAATATCAGGCTGATTTTGGCAACACAGCTATCTGGGGTGCCAGCAAAAACACTCCCCACTCTCTCAGCCAAGCAATGACCCCAGCAATGCACCCAGTCCTCCACCCCCGGCAAACTGGGCCCACTGACTCTCATCCTGAGCTTCATGTGGTGTCACCTTTATCCGGTGAGGTGAAAGAGAAGGGCTGTATGTGTCCCCAGCTGGCACTGGCACACAGTGTGCGCAGAGAGGCAAACCAGCGGGGCCAGATGGTGATGGAGCAAAATTTTACAGACTTGTAGCTCCATCCCTCAAGTTCAGTGGGTTTGTCAGAAATGGTTAATCATACTTCAAACAAGCTAAGGGAAAAAAAATATAGATAGATAGATAAATAGATAAACTCTGCATCTCAAAGTGTCTGGGACTTTGGGAGCACATATGAAAAATTAAGAGGGGTTTGGAAGTTGCATTTGCAGTTCTATTGCTGAAATTCCTATTGACTCATTATTTTGCCAGCATTGTCTCTCTTAAAATATCATCCAAGACCTTTCTGTAGTGCTGGGGAAGGGCTCAGCTAAGGGGAGCATCGCCTCTTCCCAATTTGTAGCCTGTCTGTTCTGAATCCAGAGCTGCATTAAAGCCGAGTTGCACATTAGCAGTCTGCAATGATACAGAGATGCTTTCTGGTGAGAAACACTGGGTTTTGGAGAGCTGCTTCTCAGCGAGACCATCCTGTGCATGGGGGCACTTGCCCCTGGATTTTGGTACAAAATTGCACAGGAAAAGGTGCAGCTGTTGCAAGAGGTCTTGTTCTTTGCTGATTGATTCAGGCTCTTGCCATAGGAAATGCAGCTCAGCTGTACTGGGGCTGACAGACAACACTCATTGTGCTTTTAATCACTGAAAATGAGTTAAATTGTACATATTAAACACCAATTATATAATAACCTGTACTTAGTGTCATACTTATTGCTGAAAGAAATACCCCTTCCCTACTTACCAGGTGTGTTTTGGATAACAAGGAAAGATCTGTGATCTTTCTAAGAAAAAGGCTGTTATTTAAAAATTACAGGTTGAAGTCTCCCCCAGCATCAGCCAGAGGACCTCCCAGGGATTTTGGCTGAGCTGCGCTGACTTACACCAGGTAAAGACTTGGCCTTTTTAGCACCAAAATATGGGTGGGGGTCGCCAACCCCAGGGAAGGTGCATGGTGTGCAGATGCTCCCCCATCAACTTTCCCTGCCCACCAAAACCACATCAGGGACAGGGCTGAGCTGGTTCTTGTACTTCCATTGCAAAGACCAGCTAAAGCAAAACTCTAGTTTTCTGCTCACAGTTAACCAAAGTCCTTAAGTGCAAAAACATACACACGAGACTCTGCCCTTTGGATGAATACTTCCATTTATTCCAACTGGAAAAAACATTTTTTTTTTAAATATACTTAAGTGTCATTTCTTTTTTGTTGTTGTTGTTGTTGTTTTGTTTTTCTTTTTAAAGGAATAATAATTATCACATTGTCCTTTACAAACAACAAAATAAAATTCCTAGCAATAGTCTGTGGTGTGGAGACATCCATCTGCAAGACTTTTCTGCATCTGCTGCTTTGAGGAGGTGACGGGGTGTCCCGTGTGCGCCCAGGGGTGCTGGGACTGCAGTGGGACCCTCCTCCTGGGGTGCAGGGCAGGGGCACCCCGAGGTGCTGGCAGCACGTGGGCTGAGGGCAATGCAGCTGGTTAAGCCTCTCAGCCCTCCTGGAGCTCACAACCCAGCTTCATCTTAAAACCCCCAGGCGCTAACCCACACCTTTGGGTGCCAAGAGCCCCTTTTGCAAACCTGCTCCTTCCTGGGAAGCACCAGGAGAAGGTGGCATTGGCTCGCAATCCTCCAGCCGTACCTCAGCGGGTTAAAGCATACAGAGAAAAAAAACTTACATCCACCGTAACACAACACAGCTGGACCCATTTACAGACCACTCTGGAGTGAGGACATCTCTCCAGGCCAGGATCAGGCCTGCAGGGAGCAGTTTGCAGTCATTCTCCTATGTGTTAGGCAACATTGAGACTTCCACTTGGTAATGAACAGCAGTTAACATAACCCAGGAGACTAGAGCACCATAAGACAAATCTATATTCAAAACAATGTCATGCTGACATCACACAATTGCACCATTTACACTTTTATTTACTCCAAATAATAGTTCAACGTTTAGTAACTTCAACGTTCTCTACAGAGGTGTAAAATTCCTTCTCCAGCTTTGGTCATTTACAACGTTGCAGGCATTTGGTAGTTCTGTTCTTTCCTATATAATAATAATAATAATAATAATAACAATAACAATAAAAAGTCCATTTTGCAGCTGTCAGGATTCCTATATCTGACAGATGGAGCGTACCTGAAAATCACAGGTGTGAGCAGACTTCAAAATGCCACTGAGGCCTCTTCAAGATTTAATGAATTGGAAAATTGTCTCTTTATTTACCAGGAGTGAAACAAACCAAAAAAAGGGTTAAAAACCCCCATAACCCTCAAAACAAATGACAATTCAAAATCTCACTGATAAACTTAAGAAATGTGATGATGAATTGGAAAGGGGGTGGTCCAAAGTACTGTTTGGTTAGCTCTGGTTGAAAACAATTGTGAACGTGCATGCATTTTCCCAGTGACTCCTAAGATATAGAAATTCCTCTGATATTACAAAATACAAAAATATTTTCTCCAAACTCTCATTTACATTGCATTTACAACAATCATGGAAATAACTTAGGCTCCCACACTGTCCAAAAGAGACAAATTACCTACCGACATGGCTAATGGAAAACAAAAACGTGGTGGAAAGCAAAAGGTACCGGTGAACTGATGCTGAGAGTCAACAGTGGTACCCAAAACGTATAGACAACCAGAACTCAAAAGGCTGGCAGTATTTGGAAGAAAGAGGAAAAACTACTGGGTAAATATTACAGGCTAAAGTGAAGTTTTTTGTATCTTTTTTTCTCCAAAGTAAGATGTGCAAAATATATTCACCGTGCCCAGGATTATAACTATTTATAGAAGCCAGTCTACAACCTTCTTAGAAATCCCTATTCTTCAGGTCGTTTCTTTTTGTTACAATAAAAGCGCTTACATGATCTAAAACAGTGCAAGTTTGTGAGTTAATTTACATTCTCCCAAGGTGCCTGACAAGGATGCCATTAGGATATGATACAGTTTTTGCTCTTCTGTCTTTTCCGGCTGTGCAACTGTCCCCTGCCCCCCAGTGTGGAAGACTTGGGCATGCTGTACGAGCCATACTTGTGCAGGAGCTCCTCGCTGGTCACGTACCGGAGCCGGGCGGGTTGGGGAATGGGCTCCCCAAGGAAATAGCCCTCGTTGTCAGACTCCGAAGAGGAGGAGCAGGTCGAGCACCAGTCGTATTCGGCAAAGTAGGGCCCCCACCTCTCACCCAAGTGGTTCTGCAAGGCAAGATCCGACACCGTCCGGGGACAGTGGCCATAGACGTCCCTGCGGGGACCCTGCTCCGCCATCTCTCTGCAGCTCCTCTGGTGCATGAACTGGTCGTAGTCTTCCCGGGCTCGCAGCGAGGGTCTCTCCTTCAGCCGGTAGCACTGCTCGCTGGTCAGGTGCAGGGCGTTATCCGACCGGGAACGCCGAGACCGCCGGGGCCGGTGCGGGCGGTAATGCCGGTCATCGTCCCGCAGGTTAGTTCGCCGACGTGTGCGCTCGCTCATGGGGGCATGTCTGGAGCCCTCCTGCACCCCCAGTTTGCCCCCCGGCACCCCGCTACCATAGTCGAAGCTCTGGTGCATCCGCCCGTGCGACGGCCGCTCTCGGTAGCCGAGGGGGCTGGCGAGGTCGTGCAGGTTGGGCTCCATGTCCTGGTACTGCTGCACCGACAGCAGGCTGCGCACCGACTCCGCACTTCGGAACTGCACAGAGGAGTTCAGGGTGCCCATGTTGCTCATCTTCTCCGAGACGTTCATGCCCGAGTCTTTGCTCAGGTCAGGCATTGAGAACCTGGAGAGATGCTCCTGGCGTTTGGCTCCACCATCTGCAGAGAGGCCTTTGCAGGAAAAGGGGAAAAGAAGGAAAAAAAAAGAGAGGTAAGGAGGAGAATTTTCTATCAGCAGAGATGCAGGGAGAAGGCTGGGTTTAGCACAAAACTTATGCTTTAAAAAATAACTCAGTGGTTTTGATGCTGTCCTGAAGAGCCCTTTAAGATGGTGATTTTTTTAATCTTTTTTGTTTTTTTTTAAAGAGCAGGCAGTTCCTACTTTGGGGAAATCACACCAATTTAAGGTGTTTTGAGTTGGACTCCAAGTTGCTTTTCACGACTTCCTTCCCCATATGTCTACACTGTCTGTGACTTGATAGGAATAACTAGTGATGCCAGTGAGAAATTATGCATCAGAGGTAACCTGAGGCCTCCTGCACACTGAGATAACTAGGGTGCCATGATCCGGCACCCACACCTTGTGCAATGATGACATGTTTTGAAGGACTGAACAATGTCAGGGGCAGCAGAAGACAGGGCCACTGACTAATTCAGGCTTGTCACCATGCTGCACCACACAGGTCCCCCTGAATGACACCTGCGGAGGGACCAAAGGAGCAGCCTTGGGGATGTGCGTGCAGTCGGGTTTCCCAGGAGGCGTGGAAACACCCGAGTTCCAGAGGGTCTGCTGGAGCTCCCCGTATTGAGCAGGACAGCGGGAGGGTCAGGCTATGCCTGCAAATATCAAGGGAGCTGCACGTGGGCAGGAGCCAGGAACATTAGCCCCAGCTTGATGGGCTTCCAAGCTTAGGAAGGTGCCCTGCTGGGTCTCTCCCATGAGCCAGCCAACTCTGAGCTCCTGCACGGCGCTTTCCTTCCCCTTCACCCAAGAGCAGAGAAGTGGGGTGTCTGCTCAGCACCTGCCCATCGATGAGAAACTCAACGCACCCCACATTGCCCTAGTCCTTGGCCTGTTTTCTGTGCTTTTCCAACTATTTTCTGAGGATCTCCATGTAGCTTCGACAACTGGCAGCAGTCAGCACTCCCACTGCAAGCTCAGGACAATGTTTCACAAGTTATTTCAAAGGAAATCCATTTCATCCCAAATCAAATGCAGAGTGTTTGCTTTGGCGCTCTTCTCCCCATCCCTCTCTGAGAACCTCCCCGTGCAGACCAAACGCAGGGAGCTGTGCACCATCAGCAAGATTTTCAACATGACGCACAGCTCTTATGCAATCAACCAGAATTTATGACTTTGTAAATTAATTTAAAAAAACAACAACCCAACCCACAATTCAAGAATAAACTTCTTTTCCCCTTAACGAAAGCTGCTTACATTTCATTGAGAGCTCAGCTCCTTTGACATCAGCCACTGCCTGCCAGACCTGAACAAGGGCTGCTGTCACTAACCCTGCTCACGAGACGCTTCAGGGTTTCTTTGGACTCAGCCTTAAAAATATCAGCAGATCCTACAAAGACGGGCAAGGCTTTTCAAATCCTCCCCTCAGTGGCACTGGGGAGAGCTTCAGCACTTGAGCGCAAGCCGCTGCTGGGTCTCACATGATTTGGCTTTGCTCCCCAAGTCCCAGCCGTCACAGCCATTTATCTCTGCTCACTTGCTTTTCTTTTTCGGGGATGCTTCTGGAGTTTGTTTGCAGAGGAAGGTATAGCAAAGGCAATCCCTGAATGTTGCAGGAGAAGGGAGAGGCTCGGTTAAAATAAGAGGAAAAGCCACCTTTGATTTCAAAAAGGACACATTTTTCAAGCTGGCTTCATGTCTTTTTTTTTCCCCAAGGCACGGTGATCTCAACCAAGCTAACCCAACCATGCTGACTGCTCTTTGGAAACAGCCCCGCACAGGTTCCCCGTCCCCTCTGAGGATCTGCCTGCCTGGGCTCCCCGCTCCCATAATGGGAGTGAGCGATTCTCAGCACGTACCACCTCCCCACTGGAGCCACGATCTTCTGCCTTTGATCCCAGTGACACGGTTTGTCACATCAGGCACTGCTTCCCATGCCCCTCCTGTGTCACCGCGGAGGAGCCCAGCAGCCCCCCAGGGAGGGAAAAGCAACTCGGTGACACGTGCAAAGACCTCCCAAAAAGCCAGAATAACAGCAGGACTGCCGATGGAGCTGATCTGAACGTGAATCACAACCACTGGCAGCCAAATGTGGCCTTAAACAGATCTGTCAGACAATAGCTGACGCAAAAGAAAATGAGCCCTCAGTGACATTTATGCAACCCTTCGTTAAGAGAACCGGCGCGGCTCCGCAATAAGAACACGCAACGGCAGAGCTGTGCAGGAACACAGCTCCCAAGGCCACGGGATGCTTCTGTGGTGTCAGCACATTGATTTTGGCAGCATCGTTTGAAAGGGGCCGATCTCGTCCCACCTCACAGGAGCAAGGGGTGAGCCACTGCTTTGCCCCCAGAACGCAGCCAGCCACATTGGATGGCACCCGTGGGCCTCAGCTCCCTCTGCCACAGCCATCTCTCTCCTCCGGTCCTGCATCCAGCAAGAATTCAAATGAGCATCAGGGGAGAGGCTTGCAAGACAGGAAATACTTTCAAATTAAGCAAGACATTTCTGCATCCTCCACATCATCAGCACTGTGCGCAGCTGCGGTGACCAAGCGGGATGAACTGCGGTGAAACCCTGCATTTCTTTTTACTGGGAATAAAGCAAGTTGTGATAAGTGGGGGGCTCTGGGAAAGGCAGAGCCAGCACTTCACAGGTTTAGCTCATGCAAGATGGGGGTCTCCAGCCCCTTGGCCACAGCTCCAGCAGACACCATGAGTGTGTTTTCTTTTCCTCTTCAAAAAGTGTTGGTCATCACGGGAGGAAGCAATTTCAGACAAGGAGCCTGTGATACACATACGGCTCATGCTCGAAGTGCAAGGTTTAATCAGTGATTATTAGGTCCGGGGGACATTTCTGGCTGTTCATTCAGCCAGCCTGATTATAATTAAGCACACACATTTTAAGATCTTGAATTGCTGGGAAAACGTGGATCCTAAGAGGAATCCAGCATCTAGTACATACATCACCACCTCCAGCACATGGAGCTCAAGGTGCGACAGCGCACTTGGCAAATCCACCCCAAGGCACAACAGCTCCATACGACAGAATGGGAAACACTCCCTGTTGAGGGCCAAATCCATCTTTCAAAGCAGATTTGGGAAGCTGCATGTGCATAAGCCTTCTTTTGGGATCCAGACTACCAAGTGACCCAGCAAGCAGCATGGCCAGGGGTCAAGTAAACTTTATCTGGTCACTGAGGAGCAAATCTGTGCTTTTACAGCATCCCTGAAGACACTGAGAGCTCCACATGGTTCCTACAATGCCCAGAGCAGATACCAGGTTGAGGATGCAACTTCTAACCAATATGAAACACAAAGGTGTCTCCAGGTTTAAATTTACATTTACACCAATGCAAGGTGTAAAGTACTGTGAGCAGGGGTTAGGCCCAGATTAGTCTTTCAAAGCTCGCAAAATGATCCTGCTCCTCTCTGCAGAGCCACAAAGCCTCAGCAAGGTGTAGCAGGAGCAAGCCAGGAGCGCTCCCGCTTGACCACAGCAAGTTCAGACGACAGCAATAACCATTTGTCTAAAAAATATAATCTAGAAAACACAACCTAGGAATAAAGTTTGAAAGAGCAGGCGTTGTTTAGTCTAGAGAAGCTGAAGAGGATATAATAACAGCCTTCAAGCACGGAAGAAAAATGCTTGCAAAAAGGAGGGAAGTGCATTACTCTCCAGGTCTGCTGAATGCCTGCAAGGAAAACTTCAGCTTGGAGAAGAAGAAACTCTTCCTGTGCTGTCACAGCAGCAAGTGGCTGGGGCAGCTCGGGGGCTCCGGTCCCACACTGCCCTGGATGGGATGAAAGTGGCACCAACCCTCCTCTCTTGCTGTCGTTTGCCACTTCAGAGCTACGCCAGTGCACTGAGGCCCAATCTTCTTGAATTACCAGTATTTATTTACAACAGCTGCAGCTACCTCTTAATGAAGTGTTTCATCTGGGAACACAGCTAATAACCTGATAGAGCCTTAACCTGGAAAAAAGAGCACACAAGGGGAGACCCCACCATGCAGCGGTGACTTTTTTCTAACAAGGAAACCCGAGAATCTGTTTCCCGAGACCATGCAGGGGAGCGGGAGCCCTGCTCCAGCCCATGGTGTGAGATGGTTGTTACCGCATCACCAAGCCCTTCCTGAGGGTGCAAACCCAGGGATGACGTGCTAACCCTATGAGACTCCTCTGCAAAACGATGCTCTGAGACACTGAGCACATCCATCCTCGGCTGCCCCAGGGGTACAGGCTCATGGACTGGAAGAGAAGAGATGGCACATGTCACTGCCACCAGTGCAGTGTGTCGGTTGGTGGCCGTCCCACCAGATTGGAGCCAGCACCCCAGCGCACGTGGACACAGCAGGTTATTTTGCTGCCGTTCTCCGCTGCGTGGGGCTGCCAGGCTCAATATTTCACCTTGGAGCCATGGAAACGCACGCCTTTCGGATGAACACAAGCGAAAGCTGTAGCTTGTCTGCGGGCGTTCAATACAAAACTCAAGCTGGCTACAGTGCCGAGAACACAAAACAGGTTCCTGGTTAACATTAAGGTTTGCTAAGAACATGCTGTACGATCTGCTCTGAAGTCCTTCTCCGCCCATTTTAAGAACCATGTTCATCCCATAAAACATTGCCAAGGGAAATAACAACCGAACAAGCAAGACGACGGCACAAAGATATTCCTCGTGAGCATCACCTCTACAACCTTGCCACAACAAAGCACTCGGAGGTGCTTAAATCTCACCGCGCGCTTTGCTAAACCGGGGTGGCAAGTTGCATTAATTATGAATTATTAAATCACTCGGCAAATGACAGCAGAGGGGCCACAGAGAGCATGTACGCTGGCTGTGAGGCTGGGAATGAAGCCCCTCGTGAGGGGAAGCAGCTCCCAGCCCCCATTAAATCCAACTCCCCACGAAGCTGGGCTAACACGGAGTGATGCCCTGCCACGGTCCGCATCCCACTGCAGAGATAGCATCATCTGCTTCACCATGGTGGGGTAATGCAAAACACCCTGACCTCGGATATTGCAAACAAACAGGGCTATGCTGACGCTTGCTTTTTGCCTTTACATTTATCATAGTGTACGCATATACCTGTGCATTGCAGTTTGCACCACCTGAGCCCCATGTAGGTGTCTGCCTGTTCCAAGTGCAGCTAGAGAGGCACAGGAGGGGATGGTGAAGGGATGGCGCAGCACCTCTTTTATCCAGCCCCCCATGCCAGAGCCTTCTCTCTCCCATAGCATCTGGCAGGTACATCCTCACTACCCCTGAAACCAGGTTTATTTCAAGTTCAACCCCAAGAACTAAAAAGGAACTTAAGGAGAAACAGCCTGCTCAGGGCTTTGTTTATAGCTCAGCCTCGTCTCACTTCTGCGCGACCTCGGGGCATGCAGAAATAAAGCAGAACCCTTATGTAACTGGAAATCGTGGAAAGCAAACAATTCGGGGGAAAGCAGAGCAATCAGCAAGCAGGTCGCGGTGCTCCCAGCCTCCCACGGCATGCCCCTATGTGCCATCCCAAGGGTGTCAGGGTGGATTTCCAACCCGATCAGTCCCCCCATCCAGCTCATTGAAAGATGTTCCTACTCAGTCTGGTGCTGCCTGGGAAAGGGGTTGGATTTTAACCGTTTAACCCCTGTAATCCCCCTCATCAGCACCACCAGCTCCTACGTCCTCCCTGGACAAGGCGCAATGGCCAACACACCAGGTTGGGGATGATGCGCTATTGCTTCGCCCGACAACACATCCTGCCAGAAGTCCATTTTGGCTCTCCCTCTGGTTTGGTTGTTACCCCACATGCTTTGGCACATCCATGTGTTCACCCAAACGGGTGAATGCATGCACGTGGCCGCCAAACCTTCCGCCACTGAGCAGCAAAAGGCAGGTAAGGGGGAGAAGAAACATTCCTGGCAGTTTTATAATGTTTTGGCATTGGCCCTTTTGGATAGAAAACCTCTGCCTTCCCATATTCTGAAATGACCTGGCTTGGACTGGGGAATGTTACACCTGAGTATCAAAAACGCAAGAAATCCCCCCAGTGATCCCCCCTTACGACACAGAAGCAGTTTTACTCTGCCCGTGTCTGGGAGACAGAGGGTGGTAGGAGAATGCTGGAGAGCTGCGAGCCTCCTTTTTCTTAGAAAAAGTCAAGAACATGCAATGTGTCATTTTCTGACTTGTGTAACTCAGCCCAAGCGCCCAGGGCAGCTGCTCTCTCCAGCCCAGCGGGGAGAGGAGCACCCTTGGGACACTGTCCACTAAGGACACGGGAATGGGGACCAGCCCCTGAACCCCAAGCTCCTCACTGCCATCCCAAGGGTGTTCAGGAGCTGCTCGCAAGCCCTTGATGCAGCAGAGGCTGTGCCGTTGAATGCTTCTTGGAAAATACATCCCAGCCCTGAAAAATGGGGTTTTTAATTCCCCACCCCATCTTTCAGCCCCTCTGCAGGCAGAGGAGGACAAGGGGACTAGAGAGAGATGATGCCATCAGGTCACTCAGCAACACAGATGTGCAGGGATCAGTGCTGACCCACCTGCACATTCATACATTTTCTCTCTCTGCTTTCTGGGTAGTTGTTTACTCCTGGAAAAACAAATTGTTTGGGGCCTTTGGGCATCTCGTAACACAGATGATAGCAGAAACGTGCACCATTCATGTGAAATCATATTCCACTCTGTAGTGGCACCAGTTTAACATCTTTTTTTTTCCTGGAAAAGCAGTATTTTTTTCTCAAGAATACTTAAAATCTATTTCTCCTTTTGCATATGACAATGTCACGGTTTAACGTGACTTCTGCCTCCAAAGCACGCCTGCTCTCTGCAAGTTGCACATAAAGAGACTGGTCCCAGAGAATAACATTTACTTGCAGGTACTTTCTTAAGTGGGCTCCTTGACCAGCTGGCGTTTTGTGGAAATGACTGCTTGGAATCAGCAGAGCTCAGCTCTTGATTTCTAATTCAGCTGCTAGGAACACACAGTGCCTGCAAAACCTTTTTTAGAGAGTGACACACGCACAAGAAGAGCAAAACAGAGCAGAAGTACTGGGAGCAGGGCTGTGGTGGACCAAGTATCTTCTGGAAAGTGATTAACCTCTTCTAGGATCAGGCTCCTCCTCATGAGAAAAGCTTCCTGGACAGACTCCATCTTAGCATCATCCTAATTGCTTAATGAAGGGAGTCATAGGGTAAACATTGCTATAGCATCCATTGTTTAGTATTGTTGCTAATGCCATTAGAAAAAAAGAAAAGGTAAAAGCAGCCAAAGGAAATAAAATAGAAAAGATAATATAAAATCCAGAAAAAAATTAGCTGTCTCTTGGAAAATGCACTAGGAAATATTTTTTGCTCTCTGCCTCTGCATTTAATGGCCATGTTGGGCAGAAGGAAGAACCAACCTTCAAGAAGAAGACACAGCAGATTGGTTTCTGTCACAGCCTTTGGTTGATGGCAGAGAAGGGATTTTCAAACAGAAACATGGGAGGAAAGGAGAGATGCCCTCTACCAGCAGGAAACCGCCCTTTACCAGTGGATGTGGTTAAATCACATCAGCACTTGTAGCAATTACACAAGCACAAACCAGAGGATGGCAGAGACACTCCCATCCCATTCAAACCCCCAAACAAAGCACAAGGAGGGTCACAGCTCCCTCTTCCACTCCAATAATTTTGCCCATAGTGTGACAATGGAGCACAGTTCAGCACTTTCAGGCCAAGCACCCAGGACTAACACAGTGTCGCTTGTCACACCTCTTAACCACCCCAATAGGAACTGCCTTTGAAGCGATTCAGTAGAGCCCTGGTGGTAAAGAGAAAACCTGGGGTCTTGCAGGAGACTTGGGGTCACATAGATCTTGACCAACCCAGTGGGTGACCCCCCCATCTGGCACTGAATGCATTACAAATGTTACAGGGACGACATCTGTTCACAGGAGGCTGCCTGCTGGCCAGAGGACAGGGACTACTGCTGCACACACCATGAGCTATCTGCTTCTACTGACATCTCTGGCTAATTAGTAGTTAAGTCATAATAGAAACATCACAGCAAAATCTGCTGCTAGGGAGGGACCAGCTTTTAACATGTGCTCTGCAGGTCAGGGACTGTTTGCCCTTCAGCTCCCTATTAAAAAAAAAAACAACCAACCAACCAAAAAAAGCCCAGTTTTCAGTGATGCCATAAAATGTTAGAGGGATGCAGTGTTAATTATTTCACTTTATAAGGTGGAGCAACTGTGCAGCATCAGTAGCTAAAAGGGACCTCATATGTGGATGCCCGGGATTTACTTGCAAAGCAGAGCTGGGATGTGTAGGGTGGAGGGCATGGGGTGAGCTGGACCCCTGGGTTGTGCTGGGGGGAGCTTTGTGGGGGTGTTTGCTGGGCAGCAGCATCAGCCATGGTGGGGAGTATGGGAATGGGGGAAAAGCCAGGCAGTGGGGCACTGTGCCCTGACCCGCCTTGTCCAAAAACCCAGTCTCCTGCAGACCTCAGCTAGTTCACCGAGTCTCCCTGTCCCCAAAACGCTGCCAATTAAATAGGATGATAATTGTGTCCTCTGTAATTGCACACATGGCCCCAGTGGAGCTGCTTGTTACTGCAGCAGTGCCCCCCAGCTTGAGCTGAGCCAGGTCCCAAAGTAAGGAAAATTATTAGCTCTTACACATTAATAAAAACGTTATCACCTCACTCTGCAAAAGAACTGCTTAAATTTGTTGCAAGCTCCATCATGCTGAGCATCTGCTCCAGAAAGCAGGAAAGAAGCAGGTTGTGAAGGCAGGTACTTCCCATAAGGAAATTCATACTTTGGCTACGTATGGAGGACGGATGCCTTTGGAAAATCTCCCTCATAGCATTTTAAAAAGGCATTTCTCAAATGAAAGACAGAATGTTTTCACTCTAACACGAAGGCCTTACCATGTTTCTTGTCTCTTGACCTGTAGCCCGGATAACTTGTTACACTTCAGCTCCTAAGCATGCAACAACCCCTTCAATACTCAGGGATTGCTCATCCGACCTCAGTGTTGCTCAAGACTCTTTGTACTGATGAGCTTTACACAATACGAGTTTTTAGGAACACAAGCAGCTTTGGAAACATGAGGCTCTGCTTGGGAAAACCTTGTTTTGGAGAGCAATTCCCAATTCGCCCATCGTTTCACATCTATTTTCCCGCCCTGTATACCTGAGGCTGTTTGAGCAAAACCCTCTCGAGCTCGTTGGCTTCTCCTCTTCCCCTGCTCTACCACTCGCTAGTTAGGGAGATCCTGGCTGAACACAGAGATCATTTCACCTCTTGGCACGGGGCTGGCAACTTCCCTAAACAAACACACTGAAACCCAGTCACAGGGTGAGGAGGCACAGGCGTAGCAGAGCAAACCTGTCCGTCCAGGCAGGGCAGAGCACAGAGCTCGGGTTCCTGGTGCTCAGCTCTGTGGGGCCCAGTGATGCTCAGCAGCGTATCCCCACCACCGGTGCCAGCATCCCACAGGACACCCTCGGGACTGGGTACCAGACACCTCACAGACTGCTCGCTGCTGGTGACAACAAGACAGACAGACTGCATTTTACAGGGGAAAGGCACAGGACATGCCCAAATCCAAACAATGCTTGGCTGGAATGGAAGAAAGCTAGGGAGTGGTGAAGAAAAAGCAAGGCAGTATCTCTGGCAAGCAAACCGGGCTCTGTAGTTTCTTTTCCAAGAAGTTTTCTGCTGAGAGACTTGGAAGCAAGCGATAGCTGTGCCAGACGAGTGCAGCTCCAGCACAACTCCAGCAGGCTGCAGCAGGATGGGGTGTGCAGGGGGCTGAACTGCCCCAGCGCCCGGCTGCAGACGTGTCCCTGCATGCACACCCATCCCCGTAGCCGCAAAATGAAACCCAAACACATTTGGGGTGAGAGGGCTGGGAACTATTACCCTGGGATGCGCTCACAAGAAACAGGCTCAGCCTGATGGGATGAGCATCTCACCTGGCTTTTCCCTGCAGTTTCTACCAGAGGACTGGGGAAGAGGAGAAAAAGAGCCATGCATAGAGAGGGAGGAATTTCTTTTAACTAATCATGTGCTTGAGGACTGCGTAACGTGCAAAAGGGGTTAACTACGCCTATTTCAAAGCATTTAAAAAGGGCAGCTGACAGCAGTCCTTCAAGTACTGAATGCTGGAATGTGCCTCTTCGTGAGCAGCTGGCCTTGATTTTTCTCCCCTCTTCACAAAAGGGAGGATTAAAGAGCTTGAAAACATTTGTTTTGAGCTATACAGAAAAGGGCAGCCATCTATAAAGCCCTGCATTTGGTAAACAAGCAAGCGGACTGTGAGGAGGCTGCCAGGCATACCGGGCCGGGCAGGCAAGCCTGTGGCATTGAGCAGTGGTCCCCAAGCTGCTGGTCACCCCCATAATGTGTGGACACCTGCTGTGGCACTGACCAGGAGCACAAGGGACCCCACCACATGAAGGAGGTTTCGGTGTGGCTGCAGGATGACAGGGATGATGTACCTGTTGCGTTGGAGAGCGCAAGGGACTCCATGGAGCCACGGGGTGTCTGCTCAGTGGGTGTCAGGTCCTCGGTGAATTTGAGGGCGTTGATAGGGTGCCGGGTGCGGCACTGCGGTGTCGGCATCCCACCTTCCTCTTCCTCCTCGTACTTGGGGACTTTGAGACTTCCTCTGGTTTCCGGGAAACTCTGGTTGGACATGTCGCTGTAGCTCTCCTGCGAGCGAAGCCTCCCCGAGTAGTAGTCCTCTCTGCAGTCCTGGATGAAGCTGCCACTGTGGCTCTTCATCGCCAGCGAGGAGCTCCTCTTTGGGTTGCTGTAATGTCTCGCCCATGAATCTGGCTGCGAGCTCGAGACCTGGCTGGGGTTATAGGAGGTCCTTATGTTGCACTGACTGAGAAGCTGCAAAGGGCTTTGGGACTGACTTTGCTCCATTTTGTTCCCGTAGTGATAGAGCTCGTCCCTGCTCCTCCACACGTGCTCCCTGTTGAGGCTTGGTGTCTGGCTGGCCAGGCTCAGCAAATCCATTTGCAACGAGAGCGGGTCCACATCGGTGGAGAGGCGGTTGGAGGTGACCTGCAGCTGGTTGCAGGGGCTGCGTGCCCCCTCCTCACCCTTCCCCTTGTTCTTGCCAATCTTGGCGCTGCGGCGGGACTCCTTGGCTCGCGCGCTCTGGAAAGCCGAGTCGGAGGAGTCGGAGCCATTGGGGTCATCGCCGACACTGCAGGCCCTGGAGCAGAAGATCTGCCCCTGCTTGGGCAGGAAGGGCCGTCCCAGCAGGGATTTCTTGCACTGGGCGCAGCAGAAGCAGGTCTCGGTGGCGTGCCAGTGCTGGCCGTCATATGTCATCTGGCCCTGGTCAATACCTGGAGAGGGAAGGTGCAAAGTGTCAGAGTCAGCCCACGTACATCATTTTGCCCTCACCCAGACTCTCTCTTGAGAGTCCTTCAGCAGGGTTGCTCTGACACATGAAGTTAAATCCTTTTCTAATTCCTTGCAGGCTGCGGGCCTTTGCTTGGGAGTTACTCAATGTTGGGAAAGGCAGCAGAATGGAGCCTCAAGCTATTCTGTATTAAATGGGAATATTTCCGATCGTAAATGAAAGGAATGCAAGAAGCTCTCCATAAAGTCCTTGAAGTCAAAGCAATAATATGCTGCCTATTAAAAAAAAAAAAAAAACCTCCAACCAAACCATAGTGAAGCATTTGTGCTGCCTTGGTTAAGTATGTAACAGAGGAGATCGCAACCCTGTCTCTGGCTGCTATCACAGCCCCATCTTTATTTTAGCTGCTGGGGCCTCTTCTCCAAAAGGGAGCGGAAAGAGCCAGCCCCAGGGATCTGAGCACACCCCCTTGCCTTGCACCCAGCCACACTTCCCAGCTTGCCCCTTGGTTTAAGTGAAGCAATTGATGCTGAGAGCCTGTCCCTGGCCAGCAAAACCCCAGGGCAGCTCACGGCCACCGGCCAGAGCCGTGGTAGCACATCGCTCTTGGTCAGAGCTGCAAGTAAAGCTCCCAAGGTTTCAATTATAACGTTTATTCGCCTGTTTAAGCTGTCGTTCATGGCAAAAGCCCCAGTTACCTGAGTAACTATGGGGCTGGCCGACACGGTGAGTGCTGCACCACACGTGTGCACACACGTGCTCGCACCCCCACCGCGGCCGTGTCACAGGGGGGGCAATGCTGCTGGATAATTTACAAATGAACAGTGCATTAGCAGTCCATATCATTCCAGGCTAAACTTGCTTTAGCTTAATTGTGTGTGTCTTTTTTTTTTCTTCCCTTATAATGAGGGAAATGTTTTTATAGATGGGAGTGCTACACTTGTGGACAAAAGAGACAAGACAGTGGGAGGGATTTTATCAGCTGCTTTTCCAACACCCCAAAGCCATCATACAGAGTAAGCAAACAGCCTCTTTACTCGACCCTCAACTACCCAACCCAAGCCTTTCAAGTCTTAAGCTTGCGCTTACTTCTGATTTACCTGGCTCTTAAGCACAACGCTCTGATTACTGTGAGCATCTTGCAGCAAAATGGCTGCAGTCGCTCCTAGAAATGGGCAGATAAACACCAAAACAGGCACTTTGCCCCAAAAACCTGACAGTCAGCAGGCTCCGGATCGATGGTCAGAGGGAAGGACAGCAGATGGGGAAAGCACAAGAGAAGGGAGCACGCAAGAAGTGTTAACAGCTGCTTCTTCATTGCTCCGCAGCTGAGCTTTTGGGAAGGATGGGCTGCAGGTCACCACGAACACATCCTCCAAGTGCTTCAATGAAGCCCCAAGTCTTCCCCCCACCCCGTGCCATCTGGCCACTGCACAAGAGCAAAATGGTTTGTTTTCTTCTTTCCCTGCAGCCTATGAATTATTTGAATGCAAGAGCTCACCTCCACGGACAAAGAAAGGGCTGCCCGCACACCCGCGAGCAAATGCTCAGCCAAGTGGCAAACAGGCTCGGGGAGAGCAGCGAAGCGGCTTCCCAGCACGCCCAGCTTACCCCCCCAGTGCGGGGGACACCCACAGAATAAAACACATTTTAAATCGCTATTATAGAAAACCCTAGACTGACTCTGATGTGTTACTTCTTTCTGCCTGAGAACACCCATCTGCAGATTGATTCAAAAAGGCAAACAAAAAGAATAATGATACCTAATGAACTAGTTGGTAGCTCATTAATGCATAAGAATCCTTTGGTAAGTCTGGTTGGGAAGAATCTGTGACTCTAAGAGCCAGGCTGGAAAAACGGATTTAAAGGGAAAAAAAGCACGTGTCACATTAGGCTAGAGAAAGCTTTCTGTAGTTGCAACAGCTCCTGAGGTTGCTGTCTGATAGTCCTCCTCTCTTTTACCACAAAAAGGGATAAGCAGTGGTTTAACCAAACAAATCGCCATGCTAGCTCCTTGGCGAGATGCGAGAGGGGCATGAGCCTCCTCGGCTGCCACAGGGCTGGTGCAGATCCCAGCCACAGGCTGTCCTGCCCGTGGCCCCAGGTCCTTGTCAAAGACTTAAATCACAGAATGCAAAGCAACAGCTCTACTTGTCAGAAACACCCTTCCCAGCAGAGGTTTTCCCCGCTCCCCTCCCACACGATGGTGGCACGTACCGATGTGCTGGGCGCAGGTGTCGCAGTACTCGGCGTAGAGGGACTCAAAGCAGCTGCAGCAGTAGGGTCTGCCATCCTTCATGATGTACCTCTGCCCTCCCAGCACCGTCTCACATTCGAAGCAGCAGAAGTGCTTCATGTGCCAGTGCCGCCCTTCGGCCTCGGTGCATTCATCGGCAAAAATGATCTGCGGGAGGGAAACACAAACATGGAGCAGAGCTGGTCAGAAAGCAGACCTAGGATGTGGGCACCAACCTTTGTGTCTCCTGCCCATGCACGGCAGCTGTGCCCCTATGCTCATATAACCTCCAAATTTTACAGCTAACTCGTCCATCCTGCATGGAAAACTCCCATGGTTTGGCTTGTGGCAAGGCACCCACCAGTTCTTAAGGAAATCCATTAAAATGTAAATGCCTCAGGATGGCGTTAGTGCACAGACTACAAACAGCTAAGGCAGAGCTCCCAGTGATGTGCTCCTAAGCGCATCCATCAGCAGGAGGGGTCAATCGGGGTAATAAACACGCTTATATACAACCTATCGATCTGGTGGACTTCTGAAGAACAAAGCAGCCACTTACTAAAACACATTTACTTATGTCTGAAACAGGGACCCAAGTACAAAGGATGATCAAAACCACCAAAAGCGGCAGCTCTCTGGAGGGGAGAGAAGACGGAGCTACCTGGCTCCTCACCATCACCTCTGCCCCAGCCCCTGTGCTTATAAACATGATCATGGTCATTAAACCAGTGGGGAAACTGAGGCACAGAGCACTGCTGAGAGAGCTGGTGAAACAGCCATCTGAAATGGTTCCAGCAGATGCTTTCTTGCTGTCTCTGTTTCCCATTCCCGTACCATCTCTGCTCCCAAAGCTTTTCCCCTGCAGTTCCTCTTATCCCTAAGTTACTCTTTCTCCCTGGCTGTTTCAGGGGAAGACACGCGTGTTAAAGGAGGAGCTGAATGAAAGAATTATATGAGAATTTGCAGGGATAAAAAGTACAAGAAAAAAAAAAAATTACCCAGCCTAAGCCACAAGGAAATAGGGCGAGTTGAATGGTTAGGAGTTGTTTTTTTACTGGTAACGTTACAAATTTAATCGGATACATATGTCAATGTTCTTTATATTTGAAGTGCATATAGCCTTGGATTTTTACTATTACACGCTTGCATAGATGGGACATGGTATTTTATAGTACATATGGTTTTCCACGCTATGGTTTTCATAACTTTAAAAGCCAGAACAATTTCCTTCACCAGCCTTTTAAACACAGAATGACACTTGAGAAATGCTCAGAGGCGACTCTGTATGGTTTTCTGTATTTTTTTTTGTATTCCATTTCTTCAGCTTCCTATAGCCCATTAATCGTCTCTCTTGAAGCCCATTTCAACTTCGTGTGTACTCAAACACTACTGTATTGTAGGAAACACAGCTCTCATCCCACTAGAGGCTTATTCTGGGGAGAAAGAGAAGAGAGGGCCATGACACACAGCTGGGCTGAAATCACACAGCACAGGGGGTGAGCTGTTACTGTAAATGCTCATGCAAAACCCTGCCTGTGTGTAGGTGAGGATCCCTTTGAGATCAGCCCTAGGCAGACTGCAACTAAAAATCCCTGGGATGCTCATAGAAATCCCAGGAAAAGCTTGTATGAACCCCTGGCAAAGCCAAAGCATTGTATTTCGAATGCCTGTCTCCATGCAGATGATCCTCCCTGTGCCAACACACCCAGCACTATCAGGGTGGATGGAACGGAAATAGAATCAGAATCATTTTGGTTGGAAGAGACCCTCAAAATCATCACATCCAACCATAACCTAACTCTGGTAGTAAACTATGTCCCCAAGAACCTCATCTACACATCTTTTAAACCCCTCCAGGGATGGTGACTCCACCACTTCCCTGAGCAGCCTGTTCCAATGCCCAACAACCCTTTCCGTGAAGAAACTTTTCCTAATATCCAATCTAAACCTCCTCTGGTGCAACTTGAGGCCATTTCCTCTTGTCCTATCACTTCGTACTTGGGGGAGGAGACCAACTCTTCCGTGCTACAACCTCCTGTCAGGTAGTTGCAGACAGTGATAAGGTCTCCCCTTAGGCTCCTTTTCTCCAGGCTGAACCCCCCAGTTCCCTCAGCTGCTCCTCATAAGACTTGCGCTCCAGATCCCCCATCAGTTTTGTTGCCTTTCTCTGAACTCTCTCTAGTACCTCAATGTCTTTCTTGCAGTGAGGGGCCCCCCAGTTGGCAAGGAGAACCCTCTTGTGCCATCCTCATGAGGGGCATCCACAGCAGGATGGATCTTTTAAGTAGGTAGGAGCCGGGGTGAGCTGGCTCTTACCTCGTCACAGGCTGCGCAGCGGGGCTTGAGGCACTCGGCATGGTGCCTGCCGCAGTAGATCTTTCCATCTTGGTAGAAGTAGATCAGGTCGACCAGCAGCTCGTTGCAGACGCTGCAGATGAAGCAGGGAGGGTGCCAGCAAACGCCGTGCCCCGCTCGCGAGGCGAAGACAGCCATGTCCCCTCCGTTGATCTGGCCACCGCACTGTCAGAAAAGAGAGCGTTTCGGCTGGTGTCTAAGGGGCAGAAGACGATGCTAATTCCCAGCTCCTTTCCGCTGTCTCTTAATCTCTTTAAACCCCTTTTTATGGCCAGGATATCAACAGCTTCCCCACAGCACCAGGCCAAGAGCTGAAGTTACTGCTCCACATCAAATATTTGGGGGTGCTCTCGGCACGTGCCCGACAGACCCCAGTGCCTGTAGCTGGCAGGGGCACAGGGTGGGTGCTGCTCCTGTGAGATTTGCTTAACTTCAGCTATTAAAAAGCTGTCAGTTCATCAGCTGCTACCTACCTGCTCGCAGATGGCTCCCGTCATGGTTACGGGAAACGGCCGCACATTGCCTCTCCCTAAATTTTCTCTCTTCCTTTGATTGCTGAAGAGTTTGAGCTCCCTCTTCTCCTCTTCATCCAGGGAATTGCAATAGCGGACCTAAAAAACACAGGCGATGCTGGCTGTTAGGGGTATCCCTGGCTCTCCAGGCTGTGAGCTGCAGTCCCACAGGCTCTGCAAACCCCTGCATAGGGGTTACACAAATGGACCTGGTCCTCAGCTTAGGGGAAGCTGGAGAAACATCAATGTCTGGGCTTCAGTCATGCCAGGGCTTGGTCAAAACTTCAAGAAGCAGAGAGGAGAAGAAAAGGCAGGAGGAAGGCTGCTCTCCAAGCACTAGGTTTCTAAGAAAGTCTTAAAAGTTGAGTCCTCTGAGTCTCACCCAGATCCAGGAATCATACTGATGGTTTTCCTGCCTTCTCTTTATGTCAGATGTCTTACTGCAGCTTCAAAATGTTTTACTGACATTTCTAGAGCACAGCTAACTTTCCCTGTACAAATGACAGAGATCCAGCTATTCGGGAGCTCCAACTATTCTTCCAGTGTAGGGTCAAGTTTGCACACTTGCAAAACCTCTGCACTGGAAGGTACTAAGGAAACAAGTAAAATAAAAGGATATAAACAATGAATGACAAAATATCCCCAAAGCTTATGAAACTCAGGTTTTCCTCCCTATTTTCATTCCACAGGTTTAGCCCCTGGCCGGCTGCCTCTCAATGGAGAATAACACTGAAGAGCAAAGGTGGCCCTATGTAGCATCAGCGCCTGATCCAGCCTCCATTACTTTGGAGAGCAGGCTCAGGAAGCCAAGCAGGATTATTCACATAAGCAACAAACACAACTCAAATTTACAAAGGAGCAAAACTAACCGTGAGGGGAAACTGGGTACAAAAATTACCAATTTGCAGAAAACACATGCAGGCCTCCAGCTTGCAGCCGCCCGGGCTGCAGTAGCAGCGTTCACGTGCATTTATTCCTATATTTTTCAGCTGTCAGAGGCTGTGGGTTTTCAGTGCCTGCCAATGAAGGCGGGCGGGCAGGTTGGGGCCCAAGGGTGTGAGGGAAGAAGCCCCTTCCCAGTGCCTGGAGCTCCCCTGGCGCTGGCAGCACCGCGCTGTGCCCATGGCACCCAGCCAGGCACAGGCAAACTCATTAAAATCTGACCTAGATCAAACGAGTTACCTGCATGTATTTTGCAGAGTGGCTTCTTCAGAAAGTAGCATGAAAATATTTTTTTTGTTTACACATGGAAATTTTGTGGGCTACCGGAAGCTGTTGTTCTCACCAGTGAGAACAGGACGTCAAAGACCAGACCCTTTTTGCTGCCTCACATCTTTCTTGAGAGATGTGAGAAGGGTTATTTGCTCTGACTGGTCTTGACTCAACCTCCGGCTTGCCGAGCATTCCCAGCTCCCAAGGCTCAGCCCCGGTAAACCCTTCCTTGGCACACACACTCCCACTCCCAAGGTGAATTGGAAGCAGCACTTGGGAAAAGGCTTTGGATCTGGCTCCAGCTGATCTCAACAGCATTTCAAGCCACTTTTCACGTGGCTTTGGCTTCCCAGGGCTGGGAAAGTGCTTTTATTTCAGAGAACCGAAGAAGGATGATTTTTAAAATGTTAACTTTAGAAACAAACAAGTCCCTCCCTGCCTTCAACACAATCCAAGAAGGGAGCAAATAGAGCACTTAAACAGCAACACGACCAAACTCCGAGTAAATCCCCCCAAAAAGCAGAAAGGGCTGATGTCCGAGGACACTTTTCGGTTACTAACCTCATTGTCATGTGGCGGCAGCTGATGTAAAAGCTGCTTTATGCGAGATTTTTCTCCCGGGCTGTTGACGTAGGGAACCTTGTCCTCGGGCAGGCAGCTGTAGTACTGGTGCACCTACGGAGCAAGAGAGGGGACTGAAACGGGGCTCCCAGCCCAGCCTGTGCCCCCGTGCCCGGCCAGCAGCCACCCCACAAGCCAGCAGGCGCTGGGTCTTCCCCATGATTTCCATCCAGCAGTGAAATGCAGCCATGCGCTGCCTTTACTCCATCAAGAAGGAGAGGAAGCAGCCCTGGCGAGGCAGCGGAGCTCGTTACCGTTTGCTCGGTCAGCCTCCATAGCGTTAGCATGTTTTGCCGGCTGTGGGGATGTGTCGGCACCTGCCTGGGCAGGGGAGGTTAAAAACTCTGCACCCCGGCAGCCTCCGTGTTGCTGGCTATCTCAGCCTCCACCTCCATCAAAACCTTCCGGGCTTTTTTCTGCAGCAATTTGTGGAAATAAACAGGAGATAAAAATCTGTTGGAAGGCTTTTTTTTTTTCCCTCTCTCGTCTCGGAGCATGTAATTAAAATCAGCTATTAAAAAGGCAGCACGGTGAGGCATGGCATGCCCAGGCGCTGGAGGAGCCTGGAGAGGAAGCACACCCCAAACCCCGGCGTCTCTCCTCCGACTGACACACCTGGGACGTGCACTCAAGGGCCGGGCTGGGCACCGGGATGGGACTTGCTGGATGAGGATCAGCTCCAAAATGGCCACAGTGACGCTGAATGGCTTGGGAAGAAGGTAAAGGTAAGGGGAAGCTCTCGCTGCTTGGCCGGGATTGGGAGTCTCTGCCACCTGCGATGCCTCTGGAAGTTTAGGCAGGAGCAGGGGGCTAGATGGCTTCCTTCAATCTGCGCTCATCTAGAGAGATGCAAACTGTATTCCCAGTGCATGCAGCTGGTTTTGCCTTGTTGGGATTAAACCCCTGAGATGCTCCTTTGGCTCTCAGACACTGCAGCAATTCGTTTCAGAGCGGCTGCACCGTCTGCAGCTTGCACGGGGCTTTTCCCAAACAACACTGTTTTTGCAGTTGCTTCTGATCAGCTTTTTCCCTCACTGTATGTCTTGGGCTTTGGCCTAGAAAGCACCACCTGGGCTGGCTTTCCCCAGAGAAGCCCTCTCTGCCCACACAACCCCGCAGCATCTGTGGCATGACGAGCTACCGTGGGTCACAGGGAGGGGTGCAGACACAGAGGCAGGTGATGGGGCTGGCTGGCAGGAGACCCTGCCCACAGGCTCACAGGCTGCTGGGGGTGCTTCATACGGGGTGTTACCTTTTACAGGAAGAAATCACTTTTTATTCCCAAATAAATATCCAAAATGAGCATTATTCAGGAATAATTACTCTGCATTCAGCTCATCCCTGGTCTCATTCAGAGCCACTTGTGAACAGAGCTGCTCCAGTGCTTGCAATCAATTTTCTTCTCAATCTATGGTTCCTTCCCAAGCCGACCCTAACATCTACCTTTTCTCACCATCAGGTTTTGCAGAGAGATTTTTTAGCAGATTCCTACCCGTAACTCTGCAGTGCTGATGACAAGGGAACTGCTTGGGTCACAAAGCTGAGGAACATGCTGAGCACACGCCACTGTGAAACCCTAAATTTGTTTTGCTAAGGCACAGCAGAAACAGACCCACCAGCTATGGAAACTGTCAAAGAAAGAAAGGCTGCTAAGGATTTTGTTATGTTAAAAAGAAAACAAACTACATACATTATAATACTTACTTTGCATTTATAAAGTGTCCTTCATCCAGGAACATCAAAGCACATTAAAAACACTTAAATTCTTATGACATGCTACACGGGAGCAAATATACACACTGGAAAGGACTATTTGTAGCATAATGATGTCAAATGAGCTCCTTGAGTTCACGCAGCTAGCCTGCAGCAGAGCTTGCAGCTGAAAATCTGCCGGCGATGCCCTGGCTCCCATACCCTTCACCGGGCTGCCAGGCTGCGCCTCCCCGGCCGGTATGGATGCCTGCTGACTTCTCTTGCCAGATTCCCCACATGCAGGCAAGGCTGCTCACGTTCCCCCGTGCTCAAGTTGGTTAGTTTGTGTTTTTATTTCTTGCAATTCAGTTTTTTTTGCCCACTGAGTTCTTGAAGTCGGCGGAGACTAGAAATGACTTTTTTTTTTGTTTTATTTTCTGAAGAGCTGCCAAATTCCATCAGGCTGCTCCGGTCCCTAAAGCAGTGAGCTGTAAGATGCTTACCCTGGGTGAAAAGCAGGGATGTGAGTTTTCCTTCGGCAGCGCAGGCGCTGCCTTCCCAGAGGCCGACACAGCGGGATGTACGTGCCCAGCTCTGCTCCTGCTTCCGCTGGGAAGTTTTCCATTTAGTCTCAGCAACTCTGCGGGAACTGGCTCCCATTGTACCAGCAACATAGCTCGGCAGGGATGGGCGATTTGGTTTGAACAGCAAAACAAAATAAATATAACAGGCTCCAACCTGTGTTTTGTTGCCTGAAACAACGCAAAAGGATTTGCTTTCAATCCACATCAGCCAAGGGGACCTTCTGCAAGGGTTTTCACGGAGGGGATGGAGTGGACACAGCTGTCCGTCCTCGCCCAGCACCCGTGGGACATCTCATGGGCTGAAAACCCTTTCCTTCTGCCTGTAAATGGCTTCCTCTGCTGTTTCTTTTACAGCCGCCTTCCCTTCTGGGGACAAACCCGAACCAGGGTTGGATGTTGTCAAACAGATCATTTCACCTGGGGTATCACTCCTGTCCTGAGAGGTCCAGCCAGAGTGCAAGACACAGAGCAGAGGGATGCCCCTTGCCTGGGCTGATGTTAATTCAGGCTTGTGCAAATACGCGCTCTCATCCATCACCGATTCCCTGTGGGTTGTGCCTGGTTCCCTGGATGGGAGAGCAGAGCCCGGGAGGGATGGGGCGCAGGCTGACAGCACCCCCTGCCTCTGCCCTCAGCCGGCCGCTGACAGCAGTGCCCACCCTGTGAAAGAGCAGCCGGCAGCTGGGCTGGCACAGCCCAGTCGGGGTGCTCAATAAGGAAAAATAAAGAAGGAAACGGGGGATTTGCAAATAAAATTGGCTTTTCAGGCAAAAGGCCTGCAGAAAATGTTAACTCACTGGAAAACTAAAACTGCTCCGTCTGCACTTTGCTTTTGTACAAAAGGTCAGGGTTTTCCAAGAAAATAACTCCTCTTCCATCCAGCTCCAGTTCAGAGCACGGAGAAGCCTGTGAAGCCAGTGAGCCTTGCAGGGCCACTGCGGCCAAAGAGCCTGATCCCGACCCCCAGGCACCAGCAGCCAGCTCCTCACTGACCTGACAGGCTCTGCAAAATGAGCTGCATCCAGATAATGAAAACGGTGCAGGGCAATGACCCAGGATGGATAACATATCCCTTTTAAATCATGCGAGATCTTCAACTGTTTTATTATTAAATACTTCTGCTGTACAACGCAGCAGCTCCACATCCTTCTCTTTCCCCTCGCAACAGACCTACTCTGTCCATGATTATCCTGACAAGCATCATTAACACACACAAGCCACTTGTGTGGCCGGCCTCGGTTTCATCCTCAGTTTCCCCGCTTGCCCCTCTTCACTCTGACTTCTGCTCACATCCGGACAGGAGAAACCCCAGAGGAATCTGGAAAACATCAGACTGAGTTAAAACAAGGCTTCAGACAACATCAGGGGCCCTGATGCCACTGGGACAGTCCGGAAGTCAGGCTGACTGTGGGTGCTGTGTGCCACGGCACGCTGGCCGGGCAAGCCCTGTCCTGCCCTGGGGAGGTCTCCCAGGCACGGGGATGGGCTCTGTGCCTCAGATATCCATCTTCCCTGGCTGTTATTTTCACCTTCAAAAGGAAAACGTCCAAACGCCAAGTGTTGCTAATGAAAACTGATACACATTTTGGAAATTAACAGCTGCTTGGAGCTAAAAGGGGAGGGGACAAGGAGGGGGGAGATAGAAATTACAAAAGAAAGAAGCCAGGAGAAAGGAAAGAACGCAATGTAAAATGAGGGTAGGAAAAAGCCTTTAAAGTGGAGCCAACTTTATTCAAAGGCATTGAGGAAAGTAATTACATTAGTTTACAAATGCCTTTGTGTTCTGCAGTCTTGCTAGGTTCGGGGTGTGTTTCCCATTTAACTCTGACAGTTTACAAACCTACCCTGTCCCCACTAAGTATAGGCAGGACTGCAGCTTCTCCTGGCAGTCCCAGGGGTGACCAAAGACAAAACCCACACCAGAACCTTTGTGAGGAAAGTTTTACACCTTCTCCTAGAAGGAAAAGCTAGGAAACAACCTGTGAATTTAAGTCGTTGATGAAGGATCTCTTTGATCAATGAATTAAAGGGGATGGAGGGGAAATATGTTTCTTATGGCATGAATTGCTGTTGGGAAGCAGCATTTGGTTGTACTCACCCCGAGTACAACACCCCTACTGAAAGCACCCACCAAACCGGGCTGTTTGGGATGACTGTACCACTGGGATGGACTACAAAGGAGCATGCGGTGTCCTGGCACGGCTCAGCCGATGGGTGCCAACTTGCTCAGCCATAACAGCCCCGGCACATCCAGCTGGGCAATGTCGCCTGGCTTTTGAGAAACCAACAAACTCCAAAACTGGCTGCAAGGCTTTTGCAAAGAGCCCTGTGAGGGCCGTATGTGCCAGCCTGTGTGCAGCAGTGTCTGAACACGGATGTCGCCAAAAAGGGGACCTTGGTGGGTCAGCCACCACTCAGGCACAGCGCAGTAAGTCATCACATGCAGTGGAATCCATTCAAAATCCAGGCACACTGCAATTCTCTGATTTTCCCCTGTGCCCAGGAGAACACCATTGCTTTAGGACCGTGCTGGGGATTCCACACCCCCAGCAGCCCACCCCACATCAGCCATGGATGTACCACACCATTGTGGGGATCTGCCTGCACGAACATGTACAGGGCAGTGTCCGCTCAAGCACACGTGTGTGCCCTCACTCGTGGCCCCGTGCCCCGGCTCGCTGTGTGCGAGCTCCCACAAGCTCTGGCTGCAGCGGGAGGAAGGCGGCCAGTGGCTCCAACACGCCTGTACTGGCCTGGGTGAGCGGGGCTGCTCCTGCGGCTCGCCCGCTCTGCCCCAGTGCTGGCTTTTTAGCCGCATGTCAAACCATCTTTTACACTGAGTACTTAAAATCAACAGAGAAACTAATCTGACGTCTTTGGTATTTCTCTCATCCCTGCTGGCTGCCCTCGGAAAAGCAAAGGTGAAAAAAAAACCCGAATAAGCCACACGCAAATAACCCTCTCAACATGTCTGCAAAATGTTGCAAGTGCTCGTACACGTACGCTCACACATGAGCTCCACAGATGAGAGCACGTGCGAAACTAAAACACGGGGTCAGTGTGCTTTGGCCCAAGTCTGGCACGTCCTCCTTTTCCGTGGCCGTTAGGATACAAAGCACTTATTTATTTCTTGAATCAAAACAAACCTTGCAGCAAGGCCAGATGCTCCAAAACTGAGAGGAAGGCAGGAACTGCTGGCTGGGGCTGCCAAGCACAGGGATCCAGCTGGGCACACACCCCAGGAGGGGGCCTGGGTCCCCCCCAAGACCCCAGAGCCCCAGCAGGGAGAAGACCCTTATCACCCCCATATCCATGAACGTGCCTCTGTGCCAGCATGCAGTGCTGGGAGGTGGATGCAATCCCCGGTGCCGGGCGGTCCGGCACCCTGCAACGCTGGGTTTGCTCTCGGAAACTCACTCCCGAGTCGCAGGGACAAAAGCAGGGAACAAAGAAAAAATAATTTTCCAAAGTGCTATTTGTTCTGGCACACTCTGCGGCTCTCTGTGCGCTTTTCTCCCACGGCTAACGGCAGTGCAGCCGTTTGAGTGTTGATGCTCACCAGTTGAGAATGACATCCATTCCTGCCAAGCCTTTGGAGCAGTTCTTGGTCTGTAAGAGATCCTGCGGAAGCATTGCTTCCTGCTGGCATCAAAGAAGAACATTTGAATGAAGGCCATACATCCACAAGTTTTAGAATTGTGAAAGTGCATGCCATGATTTTTCTTTTTTAAGCAGTAATCGAATTTGGATTGAAAAGAGCCAGAAACAGTGCTTTCAAAATCATGTGAGAGTGGTCTTTGTGCTGCGAGGCACTGACCGGCAGAGCCACTCTTGCACAGCTCTGTGCCCCCTGGAGCAGCAGCAATTATCATAATCATCTGCTGCACTGATCATAGCTGATAATTCCCCTGGGTCTGCCACTTAAAATGCTCTTGTATCTTTAAGTCATAGGGTAGTGTACTAGAATAATGATGCAACAAGGAAAAGCTGCAATTGTACACCAGAATAAAGCTCCGGGACAAGTTAATATTGTGTAGTCTGCGATTTCTCTATTTTCCACTCCCTGCTCTTCCCCTGCCTCTTACCTCTGCTGCTGACCACACAAACTTAAGAACTAAGCAAACTCCATCAGGTGAGCAGTTTTGTTTCTGTGGCCCACCAAAAGCAGCCGATTCCCTCCCTGAGAATAATATTGCTCCAAGATTAAATAATTTTAACAGCTCCCATTAGCTCACCACCACCAGGCAAACACCCCGGGACACAGAAATGGAGCAAAAGCCCAGACGCACAGTTCTGCCACCTTCTTTTTTTCCAGCACGGGATACACTCACACCTCCTCATCCGCTCTGCTTCACGGTGGAGCGAATAGCTCCAGGACCTCCTAACCTGCTCCAGCAGTCCCCAAGTCACGTAGCACTGGCATCACACATGGAAAAAGCATTTTGTGTGCAGGATTGCTGCTCTGTCGGCTGGCAAGCATTCGGCATGGTCCGATGCCTGGAGGCTGGATTTAGACAGCTCCAGCCTTGAAATAAGAGCTGCTAACTGCCAGGCTACTTAGATACCAAAAGAGTTCACTGGGGAGGTGATGGACTTACCCTACCTCAAAGCGAAACTGCAGAGCTTTTAAAAATGTGCTGAAATTCAGCTTTTGGGTAAAATACTACAGTGTGTATATGTGCAAGAGGGTAGAGTTAGAGGTGGCTGCAGCTTCTGGCACCGGTGTACATGACTTACAGCTCTTCTTCAGTGGCCTCAGCTCCCTATGTGGTGTGCTGGGCTCTCAGGATCAGAACCAGGATTTAGCAAAGAAAGCAGAATTCCTCACAGGGCTTTTGTCCTTCCCCTAACCTGGCTATAAGTTTATGCGCTCCCCATTACTACACTGGAGCACAGGGTTGCTTTGGTCTGTCTTGTTCTGTCCTTGCTGCACACACGACTTCAGTCTCCTGAGGAGCGAAACAGTTTGCTGAACTTAGGGGGCTCAAGAAAGGTCGAGAAAGTAAAATGCATTTGACTTTGATACATAGGCACAAGTAAGACGTGTCCCCCAGAGACAACTGGCACAGATAATGTACTTTCTATCACACCCAGGTGGTGAAAGTGGGTATCTTTAGGTAAGGCGTAAATGCATGTTCAGTGTAGGTTCATCTCCATTCTCCTTTCCTCAGTTTGTGACCTGAACAGCAACTTGGAGGTTTTATAACTCAAGCTATAGGTCTTGCAAAAGATTCCAGAACAGGAATCAACACGTATGTTAGCCCCCGAATAAATTCCCTCCGACAGCTAAGAGTTTCACACCACACTGCAAAGCTCTCGAGGTCCAAGCTATAATGGTCGCCTCAAAGGAAAATGGTCCCTTGAACCTTCATGCTACTTATTTTAGCTCAGATGAGATTCTTGTAAATTTTAAGGGACTTGATGGGAACAACTGTGCTGGCAGCACGAGAGATTTAAGTTCTTATGGCGCACACAGGGGTCCTGAATATCGGCATGCCAGACCCGTACAAAAAGCTGTTTCGCAGCTGAAGTCGAGCCCCATCTTTTGTCTAATTGGAAATCTGTGGCCATAAGCAGCTGCTCCCATTATTGAGACACAATAAAGTCAAATCCTCAAAAAATCCCTTGTATTCAGAAATTCAAGCTCATATGTCATAATCCCTCTGGATTTCTCCAAACCACAAGCCTGAAGAATCCAAGGCTCCACATTCACATGTATTTACACATGCCTTGCCTAAAAATGTGAAAAACACATCATGAAAGTTCTTATTTTTAAGCATCTGCCCTCAAACTTATGTCAGTGCAAGGAGGATCAGCTGTCTGACTGCCAGCCCCAGCAGACAAACTGGCTCCCGAAATTGCCTTCCCCTGTCTTCACAGCCAGGCCTGGTCTGGGATTTTGCTTTGCTAAGGACACATTTCTATTGGTGTCTGCTCATTTCAAGACTTTCACACTTATTTCTCTATCTGACTGTTGAACAGCAGGCAAGAAAAAAGACTATTTCTCAAAGACCACGTCCTGAACTTCTGCTTTGCCTCTCATACAGACAGCTCCTCCATTCCCATCTGCATCTTCAAGAAGTCCTTCTTCTGCCATAAGACAACTTCTCTCAAGGTCCAGCCGAAGCAGGATTAGAGCCCATAGAAGCCTGTGTAGCTGACTATTATTACAAGAAACCATATATTTCTAATCACTTTGTAATTTATGGCGCTCAGTCTCGGGTTTTTACCTGTCGCTTTCCCTGTTGGCAGGTTGCTGCTGAGTCTTACACCTCTGATGATTTGAAACCTCTTCCAATTTCCTGTCTAAATGCATCGGGAGCCAGTTTATATCTATGTTCTTGTGCCAAAGTTGGAGCTTGAGTAGCTGCTCTTCCTCTTCTAATGCATAGGGAGTCATCATAACCCTTTGATTTGCTAGGTTGAACAAACCAAGCTCTGCTAGGGTCCTCAGTGAAATAACATTTCCAGTCTCCTTCCAGTTTATACCGCTTGCTCTTGAGCAGAGATGTCATAAATTTTAACCAGTTTTCCAGATGAATTTTTACCATACCTTATGCAGTGGCATTATAACATTTTTTATGTTACTATTTTCATCCCTGTGTTATAAAAATTTATAAATACATAATATTTATGGCTGTTGTGTAAAGCACTTTGTAGTTTTGCACACTCATGAGCCATAATACAAGGGGTAACTTTCAGCTCTGTTCTTCAATGCAATGTCTGGATCATTACCTGTGAACACTGGACCAATGCTTTTTTTCTCTTCAGTAGTGAGCATTCAGTAACCAACATGATTTTCACACAATTGACATGTATCACAGACCAGCTGATGCCTGAATTAGTGTCCAGAAATCCAGTGAGACATTGTAGGTTTGGATTGATTCCATTTTAGATTATGCTTAGTATTTTAAGCTATGGATTGAAGGGACTCTCCAAATTCTGAAATGACCTATGGAAACTGCCAAAAACTGATGTCATATTTGCTGGCCACCTCCGCCCCCCAAATCCTGCAAATTGCTGCGCTGAGTGAGACGTGAACGCTGTCTCCCAAGAATAGTGAGGTAGGGAGGCTGTCGTCCAAGCATAATAAAAAAACTCCATTAGTCTTTCAGGGGACCACTTACCTCCCCAGCTTGTACGCTGCATAGAGATTTTAATAAAGTAGAATATTGCAGAAAAAGTTGTTCCATTTCATCTGTTTCACGTCAAACAAATAACGACAGTGAAACAGTGGAAGGCAGAGAAAAAAAATCACTGCCTGCAAATCTGTATTTTCACCCCAGCCTGACGGCAGGGTCCTCGGGCAGAGCAGAGCCCACCAGCTGTTCCATGGCAGACAATCAGCCTTGCAGAGGCTCCACATCACGTATGCACACCTGACTCATCGACCAGAAAGCCACACGTCTGTCTGCAGCCTTGCACGGCTCCAGCAAGTTGCTGCAGAGGCACCTCCTCACCCCGCGGGAGGCACAGAGCACCCTCCTGCAGCTGGGGCACCCTTCAAACCTGAGACACCTCTGCATGTGCGGACTCCTGGAGAATTTTTGGGTGCTGCTCCTCACCGAGGGACAACCCCCAGCTCTGTATGGTGGCTTTTTCACAGCCCAGAGAAGTCACACCTTGCTTTTGTCTCTTCAGTGGCTTCATCTGATGTGTGAAAGGTCCAGAAAGGGCTGGCAGATGAGCTATGCTGGAACGATTTCAGTGTCTGTCTTAGGCTCTGCTTAGGGTTGCTCTTTCTGCATGGTGATTAGAGACAGGTCTGAAGTGGCAAAACTGCTAAAAGACCCAGCAATGCAGACAGAGGAGTGTAATTAGAAATTGGGTGTTCATATTGAGGAGCACAGTGGCCTCTGCAAGAAACGGATGCCAGAATAACCTAAAAATACATCAACCTGAGTAATGCACGAGACATCAGCACCTACTGCTAGAGCTAATGGATTTTTTTTCTCCAGAGCATCCTAACCTCCCTGACAATACACTATTTCTTAAAATGTACCTGAGCAATCAAAGAAACATAAGGTCTTCCAGACTATAAAACCACTGTGCTGGAAGTGGGTTTCAATGGCTGTTCATGCCATGGCTATACTCATCAGTGACCACATCTACCTGGTCATGTGGCACCTGTCACTAAATATCTGTATTTCCACCCAAAGCTATGTGAAAAGAGGCCAGCTTGGGTTCCAGAGGCCATGGACACGCCTGGACAGAAGGTGGTGCTGAGTGCAGATGGCACCAGCTTGGGTATGATCCTCCAATGGGACTCCCAAAACCCAACTGGTTCGTGTCCCTGCAGCATGAAGGACTAGCAGAGCTGCTTCAGGACCATCTACACCTCTCCATACACCGTGTCTTATACCTCCTGAGAGGCACAAATGGAACCTCTGACATAAGGAAGGTGACAAAACCCAGGGTTCCTACCTGATTTGCATGGTTGGATGGCACCAAATGAAACACACAGTACTGCAGAGTTTCAAGCAAACACTAAGCCAGGCTTGTAAAGACATGAGGAAAAACACCAAACAACTGGATTTTCTCTAATCAGACAGATAATATTTACAGCCTACTGGTGGTGCCAAAATATTTCAGGAAATGCCTAAGTCCTTCTGAATAAAAGCTCAGGAAAACACAACATTTAAGCACAGCAACTACTACAGTAAGAATGAAAGCTTTCCACCCTCTCCCAGCCTCCTTACACAGTTTAAAGTGATTGCCATAGCAATTATCAAGGCTAAGCTCATTTTTGCAATCTCCTCTGCAAATTAAGTTCTGAGTTGAACACATAAAAGATCAGCATAAAAACCAAACAAATCATGTAAACTGCAAGGAGCAGAAATCAGCACGCGCTCTGCACAGACAACACGCTGAGCTCTAATCCATTCCACCCAACCCCTGTACCAAGAGACTTGAGCTTCATTTGAGCAATTCTCTCCAGTAAAGCACAAACATCATCCTTGAACCCAACCACAAAAACTTTGGCCTGTTTTTTTAGAGTCATTTACCAGCTTTGACTGTCTGCCCTGGACTTGCTGCAGAGCGGAGTGGTCCAGGGGGACAGAACATGAGCACTGAGCCCCTGGACACACCGGAGCCGCCCCACTTTTTACTCAGTAGAAACAGTAGTAGGTACGTCTCTATCTGTTCCCTTGCACAACTACAACAAACCCCATCCTCAAAGCATTTTATTTCCCTCTTCTCAACTACCAATTACATTTACAGATGGAGAAAAACACAAGTCTTTCAAGGATCACATCACTGTTTTGTTTCATTAATGCATTCAGACCAGACCTGTCTCTGCCAGTCTTTTTAGTGTACCTAAAAACAGCCACATGCAACAAGTGCTTGCACTCCGAGAAGAAACATCAGGCCAACTAATTTCCAAAAAACACGTTAAAATAATTTATTTCTGGTAACTTGGTGGCATCATCATCATTACCTGCTCAGGCTTCAGGCCAGGGGGGACCCATGCATATTCTTCCAAGGCACAGCCCGAATCGTCGTCAGAAGTCGAATTCCTCTGGAAGTCAAACATGAGCTTCGTGACGGTCTTCTCCATCTCCAGAGGCATAACTGTTACGATGTGCTCTTCCTGGGAGCACTTACAGTGAAGACAGATCTTCCTGCAAGGTGAGAAGAGAAGAAAAGGAAGAGATGCCCTGATGAGTTGCACTTTAAATAAGAAAGCAAAGCAACTCCTGCGAGTCACGGGCCCGCAGATACTGAACTCAACCCTAGCTTATGCTCAGGTATGTTCTAATGCAGGATTTGTCTCTCTTACAAAGAGGAAATAAAAGTCCATATTTGCTGTAACAACCCTTGGCAATCAAGCTGAATCAGACTGCTCAATGATTGGGGATATGTAATTATTTGTCCCTTACTGCACCGCAAGGAGTATTTCCAGGGGCCAGCACAGGCAAGGGCCACACACCTGCAGATTGCTGTGCCAGCGGCAACTGCCAAGTGCTTACCGAATTTACAACAGTTGAGCACTTGGCTAATACAGAAAATGGTGGATTGACTGGGAAGCTGTGAATGGTAAGTCCCTTTGGCATGCTGATAGCATAAATTTGCTTATGAAAGTAGCATAAAATTGATTATAGTCTGAACATATAAAGCTAAATTAAATTAAGGGAGGCTACAAAAACCACAGTCACACTACAACGGCATCTTAACCATCCAGCTCGATGGCACACACGGTGCTCAGCGGTACAGCGGCTCACATGCTGCCTGAGAGCTGGATGGGGGAGGAAGAACAACCCACAGGTTGCAGTTTAACAGCCAACAGCTTAATTCACTGTAAATATCACTTCTTAGCATCTCTTTTAAGGGACTGTGGCAGATTTTCTTAATGGACTTGAACCTGAGCACCTACCTGCAGGTCTTCTAGTGCATCAGAGCTTTTTACACTGAGGGTGGTGAAACCCTGGCCCAGGTTGCTCAGAGAGGTGGTGGATGCCCCATCCCTGGAGACATCCCAGGCCAGGCTGGACGGGGCTCTGAGCAACCTGAGCTGGGTGAAGATGTCCCTGCTCATGGCAGGGGTTGGACTGGGTGAGCTTTGAAGGTCCCTTCACACCCAAACTACTCTATGATTCTATAATCACATTCCTTGGCCAGGGGCAAGAGGGAAAGACTAACCTTGCTGAAAACTTCTTGCAGCCCCCCAAAACGAGGTTAAAGAGAATGCTGATAATTTGGTTTCTATTTCTGAAAATGCAATGCTCTTTGAAAATATGGGTCAATGGTACCTATTTTAAAGTAACCACACAGGCTTCTGAATTAATTTGCACTAAAGAAATGCCACGGACTTCTGTGGAATGAGATATGGTTTCACTTGGGTAGCAGAAGGGAGACATCTCAGAAATAATAAGGTACCACACAAAAGACAAAGTTAGTGTTTCCATTGCAGGTTTTTCTGCTATTACATAAGGTAAAGCGGAGAAATTCAGAGGGCGGCAACAGTTAAACATCAGGAGCTCTAAATTTTCAAACACCTTTCCTTCTTTTTCAGCACTGCATACAAGCCAGCTAAGCATAGCAGCGCTCAGATCCAGATTCGAGTCTAAATTTCCACTTGGCCATTACAGCACAAAAAATGCACTCTAGAAAAAGTCAAGAGGCTCCGTTAAGTCAAGCCAGGGAGATCTGCCAGATTTTCCCATTTCCTGCTTTTCATCAGATCTAAACCACACGGCAACCCCCACGCACCCCCGGCGTCTGGTTTGCGTCCAGTCAGAGAGTTTCGGCATCACCTCGGGCTGTTACCTTAAAAAATAATCAAGGCACCATTTCATGTGAATACTTTAATTAATCAGCTACTGTGGAAGGGCGCTCTGCCTCGGCAAAGCCGCTGGTCTCTTTGCTGTTTCCGTCTAATTTCATGATATGATTAGAAGCAGCTCAATATGCAACAAGATGCTAAGAATAATTAATAGCTCCAGAGCCCCCAGGTTCTGCACTGGAGACAGTTATCTTAATGGAGTTTAGGACTTCTCAGCCAAATTTTAATTTTCAGGATATCAATCACAAGCTTCAAAGGGAGACAAACCCAACAGTCCACACCTGGATAGTAACAACACTGGGAGCATGAGATCTGTCTTGGGAAAAAAAGCCATCGGGCACATTTCTGCCCTCCTACCCCTCCAGACACGGCCCTTCCAGGAGATGCAGGATGGCAGGAGAACATCGGAGGTCTTGGCTTTTAATAAATGAGAGAAATCAGGCCATCGTGAGGGCTTTAAATAACGGTGTTGAAGAGCTAATAGGTGAGATGTAAGATCAGTTAGACCCCACAGGTGACTCCATGTGACTGCCATCCTGCAGCTCACACCACGTACAGCCAGGAGCCTGAAGCTGATCTACACCCACCCTCGCTCCTGCTCTGTCCCAGCCAAGCGGGTACTGCTGGCGGGTAGTTTCTCCTGATCAAAAAAGCAAAGGATGAAAAGGATACAGGTAACGTGTTTGCTCATCGATGATGTCCCCACGGTAGGTCAATGGGCTCAGTAAAAGCTTTACACCATTAAAAACTGAGCATCTCCAGGCATGGGGTTTCTGCCACCGCTCTGGGCACACTGTAAAAATTTCAAGATCTTGCCCCTGAGATATTCAGTTACTTCCTTTCCCCTCATTAAAAGCAGAAGATTAACAGCTTTAATTACAATTATTTTCTTTACATTAGGATATGTTGTTTCATGGGAACAATATTCAGTGTCCTAGGAGTGTCTTTCCACTCCTATGATATGGTTTCCATGACTTCTTCACATAGGTCTCACTTACTCAACTTTATTTCATCGTCTTCCAGCTCACTATAATTAAAAATAATTCCCCGTAGTAAAAACTTAATATAAAAATGTACATTTCAAATGCAAGATGATCTTGAAAAAGCAGTATCCCCCCACTGCACTGAAAGTGCAGTTGCATGAAGTGAGACAACGCACATGCCAGCACTCAACGGCATGCATGACGACCAGAGCAACAAAGTGCTGTGGGTGCCAACGCTACGGTGGAGAACTGGTGGGTGCTGGAGAGGAGCGGGGCCATGGCCGGCAGCTTGTCTGGCTGCTCCCGCCAGCAAAGCCTTATTAGTCATTAACGCAGGAATCGCAGCAGAGCCATACCATATACCGTAGCATACAAAGGGCACTGCAGCCCAAAGCTTGGCTCTGGCCAGACACAAGCCTCATCTAACCACCGCCATCACCAAAGCGTCATCAACAATCACTGCTGCTGTCTGTGCAGCCAAAGAGCCCCACACAACTTGAGATGAGCATTGGCAGGATTTATTTTTTTTTTTTTAAAGCAAGAAGAAGCTAATGCAAATCATTCTTTGCAAACCCCACCTTCATTCCTGAGCCTTTCTGTCCTGCTCTCATCCAAGAGAAGGGTCCGCAATGTCATCTCAGGGAAGTACCTGCCCTAGTGATTAAGAGAGGTCTCCAGCACTGGAGAGGACACAGGGCTGGAGATATTTCGGTACTGTAGCTAAAAGGTGGGGACATCCTGGAGCATCACTTGACTCCAGGAGCTGAGGGCTGGCAAGGAGAAATCTAGTGATGTTGTATTTTTCTGAGAAGCAAGAAGAGCTGACAGTATGACCAGCTTCAGGCATGGGTGGTAAATAAAGGAGCTGTTAAGCAGCTGTAGCTTGCGGACAGGGACGAAAGGAAGGAGGGAGCAGGACAGCGGCCCTGCTGCTGCGGGGGGCACGGGCTGGGGAGTACCCGGCACAGAGCTGCACGAAGCTGCCCTGCAGCGGGGCCAGGACGGCGGGAAGCGAATGGGGAGAAAAAGAACATTTCCTGGTGTCAGATTTAGCTGGAAAGGAGCCTGCCTTGAATTGACTTCACATGGTACAAAGCAGCAACGGCTTGAAAACAGATTGAAAAATTTGTTCTACTAAAGGCCAGTGCTTCATGTGATGAAGTTACAAGATGGATGTATTTTATTCTGCAATGTCTGCTTTTACTTGGTGCTCTTGGCACAGTGTCCAGTGCTCTCTGCAGAGAAGGCTCTAAGCCCCATCCCTGGTCACATCCCCACCTATCTGCTGGTGCTGGGGGAACGGTGCAAACCGGATCCAACACCCCAGGAAGCTCTCAGCCAAGCAAGCCACACCGGCCATCTTTACGGCCAAAAGCAAGCACACAATGGGAATCTGAAGTACACAGGGGCCAACAGACCAAGCAAAGAACCTGGCTCCTGACTCCCTCTTGCTTGGGATGCAGAAGCATCCTTCCAGCCCAGGTCCACCTACATACAGATCAACGTGAGACCAATTGACCCATGAGGTCTCAGGGACAAGGCAGTCTCTTGTTGTATGCCATGGTTAGCAAAGCACAGTCTCTGCCATCTCTGGAGCCTCCTGCAACCCTTTCATCATAGCAACAGCACCAACAATAAGTTAAACCACGCTGAAAACACTAGTGCTGTGCAAGAGGCTCTGGAGAGAGCCGCGAGCACGCCCCCTGGTTTTTTGAAGAGAGATGAGGTCTCCCTGCTGTGAAAAACCAGCAACAATGCCAAACTGGGAAAGCACAAGCAGAGCCAAAAAGCCAGGGAAGATGGGATCAGGGCCAGCCTGAAGCCAAGGCAAAGTGGGTCCTCGCAAGTGGCCTGTGGCTCCAGCAAAGGAGCCTCTCCCAGCAACCAGCCCGTGTGTGTTGGGGTCTGGGGCAGCGCGGGCAGGACTGGGCCCCCTGGGCTTGTGCAGGCAGCAGACCCTTTCCTGCAGGAAAACCTGGACACAGGGCTCTTCTCTTCCAGCTACAGCTGGTGGGAACGCAGGACCACCAAACAGCACACAGCACCAAAGCAAAGCCTTCCCAGGCTGGGCACCGCGAGTATTTTGAGAAAGGGTAGTGCAAGAGCCCATCCCCTCCTGGCAACAGCAAGAATGAACGCAATCGTGGCAGAAATGTTAAAATTCCTTTCAGACAAAGAAAGAACTCGGTAAACAGCCCTTATCACCCCCCCTCCCCTGGCGCTGCTTATCTCTGCTTCTCACTTGTTTCTTCTGGGATGGAAATAAATGGGCTGTATCAGGGAGCGGCTCCATCTCCAGACAACGCGAGGAGCAGGAGTGCCATGGCCCACGTCGGGCCACGCGATGCCTCTGCTGCACTCTGTAATAAAGGATTTGCATGCATTTGTCTACACATTAACATGCAAGGTTTGGAATCCCTCAAAAAGCGATTGTCTGTTCAGCTCGGATGGGGTGTGTAAAGGCAAAGGGGCAATTCCCTTCTTGCTTGGCTTAAGATGAGTACAGCAATCTGATTTTTTTTCCAGCATTGTGCCATCATCTTGATTGCAATGAGGCTTTTGGGTCAGTCATCAGTCAGTAAATCACTACATTTCTCGGAAGTGGGAGAGGCTGAGGATTTAGGGAAGCTCATGTGACCCCTGAGTCTCTTAACAAGGGCATCTTAATATCCCTGCCTCTTCTCTCCTCCCCTCATTTGAGAGCTAATGAGGCATCTTCCCACCCTGAATGAGCTCCAACTACACAGACCCATTTCTCCAGACCACATAGGCAAGGAAAACATTTATCTAAACTGAAAAATTAACATAGTCCTTCACTACCATAGGCAGAGCCCAGCAGCACAGGCAACTCTGCCCCATTTCACAGATGGGGAAACTGAGGCACTTGAGTACCCACAGGCAGCACCCAGCAGTGCCTTCCTCACTGACCCCCTGAACATCAGCTTCATCAGAGGACCCCCAAGCTTTTGTGCTCAAACCAGACAGTTGGAGCTGGCACTCTGCCTCCTTCTCCAATATCTCTAACACTGTATTTTGAAACAAATGCTCTCAGTAGCCCCAGTCAGTCACTGCCCATGGCCCCGAGTCCCTTGGACCTTACTGACAAAGTGGCATCTCTCTGGACAAAAATTTTTGTGCCTTCACAGCTCTTCCAGTCACTTCAGCTGGAAAACAAAACAAACCTATCAGTGGGAATAAATTGCAAAGACTTTGGGTTACCTGGGTTGAAAAAGAATCTTAGTGAAAGCTTTTACCTGCCCAATTGGGGTGCAGGAGCCTAAAGGAGGTGAATTAGACATGGGCATTTACAATAGCAGCAATCCAAAGTCTGAGGACCAGGTGCTTCGGTGGCCTGAAAGGACAGCCAAGGGAGGGCAATGATCACTTGACCCAAGATGCCGTAGGAACAGTTGGCTTAAAAGATCAACATCAGGTAGTAGCAACTGAGCAGGTAGCAGAGTAATGACAGGAAACCAAGGAAGAGATAAACTATCCAGCAGCCAAACTAGTCCTATGGATGCAACTCCCCCAGATCCCAGTGGCCACCGGGCAGCACGTGTGGCCACACATCTCCAGAGGGGTTTGCAGTAGGGGGGAACATTGAGAGGATGAAAGAGTTGCAAGACAGACTCTTCCCCAACTATCTTCTCTTTTCTACCCACTTGACTTGCTCAGGGCAAGTCAGATTTTCAGTGTTGTTTTACTTTTAATCCCCTCTGACCTGCACAGAGCCAAGAGCAGTGACTACAAAGGTATCCAAGGTGGCGTTGAAGCTTTTATTGCAAACTCCATTTCCACTCCTGGAAAAATTCTCCTCTCCGGCTGAAGTCGCCCATGCTTGGTCTCAGACAGGAGACTAATTTTATTTTTAAGACTGCAAAAATCCTTTACCATTGCAAAAGTTTTTTTTGCTTAATTAAGAAAAAAGAACTATCCCCAGCATTGCCAGTTGCAGCCAAGTATGAGGAAAAGCAGTCTCTGAGGATTTTTCAGTCGGTCTGCCTTCACGGTGAATCAGGACCATCAATCTGAGAAGCGGGTGGAACATCTGGCTGTGGGTCCCCACCGCCCTGTCCCCAAACCACTGCTTCCCTGCGGCAGGGCCCGGGGCAACCTCCAGGCTGCTGCCAGTTCTGCCGTTCTGGTCTGAGGCGCCGCATGGCAGACAACAACCGTCAGCACACACAAGGCTGTGCTCTTCCCAGATGAGGCCAAAAAATTAGGACAAAACCAATGCAATGTGCAATAACCCATATCCCTCATCTGGGCTGTCTTGGTGCCCTCTTAGGGAAACAAGGAACCAGGATCACAGCCCAAAACTGCAGCCAGATCTCTCAGCACCAGTGCAAGATGAATTAAAGCACACCCAACCTTTCCAACCAGTGGCTAAGAGCCCCCAGGTGCTGAAACACTGCTCCCGCGAGGTGCAACCCCTGACAGGAACAATGAAAATTCTGATGCATAAAGATGAGATGTTTAAATTAATGGATATTAATAACTCGGCAGATCTCAGAAGAACTGTCTATTTGGAGCTCTTAAGACATTTTGCAGAAGACGCACTTTTTTTTTCATAACAGAGGTTAGACAGAGGTGGGCTAAGTGCTATACTCATGTGAGCTGCAGATCAAGCAAGGGAGAGAGAGAAAGAGAAGAGGAAAAACAAGGTGCAGCGAGCCCCAGCCTGTTGCCCAGCCACACTACCAGGAGAAAAGGTGTCCAACAGGCTGCTCTGTCACATCCATGATGACGGAGGCAGCCTGCCAACTCACAGGCTTACCACTCATCTCAACATATTTATGTTAGGCGTTTTTTTCCCCCCTCCTTAAAGGTCCAGCGTCTAGCATACAAAAATGATAACAACCACATATTTTTCCCCAGTCATGGAGAAGAAATGCAAACCACTAGTTTCCACGTTGAAGAGAAGAACAGGCTCAATAACAGCGATAACGCTGAAGCTCATGGGCAAACAATGTTTGGAAGGCAGGAGGAGTCACGGGACAGGCAGACCCAGGAGCTGCACACACCCAAGAGGGGTTTGGTGTCCCCTGTGGCTGGACAACCCCAAGGTCCTGAGAGCCCAGCCGGTCCCTGGCTGGCAGGGATGGAGCTGGGGAGGCAGCGGAGGAGCAGGCGGCAGCAGGACACTCGCCAAAGTCTCCATCTGGGCTGAGGTCAGCAAGCGCCAACGTGCACCTGTGCTGCAAAACCCCTGTCCTACCCCATGGGTTATCTTGTCAGATTTTTAATTTTACCATTTGGTGGCTTTTCAACCTAACAAGATGCAGACCTGTATCACAGGGGGTTTTTCTCTGCTGGTTCCCAGAGATCTGCCCCAGGGCCGTAAATGCTGTTTTAAGGGACTTCACCAGTTTGCATTTGCAGCATGACAAGCAGAAAGCACGGGAAGCAGTAAACATGCTGCAGTTCGAGCATCTCGCAGGCCACACATCTTAAAGGAAAAAAGCTGGTTGATAGGCAAAACGCTCGGAAGCAGGATGAGCTAGACTGAAAACTGTCATTATTTCAAAAGTTGAGGCTTAGACAGCATCCCCTGAGACGGGCAATACCGACCCACTTGTGAAAGCAATCACTGCCAGTCTGATCTGTGTGTGTGTCGGCTCAGCCCGAGCGAGTCTGCCAACAGCAAGTGCGCAAGGCTGGGTCATTTTGTTAAGCTGAATCTGGCTGGTAGAAAACACGCAATGGGAGAAGATTAAAATAGGAAGCAAAATATAATCTTATCAGCTGCAGATAGTTTTACTTTACAAATCTTTATCGCAGGCTCAAGCCGGCATCCCTATAAATACAGCGCAGTGATGTGAGACATGTAAGTGCTCCCACAGTAGGTGAAATAATCGCTGAATAAAAATAAGTCAGATAAGTTACAGGATAAGGGAGTTAAAACTGAAAGGATGACACTGCATCTGGTGCAAATAATTATTTTGGCATTATTCTGTCCAGCGCTAATCCTCAACAGCTCGAAAAGATTCAATCAATGTTCAGCACCGCCAAGGAATCATGACTACAAAACAAAGAGTAACTGGATTAAAATCTTTCCACAGTCACAGGTCACTGCTGTGTCACATCTGCTCAAAATGTTCCTTCAAGGAACAGCAAAAGAGGAAATTCGACTTGAAAAGATTACACTGAAAAACATAACCCCTAGGTTTCAATTCTAGTTTGGTTTATAATTAGGCATTCTGGCATGAAAAAGAAGGACGTAGAAAGATTATTACTTTAAAACTCTGCATCCTCAGGAAGTCAAACCCACCACAATAAACATCTGAACAGAATGTCCTTATCCGCGACGCCAGCCTGCATGCAGTATGCTCAAAAAATGCCCAGAGAGCCCAGGCTTCTGGAAGCTGCATGTACCAGAGCAATAAAATTAACACAGAGCTGAGGGATTTTTGAACACTTATTCCCATTTAAAGCCAACTGAGCCTTCATGATCATTTTTAAAATGAAAAATCTATTACAGTGGCATCAGCACTTCTCCCCGACTTCCTGCAGCTGCAGAAATGCAATTTAACAATTAACCTTTTACATCCATAAACAGCAAGAACAGCAAAAGCTGGGAAAAAAGCGCAGCCCGCTCACAGATCACCACCAACAGCACATCGAGCAAAGTTCGCACACAGCTCCGTGCATCCACAGAATGCTGCTTATTCCTCCTCCTCTCTTCTCCTTTCTATCCCTCCTAGAAAAAAAAAAAACCACAAGAACTTCAAATTCGCTGGCAAAAGCCAGTTTCTTACCTGTTCCCACCAACGACAGGGGCGACAGTGCAGGATGGAAAAACCCAGCGGGTCGCTCAGCCGTCCTAGTGGTACCAGTTGCCTTTCGGCGGGTGGGCTGCCGGCAGGACCAGCCCAAGGACCGCAGTGCCATAAAGCATCCCGCTCCCCCGGCACAGCCCACTGCCCCGACACACGCAGCCGGCAGCTTTTGTCGGTGCTGTTCGGAGGCGGCACGCACCGACCGCGGCGCGTCACCGAAGAAAACCCGCCGGGGAAAAGCGTGCCGCTCCTGCCCCGCGTCTGAAGCTTTTGCTTAAATTGCCTGGCTCTGAAATCCAGCTCCGGAGGGTCCCCCCCTCTCTGCTCCCAATCCAAATGAATCCAGCAGCTCCCCCCTCAACCTGCCTTTCGCTAAGTGACCCTTGGAGGTGGCAGAAGGATGTCCAATTTGCTCTTCGAGCACAAGGCATTAACGAGGAGCGATGCAGCCCGCGGAGGATAATTGCCGGCGCGGGAGCGGCGCGGGGCTCTGCTGTTGCATTGCTCTCCTCTCCTGCATGCTAATGAGACATGATGTCACCAAGCCAAAGTCACCGCATCCGGACCGCGCCGCGGCCCGGCCACCCGCCCGTTTATTTACATGGAAATCAGCCCGCTCATAGAAATCAATAAACCACGTAGAGGCTGCTTAGGGAAAGGAAGAGGAAAAAAAAAATTAGAAAGTCCTTCTCGCTGGCTCGCATGTGCGTGTTTCAAAGAGTTGGCTCTGCACCAGCAGCCCAAATTGAATGGTGTGAAGACACTAATTATCCTCCTCCAACTATCATCTTATTTGATGCTGACCGAATCCCAACTTGCTGTCAAACTTAAGGCACTGCTTCTTAGGTACGCGGGCTATTAAAGCAATGATCTGCTGGCTCTGAGCAACGTATCATTTTTCTCCTGGCTTTCAATGCCCTCTTAATTATTTTCTGCAGTCATTTGCTATGATTCCCCACTGGTTTTCAGGCACAGCATGTTTGTGCACCAGCAGGGCTAAACATTCTGGGAAATACAAGTTATTAGCGTGGCATTTGGGTTACTGCATATTTTAATACATTTTCTTTCATACGGCCCCGAGAGATGTACAATTCGCACCATTTATATGTAGCTCAGGTGAGTGCTGCGAGCCCCAGGAACACGCCACCCCAATGGGGATGCTGAAGCCTCCTTCCCCCTTGTTTCCCTGCCCTCAGAAAAGAAAACAAAACACAGAGAAGGAGCTACGCTGCCAGAGCTCTTCTGCTGCTCTTAAAATCCATTGCTAGGGAATTAGGCGGTCATAAATGAATC